>NC_138780.1:131591347-132191347 GCF_965119305.1 Pelophylax lessonae
GTGACCCATAGCATTCATACATTAGGTTTGGTTAGTTTTACAGAATAATTACATATATAATGACTGAGCATCTGCTATGAGCTGCCACACAAGTGTGCGAGCTGCACCAACAAATAAACCTAAGCTGTGCCAAGTTGCTAGTTAAAAAGAAAAAAGACCAATTTTAAAAGCATAAAATGAAAACTAAAAACCATCAAACAAGGCAGCAGAAGGTACATGAAGCAAAACCTGGCTAGCAACGCTTCGTACTATTAGAAGCTCCTTATAATCACCCAAGATTAATAACAATTTTTTTCTGTGTAACCACAACAGCACTGAAGCCTGTTAAAATGTATTGCTACTTTCCTTGTTATTAGCACTACAGTATTATCCTGAAATCATTACTGAGAGAAACAAAGGCTGCCACGGTTAACCTCTTTTTGAAAAAGCATCGGGCAAACTCAGAGTGACGTCAGACATTCCCATTTTCAGATGGTTTCTGCATCAGTGACTCTGATAGTCTTGATGATCTGGCTTCAGGACTACCAGGCCACAAGCATTTTTAGGACAGATCAGCACCCATCTATTTCAGTACAGGTTTCATGAAAAAAAAAAAAAAAAAAACACTACTGTTATTTCCAAACATCACTACAGTGAGAATGTCTGTAGTGGGATTGTGTGCATTGAACCATTCAAAAGGACAGTCACTTCCTACCAAGCTATCCTATAGGGTGCACTTGTGCACTCATTCACCTATGTGAGAAACTAGGGATAGACCGAGATGTTTTTTTTCTGGGCCAATACCGATACCAATATTTTGGTCACAACATATCGGTATCGCCAATATGGGCCGATATTTTGTACATTTAAAGTTTTGAAAAATAAAGACAATTTTGACACAAATCTGGTACTGAGCATGTTAATTTTTGTTTAATGCTTAATGGCTGGCTTGCTGACACTCTGTGGTGGGTGGCTGGCTGGCACCCTGTCTGTGAGTGGCTGGCTGTCTGGCACCATGTCTGTGGGTGGCTAGCTGGCACCCTGTGGTGGGTGGGTGGATGGCATAGGGGCTGTGGGTGGCGGGCTGGTACAGGGGCTGTGGGTGGCAGGCTGGCTGGTACAGTGCCTGTGGCTGGCAGGTACATGGCCTGTGGGTGGGTGGCTGGCTGGTACAGGGCCTGTGGGTGGGTGGCTGGCTGGCTCGCAGGTACAGTGCCTGTGGCTGGCTGGTACAGGGCCTGTGGATGTGGGTGGCTGGCTGGCACCGGGGCTGCTGTGGGTGGGTGTATGGCTGTGATACACTCCTGTGAAACTAGTCCTGACTCCAGACAAAGCTGTCCAAGGTGAGAGAGGCGGCCTAAGAAGGCAGAATGAAGTCACAAAAATATTGGCAATATCGGCCAGTTTCCGGGGCCGATAGGATATATCGGGGAAAGTGCATATCGGCCTTGCCGATAATCGGTCTATCCCTATGAGAAACCCATCTGTACTTAATCTAGGTAGGTACCGCAACTGTGCTATTAAAAACATGCCTATTGCAGAGCCCTATAGTGAAGAATGGCTTTGCTGGCAATGTAGTGGTTTTTATGGTAGCCCTGTAAAGTATTAGGGCTCATGCACACAGGTGTAAAAGTACAGATATCTTACTGGCAGAAAGCTACTGCATAAAAAAAAAAAAAAAAAAAAAAAACACATGTAATGCCACAATGTGCTTCTGTTTACACGCATTAGGATGAGTAAACATCTATAAAAAAAAAAAAAAAATGTTCCAATTCCAAAAATTCTTCTCAGTTTTTAATTCCAGCAAGTAAGCAGAATTTTCTACTTGAGTAATCTTGCGCTGTGTTCAGCTGTACGAAACCAAACAGCTGTGTGCATGGGCCCATAATATAAAATACTACTACAAGTTTGGTTCTGTAAAATATTGTATGCTGTATGGATCTAAATGCATTCTTTTTGTAGACTGGTTGTGCATGCAAGTTTTTTATTCATCTTGGGTAATTTTGTAGAATTCCAACACCTAGTTGGAAGCAGCCGCCGAGACACAAGGTATTTGAACACTTTTATATTTCCTTAGTCTTGGTTTTTCACTGTTATATTGCTTTTTTGTGCCTGTGTGTATAAAATATGAGAGTGATACTAAACACACTATTTACATTGTCCCTTATATTTCTGTATGTGGATGATGGCACTAAATTATTTTAATAAAAATAATAAAAAAAAACAATCCATCCAAGTACCTTTTTTCTAATTGATATACATCTGTCACATGACCCAGATCATTCCCAGCCTGTCTGCAGGGAAACATGAGGAGGAGGAGCTTCTAGTCCTCTGCTGGTCACATGTTAAAAAATAAATAAAAACAGCCTTTGGAGTATAGAGTAAAAAAAAAAAAATATATCAAACTCTTAAATTGTCATACAAATATATATTCAAAATCAAATCTATTATTTTTGGCTATAACATGGTGTGGGTGGATTTCTGCCAGTCACAGGTTGTGTCCCGCCCCTCTAGCATGGGTCTTCGAATAAGAGGGAGGTGAAGCCGCCATCAATCTACATGTAATATCCCACCCTCACTGTGTTTAGCTGGTAAGTGGGCATGGAGGAGGGAGGGAGTGGGCTGTCCCATTACCGCTGTGTATACACCCTCATCTATAGTCACATGATCTGCTCAGATGTGATAGGGGGAAATGCTTAGCATAGAAACTCACTGAAAACTGAGCATGTGCAAAGCTGCCAACACTTCTCGGCAAAATCCCTAGCTGAATTGGAGACTTGGACAGAAGGTGGAGATAGAGAGCAGCAGGATCAACCAGTTTTTTTGCAGAATACAGAAAACGACTCTTATAAATGACTGAGTGCACATGAACAGAATTGTAATACAGAATTTGCGTTTTTTAGGATGTGGGTTTGGTGACACTTTAATTGCTGTACTGCTTGAAGTAGGGTTCACACAGGAAAGCAAGGCTGCCAGGGTGCTTTACCGCTCTGGCAGCTGTCTGTTCCTGCCTACGGTAGGGATCAGTGTGGTGTGTGAGATTCAAAAAGTACACCTTATTCATGGCCCTATAGAGCAGCAAGATTCTTTACAGTGCACTGGGATAAAATGCAGCATGTCTACATTTAAGTGCGGCTCCGGGCTGCATTGAAGCATGAATGGGGCACACAGGAAACAATGGTTTATGGACACTTGCGGTGACAGATCTTTTACAATGCAGTGGTTTTCATTCTCTCATTCTGGTCTTGCCGATGGGATGGTAGAGCCCGGAGAGGCACCTGCGGGCAGCGGAAGGGGTGACCCTTGCCACCACCTTTAAAAGCCATCCAGTGGCTAATTAGCTGCTAGGATGGCTTTTACATAAAAGTCCAGCCATCGGATTAAAAAAATATACTGGAATGATGCCTGTAGCTGTAGGCATAATCCTTGTACAACCACTCAAGGTCAAATAATGCACATGTACATGATCTGGCGTTAAGTGGTTTAAGGCATGCGTAATAAACGCTTTTTAACTGCTGTTCTGCATGCTAACATTTCTCTGCATATCAACTCAGACTTATTCAGGAAATTGGTTGGGTGATGTCAACTAACCTATCTATACAACAGTGTAGGGCTGTAGGCATGGGTTTTAAACACTCTAGAAGTAAATGGTATAAATAAAAGCCGGATAGGAGTTTAGTCCATTCCCAGAAGGTTTGACAGACTAACATTAAGGCCACGGCAAGCTGAAATGCAAGCCTGCTAAAGAAAACCATGGATTTAGACAGTTTGCAAACGTTTGTCAATGAGATCCTTATACAACCCTAAAGGGGACTTTCTGCTTTATGCCCTCTTTTCCCCCTCTTTCTGTTTTTGCCATGTCTCTGATGGGTACACTGGGTAACTGAGTTTGGCAGGCACCCACTCCTGGTCAGATTGCCATGGCGATCAACCAGGAGCTCCCCCTACAACCTACTGGGACACATCACAGATCCCAAAAGGCCTTGGGACCATTCACAAAGCACAGTACAGCTCGCACATGTGCAGCCTGCTGTGAAGCCATAAGGAATTACAGCCGAATGCCCACAGTAAACATGCCGGGGGCAGGACCTTTTATTACAAAAAAAAAAAAAAATCAGCAACTACAGTATTGTATTTGTAGCTGCTTTTTTTTTTTTTTTTTTAAAGGTTGAAGAACCACTTAAAAAAATCACTGATCATTCCTGTTGAGGGGATGCACCAGTGTTTAAAGGAGGGACATAGCTGGTCAAAAGTGGGAACGGTTCACTTCTTGATGAAGGTCTCAGCAATAGATATTGGTCTGTAAACTGAGAGGTGTGAATAGTTTATCAGGAGTTTCCCAGTCTCCGTACAAAACACCTTAGAGAAAAATGCATAAAGGAAAGGGTTTGACCGTTCAAGAACCTCTTATGCCCTATACACACGTTCCGATAAAAATCGCTTTCGACCTGATCGCACGATAATCTGATCGTTAGTACACAGCTTTCGACAGCCGATCAAGACAGTTCATCCAACAAAATCCGAAGGGACAAACAGGAAAACTTCTGTCGTACGATAGCCCCGCGAACGACAATCATTTCATCAGTATACTATGCGTCCGCTAAAAATCGATCAACAAAGACCGCGCATGATCAGAAACACTAAAATAGCACGGAAAAAGCCTGGCTGCCATTGTTTTTGTTTTGCACCATCTGATACGTAGCTAAGCAACCAGGAAGCTTTTCCAGAATCGTACGACAAAAATCATACAGTTTGTGCGCATTGTTGAATTCGATGTTCGTATCATGCAACAAAATGCGAAGGATAAGTCGTCCAATTATCTGAACGTGTGTACAGGGCTTTAGGGATCCTAGACTAGTAACTGCGCTAGCAGATGCTAAAGGCTGTTCTTCCCTTTTTAAGGTTGTACACACACTGTCGATAAGAACCCGACAGGGTTTTTTTAAGCCTGGAAGCTTTGGCAGCTGCCTGGGACTCGTCAAGAACAGAATCCAGCAAGGATATAGGTTTCTTTTTAATAAACAGTCTCTGCAGCAAAATGCTCAGAGGCCACTACAGCTGCAGGTATGTCACACAAATTCTGGAGGGGTAGGCAGTGAAGCACGCTTACAGAATCTGTGTTCAGAATAAGCGATTACAATCCCATCCACCGTTTACATACATTAAATACATAAGACCGATAACTGCTCTGGAAAAAGGCTTCGTTTTCTGGAGCAGGTTTATGTCCTATGCATTTATGCGGTGGAGGTGATTGTAAATATGAGTTGGGTTTATTTCATGCTATCACAACACATATATGTTTTTAAAAATCTTTACCTGAATGGGTTTTTTATTAAATCACAAACCTGCTCTGGTAAGGCTGGAGTGATACTAATAAAGATGGCTTTTATCTCAGGTTTATAAGTTTTTGTCCTCCTTTGAGACAACCCACCAAATTACCCATTTGGCTACCCCGGATGGGAGCGGTTATTACTTTAGGCCACGTTTGCTGCACAGCTTGGTCTGTTAAGTGGAACTAAAAAATACTCACCTCCAGTCCTCACCAGCCAGTGTCCTTTTCTGGTTGCCAGACCGCTACTTCTGGGTGCCCCATTTTCAGTCTCCTGATTGGCTGATTGGGGAATTACATCATCCCGCACATACGCACAGGAGTCTTTCATTCCAGCATAGCCTGAGTGTGCACAGCACAGCTCACTGCAAATTCAATAGAAGACTGCAAAGCAGGCAGGTGTTTTTTTATTGCAGTAGAGACATGCTGTGTCTCTTCTGCAATCACAATCTGCTTGCAGTTTTTCATTAGTCAAGTTTAGGTCCACTGTAAAGAAAGTTGAGAAAAAAATAACAGGATCAACAGTTAAAAAAAAATTAAGTTACAGGGTTACTCAGAAAAGCCAGGACTGCTTTGTTAATGCTAGAGACAAATTGCATTATTTATTTCATTTCTGTTTTTGCATTCGAAGTGGTTGTAAAGGCTGAAGTTTTTTTTTTTTTTTTTACCTTAAAGCGGAGTTCCACCCAAAAGTGGAACTTCCGCTTTAGGGAGTCCTGACCCCCCGACATGCCACATTTGGCATGTCATTTTTTGGGGGGGGAGCGGGTACCTAGTTTTGACAGGTACCCGCTCCCACTTCCGCTCGGAGCGCCGCGGCGCCCTGAGCGGAAGTTCTCCTCTCCCCCTCCCTCCCTGCAATCTTCTGGGACACGTTAGAGGTCCCAGAAGATTGCCGGCAAATCACGGCACGCAGCGCGACTCGCGCATGAGCAGTGGGTACCCGGCTGTGAAGCCGCAAACTGTAACAGCCGGGTGCCCACAGCAGTGATGCCGGCGCCGAGGGAGAGGATCGAGGCTTCCGGCGGCCGCATCGCTGGACCGTTGGAAAGGTGAGTAAATGGCTGGAACTCCGCTTTAACTACTTCCTGACCGCGCTATAGCCAGAAGACAGCTACAGCATGGTTGTCCAGTTCTGGGAGGAAGTACTCCAAAAACAACGGCCCCCCGCACCCGCATGGGGCAGGCATGCGGTCCTTTGGACACAGCTGAGCATGGATTACAGCCCTTTACCATGTGAATCACAGCTGATCACATGTAAACAAACTTGCTGGTTATCGGCTCTCCTTTTCTCACACGCTGTCACAGCGTAAGGAAAGGAGAGCCGGTATTCTGCAATTCTGACAGGGCACATTTACACTGATAATCAGAGTACTGATCAGTGGCACCCCATCAGTGAAGGAAAAAAAGTACTTTTTTTGCAAAATTTTATAACAACTAAGAAAAACGTCAAAATATTTGGTCTTT
Source organism: Pelophylax lessonae (assembly GCF_965119305.1). Lineage (NCBI taxonomy): Eukaryota > Metazoa > Chordata > Amphibia > Anura > Ranidae > Pelophylax > Pelophylax lessonae. The sequence goes on from NC_138780.1 coordinate 131,598,123, forward strand.
TTTCATTTATTTAGCAAAAAATAAAAAACCCTGTGGTGATTAGATACCACAAAAAGAAAGCTTTTTTGGTCTAAAAAAAAAAAAATGATAAACTCATATGGGTACATTGTTGTATGACTGAGCAAATGTCATTTAAAGTGACAGCACTGAAAGCTGAAAATGATCCTGGCAGGAAGGGGGGTAAAGTGCTCAGTATTGAAGTGGTTAATGCTTGATTTGCATTAAGGTAAAACACTTTGTGTTGCAGAATCCCCTAAGCCCCCCCCCCCATACTTACCTGAGCCCGATCCAGCGGCTCTCCTGGCTCTGTCCCATCTCTCTGGGCAGATTGATGGCTGTCTATCAAACTCTGACACGAGGGAGTGGGGTCAAAGTTGAGCCGCCCTGTCAATGTCAATAGACGCAGACAGGGTGGCTTGGGAGCGAGCCCGCACTAATGCCCCTATAGAAACCGGCTTACTATGGGGCCACCTGATGAAGAAGAGGAGCCAGCAGTGGACCCCAAGAAGAGGAGGATCGGGGTTACTCTATGCAAACACCTTGCACCGAGCAGGTAAGTAGAACAGGTTTATTATTTTAATTAAAAAAAAAAAAAAAAGGTGAAGGTATCACTTTAAAACCACTTAACATCCAAAAAATGTTTTCTTGAACTCCTTTACAAGTTCCCTATAAATTTACATCTTTACAGTATGAATGTTTAAAGTGAGCTTAAAAAAAGTTATTTCAGTATTACAAAAGGAGTCCAAAGCCAGAAAAAGTCAACAATTTTTAACAACTTTTTAAAACAGATTGCATTACCAGAAAAGGGAGGATGTTTTACATAATCCATGTACTTTCCGCGCTTTCGGCGGTAGCATCTTACAATCATTGATTTTCATTATCATACAAGGTGTTGAAAGAGTAATTTTCTCTCCAGATGTGATATTAAATGGAAAGCTCTATTATGCAAGTTAAATATAAATGTGGACATGAATGTACAAGTATCCGCTAAAACAATAAGACAAGAAGTCTGACCTAGAAAGCATTAAAGCGGTTGTATACTCATTCTGATCACTTTTCTCTAAATTACCGTAATAATAGCAGGCTATGTTATTTATTGTACATTTTTATTCTCTTACTGGTTTCCTTTCTGAGTAATCGTTGTTTCTCTTTTAAAGGACGTCACCCGCGCATGCGCCGTTAGCTCTAATTTTCCGGCAAGCCTCTGCTGCCGGAAAAATGCTGGGTCTATGCCGGGGCTAGGCCATTTCCTACTGTCGTCATCAACCCCGAGATCCCACGAGACTCTGGAGTAAGGCAGCAACAGGATTGGCCCCTATTCGCTGCATAAGGTTTCCTAATCGGGAACGAAAACGAGGCTTCGATGCAGCGAATATTGCACATGCACGGGAAACCTACTGAGGGCAGAAATAAGGTACTGCACAAACGAGGAAGACCTCAGTTGTGATGGCGGTGGCTAGGAACAAGCAGGAGGGTTTCTCAATATCTATTTGTAAAAGCGAGAACGATTTGATGCCTACTATTAGTGGCTTTTTAATTGAAAACAAGTAGTTTCATTGATACAATGCTTAAATGTGGTATCAATGTCAGAGTTTACTACCGCTTTAAGGTGAGAAGAAAAAGCAGGCAGTGATTCAGTTGCCAAAGACTGAAGACTGTGATTCTCACTTCTTCTGACTGCCACCCCAGTGGCCAGGCAGCCCCCCTATGCTAGGTAACAGCCTACATCCCACCTTCTGGAACACATATGCTTGATCTGGCCCCAGAGAATGATGGCTGTTTTAAGCCTGGGTCAGCATTTGCCACTATTTGTAATACTAAACTGGGAACTGGGAGACTGGCTGCTGGGCAATTTAAATCTGGAAAAAAAAGGGGTTAGTAGAGTTTCGTTTTTTTCATTTAGACACTTTTTTTTTTTTTTTTTTTAAACACAGGCCGCAACCCAATGTGCCCCCCCCCCCCAAAAAAAAGTGGTCTCTACAGAACAAAACAAGACCTGTATTAGGTTTATGACTGGAAGATAGTCTTTTTGCTGTCTCCTGGGTAACCACTCAGTGGGGGGGGGGGGGGGGGGGGGCATTTACAAAGAATGGAGCAGCCAGATTCTGGATTAAAGAGAAAAGAAGGGGCGCTGCCTAGATGACTAGTAAATTGGTGTTGTATGAAAAATGGTCAAGGGTAAATTGGTCAAGGGTAAATGAGTAGATAAATGAATATTAAAAGGTAAAACACTGATAATACAAAAATGCAAATACAATGTGAATCAGTGTGACATATACAAGTAGACTGAAAGAAATGTGACTGGTGCTGTAGAGTGTAAAACACTCTAAACGATAATCAATAGTGGTGAATCCTTAAAAATATGGTACAAAGGGATAAATAATGTGACCATAAGTGTACATATCCAAAAGGGTGAATAAATATAAGGTGACCCCAATATTCTAAACAATATATTAATAAATAAATAAGTGAATAAAGCGGCAATGGAAGATGACAGTGTGCAACAGATATATGGTGACTAAATATTAGTAATGGCAACAGTCCATATATAACATGCAACACAGCCTGTGGATCCTCAGATAGTGATGGCAGTGGTAACCCTGTGGTGGGTATAATGGTGGGGTGCTCGTGATCCCTGGAGTAAGTAGCACACTCACCGGAAATACAGGGGTTCAGGAGGATGTGGAAGATAAATAGGATGAATATATGTGAGTGACGTGGGATACCCCCATCCAATTCCCCATTTCCCTGGGGAACCCTGACCCACCAGAGGGATCTAGATAGATTGATCGATCTAGCTATCCATCTATGTAGATCCCTCTGGTAGGTCAGGGTTCCCTCTGGGGGTCTTGATGTATGGACCTGGCACTCTCAAGTGGGTATCCTGGGGGGCCTCTCTAAGGTTCCTAGGGAAGTGGATGGGGGTATCCCATGTCACTCACATATATTTATCCTATTTATGTTCCCCCTCCTCCTGAACCCCTGTATTTCCGGTGAGTGTGCTACTTACTCCAGGGATCACGAGCACCCCACCATTATACCCACCACAGGGTTACCACTGCCATCACTATCTGAGGATCCACAGGCTGTGTTGCATGTTCTATATGGACTGTTGCCATTACATCTGTTGCACACCGTCATCTACCATATTTGTGCACACGGGCACTTTATTTACTTAATCATTTATTTATTAATATATTATTTAGAATATTGGGGTCACCTTATATTTATTAACCCTTTTGGATATGTACGAATATGGTCACATTATTTATCCCTTTGTACCATATTTTTAAGGATTCACCACTATTATAGTTTAGAGTGTTTTACTCTCCACAGCACCAGTCACCTTTCTTTCAGTCTACTTGTATATGTCACACTGATTCACATTGTACTTGCATTTTTGTATTATCAGTGTTTTACCTTAAATATTCATTCATCTATCTACTAATTTACTCTTGACATTTTTCATACAACACCAATTTACTAGTCATCTAGGCAGCGCCATACCACTTCTTTTCTCTTTAGCTCCTCTGTATGTAACTGAGGTTATATTTAACCACTTGCCTACTAGGCCTATTTTTGACATTTGGTGTTTATAAGTTAAATCAGTTGTTTTTGCTAGAAAACTACTTAGAACCCCCAAACATTATATATTTTTTTTTAGCAGAGACCCTAGAGAATAAAATGGAGATTATTGCAATATTTTTTATCACACCGTATTTGCGCAGCGGTCTTCCAAACGCAATTTTTTTGAAAAAAAAAATCACTTTTTTGAATTAAAAAATAAGAATCCAGTAAAGTTAGCCCAATTTTTTTCCATAATGTGAAAGATAATGTTACGCCGAGTAAATAGATACCCAACATGTCATGCTTCAAAATTGCGCACGCTCACGGAATGGCGACGAACTTTGGTACTTAAAAATCCCCATAGGCGACACTTTAAAAATTTCTACAGGTTGCCATCTTAGAGTTACAGAGGAGGTCTAGGGCTCAAATTATTGCTCTTGCTCTAACGTTCGCGGCGATACCTCACATGTGTGGTTTGAACACCGTTTACATATGTGGGCGGGGTTTCCGTGTGCGTTCGCTTCTGCGCGCGAGCTAACGGGGACAGGACGCTTTAATTTTTTTTTTTTACTATTTATTTTATTTATTATTTTTTATTTTTACACAGTTTTAAAAAAAAAAAAAATGATCATTTTTATTTCTAATACAAGGAATGTAAACATTCCTTGTAATAGAAATAGGCACGACAGGACCTCTTTTTTGTGAGATCTGGGGTCAAAAAGTCCTCAGATCTCACAAGTACACTAATAAAGATGGAAAGGAAAAAAAGAAAAGGGACCTTTAAGCCGGTTGCTCGGCAACGATGTTTGCCGTCGCTCCGGTCCTATAAGACAATAGAGTCGAGTGAGGGCAAGCTTGCCCTCACTCGACATCCTGTCTGTGAGGATCCGGGACCCGATCGTTTTCCCCGCTGCTGGCGGGTCCGGTAAGCGGGGAAAAGGACCGGGACGCGGCGGGAGGGGGGGGGGCACCCCTTCCACCATCCCGGAGGGTGATCTCGCGGCGAATCCGCCGCTGGGACCACCCTTATCGGAAAGCCCATCGCCTGCAGTTTAAAAAAATACCAGGGTTATGGCAGCTATCTGCTGCCATAACACCGGTATTTAGCTTAAAAACTCAGGACGTATATGTACTATGGGCCGGTATTGAGGTGGTTAAGGGGGCTGCAGCCTATTGTTTTCACATTCACTTCCTTAGCGCGGAGTACACCTTTTTTCTTTTTCCAGATCCTGGATTAGCTACACAAAAGACAACCTATAAGCTTCTAGCTTCCATTTTCAATGCCTAAAATATATATAAACAACTCATTCAGTTAACCATTTGTGTATACATATTAAAAAAAATATATAAATACCTTACAAATACCTTTTTTTTTTTAAATAAGTGATCACATTCCCTCTGTTTTCAGCTGCATACAGAGCTCAGAGAGCTAGGGGAGGAGAAACAGCAGCAGATTGGTCTTCCCAGTGAATGGTTTTGTGTGTGTGTTTGTGGTGGGGGAAGGGGGGGTGGGGGTCTCAGCACAAGTCTGATCACTAGAGGAGAGCAGGCAGAGTTCCCAGCAAAGCCGAAACACTAACCACGCCGTGCTCTCATGCCTAGTGTGGTCAGCTTGAAATAGGAAAGCAGGGGGAATGGCAGAACACCAGGGATTTCACACAAGGGAAGCAATACAAAGAACAGGATACATTTTTATACAAGTACATGGTACAGTGGGCACATATCAGGAATATGAAATGTTGGGTTTACATATTCTTTAGAGAGGTGCTAAATCAAAAAACAACATTATATTGCAGCTTATCAACTGTTCGATGTGATGGCTGCATTTGTTTTCTTTAAGGCTCTTTTTTTCTATTTTCAGTTACAGGGATGGGACAAACCATTCACTACTGGCAGGGGTGCTTACAAAAAGTTAACCGTTTTCTGTAACTGCTTATAAAGTCTTAGCCAAAGTTTGGGTTCAATTTGTTAGTGCATCTAAATCTGCTAATACATCTAATATCCCCCTCCCCAATCTGCTAATACATCTAATATCCCCCTCCCCAGATTGACAATGCTGCTTTCCAAACAAGGCCCCCTGTGCTTATTCATCCAGAGTGCGGGCACAGTAATACAGGAGGTGTGTTACTGGCGTAACGAATGCAGCCACCACATCTATGGATTGGCAAGTTGCAATATATTACATTTTTGGTTTTGGGTTTAATGCCACTTTAACTTTAGAAGCTGATTAGAAGCTGATTGGCTAGCATGCACAGCTGCTCCAGATTCTGTGTGCACCAGTTTTAGTAAAATTCCCTTCTGTGTTCCAAATCTTCCCTAGCAACAGGGAACAAAAAAAAAAAAAAAAAAAAGCATACCAGGAGGGAACGGAAACTTGTACGATGCCCAACACTGTATACATGACTAAGGCCCCTTTCATACCAGCAGACCGGTTGGGTCTGCCTGAACCTGATTGGACCATCCATTGTTCTCTATGGGGCGGCGGATGTCAGTGGACACGTGTCCGCTGACACCTGCTGGGTATCAGATTCCACAAAATCCGCTACAAATAGACGTAAGGCGATACGTTCGCTATGCGTCGAGAGGATCAGATAAGATGACAATCAGATGGAAACGGACATGCAGTCAGTTTTTATCTGACGGCCCCATAGAGGAGAGCAGGCTATGTCCGTGTCTGCTCTGCTAAGCAGAGTGGACATGGACCTGTCATCCGTATGCTCATGGGAGAGATCCCCCGCTGAGCAGGCAAGTTCCACTTGGATGGATCCGCTACGTCTGAAAGGGGCCTATCAATCAGAAAGTTATGAAGTTATGATCTGTTTGTGGCCATTGCTCCCCCTTGATGTGTACTTCTAGTAGCCCACTCTGTGCTATTGACTATTAGCTTAATGAAGTAAAGTGGCTAAGTGGTTACCACTTCTGTCTAGCAGCACTAGGGTTGCTGGTTCCAATCCCAACTACGGCACTACCTGCTTGGAATTTGCATGTTCTCCCTGTGCCTGCTTGGGTTTCCTCCGGGTACTCTAGTTTTCCCCCACACTCCAAAGATATGGTGGTAGGTTAATTGGATCTGGTCTAAAAAAAAAAAAAATGGCCCTAGTAGGTGTATAGATGCGAGTTAGGTGCATTAGATTGTAAGCTCCCTAAGGGCAGGGACTGCCGTGAATATATATGTGGTGCTGCATCAATTGACGGCGCTATACAAGTACCTGTAAGAAATGAAATAAGGCTCCTTTCACACGGCCGCTCCGTGTGAATGGTCCACTGCGGGACTTTTTTTTTTTTTTTTTCCACGGAGCGGATGACATTTTTGTCATCTGCTCCGTGTGCCCGTATATCATCCCATCCGTTTGCGGATGATATGCGGACATAATGTAAGTATATGGCACTGCGGATGTCAGCGGATGACACCGCTGACATCCGATTTTCCTTCCTTTCCGTTTTTTACACGGAAGGAAAAATGGGGTTCTGTTCCATTCGTAAAAACGGAACAGAACTGAAAGGAGGAAAATCGGGTGTCAGCGGATGGTATTCCGCTGACACCCGCAGTGCCATTCACTTACATTATGTCCGCAAATCATCCGCAAACGGATTGGATGATTTGCGGACACACGGAGCGGCCGTGTGAAAGGACCCTTAAGGTAGCTGAGTGGGTGGGCACAAACAACTATTATATCCTGGAATGCATACAAGCTGCTTTGCCATTACAAAGTCTATATGCAACTACAAAATGTAAATATTAGTTTGTTGCATGTAACACGAATTCCAAATAGACATTTAGTTTACATATTATAAGAAAAAAAAAGGTCAACGCGGTAGTTAAAGCTCAATGCTACACAAACTTTGCTCAAGAAACCAGGCTAGGTTTCTTTTACAGTGAAGAACAGTAATTTAGTGTGCTGCTTGAGCAGCATTATGAAGAGTCCTCTATGAATGGCTTAGGACTCCGCAGTTACAATATACACTGCATGTACAGAGAACATAATGTAAGTGTGTCATGTATCACTAAGAGGTGACATCTAATGAGAAAGGAGTTGCCTTCTGCTGCCAAGTTCAACAACTCTCCAATTCATCACACTCCTCCACAAAGTCAGCCCTGCAGCTAGCAGACGCTAAGGACATTTCACCACATCTTCCTAATATCAGGGTGACAGTTAATCGTTAATATTACTCCAAAAGCTGCACATGTTAAAGGACAAAGTCACTTCCATACAAGTTTGTAACAGTTAGAAGAAGAAGAAAAAAAGAAAAAACAGCGGACATGCAAGTTTGATTGTCTTAAGAACTTAACCGGTTAAAGGGTTTAATTTGTAAATACATTTTTAAAAGAAAGTAAATGTTAATTATGATTCTTTATTTAACCTGCTAAAACAAAAAAAGTATTAAACATGTCATATGCATTATAAACACAAAGACATGGACACTGAGGAGGAACTGCACATGGCAAGATTTAGAACCTTTGTACATTCTGGCATCCTACAATGGAAAGGACCTGATAATATTATGCATGTAGGACTCACACATACCATCTTCACTTTGCCTCCTGTCTTAATAAATCTATGTCCTTTTTGTTATGCTTTTAGAGACTGATTCAGAAGTTAAAGAGAACCTGTCAGCTGGATAGCCTTTTAATTTCTGCAGTAAATCTAAACACTGTCAAACAGATGCTGGATTTGGGGCCGATATATTTCTGTTAGAGGGAAACATTTAACAAAGATGTTTAAAGTCAGACTCTAAATTCACTGGACAATATAATAAAATGTGGGACCATCAATGAGCACTGAATACTACATATGATCAATTTTAGGCCCGATTCACACTAATGCAACAATTGCTTTGACTTTGGAGCATTTGTCGCATCAGAAGTCGGCCCCCATTCTGTGCAACAGAACAATTCTAATTGGTGTGACTTGAGTCACTCAGACTTAGAAAAAGGTTCCTGCACTACTGTTAAAGAAATCACATGCAAATCGTGCCAAAGTCGCGCTGGGGTCATTGCAGTGTGAACCTGGGCTTAGGGATGATGGCAATTTCTTTCCAACTGCCTCTGATATCGGGGCATCTCTCTCCCTCGGTAGATATCGGGGCATCTCTCTCCCTCGGCAGATATCGGGGCATCTCTCTCCCTCGGCAGATATCGGGGCATCTCTCTCCCTCGGCAGATATCGGGGCATCTCTCTCCCTCGGCAGATATCGGGGCATCTCTCTCCCTCGGCAGATATCGGGGCATCTCTCTCCCTCGGCAGATATCGGGGCATCTCTCTCCCTCGGCAGATATCGGGGCATCTCTCTCCCTCGGCAGATATCGGGGCACTTCTCTCCCTCGGCAGATATCGGGGCATCTCTCTCCCTCGGTAGATATCGGGGCATTTCTCTCCCTCGGTAGATATCGGGGCATTTCTCTCCCTCGGTAGATATCGGGGCATTTCTCTCCCTCGGTAGATATCGGGGCATTTCTCTCCCTCGGTAGATATCGGGGCATTTCTCTCCCTCGGTAGATATCGGGGCATTTCTCTCCCTCGGTAGATATCGGGGCATTTCTCTCCCTCGGTAGATATCGGGGCATTTCTCTCCCTCGGTAGATATCGGGGCATTTCTCTCCCTCGGTAGGTATCAGGGCATTTCTCTTCCTCGGTAGATATCAAGGTATTTCTCTGCCTCAGTAGAGAAGAGTTTTGGCCCCATTAAACAAGGCTTAAATAATTGAAAACAAAAAAAAAAAAAACCTACAAATAGGTTTATTGTGTGTTCCCATTCACACAGCCTATCTAAAAAAAAAATAATAATAATTCCATTATTATATGCCTGAAATACCCATATTCTATTCTATATCTAAATAAATTTCTAACATGCTGTCAATCCTCCCATTTAAATATGAATCTGCTAAATCTCTATACCGATAAAGTTATAACAGCATAATCCTACAATTGTATCAGCCTAACAGTTTTGTCACTGAAATCCTTGACAAAACTGACACCAAGTTGACTGCTCTTCCTCATATGCATGTCAGTGAAAATGACGAGACAGATGCAATTATATGTGGATAGTGACTAATGAGCAAAGCATTTTTAAACACAAGGGAAGAGACGTTCACGAAGTCTTGCACATCGCGGCTACTGTTATTTTAGTTAGGAAGTATAAGCTCACCAAGTTCCAATCTCTGCTCACATAAAAAAAGACAACATTGTTCTGGGTAGGAAGTCAATTCAATCCAGAGGAACAATAGTCCAAGCTTCCGACTTGATTTATAAATATATACAACTAAACTTAGCATAATAGTCGAAAGTAACAAAGATCACTATTAATTTAGGCACTTCATGTCATGGCGTGGAAGCTGCAACATTAATAGAGAAATGGGGGCTTTAAATTGATAAATAGGACATGAATGTATATGAAACATAAAATAATCAAGCTTCTCAATGTGAGAGCTGAAATTATGAACCCCTTAACACTTTCTCAAAAGATATTAACAAGGCTCCCATCTTATTTGTTTATATTGTCCAGAAAGTATGTCTGCACTTCAAGAGAAAGTTCAAAACTATTATTTTTATTTAATGGTCTTATTGCTAGATGCATTGTTTTTTGTAGTTCACTGAGGGACACAAATTTAGAAACTACTGGGCACGTGGGTTATATCCACTTTCAACATCACTACTGTTTGCTTCTTTTTTGAAGCAGAATAACATTAGAGACATGCATTAGGGTAGTTTGCTTATCGCAAGCTAGTTGCCAAAGTATAGGAAATTTAATGGTAACTGAAGCATTCCATCCAGCCAGATAAAAATCAGAACTACTGTTACTTCAAAGCCATACAACAGCATGCCTTTTTCTAAAAGATTAAATGAACTCTCATAATTTACAACCATCCTACACCTATGACAGTTAAGGTTCTTGCACATGGCCATATTTTAGATGTACAGCTGTGGAGAATATCATGTATATCACACAAATGTGAAACACAAAATACATACGGATTTTAATCTTTTTACTGCATCTTCACAAATGTGCATGCCCCGGGATTCATCCACTTCCACGTGTCCTAGGTACTAAAAGGAGAAGGATAAAAAGTATGGTTAGTGTCTGAACATAATCAATTCTGTGAAAATAAAACATTTTATTTAGCTTTCAAGTGTACGTAGACTAGAGCTGCATGATTCTGGATAAAATAAGAATCCAGATTTTTTTTTGCTTAGAAGGATCATGATTCTTTTGCGATTTTCAGGGTAACATCTTTCACATTATATAAAAAAAGTGGGCTAACTTTACTATTTTTTTTTTTAATTCATTGAAGTGTAGCGTATTTTTCCCCCCAAAAATGCCTTTGAAAGACCACTGCGCAAATACAATGCGACATTATATATTACACACACACACACACTATATATTATATATATTGTATATTATATATACACATACACAAACGTTTGGGGGCTCTAAGTAATTTTCTAGCAAAAAAAATATAATTTTTGTAAGAACTTACCGTAAAATTATTTTCTCTGAGTCCTCTGACAGTCGCCGCCCGATGGCATTAGCCTTCACTAATGGGTAATGGCGCACTCTGCAGGAGCAGGCTAGGCAGATAATTCATTATCAGGTTAATACAAAAAAAATTTTGTACCTCAGCACGCCACTAGGGGGCCATCCCTCAGCCATTACCAGAACCCAATCTGATATTACCTCAGTTTGTAGCAAGCAGTACCGGAAGGCAACAACCCCCAGATCCAAAAACCAGAGAGGTGGGGGCGGCCACTGTCAGAGGACTCAGAAAAGAATTTTACGGTAAGTTCTTACAAAAATTCTATTTTCTCTTACGTCCTCTGACAGTCGCCGCCCGATCGTATTCGCCTTCACTAATGGGACGTCCCAAAGCAGATATGAGGGGTGTGAAAGCAATGCAACCAATTTAGAAGGTAACGCAAATAACCGGGCTAGTAACAACCTGAGCCCCACAGGAAAAAACTGGAACAAACCCTGAACAAACACCCCATAAGGAGGGACAGTAAAAATATTGTCCCCTTAAACAACTGCCGCACTCAAAACTTTGCAGCCAAAAGGAAGCATCTGAAGATGCCAAAACATCAAGTTTGTAAAACTTAGTGAAAGTGTGCACAGACGACCAGGTCGCCGCTTTGCACATCTGAGCCAGACGCCTGATGGTGAAAAGCCCAAGAGGCACTAACGGCTCGAGTAGAATGGGCCTTTACCGGGAAAGGAGGAACCCGACCCTTGATGGAATAGGCCTGAACAATCGTCTGTCTGATCCACTTAGAAATGGTTGCTGCGGAGGCGGCTGATCCCTTCCGAGGTCCCTCAGGAGGAACAAATAGAGAATCAGACTGTCGAATAGACTCCATGGCAGACAGGTAGACCTTGACCGCCCGGACCACATCCAGAGAATGCAAGGCAAACTCCTTAGGATGCTTGGGTCGTGCACACAGCGAAGGAAACCCGATATCCTCATTGAGGTGGAATGAAGAAACCACCTTGGGAAGAAAAGATGGACTCGGTCGCAGAACCACCTTATCCCTATGAAGGTCCAGATAAGGAGAATGGCAGGACAAGGTCGCCAATTCAGATACTCTGCGAGCCGACGTGATTGCCACCAGAAAAGCAACTGTGACAACACAGACAGAGGAATCTTTCTGATGTTCTCGAAAGCAGGTTTTTGTAACACTAACAAAACCAGATTCAGATCCCAGGGAGGCAAAGAAGCCCTCCTCGGGGGAGCCAAATGCCGCAACCCTTGAATAAAGGTGTGGACCAAAAAATGCGATGCCAACAGTCGCTGAAAAAAGATGGCCAATGCTGACAACTGACCCTTAACCGTAGTCAGCGCCAGACGCTGATCCACGCCCTTCTGCATGAAGGCCAAGATCTTCGCCACCGAGAAAGAACGAGGATGAAGAACATTCGCTTCGCACCAAGCGATATACGCTTTCCAAGTGCGGCAATAAATCTTCCTTGAAGTGGCTTTGCGAGCCTTCAACAAAGGTAGGGATGACCGCCTGTGGAAGGCCCCTATCCCTCAGGACCTGGCTTCCAACAGCCGTGTCGTTAAAGCCAGCGACTGTAAAGCAGGATGGAAGATCGGTCCCTGAGACAGAAAATCTTCTCGCAGTGGAAGCCGCTAGGGAGGTTCGACGACCATCTGAACGATGTCCGCGTACCAATATCCACGTAAAAATATAAAGAAAACCGAGACTCTAGGTCTCAGCAGGATCTAGGTCTCAGCAGGAAAGACCTAGCTCTACTCCTGATGCTAGGCAGCTTCAAACTGAGGCAATTTCAGATTGGGTTCTGGTAATGGCTGAGGGATGGCCCCCTAGTGGCGTGCTGAGGTACAAAGGTTTTTTATACTAACCTGATAATGAATTATCTGCCTAGCCTGCTCCTGCAGAGTGCGCCATTACCCATTAGTGAAGGCTAATACCATCGGGCAGCAACTGTCAGAGGACGTAAGAGAAATACGGATTTTAACTTGTAAGCAACAAAGAATAATTTTTTTTGTATAAAAATAACAAACATGTTACACCTACTTGCTCTGTGCAAGGGTTTTGAACAGAGCAGCCCCCAATCTTCTTTTCTGGGGTGCCCCGTTGGCGCTCCTGGCTTCTCCCCTTCATCGGGTGCCCCCACGGAAAGCCGCTTTCCATGGAGGCACCCGTGAGGACCCGCTTCTGAGTCCCTGCACCCCACTCCTGTGTCACAAAATTTGATTGATTTGGCTCCTGCTGCTATTAATCTATCTAATGAGGAGATAGACAGCAGCTGGAGCCGCTGGGCTCGCACACATCACTGGAACGGATAGACTCAGGTAAGAAAAAGGGAAGGCTCTGAGGGCAGCTGCAACAAAGAAGGTTTTTCATCTTAATGCAATGCCAGCATTTTCACTATGGGCGCCAGCATCTTCACTTTGGGCACCCGGCTGTGACAGCTTACGGCTTCACAGCTGGGTTCCAACTGCGCATCGTGAGCGGTGGATGCAGTCTTCTGGGACCTGTCAGTGTCCCAGAAGACTGCAGGGCGGAGGGAGGAACGGAAGTGGGTACCTGTCAAATTCGCACCTCTTAAACAATTGCCACTTTTGGGGAGCAGAGCACTTCCCCTTTTGGGTGGAGCTCCGCTTTAGGTGGTTAAACGGACCTCATTTACAGAACGAGGTTCATCCTTTTAAACTAACAGAACCAAAAAAGATATGTATCTTTTTATCTCTCAGCACTGAGCAATGTTAATAAACATTTGCTGGCTTTTTTTTTTCTGGAAATGCACAATTAAGATCGTGAGAGGGTAAAATTCAGCAGCTACAAAAACTGTAGCTGCTGACTTTTAACAAACAGCCACCCACCTGTCCCAGGATCCAGCAGTGAGCTCACCCCAGTCGGTCTCACCTGCTGTCTTCGGTCCCCGGCGCCAGGATCTTCACTGTGGACACGTGATCACTATGAGATTGCGATTTTTTTAACAATTAATTATGCAACTTTAACGTAGACCCTAAATTAACTTCATATGTGCTCTCTTGTTTTGCTAAAACGTAACACTATGTCTCATTTACCTTTAAAGTGTAAGTTCACCTTTTTACAAAAAATGAAAAGATGAATAACCATCCTACACCCTACTCACCCCACCGGTCCTCCCTGCACTGACTACCAGGGGATTTGAAAGCCTCGCTCTTCTTACCCTTCTTTCCTTAGGGCCTCCAGGACAGATCAAAGCAAGTCTGACTGGTCACGTGGTGGCACATGACCAATCGGAATCGCAATACGTCAATATGGTGTAATGACAGGGAGGGCCTCAGTACTTTAACACAAGACAAGTTGGCAGGTCTGCCACCAAATCTTGCAAATTAGGGCAACAAAAAAAAACAGGTGGCATCATTTCACTACAGAAAATTAAGAGCAGACTGCATTTCTAACAAATCAACTGGTATGTTTCTGTACTTGCAAGGTCTTTAAAACCTGGAAAAAGTGAATTTGATGCAGAGATGTACTGCATTTTTAAATTTAGTTTTTCCCATACAAATGCTTTAAGAACTTGAACTCTTTGAATGTGCCTGCTACTGCAGCCATGAACTTGCTTCTATTTTGTGGTGCTGATAAGCTGTAGGCTTATTAGGCTCTATGTACACGATACTGAAGTACTTATGCCAGATCTTGCTGTTGGAAACTTCCTGATAAGACGCAAAAATGGTCCGTATATTGCTTGTGTTTACATGCATACAGACGTGCAAACATTTGTACACCTATGTGATGTAGTGCGATTTTGCAGTCAAAATACTTCAATGGAAAATGTACGTACGTGCATTTTTTTAATACGATTTTAGGCGGTATAAAAAAAAAAAAAATCGGCCCCAAAACTGCACACCATCAAAATCGCATTACATTTGTAAAGCACTCACTCAAAAAATGAACAGCACCTGCAGTGCAAAATTGCACCTGAAATCGCATGCAAAACCGATCGCACAAATGTAAACCAGGCCTTAACCTTACAGAATTAAAGGGGGGTAGGGGTGTGATTAACACACATACTGTATATGCATAAGAAATATAGCCAGGTAATGCAGATTTTTTTTTGTGTGTGTGTGACATGAGCGCAGTACTAGTTTACTAACATTTACGTGACCGTGTGCATGAGGCAAAAGAAAACAATAGACTGAATTCAGATCAGTAAAGAATAAATGCCTGAATGCCTTAAAACATTGCATTTTTTGGTGTGAAGTCTTTATGCAATACCAAACTAGCAATGAAATAATGGGACAGAGAAATACGTGAAAAATACACAGGATAATGCATTTACACTGATTTAATGTAGTGAAAAGAGGTGTGCAAAGAGGTGTCAACCTAGTGATCAACTCCTCTCGAGCGAGGATTTTGGAAAATGTATGTTCCGTCAGTGCATGCAATCAGAATATAGTAGCGCAGCGGGGAGGGTTCCCCTTTTCACCTCAAATGTGTGGAGGAATGTGTTTTTTTTTTTTTTTTTGATCAGCTGGCTGGCAAAAAAAAAAAAAAAAAATGTAAAAAAAAAAAAAATCCATCTACGGACAGCTTAATGCTGTGCAGATAAACTATGGTTTCTGGAAAATTGCCTGACTACATCAAAAACACCAAGACACCACAATGAAATTAAACTTGTACAAGGGTGAATATCCACGTAACATACAAAAAAATGATATTGGCGCAAAAAAAAGTTCAATGTGATGACACCAAAGTCTTTGGGGGCCACAATGATGTATAGTGGACAAGAGTAATTATAAAAGTCTTTTGAAGGAGTCCATACATGGATGATGTTCGCTTAGTGGCAGCTGGTGTGAGAGCGCGAAGCGACTAAAGCAGAACAAGGGGAGAAACAAGTGCAGCATGCAGACAAACTTTAATGGAGCACACAAATGACTACTCACAAAAGATAGATGTAAAACGAGCATGTAACGCTATATAAGGGTCGACATTGCAGTCCTGAGGGTCCCCGGTGGCGAAGTTTGCAGGATTCTGGTGGTCAGGGGCTGCCTCGGTGACTATCGCTGCTCCTGAAGGAGCGCATGCTCTGCAAACGTGTCAACTTGCGTCTGGACATCACAACCCGGAAGTTACGTCACAGCCAGCCCGACGACGGTACTTTGCATTCAGCGGCGCAGGGAGCAGCGGAAGCCACCAAGGCAGCCCCTGACCACCGGAATCCTGCAAACTTCGCCACCGGGGACCCCCAGGACTGTGATTGTCAATGATCTCTATATAGCGCTACATACTCGGTTTACATCTACCTTTATGAGTAGTCATTTGTATGCTCCATTACAGTTCGTCTACTTGCTGCACTTAGAAGGTGCCTAAAGCAGCACACTGTGTACACTACACAAAAAAACCACTGGCTAGGCACATACTTAACCCTTTGATCGCCCTAGATCAGTGATGGCGAACCTTGGCAACCCAGATGTTTTGGAACTACATTTCCCATGATGCTCAACACTACACTGCAGAGTGCATGAGCATCATGGGAAATGTAGTTCCAAAACATCTGGGGTACCAAGGTTTACCATCACTACCCTAGATGTTTAACCCCTTCCCAGCCAGTGTCATTAGTACAGTGACAGTGCATATTTTTAGCACTGATCACTGTATTAGTGTCTCTGGTTCCCGCAAAGTGGCAGTCCCTGATCGCCATCATTACTAGTGAAAAAAATAAATAAACAAAATAAATAAAAATATCCCAGGCTTGGTAGATGCTATAACTTTTGCAAAAAACAATCAATATATGCTTACTGGGATTTTTTTTTCTAACCAAAAGCAAGTAGAATACATATTGGCCTAAATTTATGAAGAAACTTGATTTTTAAAAATGTTTTATTTGAGGTGTTTAAATAGCAGTTTTCGGTCTTTTAAAAATTAAAAAAACTGGGCTGATCAAAAACCACCAAAAGAAAGCCATTTGTGGGGAAACAAAATGAAAAATTTTATTTGGGTAGTGTCCCACAACCGCGCAATTGTCAGTTAAAGTAACGCAGTGCCGTATCGAAAAAAATGGCCTGGTGATGAAGGGGGTTAAATCTTCCGAAGTCTAGTGGATATGAACACTGACTTACTAAAGTAAGGCATTCTACAAATGTTAGAGGTAGCAAGAGTGGCCTGATATCCAGATGGACAAGGATTACATTACCTTGGAAAACCAAGTCCATTTCCTGAGATAGATCACAGTGTTCAAAAGGACTGTCACTTATTTTTAATACATATAAAGGGGCATCTAAATAGGGTAATGATAATAATATGAATACCATCATGGATAGAATAGTTTTGTTAAGAGGAACCTCTTAAAGGAGTTGCAAAGTCAGAAGGTTTATTTTATCTTAATGCATTAAGGAATGTACAGTAAGTGAATCAATATAACAAGTGAGAAATTAACAGAAGAAAGGAAAGAGGAATAAAAGATAAAGAATCAAGGGGAGAGGTAAGAAGAGAGCTCCTGAACTAGGAGCTAATGCTGTAAGGAATTAGCGGGGGGGGGGGGGTAAGAGATGGAGGAGGAAAAAAAAGAAAAGAAGGGGAGGTAGGGAAATTTTCCTTTTTATGGATTTGGAAGAGGAGGTGAATTGAACCCAGGCTAACAGTAAATCTCTAAATCTGTCCCCGGAATCTAATGTCAGAAGTTCTTCTATTCTCAAGATATCATTAACTGCATTGACCGATAATGTCAATGCAGGAATCGTAGACAGACATTTTCGAGAAAGTGGGTATCAGTTGTTTTGCAGCAGTTAAGTAGTATCTTAGAAAACAGGATTTCTAGAACTCTTAAGTGCTCTATCCCAAGGCCTGGTTCACACCTATGAATTTTTTTGTGCTTTTCTGTTTTGCAGAAACACTACGGTCCATTTAATATGGTTTCCTATGCGTCATGTTCACATCTGTGCATTTCATGCAAAGGGCCAGGGATTCACAGGTTGTGTTTTTGGTTCCATAGACTTCAATGAATCAAAAATGTTTATTAAAAAATGCAAAATGCACCTGGAATATGCATCAACCCCAACCTGTATAGGTGTGAAACAGGCCTTAGAAAGTGTAGAGGTTTTGGAGGAGAAACTTGGCAGCGTCCTCTGTGTAGGAATTCCTCTTTTTTCAGCAACATCTCTAATAAGGTCTTCAAAAGCTTCACCAAAAAGATAGCCTCCCTCAATGGCTAATCATGAGAGGTCTTTTGTATGCAACTTTAGCCAGACAGGCTTTAGGCCATAGAACATCTATGCATGCATGGAAATCAAAGCCATCCTGGACATTTGTGTGGTGACCACTAGTAAGACCCGGTTCACACTGATGCGAGTGCCGGGTTCGCATGTAATGTCGGAGCGCACTGCTCCGACATTACATGCGATCAGCTGTGCGGTGCGAGTTTAGCCATACAGTTTGTATGGCTAAATTCGCATCGCACCCGGTGCAAACACGCACAGGAGGCATTTTTGCAGCCGCATCAGGATCGGATCGCACAGCGGTTCACACTTGTGCGATCCCATCCTGTGCGAACTGCACGATCGCACTGCGATATGCGATCAAACTGGGGGTGTCGTTAAGATTACATTGACACCCCCAGCGGATCGCATATGGCAGTGTGAACTGCCGGGGGTGCGTGTGCGATGCGGGAAAAGGCTGCGAATTCGCAGCCTTCCCGCATCGCAATAGTGTGACCCGGCTCTAAAGCTTCAACATAGTAAGTAAAAGAGGAGGCAATTGCTGAAGGTGCTCTGATAAAGCAGGATCTTGAAAAACAGGATCAGGTTGGTTGCACATGTTCCAGATCCAGGTGGCTGCCTTCTGACAGACAAAGTAGCGATTGTTGAGTGAACCCGCCATCCTAAAATGAGCTCTTAAGAGATTTTCAGTTTTTCTATGCATAGGTTACCTAAAGGTAAAGATACCTTTGGGTGAAATAGTTAGAGGTTTATTCAAAAAAAGAAAGACGGGAGTTTTATAAAGAGTTTTGTGAGGATCCTTGGAGGAGGGAAAAATCCTGGACCCTGCAGCCAACTCAACACATTGCACCAAGTGCCAAAGTGAGCATTCATGCAGGATCCAGTGCCCAAGGCAACATTACAGGCCATCCCCACAGCGTGGAGTCTGGGTACAGCTCCCAATGTTTTACCAATCTGAATACACTGCTTCTGTAAAAATTGAGGTTGAAGAATTCTTAGAAAAAATAAATAAAAAAGTAGGGAGGTTGTTTTTTCCTGGGAAGAAGAGGTCCATCATCTACAGACACTAGAACAAAACTGAGGACACACAGGAGTGAGTGAGGGTTATAGGGGAGGCAGCTTAGGGGGTTTGTCAAGAGTTTTGCCAGTGTACAGTCACCTGAAGGTATGAGCCCATAACCCATGGTCTATGTCAGTAAACTGTATAGTAAAATTAAATTTCCACATTTTTCTTTAAAATCACAAGCTTCCACACAATATTTGGGCAGTTGTAACAAGCACTATTTCTACAGCTTTTTTTTTTTTTTCACCCCGTGTCTGAAAATTCTGCATGCAGTGCACTGACCTAAAAGCAAAACAACTTTATGCCTTGAATGCACATCCATGCTCAATTTTAAACTTTGACTGGGAGGTATATTTAGTACAGCTTCAGTGCAGAAAAGAGGTAATATTTAACAGCATTTTCATTTCCTCAGGGCAAACCGCAAAAAGAGTGGTCTACCTGTAAACACAAGGCAGATAATATAGTAAACCCGTTAAGACAAACAGGAAAACCGTCAAATGCTCTGATAATTATTATTCTCCTGTGAATGCAAGTAAAAATAAGAAAGAATATAAATTGCCCAAAATGGGGTTGATTTACCAAAAGTGGAGAGTGCAAAATCTAGTGCAGCTTTGCATGGTAGCCAATCAGTTTCTAACTTCAACTTGTTCAATTAGGGTTAGACAAAAAAAAAAAAAAAACTGGAAGCCGATTGGTTTCTATGCAGAGCTGTACCAGATTATGCACTCTCCACTTTTAGTAAATCAACCCCAATGTATCAATCTACCAAGAACAGAAATAAGGTGTTTTACCACAATTTAATTACCTTAACTTGAAAGCTACATTTTCCAATCCTGACAGATTCTTCATCCGTTTGCCATTGATGGGGTCGACTAGCCTCTGGAACATACACATCTTTCTTCCGCCGAAAACTCTGACGAAGTTTGTTCATCTTTGACAACCTGAAGAGCACAAAAATTTCTAGATTAAGCCTTAAATAAAACCATGGCGTCAAGCAATACACACCCTCTGGAGAGAATTGCCTTGTGGACGGCATCTTAAAAGGGACCACTATCAATGATTACCTAAACATGTCTGACAAACCTGGAACCAGGCTAGAATCGATGGAACAGCACCCTGAGTATTGTAACCAAAGGGCTTATTTGATTACTCATTAAAGCAGAGTTCCACCAAAAGTGGAACTTCCGCTCATTTGTTTCCTCCCCCCTCCGATGCCACCTTTCAGAGGGGGGGTAACGGGTACCTACCTGTTTGACAGGCACCCTTCCCCACTTCAGGGAGATGGCGCTGCGGCGTCATCCCTCGGAAGTTTGGCCCCTCCTCCTTCCCACGCCGCCGAGCCAATCCAAGGCTTCACGGCCGGGTTCCCTCTCCAGCAATGGCGGCGGAAGCACCTGACAGCCGATGGAAACATTGGCTGCGGTGCCGACATCACTGGATTCCAGGACAGGTAAGTGTCCTAATATTAAAAAAGTCAGCAGCTACAGTATGTGTAGCTGCTGACTTCATCTTTGGAGGGGGAGGGGGTGAGGCTGGAACGCCACTTTAAAGTGAGTTCTGGGAGCACAGAGGTGTCACAAGGAATTGAAAGTACACCATTTTGGTATTACATATTCACACAAGAAGCACTTTACCTGGAAGCAAGTGAATATAGTTATCACATCACCGCTATAGAATTAACGGTTACCTGCTTTGATATATACAGTATCTCACAAAAGTGAATACACCCCTCACATTTTTGTAACTATTTTTTCATGTGACAACACTGAAGAAACGACACTTTGCTGCAATGTGTGAGTAGTGAGTAGTGAGTAGTGAGTGTACAGCTTGATAAACATTGTAAAATTTGCTGTCCCCTAAAACAACAACACAGCCATTAACGTCTAAACCGCTGGCAACAAAAGTGAGTACACCCCTAAGTGAAAATGTCCAAATAGAGCCCAATTAGCCATTTCCCCTCCCTGGTGTCATGTTAGTGTTACAAGGCCTCAGGTGTGAATGGGGAGCAAGTGTGTTAAATTTGGTGTTATCGCTCACTCTCTCATATTGGTCACTGGAAGTTCAACATGGCACCTTGTGGCCTTTGTCTTTGGGAAATAGACGTATGAGTGGTGCCTGCATTGCTGCAGAGGTTGAAGGGGTGGGGGGGGGGGGGGGAAGGTCAGCTTGTCAGTGCTCAGACCATACCCTGCTCACTGCATCAAATTGGTCTGCATGGTTGTCGTCCCAGATGGAAGCCTTTTCTAAAGATGCACAAGAAAGCCTGCAAACAGTTTGCTAAAGACAAGCAGACTAAGGACATGGTTTACTGAAACCATGTCCTGTGGTCTGATGAGACCAAGATAAACTTTTTTGGTTCAGATGGTGTCAAGCTTGTATGGCTGCAACCAGGTGATGAGTACAAGGACAAGTGTGTCTTGCCTACAGCCGCCGGCACTGGGGAGCTACATTTCATGGAGGGAACCATGAATGCAAACATGTACTGTGACATGCTGAAGCAGAACATGACCCCCCCCCCCCTCCCTTTGGAGAATGGGCCGCAGGGCAGTATTCCAACACGATAACAACCCCAAACACCTCCAAGACGACCACTGCCTTGCTAAAGAAGCTGAGGGTAAAGGTGATGGACTGGCCAAGCAGGTCTCCAGACCTAAACCCTATTGAGCATCCGTGAGGCATCCTTAAATGGAAGGTGGAGGAGCGCAAGGTTGCTAACATTTACCAGCTCCGTAATGTCATCATGGAGGACTGGAAGATCACTCCAGTGGCAACCTGTCAAGCTCTGGTGAACTCCATGCCCAGGAGGGTTTAGGTAGTGCTGGAAAATGGTGGCCACACAAAATATTAACATTCTGGGCCAAATTTGGAATTTTCACTTAGGGGTGTACTCACTTTTGTTGCCAAAAGTTTAAACATTAATGGCTGTGTGTAGAGTTATTTTGAGTGGACAACAGATTTACACTGTTATACAAGCTGTACACTCACTACTTTACATTTTAGCAAAGTGTCATTTCTTCAGTGTTGTCACATGAAAAGATAATAAAATATTTACAAAAATGTGAGGGGTGTACTCACTTTTGTAAGATACTGAAGATGCACTTTTGAGATGGACTGCACTATTGTGATGCACTTTATATGCAATTTATTTGTATTATGATATATATTACCGGTTATGAAATGATTACAATTTGCTGATGACCATATAAACTTCAGAGCATGCGCAATACCAGTCTCTAAACATATACTGCCCTAAATAAAACCAGTCATGAAAACAATATTTTTAGTTTAGAAAAACTGTATTTTTGACTTACCGTAAAATCCTTTTCTCTGAGGTTCACTGACAGACACCGCTTTAAGGCCCCTTTCACACAGGGAGTCCGTTCAGATCCGCCTGTCAGTTTTTTAGGCGGATCTGAACGGACAGCCCATTCATCTCTATGGGGCATCGGATGTCAGCAGAGACATGTCCGCTGACATCCGATCCGTCAAAACCGAACGGAAACCCTATTTTCCATCCGTCTGGCGGATCGGATGAGAACGGACAGACGGTCCTTCCCATCCGATTCCCCCATAGAGATGCATGGGGACCTGGCAGCTGCGTCTCCGCACACAGCGCGGAGACACAGCTGTCATCCGCCTGCTCAGCGGGGGATCAGCGGATCGATCCCCCGCTGAGAAAAACGGAGTCCGTCTGAAGGACTCAGTGTGTGAAAGGGGCCAAAGTCTTTAGACTATTGGGTATTATGCGGTCTCCCTTCAGGAGTAGAACTAGGCAGAAACCTTTTTGGTTACACCCCTGGGGCAGTCCCAGAGGTATACCATCACTTCCTGCTGTAGGACTCCAGTTTGTAACCAGCAGTGTCAGAAGAAAAATAACTCAACCCCAACAGAGGGGCGAGTGATGTGTCTTGTCAGTGAACCTCAGAGAAAAGGATTTTACAGTAAGACAAAACTCCAGTTTGCTTTCGTTCACTGGCAGACAGCTTCAAGTCTTTAGACCATTGGGATGTCCCAAAGCAGTGTTAACATGAGGGGGTTCGAAAAAAAAAAAACTGAAAAACACAGAATTCCCAACAAGGCTAAACAGCCAACCAGGTAACAGGAGCTCAACTTAGGCACAACTGGAGCTCACCACCAGAAAAAATGTTCACCTTCAAGAAGAGGAAGCCTCTGCAACCGTAGCCTGCAAAGCTTTGCAGCCAAACACTGCATCCAAAGATGCAAATACATCCACCTTATAAAATTCTGTGAATGTGTGTACAGATGACCACGTAGCCGCCTTGCACACCGGAACCCCTGATGCCTGATGACAGAAGGCCCAGGAGGCACCAAGAGCCCTCGTAGAATGCACTAACAGGAAAAGGAGGAAACTGACCCTTAAAGGACTAGGATCACCGTCTGCCTGATCCACTTGGAAACCGTTGCAGCAGATGCTGCCTGCCCCTTACGAGGTCCATCCGTAAGAACAAACAAAGAAACGGATTTTCAAAATCGGTTCAGTCACCGCCAGGTACACCTGAACCGCCCTTACCACATCTAAGGAGTGTAAGGCAATTTCCTTAGTATGTTTAGGCTTAGGACATAGGGACTAACACAATATCTTCATTCAAATGAAACCCCGTGAAACCCCGAGACAACCTTAGGGAAGAATGCCTGACAGGGCTGCAACACCACTTTGTCCCTATGAATCACCAAGCAAGGTGACCGACTGGACAATGCAGCCAACTGCCGACACGTGACGTGCCGAAGAAATAGCTACTAAGAAAGCCACCTTCTGCGATAGAGTGAGCAGAAGAATTTCTGAAATATTTTTAAAAAGGAGGTTTTTGAAGCACCGACAGAACCAAAATTGAGATCCCACAGAGGTACCAGGGATCACACGGGAGGAGCCAGATGGCGAACTCACTTCACAAAAGTGTGAACCAATGACTTTGCTGCCAACTGCATTTGAAAAAAAATAGCCAAGGCGGAAATCTGGCCCTTGATAGTGCCCAGAGCCAAATGTTGATCTAAACCAAACTGAAGAAACTTCAACAGGCGAGACACAGTTAAGTAGCGGGGAGAACCCCCTGTGACTCACACCAAGTAATGTACGCCTTCCAAACTGGATGATAAACCTTCCTGGAAGTAGATTTCCGAGCCTTCAACAGTGTAGGAATCACCGACTGACAGCCCTCTGTCTTTCAGCACCTGTCTTTAAATAGCCAGGCTGTTAAAGCCAGCGACCGTAAAGCAGGATGGAAGATTGGTCCTCGAGACAGAAGATCTTCCCTGAGAGGAAGCTTCCAAGGGAGGTCTGTTACCAGACTTATCAGGCCTGCGTACCAAGACCGACGAGGCCATTCTGGTGCCACCAGAATGACTGGAATTCCTTCTACCTCGATTCTGCGTAGAAGTCTTAACAGAAGTAGTATTGGAGGAAAGGCGTAAATCAGACGATACTGACCCCAAGGGGCCACCAGAGTGTCTGTCGAAGGATCCTGAGATCTTGACACGAACCTCTGCACCTTCCTGTTGAGACCGGAAGCAAGCAGGTCCACATCCCCCACAGAAGACACAGTTGATGAAATACCTCCAGATGAAGAAACCATTCTCCCGGATCCAACGTCTGCCTACTGAGATACTCCGCTTGCCAATTCTCTACCCCCGGAACATGCACAGCAGAGAGAGCTGTAACATATCGCTCTGCCCAACTCAAGATGCCAGCCACTAGGGCACTCTTTGTAACCCCCCTTGATGATTGACATATGCCACAGCTGTAGCATTGGCTGATTGCATCTGTACAGGGTGCCCCTGTAGACAATCTGTCCATTGAGACAAACAAAGTCTGATAGCCCGAATTTTCAGGATGTTGATCGGTAACCTGGACTCCTCCCGAGTCCAGACACCTTGGGCCGAACACACTCCCAAGTCACCTCCCCATCCAGACTGGCATCTGTGGTGATTACAGTCCATTACAGGGAAAGAAAAGATTTTCCCAGACGTAGGGCTGGGGAGCGGAGCCACCATAGGAGAGATTCCCCTCAAACCCCCGACTCAAAATCAGGCTGTCCAATGACAGCGGATCCTTGTTCCATTTGATCAGGATCTCCCTTTGTAAGGATCTGGTGGGGAACTATGCAAACGGAACGTACAATATGACATACAACGGTGATCCCATTGGAGAAGGAAATTGTACTGAAACCTCCTTCGCCACCTGGCCCATGGGACTAAAGGATCATGGAGAACAGGAGGCAGATATACTGCATGCACTCCCTCGATGTCAGGAAAGACTTGGGACATCACCGCTTTTGTCCGATTCTTAAATTCCAGAACTTTTCTGTGAGAAAGAAATACTTGACCTAGAATCGTATTGAATTATACCCTGAGATACTTCAACACTTGTGTTGGGCACATCTGATAACTGATCAGCCACCCAAAACGAATGAGCATTTCCCAGGTCAGTGCCACGTGTTCCAGAATGAGAGCCTACAACCAGAAGTCGTCGATGGGATATCTGTATGCCTTCAATCCTCAACAACACGGAGACAGCCGACTGCCTTCAATCCTCAACAACGCGGAGACAGCCGACAATACCTTTGAAAATGTTCTGGGAGCAGTGCAGAGGCAGAAAAGACACTGAAATTGGAAATGCAAGCGCTCTTTGGCCAACGTGAGGATGCGATGGTGAACTGCATCTATAGGAACATGAAGGTAGGCATCCGCCAAGTCAATGGAAGTTATCCATTCCCCTTCTTTCACCACAGAAATTATCATTTCCAATTACTTCATTTTGAATGGTGAAACTTTTGTAAAGAAATTAAAACATTTTAAGTCGAAGACTGGTCTGATACCCCCCCGAGGCTTTCGCTACCGAAAATAAAGGGGAATAAACTCCTTGCCCACATTCTTGTCATGGAACTGGGAGAATGGCATTTGCCATTAAGAATTATTTTATGTAGGTTAGCAAACATTGTCTCTTGTTTGGACAAGTTGGAACTCTGGTCTCTACAAAAATGGCTAAAGGGGGGTCTTCCTCCGAATTCTAAACGATAGCCACTTTGAATGATGGTCAGAATTCAGATGTCCCATACTTCCAACCGCCCAGACGTCCCCAAAACGAGCTAGCCTTGCTCCTATCTGAGAAGACTGGGCGGAGATACCTTCAGAAGTCTTTGCCTGCAGCTTTTGTTGGCTGGTTGGACTTGGGCTACGTAGGCTTTGGCAGGATGAACTAACTCCTTGCCATTGCTGGAAGAATGGTCTACCCGATCTATACGCACTAGCTTCTCTGAACCCCTCCTTGGTCCTTTTAGGAAAATTTAAGTGCTGACCTTCTCTTCTCTCCTGCGGGAATAACCCCGTCTTGCTGCCAGAGACACAGTGAATAGCTGCCTCCAAAGCTTTGCCAAATAGAAGTTTCCCATCGAAGGGGACCGAGCAAAGGCTGTGCTTGGAGGTATTGTCTGCCGACCAATGCTTCAACCACAAATCTCCATGGGCCATGACGGAATGAGCCATTCTGACTTGGTCTACTACTGCTTCCGCCAGAAAATCCAATGCTATTTTTTCAAACTGCAAAAGAAGAAGATTTTCCAGTTTTGACCACTTCTTCCAAAAATTCAGCCTCTAAATCCGCCACCCAAGCTCTGAGGGCTGCGGCCACAGGAGTGCATGCTATAGCCGGCCTACATGCTCCTCCCGCCAGAGTATACATTTTTAAATCTGTGTGTCAACTCTGCAATCCATGAGATCTTTAAAAGAGACAGAATCTTCTAACAGAAGTGTAATATGGCGGGCCAACCTTTGCAATGAAGCATCCACCTTAGGAGTAGTGTCCCATAATTCCAAATCCTTCGAGCTGAAAGGATATAAAACTGACCCTATTGTAAACATTTAGCTTTTTGTCCGGTGTTGCCCATTCATCTTCCACAATTTCTTGAATCACAAAAATGGGAGGGAAGGAAGGAATTGATTTTTTCAATTCCGGGTAATATCTGCGCTGTTTCTTAGGAGGAGAGTCCTCCTACCACCATTTCATAGTTTCCTTGACTGCTTGTACCTTGGAGGGAACTAAAGAAGTGAAATGCATGAGACTCTGGCTCAATCTCAGATTACGAAGGGTAAGACTTCCCGTCTTCATCCAGGTTGTGACGCACAGACGTTCCTGGGTCCGAATCCTCCGATACAGATGACAGTGTAGGGGGAGCTGATCTTCTTGATCCCCTCCTTGACAGCAGCTTTAATGTAAAATTTGACCTGCCATGCATCTGCAGCATTATCCTGGGCAGCTTCCCCAGAAGGGCCTGAGCTGGACAAGCCCAACAGGCTTTCTTGGCTTCCCGAACTGGTGAAGAAGCTCTGGAAGAGGAAGAAGATCTTCTACTGTGCTTGCAGCCAGACTTGCGTTTCCTGGAAGCTTTCAGATGCCGTAACCACTCTTGGCTCGGATCTGAGCGAGTACAGTGAGGCAAAGGTGAAGGCGATCTGGAATGTCGTGACAGAAGGTTACTCCGCAGCAAACAACTGAGATCTGACATGCCTTGTCCCCGTTTTACTCTTCTGAGCCTGGGGCGCTAACTTTGAAGTGCTTTGAGGACGTTTATCCTGTGTTGGGCTCTTCTCTCTGAAAATCCATGGGTTTTTAGGGACTCGTAAGGACTGGAATAGTACCACTGGATTGGCGTAGAGCCAATGTGGTGCCTATATTTAAAAAGGAATCAAAGTCTTTGCCAAGTAACTATAGACCTGTTTAACTTCTATAGTCAGGAAGATACTGGAGAGTTTAATAAAAGACCACAGAGTAGTTCTTGCTGGACAAAAATAATTTAAAAATGACAACATGGATTCATGAAAGACAGAAGTTGTAAAATAAACCCGATTTCTTTTTATGAGGTGGTAAGTAAAACCTTGGACAGAGGGGGGTTGTGGATGTAGTATTACTTGGATTTTGCAAAAGCGTTGGACATCGTTGCCCACTTATGGCTTATGTGCAAGATAAAGTCTACAGCAGGGGTAATGAATTAAAATTCAAGGAGGTCCGGTCGCTAAAATTTTCTTTGGGCCGAGGTCCGAATCTGAAGTCTGAGCTATGACTCAGAAAGATGGGCAAAACAAAACGTGTCCATCAGCGTTGCTCTTAACATAAAATATGCCCATTTGAGTGTCCCTTAACATAAAATGTGTCCATCAGCGTGACCCTTAGCATAAAATTTTCCCATCAGTGTGACCCTTAACATAAAATAAGGGGCACGCTGATGGGCACATTTTATGTTAGGGGGCACGCTGATGGGCACATTTTATGTTAGGGGGCACGCTGATGGGCACATTTTATGTTAGGGGGCACTCTGATGGGCAAAACAAAACATTTAAATCAGCATTGCGCTTAACATAAAATATGCCCATTAGCGTGTCCCTTAACATAAAATATGCCCATTAGCGTGCCCCTTAACATAAAATATGCTCATCAGAGTGCCCCTTAATATAAAATATGCCCATCAGCGTGCCCCTTAGCATAAAATATACCCATCAGCGTGACCCTTAACATAAAATAGGGGGCACGCTGATGGGCACATTTTATGTTAGGGGGCACGCTGATGGGCACATTTTATGTTAGGGGGCACGCTGATGGGCACATTTTATGTTAGGGGGCACGCTGATGGGCACATTTTATGTTAGGGGGCACTGATGGGCAAAACAAAACATTTAAATCAGCATTGCTCTTAACATAAAATATGCCCATTAGCGTGCCCCTTAACATAAAATATGCCCATTAGCGTGCCCCTTAGCATAAAATATGCCCATCAGAGTGCCCCTTAACATAAAATATGCCCATCAGCGTGCTCCTTAGCATAAAAAAAGGGGCACGCTGATGGGCACATTTTATGTCAAGGGAGCACTCTGTTGGGCACATTTTTTTCTTTTTTATGGGGCACTCTAATGAGCAGAACAAAATATGGCAAAATATGCCAGTCTGCACACTAATGCTTGTGCAGCTATTCTCCCCTAAAATGTGCTCCACATACCTGAACTGCAGCCAGGAGCTGAGGAAAAAGCAGCGAACAGGGGGGCGGGGCGTGCACATAGTGTCACGCCCTAGCTCACTGCCCGAGTGTGAGGGAGCCGCAGTCAGGAGCAGGGGGCGGGACGCGCGCGTGACGTCATGCCCCCTACTCGCGGCCCGACAGGACACCGGCTGTGAGTGAGCCGCAGCGAGGAGGGGACTGAAGAACTAGGTAGCGGGCTCGCGGTCCCGGCGGAAGCATCGCGCGGGCCGCCATTTAGTGACCGCCGGTCTACAGGCTTGGAAAGATCAGTTTGTAAATGTCAAGAAAATTGGCTAAAAGATAGAATTCAGAGAGTAGTGGGTAATAATTCTTACTCTGAATGGTCTAAGGTTATCAGTGCTGTACTCTTCCTTTTTAATATCTTTATAAAAATGATATAGGGTCTGGGATTAAAAGTACAATTTCAGTTTTTTCAGAGGACACCAAGCTTTGCAGTGGAATAACTTCCTTACAGGATGTCTCCAACTTACAAGCCAACCTCAATGCACTGTTTCATTGGGCAACTATGTGGCAAATGAGGTTTAATGTTGAGAAATGTAAAGTTATGCACTTGGGGGCTAAGAATATGCATGCATCATGGGGGAATCCATAGTGGGGAAGGATCTGGATGTTTTGGTAGATCCTAAGCTTAATAAAAGCATGCAATGCCAAGCTGCAGTTTCCAAAGCAAGCAAAGTCCTTTCTTGTATTAACAGAGGCATGGACTCCAGAGAGCAATAACATTTTGCCCCTGTACAAATCATTAGTAAGACCTCATCTTGAACATGCAGTTCAGTTTTGGGCATCAGTTCTAAAAAAGGATATCGGGAAACTGGAGAACGTGCAAAGAAGGGCAACCAAACTGATAAGAGGAATGGAGGAGTTCAGCTAGGAGGAAAGATTAGAGGAACTGAATTTATTTTCTCTTGAGAAGAGGAGATTAAGGGGGGATATGATCTCAACATGTATAAATACATAAGGGGTCCATTTAGTGAACTTGGGGTTGAGTTATTCACTTTAGGGTCAACACAGAGGACAAGGGGGCAATC
Organism: Pelophylax lessonae; assembly: GCF_965119305.1. Taxonomy (NCBI): domain Eukaryota; kingdom Metazoa; phylum Chordata; class Amphibia; order Anura; family Ranidae; genus Pelophylax; species Pelophylax lessonae. The sequence continues at coordinate 131,628,495 of NC_138780.1, forward strand.
TTTATGTCTAGAGGAAAACATATTTCGTCTGCAAATACGGAAAGGTTTCTTCACCGTAAGAGCTGTGAAAATGTGTAATAGACTCCCTCCAGAGGTGGTTTCTAGGTGTACATAATATAAACGGGTACTAATATTTATTAGGTAAAGTGGATCCAGAGAATATCGGATTGCCTCTCGGGGTGATGAGGAAGGAATTTTTTTCCCCTGCTGTAGCAAAAAGGCTCAACCCAAGTAGGGTAATGGAAAACTTTTAAAAATATATCCAAATTTCTTTTAATTATTTGTATTAACTAAACACCCATATTTTCAATGTTTAGTTATACTTTCTTAATGTACTATAAAACTTCAGAGGAAGATTTGATTCATTATTGGACCACTTGCACACACCATGTACGTACAATGTGTGAAAAATCAGAACATTGTCGTTAGAGGAATCTAAAAACAGCCCTAATGGCACTTTTCTGGAGGTAGTTAATTTAGAAACTACCCCAGACTAATTCAGGCAAGCATTTACTCCGGTGTCTGTAACATTAGCGTCATACGCGGCAAATTCAGGCAGCTCTTACTACCGCTACTTTAGCAATCTGTCACTATGGCAGCAAAAAATTCTTTAAGAATTACTGCCAGTTCTCAGATTAGGAAACTGGCAGTAATAAAGAACACGGAGCTGGTGTAAAGAGGCAAGCCAAAACTCAAAGCGCTGTGACTGTTAGGAAACTGTCAAGTATGTGACAGCTTCCCGCACAGTCCTCTATCCCTGGCTCCATTCAGTTTTCAGGCAAGAAGTTGCCTAGCAGAAAGCAAAATGTAAAAACCGGGGAAACAGGTGATGGCAATGCCTATATTTAAGAAATTACTTGTCAACGAGCAGGTGGAGCATGATGGGGAACTGAGAGAATAGTTTCCCATCAGGTCTGCTTTACTCGACTGACAGCATACCACAGTGGGCAGATTCGATTATGACCACCACTGTTAGGGTAGCATTCTTCCTAACCACCAATGTAAGTAGTATTTTTGCCATTAGACCCTGTGAATTAAATTTGTTTTTTTTTTTTTTTTTTTTTTTTACGAAGGGTTTATGAAGACCTGCAATTTATTTTAGGCTTTCCCCTGGGGTAAAAAGGTTGAGAAAGGCTGGTAAAGGCAGTTGCTATTTTATAAATTTAGAAATGTACAAAGAAGGGAAACTCAGCACTGGCAGGTAAATATGCCCTTAGCTCAGGAATATACATTTTAAACACTGCTCTTGCTCTTCTACATTTGTAAATAAGGGGCAGTAAAACCCTGCGGTTGGGCCATGTTTTTACTGCCTCTGAATTGCTCCCTCCCTGTTGCTGCCACAGTCGGGACAGGAATTATACCTCGTCATGCTCAGGGGGCAGTACCACCCACCGAGCACGACCTATTCAAATGGATGTCACTACAATGCAACGGCGCACAGCCCATGCAGTTGTCCAATAATTAGATCTTTAAAACAGGCAGATAGGAGGCAATAAAACACCACTTACAAATTGCGGTCCGAAACGCGATCCGAAGGCAGATCGTGCGTCAGAAAGCAACACAAGCGTACATGAAGCCTAAAAATGCATTTGAAGTTTCACAATATTTTGGGGTGCCTTCAATCACGGAACAAGGGCAACATAACAGTGAGCAACAACTCGAAAGGAGTGTCAACATTTCTATACAGTATACAATAACTACTTTAACAGGTTTTGGCTTTAGATACACTGTAAAAACAGCATGGTAGATACAATCCCGATTCCAAAAAAGTTGGGACACTGTACAAATTGTGAATAAAAACAGAATGCAATGATGTGGAAGTTTCAAATTTCAATATTCAAATTTCAATATTTTATTCAGAATACAACATAGATGACATATCAAATGTTTAAACTGAGAAAATGTATCATTTTAAAAAGGGAAAAATAAGTTGATTTTAAATTTCATTACATCAACACATCTCAAAAAAGTTGGGACAAGGCCATGTTTACCACTGTGTGGCATCCCCTCTTCTTTTTATAACAGTCTGCAAACGTCTGGGGACTGAGGAGACAAGTTGCTCAAGTTTAGGAATAGGAATGTTGTCCCATTCTTGTCTAATACAGGCTTCTAGTTGCTCAACCGTCTTAGGTCTTCTTTGTCGCATCTTCCTCTTTATGATGCGCCAAATGTTTTCTATGGGTGTAGGATCTGGACTGCAGACTGCCCATTTCAGTACCCGGATCCTTCTTCTACCCATCCATGATGTTGTAATTGAGGCAGTATGTGGTCTGGCATTGTCCTGTTGGAAAATGCAAGGTCTTCCCTGAAAGAGACGATGGGAGCATATGCTGTTCTAGAACATTCAGCATTGATGGTGCCTTTCCAGATATGCAAGCTGCCCATGCCACATGCACTTATGCAACCCCATACCATCAGAGATGCAGGTTTCTGAACTGAGCGCTGATAACAACTTGGGTTGTCCTTGTCCTCTTTAGTCCAGATGACATGGCGTTCCAGTTTTCCAAAAAGAACTTAAAATTTTGATTCGTCTGACCACAGAACAGTTTTCCACTTTGCCACAGTCCATTTTAAATGAGCCTTGGCCCAGAGAAAACGCCTGCGCTGCTGGAACATGTTTAGATATGGCTTCTTTTTTGGCCTATAGAGTTTTACCCGGCAACGGCGAATGGCACGGTGGATTGTGCTCACCGGTAATGTTTTCTGAAGTATTCCTGAGCCCATGTTGTGATTTCCATTACAGTAGCATTCCTGTATGTGATACAGTGCTGTCTAAGGGCCCGAAGATCACAGGCATACACTATGGTTTTCCAGCCTTGACCCTTACGCAAAGAGATTGTTCCTCTGAATCTTTGGATGATATTATGCACTGTAGAGGATGATAAAATGAAACTTTGCAATTTTTCTCAGAGAAATTCCTTTCTGATATTGCTCCACTATTTTTTGCAACAGCATTGGGGGAATTGGAGATCCTCTGCCCATCTTGACTTCTGAGAGACACTGCCACTCTGAGAGACTCTTTTTATACCCAATCATGTAGCCAATTGACCTAATAAGTTGCAAATTGGTCCTCCAGCTGTTCTTTATGTGTACATTTAACTTTTCCGGCCTCTTATTGCTACCTGTCCCAACTTTTTTGGAATGTGTAGTAGGGATCGAACGATTATCGCTTTGGCCGATATTCACTTTTTTTCCAAGTATCGGTATCAGCCACAAACTTGGCCAATATGACCGATATTTCTGCCTCCGGAGGGGAAGGGGATTAGAGAGCCGCCTGATAACACAAAAAGCAGGGTTCTTCTGCTTACCCGGCGCAGGCGCTGTCATACAAAGTTCCGCCTCCTGGACCAGCTCCTACCTATGATAGACAGCACACTGGTGACATGTGGATGGGGGCGCTGGTCACTCTGCATTGGATGCGTGATTGAATGTGCAAAATATCGGCTCATATCGGCCGATACCGATACATTGTGACCAAAATATCGTTATCAGCCCTGGAAAAAACATATAGGTCTATCCCTAATGTGTAGCTCTCATGAAATCCAAAATGAGCCAATATTTGGCATGACATTTCAAAATGTCTCACTTTCAACATTTGATATGTTATCTATATTATATTGTGAATAAAATATAAGTTTGAGATTTGTAAATTAGTCCAGTCCTTTTTTTACTCACAATTTGTACAGTGTCCCAACTTTTTTGGAATTGGGTTTGTATGTGAAAAAACAACATACAGTAATCCCTTTAACTTTTTTTTTTTTGGCTAGAAAGAAACACTAAGGCCCTGTTCACATCTGAGCGTTTTTCAGCTCGTAAAAAACACATCTCAGAAATCTAAAAATGCCCAACAAGCAAAATCTCATTAATTTCAATGGCCCCTGTTCACATCAGCAAAGCCCCTGTTCACATCAGCAAAGCAAAACACCTGAAGCTCAAAAAAGTATGGGAGCTTCTTTTTTGGCAGATTACAAGTGTTTCTGTTAAAAGTCAATGCCTGCTTCCAAACACCTGCAAAAAAGCCCCCCCCCCCCAAAAAAAAAAAAAAACCTGAAAAACGATACGCTCAGGTGTGAATGGAGCCTAATATGTCAAAAATGTTCCAGCAAGTTGAAAATAGGGCAAGCAGTGAAAACTGTGATGCCCGGGTTACACATTATTGCTTTGAAGCTAAAGCTGTTGTAACCCTTACCGGTGTTCCGCGAGAATTACCTACCCGTGAGAAAAACCTACCCTCGTCACTTCCGGTGCACCCTCAGTGTGTGTAACGCGGCGGTTACATTAAAACAGCTGGGCTGCAATATGAGTCATCTCCGCTCCTGTCCCTGTCACTTCCCTGATCTCGGCTAGTAAATATAAAAGCGGCGGCGGCTGTATGAAAAGATAAATCACGGAGCCGAGAGCCGCTTTTATATTTACTAGCCAAGATCAGGAAAGTGACAGGGACAGGAGCGGAGATGACTCATAGTGCAGCACAGCTGTTTTAATGTAACTGCCGCGTGGGTAGGTTTTTTTCACGGACACCGTGATCATTTCATACTAGTGCGCATGCGCACTAGTCAGCTCCTCAGCTGTTCCATTAGGCATCCGGGGCTGGGCGCATGCGCTCTGCTGCGCTGCTCAGCTGGCCGGAAGTGACGAGGGTAGGTTTTTCTCATGGGGTAGGTAATTCTCACGGAACACCGGATTTTAAAAAGCAAAAAAAGCTGTTATAAACTACAAAAAAAAAAAAAAGGATTCTGTTCCTTTAAAAAATGTTGTACAGCACTGTGCTTGTGCTGTGTAATTTGGCCCTTTCTACCTTCTAAAATACTTGGCTTATCCTGCCTGGTGTGCCCCAATTTATGTTCTGTATACCTTATTTGATTATTTGAGTGCCACTCGGCGATCATGTGACTCCGCTGTAGTTGTCCAAACAGGGAAGCTTTGAAATAAGGTAAACAGCTACATATTTTTTTATAAACATACAATGGGGCACATATTTTAATCTAAAACAGGGGATTATAGCAAGAAAAAGTGTGGCTTTACAACCACTTTAAGACCTGCAATACCCAACCGCTTCAACAGATGCAAAGTGTAACCATGGGCAAAACTTTAAAACCACACTACATGCGGTCTGTCACTTGAATTAAAGTGCATCTATGGTCAAAATGCAAAACAATTATGTATATTAATTTCCACATTGATTTCCTACTAGTTCCATCCTACTCCTATAAATCTGAACTATAATTCAACTGTAGTTGTAGTGTACTTTGTAAATTTACTTTTCCAAGAATCCAAGTGACACATTTACTATGCCCTTTGGATATGCACCGCTGTGTCACAGAACCTGCCATATGAACTACAGAAGTTTGGAGAAGAAGAGTTTCAGGAGGCACAATCAGTGAACACCACATATTTGGGGGGGGGATTGTAGTGTAGAACAAAAACTGCTATGTGAATATGATGCATCATATATGCAATTATTGTGGTCATAGTTCTACCGGCACTTAAGAAATATTCTAAACTGCTTGCCAGTACTGAGCTACATATGACTAGAGAGAAAAGGGAACTGTATTTCATTATAACAGTGAATAGAGAGAAAAGGGAACTGTATTTCATTATAACAGTGAATACCTAACATGTGAAATTTCGAGGAGTGATAATGAGCACTGCCAACACTCACACGTACCTTATTATCACAATTAATACTCAGATCAGTCTTGTTGCCAGTGAATACTGGGACAAACACTGGCACGCTGTTTGTAGTACTGGGTTAAATGCCATTCAGTGGGGGAGATAGCTAAATCAGCAAAAAACACAGTTGATAGCGGTTTGTGCCGGTTTTCACAAAAAAAAAAAAAAAAATTATGCAGGAATTTTCCATATGGCTAGAATGAAAATACTGACATTTCTGTGTATGAAAGACACCGTTTGATAATTGATTAGCAGCTACCAATAAAGGCAAGTTTCACTTTATTTTAGTCAACTGGCCTTGGGCAGCGTCAGTCTAGCACACCATCCAGACCATAGTGTAGATTTTCCATTTTGTGATTATTAACTGGGTCAGTTATGTGCTCCAGTGGCTCTTTCCTCCAATTACCATATCTAAAACAGTTGCCTCTCTGCACGCCGTCTTATTACTATATATTCATTTCATATGCCCTTGGCAGCATAAAAATAACAAGGCCGTAAAACAAACTTAATCCGTACTGTAACACAATGACTACAAGTGTGTGTGTGTACACACACACACACACACACACACATACACACACGCTAGATTAAAAAGTAAATTTCAGTAATTCAAAAAGTAAAAAAACTCTTATAAATGAGTTACAGAGTGATATAATTCAAGCATTTCTTTCTTTTAATTTTGATGAGTATGGCTTTACAGCTAGTGAAGACCCAAAATTCAGTATCTCAGAAAATTAGAATACTGTAAAAAAAAGTTCAATATTCTGGACTCCGGGTGTTACACTCTAATCAGCTAATTAACTCACCTGTTAAGGTTTGCTGAGCCTTTTAGTTCATGCTGAGCCTTTTTAGTTAATCCGTTTTTCATCCATCCATTCCTATGGAAAACCGGATGTAAATGAATGATCATTCATTTACATCCGCTTCCGTCAACATCCGTTTTTTGTTTTTGCTTTTTTAACAGATGAAAGCCCTATTTTTCATCTGTTAAAAAAACAGATTGGATGAAAAACAGGTGACAACGGAAAAAAAAAACTGACAAAAGGATGAAAAACTGACAAAGGATAAAAAACTGACAAAGGATAAAAAACTGATGTTGACTAAAAAACCGTGCCTGAACTGATGAAATTGGCACGTATGTGTGAAAGGGGCCTAAATGGTCTCTTAGTGTGGTTCAGTAGGTTACACAATCATGGGGAAGACTTAACTTGACAGTTGTCCAGAAGACAGTCATTGACACCCTCCACAAGGAGAGCAAGTCACAAAAGGTAATTGCTAAAGTAGCTGGCTGTTCACAGAGTGCTGTATCCATGCATATTAATGGAAAGTTGAGTGGAAGGAAAAAAAAGTGTGGTAGAAAAAGGTGCACAAGCAACAGGGATAACCGCAGCCTTGAGAGGATTGTAAAGCAAAGGCCATTCAAGAATTTGGGGGCAATTTACAAGGAGTGGACTACAGCTGGTGTCGGTGCTTTAAGAGCCACCGACGTATCCAAGACATGGGCTACAACTATCCCATTCCTTGTGTCAAGCCACTCCTGAATCAGAGACAAATGTCAGAAGTGTCTTACCTGGGCAAAGGAGAAAAAGGACAAAAACTGTTGCGCAGTGGTCCAAAGTTTTTTTTTTTTTTTTTTGGATGAAAGTAAATTTTACATTTCATTTTGAAATCAAGGTCTGGAGTCTGGACAAAGAACAGAAAGCCACAGAATCCAAGTTGCATGAAGTCTAGTGTGAAGTTGCCACAGTCAGTGAGGATTTGGGGAGCCATGTCATCTGCAGGTGTTGTTCCACTGTGTTTCATCAAGTCCAAAGTTAGCGCAGCCCTCTAGCAGGAAATTAAAGAGTACTTCATTCTTCCCTCTGCTGACCAGCTTCATGGAGATGCTGATTTCACTTTCCAGCAGGCCTTGGCACCTTCCCATACTGCCAAAAGTACCAATTACAAGTTTAATGATCATGGTATCACTGTGCTTGATTGGCCAGCAAACTCACCTGACCTAAACCCATAGAGAATCTATGGCCTTTTCTCAAGAGGAAGATGGTAGACAACAGACCCAACAATGCAGACAAGCTGAAGGCTGATATCAAAGCAACCTGTGCTTCCATAACACCTCAGCAGTGCCACAGACTGATCGCCTCCATGCCATGCCAGATTGATGCAGTAATTTATGCAAAAGGAGCCCAGACCGAGTGCATTCTATACTGTACATGGACATACTCTTCAGTAAGCCAACATGTCGGTATAAAAATTATTTTGGTCATGTTTTATTCTAATTTGCTGAGATATTAATTTTGGGGTTTCACTAGCTGTAAACCATAATTAAAATTCAAAGAAAGAAATGCTTGAAATATATCAATTTGTGTAATGAACTATAATATATATATATATATATATATATATATATATATATATATATATATATATATATATATTACGCACACTTTTTGAATTGAATTACTAAAATAAATTAACTTTCTGATGATATCCTGTATGTGTGCTGCACTGTATATACCGACATCTATGGAGGGTATACCGAGCTGTATGTGTGCTGTACTGTGTATACTAACATGTATGGAGGGTATACTGGGCTGTATCTGTGCTGTACTGTACTGTGTATACCGACATGTATGGAGGGTAAGATTGGACTTGGGCATGTTCAAGATCCCACAGACACAGACGGGCAGTGAGACAGATCCTGATCGGCAGCTGCACAGATCAGAAAAAAATCTCACTGCCTGTGATTAGCCGTGTGCAGTGTCCTCTTCCTGGCAGGATCGTGCAGGTGGAATCCCGAAGACGTCCAAACCCATCTCTAATTGAGGGTGTACTGAGCTGTAGTTGTGCTGCACTATGTATACTGACATGTATGGATGGTGTACTGAGCTGTAGGTGTGCTGCACTATGTATACTGACATGTATGGAGGGTGTACTGAGCTGTAGGTGTGCTGCACTATGTATACTGACATGTATGGAGGGTGTACTGAGCTCTGTGTGTGCTGTACTTTGTATACGGACTCGTATGGAGGGTGTACTGAACTGTATGTGTGCTGCACGATATTTCCTGTTCCTGTTATGTAAATAAATAATGCATTCTGTATACAGGCCAACTAATCGGCTAACCAACTAATCGATTATGAAAATAGTTGACAACCAATTTTCATAAATATATTAGTTTTCAATCAATTTGTTGTTTTAGCCCTAATATTTACATTTTATTTCTTTAGCAGAGGCCCTATAGAATAAAATGGTGGCTGTTGCAATCACACGGTATTTGCGCAGCGGTTTTTCCAAATAAAATTTGTTTGGAAAAAAAAAAACAATTTTCATGAATTAAAAAACCCCACAACACTAAAGTTAGCCCAATTTTTTTGTATAACGTGAAAGAGGTTACACTGAGTAAATAGATAACCAACATAACCAACTATAAAAATGCGCCTGCCCTGGAATAGTGGCAAACTACCATTCTCTTCCACTTTCCATAGGCGATGCTTTAAATGCCTTTGCAGATTGGGAGTTTGCATGGGAGATCTGGTGCTGGAACTATTGCTCTTCTTCTGACGCTCGCAAACAATACCTCACGTGTGGTGCAACCACCATTTACATATGTGTGAGGAAACAACGTATGCATTCACATAAGCACGGTGGGACAGGGGCGCTTTCATTTTTTTTTTTATTATTATTTTATACAATTTTTTTTCTTTTGATCAGCTTTATTGCTATCACAAGGGATGGACCACTTGTCACAGTACACATTGTGACAGCATTGGCCATGACAGGTCCTCTTTATGGAGAGATCTGGGGTCTATTAGACACAGATCCATGTGATCAGCTGCCATCTTGGCTGCTGGTGGCCAGGTAAACAAAGAGGTGAAACCGGAAGTGACGACATATCTCATCCCTCCTAGTTTGCGGGGTTACAGAGAGAGGGGGACGTCAGTTCCTCTCCCTGTGTAGGGCAGATGGTGAGCCATTCTAAAGTGACTGAAACCCTCCGGCAGCAGGTTGTCTAGGTGAAGGCCAAAGGCACCCTTTCAGCCATAGCAAGAGAAGTTTGTCGTTCCAAATCTGTGATTTCTAGAATATTGCATCTTTACAACATCACAAAGTCTCCCAAGAAGGCTAGTTGTCCAGGAAAGAAATGCAAAATGACAGGATAATGCGGAGAATCTCAATGGGCAATCCGTTCAACACTGCAGCTGCGATTGCTCGCCAGTCCAGCGCTGAACAGAGTAAGGATCTGTCTCGTCATAGAATGTCTCACCGTTTGAGAGAAGATTTAGATTGAAAGCCCACTCTGCAGTGAACAAACCTCTCAGAGAAAGAATCAAAAACGCTAGACTAACCTTTGCTGAGGAGCATGTGTGGACAGAGGAGAACTGGTCTTTAGTGATGAAAGCAAGTTTAATATATTTGGGTCTGATGGGAAACCTTATGTTCGTCATCAAACTGGGGAAAGACTGAACCCAACGTGTGTAAAGAAATCAGTTAAAAGGTGGAGAGGGAAGAGTCGTGGTTTGGGGGATGTTTTCTGCAGCAGGAGTTGGGTCTCTTAGTGCCGGTTCACACTACTCCGACTTGTCAGGCGAATTGGTCGCCTGACAAGTCGTGCTCCATTCTGTGCAATGGGAACCGTTCTAATAGGAGCGACTCAAGTCGCTCCGACTTAGAAAAAGGTTAATGCACTACTTTTGGCCGAAGTCGGAGCGGCTTGCATTGACTTCCATTATGTGAAGTCACTGCAAGCCGCGCCGAAGTCGCGGTGCACAGCGACTTGTTCAAGTCGCCCCAAAGTAACGTCGCCATAGTGTGAACCAACTCTTATACAGCTACATGGCAGAGTGAATGAAAATGTTTATCAGAACCTTCAATACCATGCGGTTCCTTCTGTGGGTTCATCACTTATCAGCGCCAGCAATGCCCCGTCACACAGCAAAAACAGGTAAAGCAGGTAAAGCAGTTTCTTGAAGCTGAAAACATTTAAATAAAATGGCCAGCCCAGAGTCCTGCTAAACCCAACAGAAAAACCCTGGAAAATCCTTGGTGACTAAGTTATGGCCAAGAAACCACTACAGTCACCAAACTGTGGAAGAGACTGGAACAAAATTGCACCAGAGCAGTGTGAGACTAGTGAGGTCCTGTGGTCACAGATGTGCTGAAGTCATTTAAAGCAAGTACCTGTACACTTCCTACTAATTGTTGATCGTTGTAACCTTCAGGAATGTTAGTTGTAATCTTTCTCTGGGCTACAGTTATTGCGGTTCTCCAATTTTGATCATTGTGTTTTCTACAAAAGAAATGTTTTTTTTGTTGAAGTGCCTTTTTAAAAAAAAAAAAACAATGTTCTATATGCATGGTATAGCCACAACAATGTGTGTGTGTGAGAACCGATGTAATTTATGGTATTCCTATTACATGTCTTCTACTACAGTAGTGCTAAAGACCATCTACTTGCTACATTCGCATCACCCTTTCAGTGGCTTAAAGTGATTGTAAACTATCACCTTTAAACCCATTCAGTTTAAAATAGAAATAAAAATCAAAAGATTTTTGTATAGATAAAGAAAAAAAAAAAAAAACAATTAGATTATATAAAAACTGGATTTTTGTCTTACCATAAAATCATTTTCTCTGATGATCACTGGCAGACACAGCTCCAGATCTTCTTGACCCTTGGGTGTATGCTGACCCCTACAGGAGTAGGACACTAGGCGGAAAAAAGTTTGACTATGCCTATGGGCAGTCCCTGGGGGTATACCGCTATAGGTCTTCAGTTTTGAAACAAGCAGTGTCAGAAGAACATAAAACCCAACTCAATAAATGGGCGAGTGCTGTGTCCGTCAATGAACATCAGAAAAATGATTTTACAGTAACACAAAATACAGTTTTCTCTTTAGTTCATTGACGGACACAGCTCCAGATCTTCTTGACCCTTAGGGCATCCAAAAGCAGTGTCAACATGAAGGGGTGGGAAGAACACCGCAAAAAAAGAAAAAACATTTCCCAAAGGCTAAACATAGCCAACCAGGTAAAACAGAAGCTCAACCAGGAACAAAATGGAGCTCACCCGACAAGAAAACACCCCCAAAAGAGGACTTATCCTCTAACACCGACCTGCAAAACCTTGCGGCCAGAAGCAGCTGCAGATGCCAACACATCTACCTTATAAAATTTTCCAACACATCCACCTTTATAAAATAAAAGTGTGCACAGGTGACTGTCTGATGACAGAAGGCCCAAGAGGCACTAAGTGCCCTTGTAGAATGCGCCTTAACAGGGAAAGGAGGATCCTGACCCTGCACAACTGTCAGTCTGATCCATCTAGAAATGGTCACAGCAGACATGGCCAGCCCCTTACAGGGTCTATCTGTAAGGACAAAAAGAGAACTCTATTTTCAGAACGACTCAGTCACCGCCAGGTACACCCCAATTGTCTGAATCACATCCAAAGAATCTAAGGCAATCTCTTTAGGATGCTTAGGACACAAGGAAGGCAACACAATGTCTTCATTTAAGTTGAAACCAGAAACGACTTTAGGAAGGAACGACTGGCAGGGACGAAGCACCAATTTGTCTCTGAGAACCACCAGATAGGGTGAACGACAAGACAACACAGCCAATTCCGACACCCTGCACGCAGAAATAGCCACCAAGAAGGCTACCTTCTGTGACAGAGTAAGCAGAGAAATCTTACAAAATGTTTTCATAAGGCGGTTTCTGAAGAACTGACAGCACCAAATTGAGGTCCCACGGAGGTAACGGAAATCTCACCGGGGAAGCCAGGTGGCAGACCCCCTGAACAAAGGTGGGAACCAAGGTAATTGTGGCCAATGGGCGCTGAAAGAAAAATCGCCAGGGCCAAAATCTGGCCTTTAATAGTACCCTAGGGCAAATGCTGATCTACACCTCTTTGGAGAAACTCCAAAAAACACGAGACAGGAAAAAGGAACAGGGACCCCTCGAGACTGACACCAAGCAATGTACGCCTTTCCAGACTCAATGATAAATCTTCCTAGAAGTAGATTTTCTAGCTTTTACCAGCGTAGGAATCAACGATTCAGACACCCCTCTATCCTTCAGTACCTGGTTTTCAGCAACCAAGCCATTAAATCCAGTGATTGTAAAGCAGGATGGAAGATCAGTCCTTGAGCTAACAGATCTTCTCTGAGAGGAAGACTTCAAAGGACATCGACAACCAGCATCACTAGGTCTGCATACCAGGACCTGAGAGGGCAGTCCGGAGCCACTAGAATGACCAGAATCCCTTCTGCCTCGATTCTTCGCAGGATCTAGGCAGAAGAGTTATCGGGGGGAATGCGTACAGACGATACTGGCTCCAAGGAGCCACCAGAGCTTGTGGTGTCGGCTAGAGGATCCCGAGACCTTGCTACGAACCTCTGCACCTTCCTGTTGAGATGAGAGGCCAACAAGTTCACTTCGGGAGTCCCCCACCAGAGACAGTGGATGAAATACCTGGTGGAGAGACCATTCTCCCTGATCCAACGTCTGCTGACTAAGGTAATCTGCCTGCCAATTTTCTACCCCTTGAATATGCACAGCAGAGATGGCTGGAACGAACCGTTCTGCCCACCTTAGAATGCCGGCTACTTCCCGGGCCGCTAGGACACTTCTGGTGCCTCCTTGATGATTGACATATGCCACAGCCATGGCATTGTCTGATTGAATCCTCACCAGGGGCCCCTGCAGACGAACCGTTCATTGGGTCAGGCAAAGGATGTTGATCGGCAGGCTTGACTCCCCCAGAGTCCAAACCCCCTGAGCACAATCCGTGCCCAAGACACCTTCCAACCCTGACAGGCTGGCATCCGTGGTGACCATCGTCCAGAACAGGGGGAGAAAGGATTTGCCTGTCGATGTGCCGGAAAGCAGAGCCACCAGATCAGGGATCCCCTTGTATCCCGGCTCAACAGGATCAGATTGTCTAGAGACTGTGGGTTCTTGTTCCATTTGGCAAGAATCTGCTTTTGCAGAGTTCTGGTATGGAACTGAGCATACAGAATCACCTCAAAAGGTGGAGACTATAAAGTCAAGCACTTGCATACAAGTCCTGAGAGATGACCGGCGGATGGAAAACAGGAGCTGTATCGCATCCTGCAACTTCTGGAGTTTCCCCTCTGGAAGAAACACCCGGGCTGGGCAGTGTCCAAGGTCAGGCCCAGATAGTCCAGCTTGGTGGACAGGACTAGAACAGAACAGATTTTTGGAAATTCGGTTTCCATCTGAACTCTTGTAGAGTTTGCCCTGAAATGTCCAGACTGTCTTTTAGGCATTTGGAGACACTGCTCACAGAAGGTGGTTGTCCAAGTTCCCCAGTACCGCAATCCTCTTCTGCCTTAGCAATGCTAATATGGGGGCCAAAACCTTTGTGAACACCCGAGGAGCGGAGGCAAGACCAAAGGGTGATGCCACAAATTGATAGTGCTCCTCGCCCATGGCATATATTGGGATATGAAGGTAAGCGTCCTGGATATCGCTAGAGGCCAGGAAAACCCCCTGAGATGAAGGGATTCCACTACCGTGCGAATGGACTCCATTCAAAATTTCTGAACCCGCACCAAGCGGTTCAAGGCCTTAAAGTCCAGGATTGGACGGACCTTGCGTATCCTTCCTGGGCACAGTAAACAGGTCTGAATAAAACCCCTGAAAATGTTCCGATTCCAGAACCGGTACAATGACCCCCTGTGAAAGCAGATCCTGTACCGCCCCAAGAAGACCTCGTAGGTGATCTGGAGCTAGATACAGGTTGGAAGGGAAGAACCTTGCCAGAGGCAAGGACTGGAACTCGATCTTGTAACCGGACCGAATCAACTCGTGGACCCATTTGTCTTACTAGGCAGAAAAAAACAAACTGAAGACCTATAGCAGAAAGTGGGAGTATACCCCCAGGGACTGCCCTATAGGCGTAGTCAAATTTTTTCCGCCTAGTGTCCTACTCCTGTAGGGGGCAGCATAAACCCAAGGGTCAAGAAGATCTGGAGCTGTGTCCATCAAGGAACGAAAGAGAAATACCTTTTTTCCCCCCTTTTAAAAAAGAGCATGTTCCCTCTCTTCACAGCTGCATAAGAGCTGGGGGGAGGAGAAGCAGCAGCACACTGAGCTTGTCAGTGAATGGCTGTGCAGCGGGGCAGTGTCAGCACAAGTCTGATTATTAGAGGAGAGCACACTGAGTTTCCAGCATAACTAGAGAACTGACTATGCTGTGCTCCCCTGCTTAGTGTGGTCAGTTTTTAATCGGAAAGCAAAGGGGACTAGCAGAAACATCCGGGGATTTCACATAAAGGAAGCAATACAAAGAACAGGAAACTTTCTCATGGTACAGCAGGCACATATCAGGAATATGAAGTGTTGGGCTAACAAAAGCTTTAAAAGGGTAAAAACACATCAAATTGATGGCATACAAAAGAAGTCAGGTTTCCCATATTAGTTTAGGACTCTGACCCATGGGGAAAATAAAAAAGTGTTTTTGCATAAAGTTAAATTTTTGAAACACAGAATAAATTTAGTTGAACGTTTTAAATACAAAAAGAATAAAATGAATACGAAAAATATGATCCCACCTAGATTTACCCTAGGGTTTTTTTTCAGTTGGACATGATTTTTAGTACTCGTGGAAAGCCTCCCAGGGGGGTATTCATATAAAATAGAGTAGGGGCACTACAGTACACTAAAGATCCCCCAAAAAGTTCCATGATTCTGCAAAGAACCCTCATTGCCACCACTTGTGACAATGAACACTAGCTCTAAGCACTGGAAACACTGGTCTTGAAGAACTATGTAGCTAAACAGCAAGCCTTGTCCGAAAATGCAGCTAATACTTTGCTGCTGACTTCTAGATGAAGGGGCCATGTGCTTTAAAAGCTTGCATGCTCTTTCACTACAGTTTTTCATTAACGCCATTAACCTAAGTTTTTGTTATTCTGACGCACAAAATGTACAGCAATCCAAGTAACATAGTATAGGCTATCAACTTCATTTTTGCCGCAAACTTTTTTCAGCAGATTCTACAAAAATGGCCAGCTGTTACCTTTCATGAGATGACACCATGTTCAGTAACAGCTTATAGAAGCCACATTCCTTGCTTATCACAAAGTGCCTCCTCTTACAGGCTGCTGACCAGTACCAGAGATGGCTTAGTGGAAAGTTTAAAAAGGGATTAAAAAAGACTTTTATACAAAAAAAAAAAAAAAAAAAATCGTAGCAGTCCCAAATAATGAACTACCAAAAGCATCTTCAGAGCTTAATGGCTCCCATGTGACATAAGCGTGGTAGCCAAAGAGGTCTCAAATCCAGTTACTACGTGAAACAAGAACCTTAGAAGTGTTGTAAAGGCAATTTTTTTTTTTTTATCCTAATCTGCTACATTTCTTTGGTAATAATAACCCAAATCAGTGTATTTTATTTAACCACTTAAGCCCCGGAAGATTTTACCCCCTTCCTGACCAGGGGGTATTTTGCGATTCGGCACTGCGTGACTTTAACGGCCAATTGCGCGGTCGTGCGACGCTGTACCTAAACGAATTTGACGTCCTTTTTTTCCCACAAACAGAGCTTTCTTTTGGTGGTATTGGATCACCTGTGCGATTTTTTGATCACGCGCTATAAACAAAAAAAGAGCGTCAATTTTGCAAAAATAATATTTTTCACATTTTTTTATATGAAATTCCCCCCCCAAAAAAAGTAAAAATCAAAATTTTTTAACATTTTCGGCCAATTTGTTTTAGGCTACATACGTTTGGTAAAAAAAAAAAAAAAAAAAAAAAAAAAAATCGCAAAAAGCGTATTTTGATTGGTTTGCGCAAAAGTTATCGCATTTACTAACAAAGGGAAAGATTTTTGTCATTTTTGTTGTTTTTTTTTTAACGCGTAATGGCGGCGATCTGCGATTTTTTTTTGCGGTACTGCGACATTTGGGCGGACAGATCGGACCCTTGACTGACATTTGTGACACTTTTGGGGTTACCAGTGACATTTCTACAGTAATCAGTGCTATACATATGCACTGTTACTGTAAAAATACACTGGTTATGAAGGGGTTAACTTTATTTGGAAGGGAGGGGCTGTGTGTATCCCTAGGGGCGTGCTTTCTACTGTGATTGGCTGTGGCTTGAGCTGTAAGGACACTGATCAACGGATCTACATACTAGATCCGTTTGATCAGTGTCTTTACAGCGAGGAGAATGACAAGCATCTTGTTTACACAAGCTGCCTGACATTCTCCCTCTCCCCCGCCGATCGCCGAGTGACCGGCGGACATCGGGTCCGCTGGTCACACGCGCGGGGGGGGTCCGTGACCACGCGGGAGCGCACCTCCGGGGGCGGGCGCTCGCTCCCTAGACCCTCACAAGCTAGTGACGTAGCCCTACGTCACTTTGCCTGTGAGGGGCTGACTGCCGACGTAGATCGGCGTTAGGCAGTCGGCAAGTGGTTAAAGTTCGAGTGTCTACAAACTACATATTAGAAAATTGATCAATCCTAATGTACTGAACGGATCTAACTTCTTGAGGCCCTAAAATGACAGGACAGTACAAATTAGAGCTGCACGATTCTGGCTAAAATGAGAGCGTAACATCATCTTTTACATCAAACAAAAAAATTGGGCTAACTTTACTCTTTCGTTTTTTTTTTTTTTTTTTTTTAATTCATTAAAGCAGGACAATGGCTTCGCATACTAGCACATTATGAAATACTTACCTTAGAACGAAGCCCCCACACGGTCGCCCGGACACCGATGAGGGAGCTGACATGTTCCCTCAGCGTCTCTTTCGGCTTCAGCGGCTCCGGCGCTGCGAGTGACCGGAGACGCGATGACGTTGTTCCCTGTCCAGCATGATACACCGGACCTTCAGAGCGCATGCGCCACTGGTGTCAGCGGCTGCATGCAGGGTAAATATATCTTCTAAACCGTGCAGGTTTAGGCAATATTAATTTTACCTACAGGTAAGCCTCATTATAGGCTTACCTGTAGGTAAAAAATAAAAAGCAGAGTATACTACCGCTTTAAAGTGTATTTCTTTTCCCCCCATAAAACTGCGTTTGAAAGACTTCTGTGCAAATACAGTGTGACATAAAAGATTGCAACGATTCCATTTTTTCGCTAGGGTCTCTGCAAAAATTTTTTAATTTTCTAGCAAATCAATACTGATTTTAACTTGTAAGCAGCAATTGTCAGAAAAAGGCTTAGTCTTTAATTCCCGGTTCACACTGAACTTAGCCGCCCGACAAGTCGCGCTCCATGGAACCATTCTAATCGGAGCAACTCCAGTCGCTCCGACTTAGAAAAAGGTTCCAGCACTACTTTGGGAGCAACTTGCATTGACTTCTTAGAGAAGTCGTTTGCAAGCCCCGCTGAAGTCGCGCTGCACGGGGCGGCTTCAGAGTCGAGCGACTTTGAAGTCGCCCCAATGTGAACCCAGCCTAAGAGGTTAAACTGCCCTCACTTACAGTCAGAAGTTCATTGCTTTGATCTAAAAAAGAACAAAATTACAATGTAAGTAAACATTTGCCGGGGGTCTTTTTTTTTTTTTGACAGCTGTGAGAGAGCAGAGAACGGCTCTGTAAGAATCGAGAACCTGCCGTTTTAAATCGTGAGGGGGGGTGAATCGAGAGCGTGATTTTTTTTTTGACCATTAGGCTCCTTTCACACGGCCGCTCCGTGTGAAAGGTCCGCTGCGGGACTTTTTTTTTTTTTTTACCACGGAGAAAATGACATTTCTGTCATCCGCTCCGTGTGCCCGCATATCATCCCATCCGTTTGCGGATGATATGCGGACATAATGTAAGTATATGGCACTGCGGATGTCAGCGGATGACACCGCTGACATCCGATTTTCCTTCCTTTCCGTTTTTTACACGGAAGAAAAAATGGGTTCTGTTCCATTTGTAAAAACGGAACAGAACTGAATGGAGGAAAATCGGGTGTCAGCGGATGGTATTCCACTGACACCCGCAGTGCCATTCACTTACATTATGTCCGCAAATCATCCGCAAACGGATTGGATGATTTGCGGACACACGGAGCGGCCGTGTGAAAGGAGCCTTAACGTGCAGCTCTAGTACAAGTACCACTCAAATGAGTCTTTTGAACATCTCATTTCTTTGCCAGGGCCATGCCATTTTTTGAAAAAAAAATAAATAAATAAAAATTGGAAATAAAAAATAATTTTTTATTTTTTTTAATTTTTAACACAAAGTTGACAAGTTATAAGAGGTTTCTAACACACAGGCAATTACAGCACAAAATACATTCGGCTACTCCTCCGGAGTACAGCATTCCATGGATTTGTACTCCAAATCAGACAATTAGTGCTCCCGCCTCCCTTGTCTGTCATGCCAACAGAATACTGGGATGTATAAAAAAGGGGATTCACTCCAGAAATAAAGAGATTATTCTCCCACTCTACAAGACTCTGGTCCAGTCACATCTGGAGTATGCTGTCCAGTTCTGGGCACCGGTCCTCAGGAAGGATGTGCTGGAACTGAAGAAAGTCCAGAGAAGGGCAGCAAAAATGATTAGGGAAATGGAGGACATCAGCTATGAGGAAAGGCTACAAGCACTGAACCTATTCTCTCTGGAGAAGAGACGATTGAGGGGGTATATGATATCAATGTACAAATACTGTACTGGCGACCCTAGCATAAGGAACAAACTATTCAGAGAAAGGAGATACAATAAGACACGTGGCCACTCACTAAAACTAGAGGAAAGGCGGTTTAACCTTAAAGTGCATAAGGGGTTCTTCACTGTAAGAGCGGTAAGGATGTGGAATTCTCTTCCACAAGCAGTTGTATCAGCAGGGAGCATTGAAAGTTTCAAAAAACTATTAGATGGGCACCTTAGAGACCACAACATACAGGGGTATACAATGTACAACATACAGGGGTATACAATGTACAACATACAGGGGTATACAATGTACAACATACAGGGGTATACAATGTACGGTTAAAAGCAAACACACACACACACATCATAGGTTGAACTGGATGGACTGATGTATTTTTTCAACCTCACTAACTATGTAACTATGCTGAGGATTTGAAATGCCTTCTCACTTGTGTAAAACTAGACATGGCTGGCTCTGGTGACACCAAACTGTTGCGACAGTGACACTGGGACAGATGTGGCTGCACTGGCGTGGCCGATCAGGACACTGACGAGGCTGCGCTGGTGTGGCCGATCAGGACACTGACGAGGCTGCACTGGCGTGGCCGATCAGGACACCGACGAGGCTGCACCGGCGTGGCCGATCAGGACCCCCGACGAGGCTGCACTGGCATCAATTCGACTTGTGGCTGATTAGGGCTCTGATGTTGCTGCGCTGTGTGTTTACATACAATAAAAATAAGACGTAAACACACGGTGAGCCTGCACAGATCAGCCCTCCTTTCCCCACGTGCGGTCTCTGTGTGAGGAAAGAAGAGTCAATAACCTGCAAATCAATTGTTTGTTTACACTGACAGCTGTGATTAGACACAGCTGATAACATGGTAAAGGGCAAAAAGCACACAGTGGTTCCAGAGCGCTCCTGATACATGCCCCATGGGACATGCCCATGGGAGAAAGTCCAGGTATGCCCTCTCAGCACTTGGGAGCAAGGCTGACACCGTATATTGGCAATACTGTGGCCGCAAGTGGTTAAAACTGGGTCCGGAATATCCAAACTCTGCTACTGAGGTGAAGTTGGGAAAGACATACACCATGGCAAGACTGAACACCACAAAAAGGCAGCTATCCTACATCAGCAAGGTCTCTCCTTCAAAACAGACTGGAGTTTCAAGCTGTGCAGTTTAAAGGGGAGCTCCAGTCAGATTTGTTTTTATTAGAAGCCAGCATTTAAAAAAAACTGTAGGAATTGGGAGTGGGTACCTGTCAAAACAAGGTACCTGCCCCCCCCCCCCCCAAAAAAGTGCCAATATATAAAGAGGAGGGTGGAGCTCTGCTTTAAGCTCTTGAAGCGCAAAGAAACGTGGAACTTTAAGGACCATAGACCGAGCGATCGGCCACAGAAACCTAATGCGGTAGATGAAAGACATGTCATGCTTACTTTCCATTCGACATCAAAAGATGTCTAGCAATGCCATCAACAAAGAACCAGTGGGACCCAGGTACGCCCATCTGCTGTATTAAGAAGTCTGTCCAGTGTGAGGAGTGGTCTTCATGGAAGAATTGCATCCAAAAAGTCATATCAGGAAACAAAGCTAAGCAACTCAACTATGCATTAAAACTTAAGAACTGGGATGCAGAAAAATGGCAGCAGGTGCTCTGGACTGAGGAGTCAAAATTTGAAATATTTGGCTGTAGCAGGAGGCAGTTTGTTTGCCAAAGCACTGATGAGCAGCATAAAAATGCATATGCAAGCAAGAGTGAAGCATGAAGTTCCTCGCAGGTTTGGTGCTGCATTTCTGAAAATGGAGTTGGAGACTTTGTCAGAATCAATGGTGTCCTCAATGCAGGCAAATACTTATCCTTCATGCCATACCATCAGGGAGGCATGTGATTGGGCGATAATGTGTTCTGCAGCAGGACAACCACTCCAAACATACAGCCAATGTCATTAAGAACTATCTTCAATGTAAAGAACAAGGAGCCCTGGAAGTGATGGTTTGGCCCCCACCGAGCCCTGACCTCAACATCAAATATGCCTTTGATTAGATGAAGAGACAGAAGGATTTGAGGCAGCCTACATGCACAGAAGATTTGTGGTTAGTTCTCCAAGATGCTTGGAACAACATAGAAGAATTGATGCAGTTTTTAAGGCAAAGGGTGGTCAATCTGCAAGAAGACATGGAACGTTTGCCAAAAGTTCAAGCATATCAGAATTAGAGATCGACCGATTATCGGCAACACCGATATATCGAGGGCTGATATGCACTTTCCCTGATATATTGGAATCGGCCATTGGATTTACCGATATTTTCATGATGTCATTGCGTATGTTGCGCGCACACGTTCTGCCTTCCAACACTGTCTCCCATGCCTGCGCGGCCCATATGTGACATAATTTCACCGCGCGCTGCACACGTTCTCTGGCCTAAGACTGCCTCCCATGCCTCGGACAGCCTCGTGTGCAGCCAGCTACAATCCGGTCTAGTCACTGTGCCAAAAATCCACCCACAGGCCCTGACCTCAGCCACTCACCACAGAGTGCCAGCCATCCAACCCACAACAGAACAGGGTGCCAGCCGGCCAGCATCCAGCCACAAGACAGCCACCGTGACCAATGATCACACACACAGCAGCCACCCACAACAGGCCAGGGTGAGTGACCCCAAGAAAGCCAACCACCCACGACCGTGTTCCAGCAAGCCAACCACCCACCACAGGGTGCCAGAAAGCAAGCCACCCACACTGCCAGGCGTCAGCCGCCAACCCACAACAGGGTGCCAGAAAAGCAAGCCACTCACACTGCCAGGCATCAGCTACCAACCCACAACAGGGTGCCAGCAAGCAACCCACACTGCCAGGCATCAGCCACCAACCCACAACAGGGTGCCAGCAAGCCACCCACACTGCCAGGCCTCAGCCACCAACCCACAACAGGGTGCCAGCAAGCAAGCCACACACACTACGAGGAGTCAGCCACAAACCCACAACAGGGTGCCAGCAAGCAAGCCACCCCCACTGCGAGGCGTCAGCCACAAACCCACAACAGGGTGCCAGCAGGCAGCAAGGAACCCACACTGCCAGGCATTAGCCACCAACCCACAACAGGGTGCCAGCAACTTCAGCAAGCCATTTTTTTTCATCTTTTTTGTGTCTTTTTGGGACTATTTCTCGTCTCAACCTTCTCCAGGAAAAGCAGCAGTGTGCAACACATGTACAAACATAAGCATGGGATCAGTAACTGCAAAAAAACAAAAATACCTCAAATCTTTGGGCCCATCTAAGAGTTCATTATATTGAATTATATCATGCAGCACAGAAAAAAAAACAAAATGAATATCAATGTGATTTCGAACGAAATACCTCTTCCACTATCCCAGGCAACAATAACAGATATATTTCTGGAAAAAAAAAAAAAAAAAAAAAAACAGGTGTCACTGTCTAGTTCATTGTCTAGATTCAGATGGAATCTGAATCTACACACTGAAGAGTGAGAAGCTACACACTGAAGAGTGAGAAGTATTAGCGAACACACACTGAAGAGTGAGAAGTATTATCGAACAGAAATGCTGGAAAAGATTCACCAAAAGGTCGTGGACAAAAGTAAAAGGCTATGCTGCAACCAGAGAATGCTGGCAACTCACTCATTCACAACTGACTGCTGGTCAGGACAAACAAACAGAGTCAGATGAGACATTAATGATTCTTACATGCCACTTCATTGACAGCGGATGGACAAAAAGGCAATTGGTGTTGGATACAAAAGTGATGCAAGGATCTGACACTGAGTACAGTAGAGCAATGTTTTTAGGCATACTTGAAGACTGGGGAATCAAGAAAGACAGAGTGATGCTTGTGCTACTTCGAGACAGTGGAGCAAACCTGCATAAAGGAATGAGGCTTGATGATATGTCATACCTCCATGTCATGGCACACAACACCCTCCAACTTTTAAATGATGGTCTGTCAAGCCAAAGAGCTTTGATTGATATGTTTTGAGAAGCATGAACAGATTAAAAATGTTGTGCTTGCAAGTCTTTTGAATCCTCAATATAAGAACAATGCTTTCTCTTCTGATGATATATTGGCAAAGGCAAAACAATGGCTGACATAAGATATTCAACAGGAGGTTCCTGCCGAAAAGACAAGTCCAGATCACTATTTTGATAATATCAAAGAGCAGCATGCTGCACAAACAGAAAAATGTCCAAAAATACGTCAACGAACAGAAGAGAATCTTCTTCATTGTGGTCGAATTGATCAGGACATTTTTAGCATTTTATTGGGGCCTCATGCGGAGGATTCAATTTCTTCTGAATCTGCAATAATGAGCCTGGATGATGAACTTCATCTCTATTTGAAGGAACCAGAAATTGACAGAAGTGATCCTCTTCAGTGGTGGAGAAACAATGAGGCACGCTACAAAAGACTTGCTTCCCTTGCTAGAAGATACCTCTCTTTCTCTCTGCTCCCCTGTCCTCCTCTCCTCCTTAGCATGTTTATGAAGTGGCAGCATAATATGAACAAAACTGAAGCCCTTTAGCAGGTGACCATGGACATGCTAAAATGTTCTGCAATCTGCAGTATAATATTGTTCTACTTAACTGGGAGTATTGAAAAGAGCGGTGTCCACTCAAATCTACTGTGTAGCTGTTGCCTAGCTTTTTTTCTAGCAGTTTAGCACTGACTACAGTAGTTACAGTGAGTGCCCTACTGCAGAGGTAGTCCACTGACTCCAATCCACTGTCTAGTTGTTGCCTAGCTTTTTTCTATCAGTTTTGCACTGACTTCAGTAGTTGCAGTGAGTGCCATACTGCAGAGGTAGTCCACTGACTCCAGTCCAATCCACTGAGTAGCTGTTGTGTTGTCTAGCTTTTTTTCTAGCAGTTTTGCACTTACTGCACTGCAGTAGTGATTTAAAATTATTTCAGTGATTGAGTGCACTACTGCAGCAGTTTATTATGCATTAATGCAAAATCAGAATAATGTGAATCTAAATGTCCCTGCAATTGAAGATTTCCTATCAGTTCTCATGCAGTTAAGGTGTGAAGAACGAGCCCTTAATGTTAAAATTGGTAATAAACAAAGCTTGATATGTTCAGTAACAGATTTGTGTCGAAATTTGTGTTCATTTTGCAAAATTTTAAATGTATTAAAATCCGGCCAATACAAATCTGCTATGGCCAAAATATCGGTATCGGCAACGAAAAAACTATATTGGTCAATCCCTAATCAGAATATCATGTATTCCTGGGCCAATTGAGTGCAATAGGACCACAAGGATACCCTTCTTCTCAATCCTGCAGGCGAGGAAGAATCTGGAGGAACCTAAAAGGTCAGTTTAAGCTGATTCTACGGCCTCACCAGAGCATCCATTACAAAGATTCAAGGGTTCCTAAACCTGGCAACAAACCTGTCTAGTTTGTTGTATCTGGCCACTACAGGATCCAAATCTGAAGTCCCCCACCTTTGGCAAAGAGCTAAAAAGACTTCTGGATGGGGAGCCTATTTCCCCCAGCTCAAGACACTGACAATTTTGAAAGTCTCGAAGCCAATTTTCCATGCCTGGGATGTGGACGGCATTCAGGGGCAGAATGTGATGTTATGAACAAGAGAGGATCTAGGCTGCTCCAAAGAGCATCAAACCTGTGGTGCCTCCATGATAATTAATAAGTCATGGCGATGGCATTGTCCCAACTGTATTCTTATTGGGTGTCCTCATAATAGAGGATTCCAGCACTGAACCTTAACTGAATTCTACCAAGTTACAGAATGCTGTTTGAAAATAGAACCTCCCCTGACAACCAAGCCCACTGCCTTGAAAAGGTGTTCAGGAGTGTTCCCCAGCCCAACAGACTGGCATGCATGACTTTGGAAGAAAAGGTTTGCCCAACTCCAGTACCAGATTGGTGATCCACATCAGGGAATGTTAGGCCTTTGGGTTTAGATGCATTGGCCAGTCCTGGGACTGAGTCAATTTGTCCCAAGCGCCCAGAATGTTGAGGTGTAACTGTCTGGAGTGAAATGGGGCATATGGCACTGCCGCTAAGGAGGCTACCATTAGACCCAAACAGTGGCTTTAGAGTAGCTGGGTGATGTAGAAATCATCTTTGAAGAAATTGAGAAAATCGAGAGAGAGGGTGTTAGAGAAAAAAAACCCTCTCTCAGTAGAGAGAAGAGGTCTATCACATAAGGACAGTAGTAAAAAATTGAGGTTAGCTGGGAGTGGAAGGAGTTCTACAGAAGCATGTCCCTGCAGCCTTTCTTGTCAGTGTCCAATCACCTATAGGTAGTTGCATATAACAGTCAAAATTATTTAAATGAGAAGTACAACCACAGCTCGTTTACCAGTTTTCAGCAGACAGCAGGTTGAAACCAGCTGTCTGCTGAAGTCCCAGAGCCAGTCCAGGCTGGGGCAAGATTGCGTCAAAGTCGGGATCTATCCATAACCCTGAATCAGCATCTGGCTCAGTCTCAGTGAGCCGCTGAGAGGCTGAGCCAGGCGCTTCTGCCCCCTCCACAGCCCTGTGAGCAGAGAGGCAGAGCAGAAAGCCGGTGACTGACAGTCTCCAGCTCTCTGCTCACAGAGCTCTAAGAACAGAGCGATCAGCAGGTTTTGATCGCTCAGTTCCCAGTCTTAGAGCTGGCAGGGGATAAATGCAGCATTGGACTGATGCTGCATCCACCTAGGGAAGTATGATTTTGGAAAAAAATAAATAAATTCTCTTATATAGAAGCCTTTGTTACCCAGTATTTTACAATCAGGAAATAAAGTCAGCTCTTACTAGCTGGCATTATTCTCTGTACTTTGCACTGGTTTTCATTATCAAAGTGTAGATTTCTTTTTGTTGTTGTTTTGGGGCAGTAAGGAGGCCCAAGAACTATTCCACTGAAATGGTGACTTTATTATGGCTTTGTCCCTCTTGGAGATATTCCACACTCCAGCCAGCCATATATGGATGGAAATTAGGCCAGTTCAGCAGGGACTGGCTGAATTTTAACCAACGTATGGGCACCCTGGCTGTACATAAGTCGACTTATCAATCAACTTGTATATAACCAGTCTGTCTGGTTTTTCCCAAATGATTAGTGCTGCAGGCTTCCACCGGCAGAACACAATAGAGCTGTGGGGGGCATTCCCCAACCAACACAGACTGGGTTGATGGGGGAATTGAGCAATTTGCTTTTCCTTCCAACCACCTACTGTCCTAGTGACAAACTGGTTAGTTCGTTATTGCAGATTCTAAGGCTGGCCATAAATTATACAATTTTCCTATTCAATTTCCTTTAGATTTACCTTCAACCCTGTAGCGCAAGGCCCTGTCTGATTGCATACAAACTTGTTTAGGTTGGACCTCATATTATATGGTTTTGGTAAATCTAAAGGAAAGCTGTACAGTACAAGTAAAATTGTATAATATATGGCCACCCTTAGACCCATCACTCCTGAATATGCTAAGACGTTACAATAACTTTCTTAAACTCACTGTGTCACTGTCACTCTCATAATCAGCCCCAGTGTTGTAACAAACAAAACATTGTCCATACACCTGCAGGTGAGCTCAGAATGCAGAGCACTGCCAAAAAAGACAAGGTAATGCAATAAAGACTAACCCGGGGATGCTTGAAACTTAACCTCAAGCTCCATGCAGATTGTTAACCCACTATACAAGTGAGATTTTTAGGGGCATTCTGTATGTACACTAGGTAGAGAATACTCCTAGCTGTGCAACGTCACAAAAAGTTCAGCTTTGCATTCATGTTGCACGTTTGTGATGTTGCATTCTCTTGCAAAGGATTATCTATTGGAACTTGTGATCAACATAAGTGGTTTCTTTAGTCTCATGCTCCTGGCAAGTGTAATGATGAGGCCTCTGGTACAAATCTATTCTAGGTTTGAACATATGCATAGTCTGCTGCAGGTCCAATAATGTCCCAGTTCCTCCACTACAGCCCATCTATACAAGGTGTTAATGTTGCCTTGGTTATTTGCAGATATACAGTCAAAATAAGGATGCTGGGGCTACATCTGGACTATATGGTTTCTGCAATTAAACTTCAGCTATACAGGAACTGACGTGCCGCAAGCATCACTGGGAGGTCATGATATACTCTGACCACATGCCTTTCACAATTTGTGTGTCTAGCTGTTCACTGTGCTAACTGGCTTCAAAGACATTGATGCAAAAATGCAACAAAGGACTGCATGCACCACTTAGGATTTGCCAAGCTTTCAATACCATGCTCTGCAGTTGATGCCCATTGGATAGGTTTGTGCGGCTGGCATGCTTTTGACTTGCAGCTCCTTTTTTCCACCCCTTTAAGACCTTTTTGAAAATATTTACAACGGTCTATAATTAGCAATTTTCTTTATTGTTCCTCCTTTGTCTTCCTTGTATTCGCTTTTGACTTATTCTCTCATTTACCCTTTTATAAATTGGCATGGATTTATTTCTTTAGAGATGCAATATTGTCTGGATATAGTATACCCTGATTTGCAGCCTTCCTAAATTAAATAGATTTACAGGACTTTATAGGTCATTCAAAGTCATAGAAGGTATTCCACTTTACATTGGTTCTTCCCAATTTTTTTTTTAAAGGCTTTTACCTTAGGGCAGTTATTTAAATAAAGCTATTTTTTGTTATTTTGGTATATCTCGTACATTTGTGGTACATCTACAATTCATTATTTTTCCTTGTTTCCCTGTGGATTAAGACTGGCTTTTTTGGGAGGGCACCTAAAGCTTTATAAACCATTGACCTAATGAATTAACAATTACATGCGTCATCAGTGAACAAATTTTCTTTTTGGAAAAATACATAGGCTGGCACTGCTGGTTGTATCATCTGAATATGCAATGCAATTGCTTTTATGTTGGGTATTATCTCATATCAGTGACACAAAGTACTGAAGCTAGAAACAGCCAAGCAGAAGGTCTGTAATGGCAGCCCATCTAATTAAACTACATCAGGTTGACTTTCAATGAAAAAGTAGCCTAATTTGCATGTTCACAGTATAATCACAATAAAGGTTTGTTAGATACATGTATTTACCTTTGCAGTCCACTCTATGCTACTGATGTCAAAGTGGTTTATTCTGTCCCTGCAAGGAAAAAAAAAAAAAGTCATTAGGTAAGGATATTTATTATTAACGGACATTAGACAATGCAAAGGTTAAAAGGGATACAATTCATCGAAGAAAGGAGCAATATTTCGGTATGCTAAATGATTAGGGGAAAAAAATACTTTGTTCTCTTTGCCACGTGGCAGGTGACAATGTGCTTAGGTATTGATAATCTATTTTTACATTTTATCAGACAAGCAATTTCTTTTTAAAACACTGAAGCCATGCAGTTTTAGCAGTTTCTCCAGACAGACTGTGCTCTACATTCATTCAATATCTCATGGAAAATTTTCCTTTTTATAATATTATATAAAACCTCCAACAAACTTTGCAATACGTCATACAAAACCTTGGTTAAAGAGATAAGCAAATCAGTTGGTAAATTAGGCAAATCTCATCTTCTCAAATGTCTCAATTCACTCAAATAGGCAAAAGGTAAAATTTCATCTGTGCTGTAGTTTTGAATCCAGTCGCATGCTGGACAAAGTACATTATCCAGGCAGATTTAGGAGTTACAAAAAAAAAAAGAAGAGGGAGGTTGGTGCTACTGATCTAACCTTTTTTGCAAATTATTTTTCTGCTCATTTCTACAGCGATTAGTACACATCATTGCCTACCTTGGGCTCAAAATCTAAAGGACACCCTGTTAGCAGGGTCACTTGTATACAAGAACATACCTGCTAAAATAAAAGGCAATATACTGTGCTTCCCCTTCTAGCAGCTTAGGTGTGGAAATGCCATAGCTTTGCTGCTCCCGGGCACTGTAAGTATTTGGTTGGTTGAATACCTATTACTCCTACCGGACGCTGTGAATTTAACAGTCAGCCGTTGGAAGGAACTACAGCATGCAGCTGAGGGAGCAGGTATCCCACGCAAACTGAAGTGTGGATTACATGCCACAGCCAAATAGCAGCAAAGCGATGGCTTGTAAAAAAAAACATGGGCCATAAGAAAGGCAAGTATCAAGCAGGTGGGTTATTGTATAGAAGAAACTGTTTGGACAGGGTTACTAAGGCCTCATTCACAAGGATGCCATCACTTAAAGTGTTAACTGGCCATTTGTTTATGTGGATGAGGCCATCAGGAGCTCAACCTATGTAACTATGGGGATGCAGTGGCTGTGCGGACAGAGCCATCCGTCCTTATATTACAAAAATAAATAAATTGATGTGAAAAGGCCGCAAGGTCCCTCAGACACAAAGGACAGTTTTAGGAGAAAGACAATATAATGGTAGGTTTGTGGACTGTAGAAAAAACCAACAAAGGGAGAAAATTCAACCTCCATGCAGATAGTGTCCTTGTAGGAAGAAAAAAACCGCTGTGCTGAAAGCCAAGAGTGGTTACTAGGCATCTAGCAGGCTCTCTTTTGCACTGATGAGAATTTACATGGTTAAGGGTCCATTCACACTAGCGCGACTTGGTCGCCTGACAAGTCGCGGTCGGTCGCTCGCCATTGAATAGTACAGGACCCGTTCTAATAGGAGCGACACAACACACTCCGACTTAGAAAAAGGGTCCTGTACTACTTTGGGGTGACCTGGAGGCGACTTGCATTGACTTCAATTATATGAAGTCCCTGCAAGTCGCGCCGAGGTCGCGGTGCACACAGGTCGCCCCAGCAAGTCATGTCGCGCCAGTCTGAATGGGCGCTAATAGTCACCATAGAAATGGACCATGGCCCTGGAC
This sequence comes from Pelophylax lessonae, assembly GCF_965119305.1. Taxonomy (NCBI): domain Eukaryota; kingdom Metazoa; phylum Chordata; class Amphibia; order Anura; family Ranidae; genus Pelophylax; species Pelophylax lessonae. The sequence goes on from NC_138780.1 coordinate 131,658,602, forward strand.
TTGTAGAGCACCTGTCCGCTAACTACACGTGCCAAGGTGAGCGTCTGACACAGGATCCAGTGCCCAAAACAAACGCTACAGTGGGGTCTTGTTACAGACCCCAATGTACACGCCAAGGGTACTGCTAGTAAGATTGCTTGATGGCTAGAAAAACATAATCCAGAGGCAAACAAACAGATTCAGCACCCAAGGACACTAGCAAAAATACAACAAAAAAAAAAAACTTAAGCGTCACTGAGTTTGTAAGATTATATGGTATGTTCTGGGGTGGCCCTACTAAGCTTGACACTGTTCACCTGAATGTAGCTCAATATAACTTTAAACCAGGGCTTGACAAAACTGCTTTGAATCTAGGAGTCAGTTAAAGTTAGGAGCCAGGTTTTTTTGGTATGGACTCCATGACGACTCCGCTCAGGGGAACTGTCAGATTTAACTTCTGCTGTCATATATTGATTTTGTGAAGAAGGCTGCACATAGGGGCAGGTGGGAGCAATGGGTGGGTGGTGGCTCATTTTGGGGGTGCGGCTAATCGCCTTCTCTTTCTCAAGTCTTCCCAGAATCAGCATCGGACAATTTATGTACGCCACGCCACCATACATGGGGCTCACATTTTGTTAAGAGGAAAACCTGCGCTACTGGACTATACTGGGTATAAACAGCCACGTGAAAAAAAAAAAAAAAAGGATTAACAAAACATCTGCTATCCTGTTTTTGATCACTTTAAAAATTCTTTTAAATGAAAAAAAAAAAAAAGAAGAAGAAGAAAGAAGAAGAAAGAAGAAGAAAGAAGAAGAAAGAAGAAGGAAGAAGAAAGAAGAAGAAAGAAGAAGGAAGAAGAAAGAAGAAGAAAGAAGAAAGAAGAAGAAGAAAGAAGAAGGAAGAAGAAGAAAGAAGAAGAAGAAAGAAGAAGAAAGAAGAAGAAAGAAGAAGAAAGAAGAAGAAGAAAGAAGAAGAAGAAAGAAGAAGAAAGAAGAAGAAAGAAGAAGAAAGAAGAAGAAAGAACAAAGCAGAAAAAGAAGAAGAAAGAAGAAAGAAGAAGAGGGGGGTATCTATTAGCGGCTTGCACTTGTTTATTAGCACAGGGCACTTTAGTAAAGAATGATATATATTTTTTTTTTTTCACATGAATTAAGTAATATTTGATACATTGCACAGGGTATAAGAGCCGGTTCACATATGAGGGACCCGACTTGCCGGGGCGACCTGTGAAGTCGCGGTGCGCAGCTCGCACCGCGACCTCGGAGCGGCCGGCACGGACTTCATATGATTGAAGTCAATGCAGGTTGCTCCAAAGAAGCTCAGGACCCTTTTTCTAAGTCGGAGCGACTTGTGTCGCTCCTATTAGAACGGTCCTGTGCTACTCTATGGCAGGCGCCCCCCGGCGACTTGTCAGGCGACCAGGTCGCCTGACAAGTCGCCCCAGTGTGAACGGGGTCTAAGCGATATAAAAACATACTGTATATTTTTGTAGGTTTGCACATGGGATTAGCGCTCCCTCCCCCCACTTTTTTTTTTATTATTATGGGGGCTAACAATAAATTGACTGTATCCCCTTGCTGCAAAAGGAAAATTAACAAAGGAACTATGCAATAAAAAGTCTGGAGGACTACTAGACTCAGCAAGACTGCTATGGGAAAAAATAGAATATGATAAAGCAAGAAAAAAAAATAAAAAAACTAAAAAACAGATTTATAAATTTAGCATTCAATTTATATAAAATAATAAGAATAATAATTTGCTGTGTGTAGTGTGTGCCTGGGCTAGACATGCTAGCAGGCAGGGGATTACCTCCTCACACACTTCCAGGCACTTCACCGCCTTCCTGAGCCGCCACACCCTCCTGCAATACCCTGGAGGAGGGCAGCAGCAGCAGTGGCCAGGGATCCCCAGCTGGACTTAACTCTGCTAGCTGCTCACTCCTCCCACTGAGTCATCGGCTGCTGCGCCGCTCTCTTTTTGCTTCATCCCCGCTGCCGTCGCCAAGCAGTGCTCTATGTCCGGAGGGTCTACGAGGCCCAGGACGCCACCACCTTCCCAGGCCAAGACCCTGTAGCTCAATCTGTAGCAGAGGCACCCATCACTGACAGAAACCTAGGTGCCAGGGCGCGGTTTCTTGTCGCAATGGCGACCTGATGTCTGGAATTTTTCAAGCCCTGCTATCGATAATGGTTTAACCCCTTAAGGACCGGAAGGTTTTACCCCCTTAATGACCAGGCCATTTTTTGCGATACGGCACAACCTTACTTTAACTGACAACTGGTCATGCGACGTTGTACCCAAAAAAAATTGAGGTCCTTTTTTTCCCCAGAAATAGAGCCTTATTTTTGTGGTATTTGATCACCTCTGCGATATTTTTTTTTTTTGCGCTATAAACAAAAAAAAAAAAGAGCGACAATTCTGAAATAAAAAAACAATATGTTTTACTTTCTGCTATAAAACATTCCCAATGAAAAAAAAATAAAAAATGTTTTCATCATTTTAGGCCAATATATATTCTGCTACATATTTTTGTTAAAAAAAAAAAAAATAAAGTGTATATTGATTGGTTTGCACAAAAGTTAGTGCAAAACCGGAAAAAATGTATGTCATTTTTATTTATTAATTTTTACTAGTAATGGCGGTGATCAGCGATTTTTAGCTGGAATGAGACATTGCGGCAGACAGAACAGACACCTGAAACTTTTGGGGGGACCAGTGTCATTACTACAGTAAGCAGTGCTAAAAATATGCACTGTTACTGTACTAATGACACTGACAGGGAAGGGGTTAACGCCAGGGGCAATCAAAGGGTAAAATGTGTGCCTAGGGGTGCTTTTTTAACTGTGTGGGGGTTGTATTCACTGGATGAACACAGAGACCTCCTAAATAGGAGGAACACAGGATCCCTGTGTTCATCACTGACAGAACAGCCGTCTGCCGTGTTATGTCTCCATGGCGAGCGCTCGAGTGCCCGGTGGACATCGCGTCCAACGGACCCGCTGATTTGCTCCCCCCTCCAGCCAATCAGCGCTACTAACTGCTACACGAAACGACGTATAATTAGGTAGTTTCATGTAACAGAGCCGACCTGCCACAGTAGATCTACGGTGGCTGGTCCGCAAGTGGTTAAAAATAAGTCCTGCGTCTTGAACCTTATGATTGATATAAGGGTTTTTGACTTACCTATAATATCCTTTTCTGGGAGTACAGGGCACAGGCTTCTTTATATCAGTAATAACAGGGCTGCTGTTAGAAATCATGGGGCCCCATACAGCCTGACAGGACACAGTTTACTATGCTTCAGTGGTGAATGGACACAATGAGTGATCAGGGCCAATCGCTCACTGTGCTCATTTAAGAAAGGAAGAGGCCGGTAAATAAGACATATTTACCACACACTCCCTGCTCTGTCCTGAAACATCCCCTGTGTGCCCTTAGCAGCTTCTGTTGAGAGAAGAGCGAAGCTGGCAATGCTGCAGTGGAGGGGGGCACACAGGGAGGCCCGAACAGCAGGGGGTGGAGACACCGATACCAATCCCCCTGCAGTGCAGTCGGAAAAAGAAAAAGGAGGAGGACAAGCCGGCAGAGATGCAGGGAGAGCCACAAAAGTTAGCAATAAGGCAGTACAGCCATTACTCCTGCTCAGCAGGTGCCTGGACCTCTCCTTTGAACTGATGGGGCCTGGGCTCGGTACAGAATGGCTGGCTGTACTGCCTTATCAGTGGCCTAGAGTATTAAACCCAATAGCGAACATTATAATGCAGCATACTAGCTTATAAAAATTGTGAGCTGGCATTTGGCCCCAATTAGTGTATCTAAATCTGCTAGTACATCTAATGCTGCTCTACCCCTAAACGGACAATGCTGCTATCCAAAGGGGCACCTGTGCTCTTTCACTCAGAGTAGAGGCAATCTAATACAGGTGGTGCTGTCAGATCACCAGGTGAAAACAAAAAAGGGGAAAAAAACCTTTAAAAATAAATAAATAAAAAAGCCACAACATTTAATAAATTGGTAATCTGAATTATATAAAATTTTTGGTTTTGGCTTTAATACTGCTTTAAGTTTGAACCATGGGTTATATGATGCCACCTCCAGTGAGGACCTTGGCAAACAAAGCCGTTCGGACAGCCCATTTTACCCCTCTCATTCCTCCAGCGAAAAAAGCCATGATGGAGGAGAGGGTGGCAAATGTCCTGTAGTCCAAGAAAAGGATTTTACAGGCAAGTGAAGAATCCTCCTTCTGAATCATTTAAGTCTTAGAAACATAGAAGAGTGGACGGCAGAAAAAAAAGACCATTTGGTCCATTGAGCCAGCCCCATTTTTGATATTGATGCAGGTTTTTAATTTTGTGGTTAACTTGTTTGTCCGAGTACAGATCCATGTTTGTCCCAAGCGTGTTTAAATCCCTTTACTGTTGGCCCACTCCCTAACACTACTGGAAGTCTTTTCCAAGCATCAACTACACTGTCGGTAAAAAAAAAAAATTTTAAGATTAGTTTTGAACTTTTCCCCTGCTAGTTTGAAATCATCTCCCTGGGTTCCTGATCTTGGCTCTATATTGCCCTCCTGAATAATTTTTATCCCTTTGATGCATCTAAAAAGGTCTCAATTATGTCCCTCCTTCCCCTTCTTTCCTTTAGACTGGGACATCCCAAAGCAATACAACTGAGTGGTAAGCAACACGAAAAACAATGCCAACAGGCCCTCTATGCATGAAGGTAACAAAACATATGTGCAGCAGCCCCCCCTCAAGCCCCCTAATACTTACCTGAGCCCCTTCTTGATCCAGCAATGTCCACCAATTCCGGGTGTCTGGGACGCTCCCGCCTGATTGGCTGAATCAGCACCGGTGCCATTGGCTCCCGCTGCTGTCAAACTTAGGTAGCAAATGAGAAAGGGGGCGGGCAGCAGCTCCGTGTCTAAATTGACACAGGGAGCTGCGGCTCAGCTCGCATGCCCCTATAGCAAGCTGCTTGCTGTTGGGGCACTAAACAGGAGGGAGGGGCCTGGAGCTCCAGCCAGGAACCTGAGAAGAGGAGGATCAGAAATTGTGTTTCAATAGCCAAGCCATCAAAGCCAGTAACCATGAAGCAAGCAGGTAAACAAGTCCTTAACATCTTTAGGGCCGCTCACATTGCTGCTACTGCGGCACGATCCCGTCCAGCGACGTAGACCTACGTCGCTGGACTCCTCCCCCTGTAGGCGGGTCACAGCGGGAGTCGGGCAAGGGGAGGAGCGGCGGCGATCGCCGCTGCTCTTCCCCGATCGTTGGGGAATCTAGTTTGGGAATCCGCCCGCTTGTGTAAACAGAGCGGGCGGATCTCCTAAGTGACAGGGAGTGACAGATCGCAGTGTTCAGCATAGCTGAACATCCGATCTGTCCCTGACTCACTCAGTCACCTCCCCCCACACACGTCAGTAAGCACCAGGCATACATTAACCCCTCCCTCTCCAATAAAATTAACCCCTTCCCTGCCAGTGTCATTTTTACAGTAACAGTGCACATATATATATATATATATATACACACACACACACACACACACACACACACACACATATATATATATATATATTATATATATATATATATATATATATATATATATATATATATATATATATATATATATATATATCTGATTACTGTAGTAATGTCACTGGTACCCCCAAAAGTGTCAAAAATGTCAGTCAAGGGTCCGATCTGTCCGCCGCAATGGCGCAGTCCCGCAAAAAAAAAAAAAAAAAAAAAAAAAAAAAAAAAAAAAAAATCGCAGATCGCCGCCATTACTCGTTAAAAAAAAAAAACCCCCAAAAATGACAGAAATCTTTCCCTTAGTTAGTAAACGCAATAACTTTTGCGCAAACCAATCAAAATACGCTTATTGTGATTTTTTTTACCAAACATAGGACATAGGTAGCAGAAAACAAATTGGCCAAAAATTTAAAAAAATTTTGATTTTTACATTTTTTTTGGGGGGGAATTTCATTATATATATATATATATATATATATATATATATATATATATATATATATATATATATATATATATATATAAAATAAAAAAAAATAAAAAAAAAAAAAATCGCACAGGCGATCAAATACCACCAAAAGAAAGCTCTGTTTGTGGGAAAAAAGGACGTACATTTTGTTTGGGTACGGCATCGCACGACCGCGCAATTGTCAGTTAAAGTTGCACAGCGCCCGAATCGCAAAAAGTGGCCTGGACGTAAGACAGCGAAATCCTCCGGTGGTAAAGTGGTTAAAACAGCAGGTCTGGAAGGGTTCACTGAGTGTCTCCGAAGAGTCAGAAGAATATCCAAATTGGTGCCACCAAGATCACAAATAATGTCCTCCATCTCAATTCTGTGAAGCAATCAAGGAAGAAACCGTAACGGAGGGAAGGTGTATTTTGGCCAGATGAGGAATTTTTACTCACTAGCAGACAACCCGTAAAAGAGTGAAATCTTGCTGGTCTGATTAGGGAGGAGGAAACTCCATCAAAAAAAGATATGAAGTCTGTTAATGATTCTGTCTCTGCCTAGTTGTCTCCACCATCAAAACCACTCATCTGACATGACGACTCCCAAGGTCAACGGGTATTAAAGTTTAACAGTTTTTAGTAGGCTTAGGGAATGGCGGGCCACATGCATATGAATACCAGCTTGGTGTAATTTAATCTGCTTTTCAGGATGAGGCATACAGGATTTAGTAAGAAAACTGTACCTATAACATAAAAGAAATTGTGCACAACCATTGAAAATAATGGATTAACCCCGTTCAGGAGTGGTATAAAAAAAAGGCACATTTTCAAAACGTGAAAATGTTTAGTTATGGGATTTTGCATAATAAAAGTAGTTGTGAAACATGGTGTAGTACAGGTAGGAGAAAATCCTGGGCTTTTTTAAAACAGGAAAATTGAGTAATTTTTATGCATACACAACCCTGAGAGCTTTATATGCATCTATGGTCAAATTTTTAAAACATATTTACATATTAAATATTAAAGTATTTCCAACCTGCTCCTACTAATCTGAGAATGACCTTGAAGTTTGAAAACTTAGAATCCTAAAAACAAGAATCCTACACACCTACTGTGAATGCAGTGACACATTCACTATGCCGTGTGACTTTGCACTGCTGTGTCACCTATTTCAAATAACCTGCTGTCTGAACTACAGAGGTGCGAAAAGGAGGAGGAGTTCCCAGGAGGCACACCAAATCATTACAGCTTGCCGGCAACAAAGGTACCAATAGGATATGAAGTCCTTAGAAATAAAAAATAAACCAAAAAAATATGAGCAGAGAAGAAGCTAGATAGCAAGAAGTGAATCAATGAAACTGCTGAAACAGAAGGCCAGCAGACAGGCAGCACTCACAACATAAAAATATTTTATAAATAAGCTTATAATGGATTGTTAAAAAGTAATTGTTTGTATTAAGGATCGACCAATATCGTTTTTTCATTGCCGATACCGATATTTTGGTCATCGCGTATTAGGTATTTTTTTTTTTTTTTTTACTTGACAGGTACTCTTGTGGAGGGATCTGAGGTTATAAAAAGACCCAAAACCCCTCCTCTGCACTTAAAAGCATTCAAAAACGCCAAGTTTGGCTGCTTTGAATGCTGTAATTTTTTTTAATCTGGCGCCAGTACCCAGTCATGACATCACTTCCGGGTTTTTGCACAGAGAACCGATAAGAGCCGAATGCAGCTTTGATTGGGTCTTCGGCGGCCATGCAGGCTGGTTGCCCGGTGGGACGGGGGACCCAGGCGAGCCGCGGAAGGTGACGGGAGGGGGGGGGGGGTGACGTCCCCTCTCGCTTCTTGTAATGACAGCTGAGCAGCTTCTCAGCCGCATTGGTTGTCATTACAAGACAGCCGACCGTCGGCTATGGACGCCGGTACCGGGGTGATGCCTCTAGCTGCAGCATCACTCCGGTACAGCACTTTCCGAAATATCGGTAATATCGGCCACCTTGGTGGCCGATTCCGATATATCGGGAAAAGTGCACATCAGCCCTCGATATATTTATTGCCTTTGCCGATAATCGGTCAATCCCTAGTTTGCATTGCTAATAAAATGCTGAAAAATAAAATGTATGCTGTTGCTTTAGATCTACTTTAACCCTTTCTCTGCCAGGCCCTGCCTTCTACTTTTAAAAAATGAAGGTGGTAAGACCACTCCAAATCATTACTATCTGACACAAACACAGCAAAACTTATAACTTTCTGCTATATTGCCACTACATTTAAAAAAGAAAACTATATAGTTAACAATATTAGTAAATTTGAAGGTGCGTCAAAATTTCGCAGGAATACATTTTATTTCAATGCATTGTGTTACAATGCGCAGCAAAGCACATTTGGGTCGTGTGATAGGCCTCATCAAATGGCCACAAAGGGCTGTACATTAGGAAGGAGTGTATTTCTGTGCCCAGGAGTCAAAAGGGTTGTGTACAACCGTGGGCAGCAGCACCTCCAAACAGGGTGAGTCCCCTCTAGTCAAGAAGGCACGTGTACAGGCCAGTCTGAAGTTTGCCAACATCTAAATGATTCAGAGAAGGATTAAGAGTAAGCGCTGGGAGAGGAGACCAAAATTGAGCTCTTTGGCATTAACTCGGCTCGCTGTTTGGATGAAGTAAAGTGCTGACTAGGACCCTAAGATTACCATCCCTACAGTCAAGCACACAGGTGGAAACACTATGCTTTTGAGCCGTTTCTCTGCTAAAGGTGCAGGCCAACTATGCTGCATTGAGGGGGCCAATGGACAGGGCCGCGTTTTGTAAAATTTTGGAGGAGAATCTTATCTCAGCCAGAACACTGAAGATGGGTCTTCCAGCATGACAATGACCCAAAACATATGGCCAAAGCAACAAAGTAGTGGCTCAAGAAGAAGCACATTAAGGTCACGGAGTGGCCTAGCCAGGCTCTAGACCTTAATCCTATAGAAAATGCATGGAGGGAGCTGAAACTGAGTTGCCAAACAACAGCAAAGAAATTCAAAGGATTTATAGAAGATCGGTAATGAAGAGTGGACCAAAAAGTAGCACTTTTTTGGCTCTGAAGAAGAGGGTCCTCTCTCGAAAAGCATCAGCCAAGCCAGACCCGTGCGGACACCAGCACCGTAGGAGTGCCCTGGCCACTTTGGAGACGATCGGTTCCATTGTGTTTACATGTGGGCAATCATCATTTGTTTGGGAGTACAATGTATGTTTCTTTTGGATTTTAATAAACCTTTTTATTGGTAATCCACGAGGTCCGTGCGCCCCTCTCGTTGCTGTGGACCAAAATCCCTCCTGAGATATGTGTGCGAACCTAGTCACCAACTACAAGCAGAGATAAGATACGCCTGACCAGACCACCAGATCCAGATGGGTCAATTCCCAGGAAATCACAAGTAGATCAGGTACATCTCAGATAAGTATGATGGAACAGGAAGTCACCATATACATAAAGCAGAAAAAAAATCCATATGGTGTAAAACTGAAAAAAAAAAAAAAAAAAAATGTTATTGATGCAAAGAAGTTCAAAATACTTACATTGAATATGATAAAAAAAACAGCGCTGTATAAAATCAGTATCCACAATCAATACATGGAGATCCAAATCGCATGCAGAGTACATAGACAAGCATGGTGATGACACGTATGTTGGCTCCGCTCTACACGTTTCGTCATAACTGACGCCATCAGGGGCATGTGTCACTTATGAGGAAACGTGTAGGGAAGAGCCAACATACGTGACGCCGCCATGCTTGTCCGTGTACCCTTCATGCGATTTTGATCTCCCTCATGTATTGATTGTGGATACTGATTTTATACAGTGCTATTTTTTTATCATATAAAGTGTATTTTGAATTTCTTTGCATCAATAAAAATGATTTTACGGTTTATGCTTTATGTATACGGTGACTTCCGTTTCCATCATACTTATCCGATATGTACCTGAACTACCTGTGATTTGACCCATCTGGATCTGGTGGTCTGTTCAGGCGCATGTGACTGTCAAGAGTCCCTCTTCTCTCTGGTGGTGGATCATGTGCTGAAATTGGATTCCTGACACGAACATGTTCTTTTACACATGGTGATTCAGGGATGTCAAGATTTGGAGTTTCATTTTCTTTATGACTACACTTATTGTACGCATTGTAATAGCGCTGCAATTACTGTTTTAGGTTTATTGCACAGTATATCTTACAGTTTTTTGCTAGCAGCTTTTTCTGCCAGCGCAGTTTCCTGCTTTTACATACAACCAACTACAAGCGTCTTACCTCAGTACTTGGTGGAGAAACCCTTGTCTGCAAGCACAAAGTCATGTTTTGCTGGGGGATCAGAAACTTATTTTACTCAATGAACTACAACTAATTTATAAAACATTTGTATCATGTTTTTTTTTTTTTTTTCCTGGATTTTTGATTGATATTCTCCCTCATCATTTAACCAATTAAGGAACCAATTAAGGAACCGGCCTTTTTCTGACATTTGTTGCTTATAAGTTAAAATTAGTATTTTTTGCTAGACAATTACTTAGAACCCCCAAATAAATATAGAGAGAAAAAGTGGCGGCTCTTGAAATTTTTTTTAGGTCACGCGGTATTTGTGCAGAAGTTTTCAAAAGCACTTTTTTTTTTTTTTTTTTTTTTTTTAAACAAAACACACTTTAATATATGAAAAAAAATCAAAAAAATGTAATCAAAAGATGATGTTATGTTGAGTAAATAGATAGCCAACATGTCATGCTTTACAATTGCACGAGCTCCTGAAATGGCGCAAAATTAGTTAGCTAGAGTTAGAGGAGGTTTAGTGCTAGAATTATTGCTCTCACTCATACGTTGACAGTGATACCTCACATGTGGTGCAATTTTTACACTGTCCCTTTAATAAAAAAAAAAGTTTTTGATCACGGTTATTGCGATCGCAAGGCATGTAACAATACAGCATGACAGTGCCTCCTTATGGAGAGAACGGGGTCATGTTTTTATGACCCGAGAACCGGAAGGGACGTTGACATTGCTCCGGTCCTCCAAGGGTATAGAGATGAGTGGTGGTCATCCAACCATCGCTTAGCTCTTTGGGAAAACCCTGTCGACGTTAGACTGTTCCCAGGCTCAGCGATTGGTAAGGTTAGCTCTGGAGCCACTGGGAAGCAGCGTGAGGGTGGAGCCACCTCTCCCGCTGCTTCCAAAAGAGATCCTGTGGCGAATCTGCTCTTACGATAACCCGAGACCTTGTAACACTAATGAGACACGACACCGGGGAGGGAAAATGGCTAATTGGGCCCAATTTGAACATTTTGACTTAGGGGTGTACTCACTTTTGTTGCCAGTGATTTAGACATTAATGGCTGTGTGTTGAGTTATTTTGAGGGGACAGCAAATTTATACCGTAAGGCCCCTTTCACACATACGGTACGTTCAGTCACGTCAAAATGTATCCGTTTTTCATCAGTTTTTTTTACATCCACTACCAATGCAAAAACGGATGAAAAACGGACCGTTTGTCTGTTTACATCCGGTTTGACAGATGAAAAACAGGGCATTCATTCGTTCCAAAAAATGGACATCGATGGAAGCGGATGAAAACGGATGATCATCTGTTGTCATCCATTTTTACATAGAGATGCACTGATGTCCGGATGTGTGAAAGGGGCCTTATACAAGCTGTACACTCACTACTTTACATTGTAGAAAAGTGTAATTTCTTTAATGTTTTCACATGAAAAGATATAATAAAATATTTACAAAAATGTTAAGGGTGTACTCACTTTTGTGGGTCTCTCTATATATCTATCCAAAAAAAGGGAAATCCCCTCAACACAGCTGCAACCAGAACAGGTGCCCCCATTTGAGATCTGCATATGTTGCTTTAAATCATTTGTTCTATCAAATAAAGCTCTCAAGGTGGCGAAGTAACAAGACATAGGGCATATTTTTTTCCTCCTCGACTAAAACAAATGTGGACAGAATCGCAGGAAACCAAAAACCAATACTGTAAAAAAAATTAAAAAAAAAAAACTTGCAGAGGAGAAAAAAAAAAAAACATACCGGCTCTTGATTCTCAGAAACGTGCTCGCTACTTGTAGCTTTACAACACTGTAAAGATCCTGATTCAGCACGCACAACCACAAGCAGATAAGGTGAAGCAAACACGTCACGTGTTTTGACAACTCAAGCCATGTTTCGAGAAGAGTAAAATACCGGTCGCCACTTGTGATAGACAACTCAGCAGACAATGACTGAACAAACCTTGCAAATTCACCCTCAACTTTTATGCTGTGCAGCTCAGACAATTTTTCTCTAAGTGGAAAATATCAGAACGTATAACAGGAAATGTCTTACAGGAAAAATATTGGTTACCGTTAACTTATAATTTAGTATATTTTTGCTGCAACTAAAAAACCTTCAAAACTTTAAAACAATGACAAAAGAAAACAAGAACATTACTGCATAATCTATTATAAAAGATCACAGCTAGAAGAAAATTGCTCTTTCCTCCATAAAAAAGTACAGCAACACATTAGGTCAGCCTTTTTCAACCAGGGTGCCTTCTGGGTGATTCAGGGCTGCTCAGGGAAATGGAAGAAAAAGAAGAACTCTTGAACACTAGTCAGTACCCGTTTGCAAAGGTGGAGAAATAAATCACTTTGAATGTTGGGTGGATGCGATTAGTGCCCCGGGGTTGTGCATAATTTTAAAGGGTGCCTTGACTGAAAAATGTTGAGAAAACATTGATGTGGCAATGTGGCTTCCACATAGATTTTCAAATGTATGCAACTTTAACCTCTGTTTTTAAACCCATGTAGTTGAAACGGATTAGGTTTTTCTTCTTTTTTGGCTTGAAAGTGTGAAGAGTACTAGACCTCCTTAAAAAAAAAAAAAAATAATTTGCAGGTTACCAGTTTAGAGTTACAGAGGAGGCCTAGCACTACAATTATTGCTCTCGCTAGAACCTCACATGTGGTGGGAACTCCATTTACATATGCAGGCACAACCTAAAAATGCGTTTGCTTCTGCGTGGATGGGGGGGGGGGGGTTAATGCTTACAATTTTTTTTATTCTCTATATATTTTTTTATTTTTGAACTTTTTTTTTTTTTAATCACTTATTCCTATCACAAGAAATGTAAACATCCATAGTGATAGAAATAAGGCATGACCACTTTATGGAGATATCTTGGGGTCTATAAGACCTCAAATGTTTCCTCTACCCTGAAAAGAAAGATCTCAGCTTTCCAGGAAAAAAAAAATGCCTGTGTTTACATCTGCCAGAGCCGGAAAGGACATAGCTTCCAGCCTCCCAGAATCAGAGATGGGCAGAGACAATGCGGTCTTCGACCAGCTCTGTGGTAACCCGTCCCTGGATCGGATCTTGGATTCTCTGATCACAATGGGAGAGCCTGGAGAGGAGCCAATTCGCAGCGGATTGACTTTCCCTGCCGCTGTTGGCCAAATCAGCCACTAGGATGGCTTTTACGTTAGAGGGAATCGCCAACTGAAAAAGATAAGATATCTGGATGATGCCTGTAGCTGCAGGCATCATCCCAATATCTCCACTTCAAGTCCAATACCATGTCCTATGGGTGGGAAGCGGTTAAGAATGCTTTCAGAAATAGAAATGTTAATAGTTAATTTTTATTAACAAAATGGAAAGTAAATATACAGAAGAGAAATCCAAAGGGATGAACCACCCTTTGCCTTCAAAACAGCATCAATTCTTCTAGGTACACTTGCACACAGTTTTTGAAGGCACTCGACAGGTAGGTTGTTCCAAACAGCTTGGAGAACTAACCACAGATCTTTTGTGGATGTAGGCTGCCTAAAATCCTTCTCTCGCTTTATGTAATCCCAGGCAGAGTTTAGGATGTTGAGATCAGGGCTCTGTGGGGGGGGAAACCAACACTTTAACCACTTAAGCCCCGGAAGATTTTACCCCCCTCCTGACCAGGGCCTATTTTGCCATTTGGCACTGCGGTCGCGCGACGCTTTACCCAAACGAATTTGACATCCTTTTTTGCCACAAACAGAGCTTTCTTTTGGTGGTATTTGATCACCTGTGCGATTTTTTGATCATGCGCTATAAACAAAAAAAAGAGCGACAATTTTGCAAAAACAACAATATTTTTCACATGAAATTCCCCCCCCCCCCCCCCAAAATGTAAAAATCTAAATTTAACATTTTAGGCCAATTTGTTTTCTGCTACATATGTTTAAGTGTGTCCCTAGGGGCGTGATTCTAATGGCGCTTTTCCACTGCATGGAACCGTACCAGTTCGGCCTGCTTTTGTGCTTTTCCACTGCTGGTACCGCATGGTATAGGGTCGGAACGGTTCGGTACGGTACGGTATAGGTTTGCTTTTCCACTGCATGGAACCGAACGGTACGGCCCTGAAAAACAGTACCTACTCGATTGTGGTTCCAACAGGTACCAAACTGGTACCATATCCCACAATCCTTTGCATGCAGTCACTACTAGCCACTGATTGGTCAGAGAATCCCACCCACCCCGTTGTTATCCCACCCACTTAACTTTAGTACTACTTTAGTGGAAAAGCAAACCTATACCATACCGTACCGAACCGTTCCGACACTATACCATGCAGTACCAGCAGTGGAAAAGCAAACCAGGCCAAGCAGGGCCGAGTAGAGCCGACCTGGTACGAGCCGGTACTTGCAGTGGAAAAGTGCCATTACTGTGATTGGATGTGGCTGTGTGTGTAACAGCACAGATCAACTGTCCTACATAGCAGGACCGTATGATCTGTGCTGTTACACAGGGGAGACTGACAGGCAGCTTTGTTTACATTAGCCGCCTGCCTTTCTCCCGCTGTAACAGACGATCACGAGTGAACGGCGGACATCGGGTCCGCCAGTCACTCGCGCGCGGGGGGGGGGGGGTCTGTGACCGAGCGGGAGCGCGCCTCCGGCGTCGCGCGCACACTCCCTAGACCCTCACAGGCTAGCGACATAGACCTACGTCGCTTTGCCTGTGAGGGGCTGACTGCCAACGTAAATCGTCGTTAGGCAGTCGGCAAGTGGTTAAGGACCGGGCCTATTTCTGACACTTGTTGTTAAAAAGTTACAATTTGATTTTTCTTGCTAGAAAATTATTAAGAACCCCCAAACATTATATTTTTTTTTTTAGCAGAGACCCTAGAGAATAAAAATTGAGATCGTTGCAATATTTTTTTTTTTTTTATCATACTGTATTTGCGCAGCAGTCTTTCAAACGCAATTTTTTTGGAAAAAATATATATATATATAATTTTTGAATTTAAAAAAAAATAAGAAAAACAGTAAAGTTAGCCTAATTTTTTTCTATAATGTGAAAGATAATGTTACGCCGAGCAAATAGATACCCAAAATGTCATGCTTCAAAATTGCGCATGCTCGTGGAATGGCGACAAACATTGGTACTTAAAAATCCCCATAGGCGACACTCTAAAAATGTCTACAGGTTACCAATTTAGTGTTACAGAGGAGGTGGTCTAGAGCTCAAATCATTGCTATCATTCTAACGATCGCGGCGATACCTCACGTGTGGTTTAAACACTGTTTACATATGTGGGCGCGACTTGTGTATGCGTTCGCTTCTGCATGCGAGCCAACGGTGACGGGCGCTTTAATTTTTTTTTTTTTTTCGATTTATTTTAGCTTTTATTTTTACATTGTCCTTTTAAAAAAAAATAATAATAATTTTGATCACTTTATTCCTAATACAAGGAATGTAAACATCCATTGTAATATAAATAAGCACGACAGGACCTCTTTAATGTGAGATCTTGGGTCAAAAAGACCTCAGATCTCACATCTACACTAAAAAGCAAAAAAAAAAAAAAAGGAGGAGGAGAGTGGACCGGATAGTTTTCCCCGCTACAGATAGCTCCAGTAAGCGGGGGAAAAAGACTGGGAAGCGGCAGGAGGGACACCTCTTCTGCCACCCATAAAGGTGATCCCGCGGCGAATCCGCTGCCGATACCACCCTTATGCTGATACCACCCTTATGTTAAAGCGGATGACCCACCATTTAAAAAAATACCAGGGTTATGGCAGCTATCTGCTGCCATAACCCCGGTACTGAACGTCAAAGTACTGGCGTAAATACATGGTGGGCAGTCCGTAAGTGGTTAAGTACTCCTTGTTCTTTGCACTGTAGATAGCTATTAATGACATGTATGTATTTTTGGCTGTATGTTTGGGGTCACTGTCCTGCTGCAGAATATATTTAGGGCCAACCACCCACCTCCCTGATAGTATGGAATGATAAGTATCTGCCTGTATTTCTTAGCATTGAGGACACCAATGATCCTGACCAAATCTCCAAATCCATTTGCAGAAATGCAGCTCCAAATTTGCAAGGAAGCTCCACCATGCTTCACTGATGCCTGCAGACACTCAGCATGGTACCGTTCTCTCTTCAGCAAACTCACTGCCTCCTGTTACAGCCAAATATTTCAGATTTTGACTCATCAGTGCAGTACACCTGCTGCCATTTTTCTGCACCCCAATTTCTAGGTTTTCATACATAGTTGAGTTGCCTAGCCTGGTTTTCACGTCAGAGGTATGGTTTTTTTGGCTGTGATTCTTCCATGAAGACCACTTCTGGACAGACGTCTCTGGACTGTAGATGGGTATACCTGGGTCCCGCCAGCACTGTGCTGATGGAACTGCTGGACATCTTCTAAAGTCGAAGAAAGTAAGCATGATGTATCATCTGCTGCATTAGGTTTCCTTGGCCAACTACTGTGTTTACTGTTCTCAACCTTTCCCATTTCTTTGCGCTTCTTCAAAAGAGCTTGAACAACACAGTTTGAAACCCCAGTCTGATTTGAAGTCTTTTGCTTCGGATAGACCTTGCTGATACAGTATAACTACTTTGTGTCTTGTTGCTGTGCTCAGTCTTGCCATGGTATATGACCTGTGACATGAAACGGTCTTCCACAGCTTCCCCTCAGTAGCAGAGTTTGGCTCTTCCTCACCCAGTTTTAAGCCTCCTACACAGCTGTTTGTTTCAGTTAATGGCTGTTTAAACCTACAGCGCCTTGAAAAAGTATTCATACCCCTTGAAATTTTAGGTTACAACCAAAAAAACTTAAAATTTATTTTATTGGGATTTAGAGATGGACCAACACAAAGTGGCACATTATTGTGAAGTGGAAGGAAAATGATAAATGGTTTCAAAGTTTGTTACAAATATGCGAGTCAATACTTTGTAGAACATCTGCAAGTCTCTACCAGCTTTGCACATCTAGAGCGTGACATTTTTGCCCATTCTTCTTTACAAAATAGCTCATGCTCTGTCAGATACGATGGAAAGCATCTGAACAGCAATTTTCAAATCTTGCCACAGTTTCTCAATTTGGATTTACAGTAGGTCTGAACTTTGACTGGGCCATTCTTACACATGAATATGCTTTGAACTAAATCATTCCATTGTAGCTCTGGCTGTATGTTTAGGGTCATTGCCCTGCTGGAAGGTGACCCTCCGCCACAGTCTCAAGCCCTGTATTTGGCTCTATCCATCTTCCCATCAACTCTGACCAGCTTCCCTGTCCCTACTGAAGAAAAGCATCCCGGCAACATGATGCTGCCACTACCATGTTTCTAGGTGGGGATGGTGTGTTCAGGGTGATGTGAAGTGTTAGTTTTTCGCCACACATAGCGTTTTGCTTTTAGGCCAAAAAGTTACATTTTGGTCTCATCTGACCATAACAACTTCCAAGTTTGCTGTGTCCCCCACATGCAAATGGGACTTCTTATGAATTTCTTTCAACAATGGCTTTCTTCTTGCCACTCCATAAAGGCTAGATTTGTGGAGTGCACGACTAATAGTTGTCCTGTGGATCTCTGCAGCTCCTCCAGAGTTACCATGGGCCTCTTGGCTGTTTCTCCGATTAATACTCTCCTTGCCTGGGCTGTCAGATTAGGTGGAAAGCCATGTCTTGATAGTTGTGGAGTTGTGTCATATGCTTTCCATTTTTTCGGATGATTGATTAAAAACAGTGCTTCTTGAGATTTTCAAAGCTTGGGATATTTTTTTTTTTTTTTATAAACTAACCCGGCTTTAAACTTCTCCACAACTTGAAGAAGACCCTGACCTGTCTACAGTGTTCCTTGGCCTTCATAATGGGGTTTGTTCAGTAAGATTCTCTAACAAACCTCTGAGGGCTTCACAGAAAAACTGTATTTATACAGAGATTAAATTACACACAGGCAGACTCTATTAATTAGGTGACATCTAAAAGGTGATTGGTTTCACTAGATTTTAGTTAGGGGTGTCAGAGTAAAGGGGGCTAAATACACGCCACACTTTTTAGATCTTTGTAAAAAAAAAAATTGAAAACCATTTATCATTTTCCTTCTATTTCACAATTGTGTGCCACTTTGTGTTGGTCTATCACATAAAATCCACTTACGTTTTTGGTTGTAACATGATAAAATGTGGAAAAGTTTGAGGGGTATGAATACTTTTTCAAGGTACTGTATACATGAAATTAATGATCATGGGCACTTGCTTGGTATAACTGATTATACGCCTGACTAATCCTACAAAATCCCTGACTTTTTGCAAGTATAAGAACTATTGCTGGTTTGAAGGCAAAGGGTGGTCACACCAAATAAGGATTTAATTTCGATTTTTCTTCTGTTCACTCACTTTGCAATTTTAATATGTTTCTGTAGTATAGTATTATAGGGATAGATGCACAACCCCCCCCCCCCAATCAATTTTTTGAGTCTAGGAACTTAGCTGCATTTTGTAATATATAATATAAATATATAACATTTGCATATGTACACAGATTTTTGTATTTTGTGTTAGCGCCGATTCACACTACCGCGACGCTACTTCCCGGGGCGACCTCCGAGATCGCGGTGCGCGCAGCGCGCCGCGACCTCGGAGCGGCCGCCACGGACTTCATAACATTGAAGTCTATGGCGGTCGCCTCCTGGTCGCCCCAAAGAAGCTCCGGACCCTTTTTCTAGGTCGGAACGACTTATGTCGTTCCTATTAGAACTCCCCCTATGGGAGGCGACCTGTGAGGCGACCAGGTCGCCCTAATGTGAACCGAGGCTAAAAGATCTGAATGTAGTGCATGTTTACACACCTGTGTGAATGTAATGTGTCCATTGAAAACAATGTAGCTGCTTTCAAATCCATAACAAAAAAAAGTAAGATAACAGTTTTGTATTTTTTAGCCATGTGAATGAAACCGAAATGCTCGTCAAAAAAAAAAAAAAAAAAAAAAACATTGCACTAATCTAAAATGCCTGATGGGATGGCCACATAAGTTTACCCAGTACTGCGTTGTGCTTTGCATACTTCAAAAATGCATTTGATAAAATAAAAAAATAAAAAAAGAAAGGTTGAGAGAAAATAGAGAAAATGCCCTGTTCACTGCTAAGACAAATCTATAGTTTAGAGCGCGGTGTAACTGGCTGGAAGGTAGAAAGGATTTGGCTAAAAATAAAACCTTAGATGCTACTTGTGATCCACTGCAAGGAAAGAATATGGAAGTTGAAAATGTAGGAAAGGAAGATGAAAGCTTTGTCACAGCCTTTTCAATTTGCAACTAGAGCATTACTAAAACCTCTACAGGGATTTTAAAAGAAAAAAAAAAAAAATCTATAAAAAAACAGACCGAAAAATCCAGGTGTACTGTAAAACACAGATAAATGAAATAACATTTTGCCAATCATTTTCCACTTTCTGCAATTGAAAGGTTTCATTTATATTGGCTTGTGTACACAGGCAATTGTGTCAGAACCTCTTTTCTGATCGAATTAGTGAGGTATAAAGCTGCTAAAAAGGTTATTAGAAAGGCCCTAAGCGCAAGCTGAATGTACCTAAAATCAAGAATGATTCAGGTGCTTAGGCCAGCTGCAGGTAAAAATGCAGTCTTCAAAATGCTAACTGGATTCAGTTGAGTGTCAACGTTTGCATATTTTACCATTTTGTAATATTGTACAAAAATGATAAAAGTAGATTTTTATACTGTATATTGTAGATATAGATAGTGCTATAGATGTGATTACAAAAAGGAAAGTGATGTCCTAGTTACTTTATTTACTGTCAGCAAAGTAAATATATTCATTTTTGTGATGCACTGGCTGACAGGATTGTAGACAGAGCATTTGTGTCACCTAGGCATCTTATCTACAAATGGAGAAGAGCTCCAGGCTTAATGACTGAAATGGTAAAAAAAAAAAGTTAGCTTAAGTTTTAAACTTATAACAACTTAACTAATAAAATAGTTTTCCTGGAGTATGGTATAGGACACAGTCTTCTTTCAGGTTATTAAGCACACTATAAATGTTTTTTTTTTTTTTTTCATTTAGCCCAGTGGGATGAACGAAAAGAGACTTAAGCCCCGTACACACGCAACGATTATCGGCCGACCGATCGTCCGACTTTTGTCCAGAGTTGTGTTTTGTTGGTTGGAATGTGCCTAGACTGCACACGAATTTTCTCGCCCAACAAAAATCTGCTTCAGAAGTGAGGTCATGTGTTGGTTTGATTTCTTTGTGTTCTTTCTTCTCTGAGCATGCCCAGTCTTGCTCATCAGATTTTTCCCTGTCGAAATCTGTACTGACTGCACGACGGCGGACAAAAATTTTATAGTCTGCACACCAGATTTTTTTCGGCCGAAAAGTCGGAGTCGGTTGTCGGAAGCATCATACTAACAAGCCGAAAATCGGCAGATAGGACGTTGGCCAAAAATTCCCTGCCAATTTTAGACGCGTGTGTACGGGGCTTTACAGATCACCATACTTACATGCCCCCAATGTTAGTGTGGTGATCTCCCCCCACAGTGCTATTGTGTCAGCTATTATTCTGACAGTGGCACTGCCTGCCTGCCATCCACCAAGAACACATTGATCAGCGCTTACAGCCATTGGCTGCCGGAGCTGATTGGATACTGGTTTACCAGTATGTTCGTTCGACAGAAGTCAGTCGGGAGACTGGCTTCTGTCAAGACAGGGAGCAGTACACATGGGCCGAAAGTTGGCTGGTTCCTGCCGAACCGACTGTTTTTGGCTGATTTGTCAGCCAGTGTATACCGAGCCCGACACTGGCAAAAACAAGGTTACATAAACTTCCCTCTATATAACCCCTTCCACTCCCAGCTAGCTCAGTTCTTTCAGTAATCAATAGAGAGATCATAAGAACAGGCTAGGTTCACAGTAGCTGCGGCCAAGGCTCACAGCAGGGGGTCCGATGCGCGTCTTTTCACTGTTTCAGGTGTGAATCAGGTCCAAATTGTTGCCTGAATTTGCACTGGACCCTTCTGCAATTCAGAACGCGGCCGCCCTGAGGTGTGTGAACCGGCTCCATTGAAAGCCGGTCACACTCTCCAGTCAGAAGACAAAAAAAAAAAAAAAAAAAAAAAGAAGATCACACTCAACCAATATTTTCTTGGCTTTGATTATGGCGTGCATTTGCTGCATCATGTTTCGATAAGCTTCTGCAATGTCACAAGATTTATTTCTGTCCAGTGTTACATTATTTTTCACCAAGATCTTGTATTGATGATGGACCACTGTTCAAAGCCTTCTCCAGCACATCCCAAAGATTCTCAATGGGGTTAAGTTCTGGACTCTGTGGTGGCCAATCCATGTGTGAAAATGACGTATCATGCTTCCTGAACCACTCTTTCACAATTTGGGAATATAAAGATAGTGCGCTCTACAAAAAAAACTTATACATAAGAATGCATGAAAGTTACAACAATAACTCATTGTGAATTACACAAAACCACCAAAGTGATAGCTGTGAACAAAGATGAAGAAATTATTTCGGACAAAAAAAGTCTCTCAAGTAAATAATAATGTGTGAACGTCTTCAAATCTTGAAGTGATGAGCAAAACACCACAATAAAACGGTATAGTGACGTCTTCAAAACAATGAAGGTGATGGGCAAACACCACGTGACACAAATCAAAAAAGGAAAAGAGAGGCCCCTTACCAAAATACACTTAAATAAAGTCACCAGATATTATCACTGCAGTGTGGACTTGGTTTAAGAGGTGTCACCCAGTGGTAGTAATACTTCTTACAAGATTATAGAGAGGGTAAGCGTTAAACCGTTGGTCTGGTGTAAAGATATCCAAATGTAAAATGGAACACAGGCTGGGCTTCAATGTAGGACAATATGGACCTATTCCCTTCTCAGTGATCAGGATCTCACATATGCCGGTAGCTGTGCATGCCAAATAATGGCTCCCCAAATGAAAAATAAACCGCCAATAGTGTATTATCCTCAATACAGGTTTATTAGAAAAGAGACACTTACATGGCACGGATCTTCATCACACAAACGGTTCCTCTGAAGAAAAGACGTGGCCGCCTGCAGTGCGGACCGCGTGATGTGACGCCCCCCGTATGAACATTATATATTGTACTGAATTGTTGCACCAGTAACGCTGGACCTTTTGTTTATATATTTTCTTATTATTCGTGGTAATCCCTTTAACCGGTTGCCGACCGCCGCACGACTATATACTGCGGCGGTCAGCCCCGGCCAGGCAGAGTGACGTATCGCCTGTCACTGACTTGCGAGCCTATTGCGGGCGGGCGCGCAAGTCAGTGCGTGTGACCGGCGGACTCGATGTCCGCCAGTCACACTACGATCGCTCCTGTGAAGGGAGAAAGACAGAGCGGCTTGTGTAAACAAGCTGCCTGTCAGTTCTCCCTGTGTAAAAGTGAAGATCTGACCGTTCTACTATGTAGAACTGTTGATCTTTGCTTTTACACCAATAGCAATGTCCCTGCACAGTTAGAATCACGCCCCTAGGACACACTTAACCCCTCCCTGTCCAATAAAGTTAACCCCTTCCCTGCCAGTGTCATTTTTGCAGTAACAGTGCATATATATAGCACTGATTACTGCAGTAATGTCACTGGTACCCCCAAAAGTGTAAAAAATGTCAGTCAGTCAAGGGTCCGATCTGTCCGCCGCAATGTCGCAGTACCGAAAAAAAAAAAATCGAAGATCGCCGCCATTACGCGTTAAAAAAAAAAAAACACCAAAAATGACAAAAATCTTTCCCTTTGTTAGTAAACGCGATAACTTTTGCGCAAACCAATCAAAATACGCTTTTTGCGATTTTTTTTACCAAACATAGGTAGCATAAAACAAATTGGCCGAAAAATGTTAAAAAATTTTGATTTTTACATTTTTTTTGGGGAATTTCATATAAAAAAAATGTGAAAAATATTGTTATTTTTGCAAAATTTACGCTCTTTTTTTGTTTATAGCGCGTGATCAAAAAAAAAAAAAATCGCACAGGTGATCAAATACCACCAAAAGAAAGCTCTGTTTGTGGGAAAAAAAGGACGTCAAATTAGTTTAGGTACAGCGTCGCACGACCGCGCAATTGTCCGTTAAAGTCACGCAGTAAAAAAATCGCAAAAAAACCCCTGGTCCTTTAGCAGCCAAATCCTCCGGGGCTTAAGTGGTTAAAGGGGCAGCTGCACGATTAAGGGTGTTTTTGTTTAGGAAGGCTGCACGATAAGCGCAGTAAGCTATAGAAGGGTTGGTGCCACTTTAATGGTAGATTTAAAGTGGTAGTAAAGTCTATCATTTTTTTTTTAACTAATGGGTCCCCCAGGAGGTTTAAGCCATAATGTACTAGTAGGCACTGCCTACTAGTACATTATGACAGACTTTCCTACAAAACGCAGCCCTCCAGCACTGCACTCTCACCGCTCTCCCTTGTCCCCAGGCAGCTTCCCTCTTCGCCCAGTCTTTCTTCCAGTTTGCGATCTTCTGCTGCTTGATTGGCTGTGCCGGGACAATGTCACTTTTGCGCATGTGCATCACAGTGGCGCACAAAGTGGGCTGCAAAAATGTTGTTTGAGCTGCGCATGTGCGGCTCAGATCACATTACTCACCGACAGGCAGGGGGGAGATTTATGAAAGAGACCTCTAGGGTCTATTCTGTTCTAAAAAAAAACCCTACCTGTCAGCGAAAACAATGACATAGTGGTTAGCACTTCTGCTTTTCAGTACTGACATCACCAGTTGGAATCCGAGCCAGGACAGTATTTGTGTGGCGTTTAGGCAGTCTTCCTCTGCTTGCATGGGTTTTCCTTTGAGTACTTTGACTTCCTCTCACCCACCAAGAGATGCTGGTATGTTACCGATTTCGCCTGTGTACACATGCGTGACAGGAACTTTAGACTAAGGTCTGCGTGTCCCTAACCTGGTACATGTACATTATCCAGCCTGCTCTTGCCACCCGCTGTAAAAGTACTGTGGACGGTCTTAAAAGCGGTTAAAGCAGTATTGAATCCAAAAAGTGCAACTTACCAATTCATAAAGTAGAACTGAAGGCAACATAAGTAAACTGCAGGCCATTTATTGCAGAAGCTTCATGCAGTAGGTCTCTTCTGCAATACGATACACCTACCTGCCTGTTTGTAGTCTTTTGCAGCATGTAAAACGGAGCTGCACATGTGCAAGGTTCAGGTGTTCTGGGAAATTGCAGGAATAACCACTTCAGCCCCGGAAGGTTTTACCCCCTTAATGACCAGGCCATGTTTTGCGATACGGCACTGCGTTACTTTAACTAGCAATTGTGCGGTCATGCGATGATGTACCCAAATAAAATTGATGTCCTTTTTATCCCACAAATAGAGCTTTCTTTTGGTGGTATTTGATCACCTCTGCAGTTTTTATTTTTTTTTTTTGCCATAAACAAAAGAAGGGGACAAACAATTTTTACTTTCGGCTATAAAACACATCCAATAAAAAAAAATAAATAAAAATGTAAAAAATCTAAGTTTGTTTATCAATTTAGGCCAATAAGTATTATGCTACATATTTTTGGTAAAAAAAAATCCTAATAAGCGTTTAATGATTGGTTTATGCAAAAGTTATCGAGTCTACAAACTATGATATATTTTATAGCATATTTATTTATTCTTTTACTAGTAATGGCGGCAATCAACGATTTTTAGCGGGACTGTGGCGGACAATTCGGACACCTGGCACTTGACACATTTTTGGGGGGACCAGTGACATTACAGTGATCAGTGCTAAAAATATGAACTGTTACTGTACTAATGACATTGGCAGGGAAGGGGTTAACATCAGGGGCAATCAAAGGCTTAAATGTGTCCCTAGGGGAGTGCTTGTTAACTGTGTGGGGGTTGCTCTCTGACTGGAGGAGGACAGATCTGTGTTCCTGCTGAGGAGGACAGATCTGTGTCCCCCAACGGGGGACAAGATCTTGATGTCCCCCGTTGGAACGGCAATCTGCCTTGTTTACATAGGCAGACCACCGTTCTGCCTATCTATCTCGGGAATGATCGCGGGGACATCGGGTCCGCCAGACCTGCTGATTGGCTCCCCCTCTGTCCAATCAGCATGCGCCACCTAGTGGCTATTGCACGAAAAACATACAGGTATAAGATTTCGTGCAATAGAGCTAACCTGCCGCAGTAAATGTTAGGCAGTCGGCAAGTGGTTAAGTAATACTAAGAATGTTATTGAACAGACTATAGTGGTCCCATAAATGGATGTCCTAGCCTTCAGTACAACTGTTTACGATGTATTCCAGGTATGGATATTTTTAGTTACATTGGTCCAGCTTGGACCAATAAACTATGCATATACTATAACTGGAAGCTGGAAATGACTGTGGTAGGAACTACTACTCCAGTGATCTCCACTAGCTTCCGGATCCAGTGCCAAGTGGCTGCCCTGCTACTTACGGAACAAAAGACGTCTCCAGCTCGGCAGAGTCACCATTCAGAGAACACTTTGGGTTCTCTGAATAAACGCAAACTGTTATCTGACTGAATCAGCAGATCAGGACAACAACACTCCATCTCATCAAGTGATTTCCAGGGGGATCATCAGGTACGGTATATGAATAATTAAATCGACCAATGTAACTATACATAAAATACACACATGGAATTATTATTTAAAAGTAGCAGATAAGGCCTATACCAACTATTCTTAAAAAAAAAAAAAAAAAAAACACAAAAAAAAAAAAGTGTGCTAGCCTATTTTTAGCCCGTTGAAGTCACGTGATCCTGCAGCTCTGGCTCTCCTGGGTGAGAGACTCCTGCAGGAAAGAGGAGGAAGTGCTGACAATAGCAGGGCAATGGAAGTGATGTCACAACCCTGGGAATTCACGGCCGTTCAGTGATCCCTCACACAGCGATGAAGCTGCAGTATCCCGTGACTGGATATTTTTTATACAGGGTATGCAGGATAACCAAGAGGGGGGGAGAGGGAATATTTCTAAGACTAGTTAGGGTCCTTTCACACGGCCGCTCCGTGTGTCCGCAAATCATCCTATTTTTGTGCGGATGATTTGCGGACTTTAATGTAAGTGAATGGCACTGCGGATGTCAGCGGAATACCATTCGCTGACATCCGATTTTCCTCCTTTCAGTTCTGTTCTGTTTTTTGGAATGGAACAGAACCCTATTTTTTCATCCGTGTAAAAAACGGAAAGGAAGGAAAATCGGATGTCAGCGGTGTCATCCGCTGACATCCGCAATGCCATATACTTACATTATGTCCGCATATCATCCGCAAACGGATGGGATGATATGCGGGCACACGGAGCGGATGACACAAATGTCATCCACTCCGTGAAAAAAAAAAAAAACACAAAAAACACACTACTACAACCATTGGGGCTCTTTCACACGGTTCGCCTCCGTAGGCGGATCCGTGCTGCAGCGGGGATCGATCGGCGATCCCCGCTGAGCCGGCGGATGACAGCTCCGTCTCCGCTTGCAGTGCGGAGAGGGAGGTGTCACAGCCCCCGCTGCTCTCTATGGGGGATCGGATGAGAGCGGACCGCCTGTCCGCTCACATTCGATCAGATCCCCAGGACGGATGGAAAATAGAGTTTCCATCCGTCCAGATTTCACGGACGGGATCGGATGCGGATGGCAGCGGGTGTCAGCGGACATGTCACCGCTGACATCCGCTGCTCCATAGGGCTGAATGGGGCATCCGATCAGATCGCATAAAAAACTGACAGGCGGATCTGATCAGACCACCCGTGTGAAAGAGCCCTTAAGCTGCAGAAAACCAATTGATAAGTGCAACTGAAAAACATGACCACCAGATTACTTTGGCAGGAAAAAGTGCACTTTTCGAAGAGGGGAAAAAAAAGCAAATGTAGATTAATAAACAAACCAAATCAGACAACATAACAAGCAGTGTTTTCATTTCATCTTGAAAACGTGTTTGACAACAAACATAATTAATATGCAGAGCAGACATGAAAGTAATGTTTTTGTTTCTCTGACAGCAGGAAGGAAGAAATGGAAACATGCACAGGAACAAAAAGGTGTTCGTACAAATAAAAGCTGGATTTTTGGCAAAGCCGTATTAAATCCAAAAATAAAAAAATACATTGCAGCTTACAATTTCTTCGATGTGGCTACATTAGTTTTCTTTTTTAAGCCTTTTCTTTATTTCACCTAGAGAACCTGCCAGTAGCATTCTGGATGAAGTAGCAAAGCAGGCACCTCTGGACAGAAGCATCTTCAGTCTGGGGAGAGGGTAAGGTTAGGCTGCTTTCACAGTGCTGAGCTTTGGCTGCAGCGTGGGTGCAACACAACGTACCCATGGTTTTCAAGTGGGCTACCCTTGATTTACAATAGACTTCTATTAGGTCTGCGTTTTTAGCTCATTTTCTGAAAGTCCCACAAGCTGCATCTAGGTGCATTGCCCCTCCATAGCAATGGACAGACTGAGTTGGACAGGCTGGTAGCAGAAAGGCTAGACCTTGTACCTGTGCCTTTCAGCCACAGCTAAACACTAGGTCAGGGGTCTTCAAACTACGGCCCTCCAGTTGTTCAGGAACTACAATTCCCATCATGCCTAGTCATGTCTGTGAATGTCAGAGTTTTGCAATGCCTCATGGGATGTGTAGTTCCGCAACAGCTGGAGGGCCGTAGTTTGAAGATCCCTGCACTAGGTCCTCATAGTGTGCATGAGGCCAAAAGATGATCCAATGGATACACACCTCCTCCTGCCCTCTGCTCCATTACGAAAAGCTCTTTTACTGATTACACTGCAACAATACGGCCTGTGAATGGGGCAAAGTCTAATCAGTCCATGTTTTACAGTAAACTGAGCAAACACACAGAACTTAGGACAACGTAGGAAGGTATCAGCCATGTCAGTGCCAATGTTCCTGATTTTTCACTTCTGATCAACCCAATGTCATAGCAATTGCATTTAACAGGTGGGAATCTAAAATATAAAACTTTGTTTTTGGTTATTCAGTGCTACAGTTGTTAAAAAGACAGCCCACCCATGAGAATTCAGTTTTCAGCTGATGCTTAGAGGGCAAAATCACCTATTGGTTCCTTCTTCACAGGGACTACTAATAGCAGAATGCCATCCAAGCTTTGGCTCCCAACCATCAGTTTGTCTCACTCGTCAAGCTGGACTTTACTAGTTGTCTATTAGGGTATGAGATGTAAATGAAATGTGACTCATCCTACATCAGAAAAATGTGCCCCTGGACATAGCCTCTAATTTTAAACTAAATCAGATTGATCTAATTTTTGATGGAAGATTTAGACCGCCCTGCAAGAATATTTGAGGAAGAATTTTCACTGGTTAGAAAATGTGTTTTATTCACTATTGTTTACCCCCCTTCAAAATCATCATCTGCCTATAGGCCACACATCCCCTTCTTACTAGGGGTACCAACACACTTTCTGTAAACCCCTTCGCGCCTAAGGGTAAAACAAATCTTAATGCCTAAACCTGATTTTGCAACTTTGACATGGGTTAGTAAACCTCTACATATCACAGCTACTTTGTGCATTCAGTTTTTGTCCAGGACAAAATTGGGCTTTAATTTGGTGGTAAATGGTAATATCTCCAGATTTTTTTATTATTATCTAAGAATAAAGAATTTTTATTTGAAATTTAACTGAATATTTATTGCTACTACCACTAAAGGATAACCCAAAATAAATGCTCCGGTTCCTGATGATCACAGCGGTACCCCATATGTGTATGTTAGTAGCTGTGTGTACCTGTAGTACAGCCCAGAATCAATAGTACTTAGCTTTTTTTTATCCTGCCTGAAAAAAACACACAGACACGGACACAAAAAACGAATGAAAAAAAAATGACCCTGACACAAACTCTAACCTTGGGTCTGACCTAGATCAAACCTCGATCTAGGCATTTATTTTTTTTCCCACACCCTTTGTTTTTTTGTTCTCTCTGCATGGACAGAGAAAGATACAAAGTATCTTTCTTGTCCATTCACAAAAATCGAAAACACAGGGGGCGGGCTTCACAGTCACTGACCACTGTGATAATCAGAGGCTATCACAATGATCAGGTGACTTGGAATCGGGAGCTCTGGGTCCAATTGTTAGAATGGGGCCCTCGGTGAGACGTGGCGTCGGCCAGAGGATCCCAAGATCATGCCACAAACCTAAGCACCTTCCTGTTGAGACGAGAGACCAACAGGACCACCTCAGGAGTTCCCCACCGAAGACAATTCCAGACTCTAGACCCCCTGAGCACAATCAGTGCCAAAAGCACCACCCCACTCGGACAGGCTGGCATTTGTGGTGACCACCGTCCAGTACAGGGGAAGGGAGATTTTCCCTGTCGAAGCACAGGAGAGCAAAGCCTGAGAATCAGAGACCCTCACATACCCCAGCTCAACAGGATGAGATTGTCTAGAGACTGGATTCACACCTGGCAAGAATCTCTTTGCAGGGGTCTCATGAGGAACTGTGCAAATGGAACCACCTCACAGGTAGGACACCAACAAACCCAGCACCCGCATGCCAGTCCTGAAAGACGACCGACAGCCAAATTCATCCTGTAGATTGGAGCCTGTCCCATGGGATGAACACCCTGGCTGAGGCCGCATCCAGAGCAGACCCAGATAGTCCCACTAGGTAGACAGAACCAGAGCCAATACCTGGAAATTTAATTTCCAACCGAATTTCTGCAGAATCGGCACAGTAATCTCCCGGTTGTCCGTCAGAGCAGTTGGACTCTTTGCTCGCAGAAGATGATCATCCAGGTACTCCAGTACTTCAATCCCCCACTGGCGCAACAATGCCAACACCGGGGCCAACATCTTGTGAAGACGCAAGGAGCTGAGGCAAGACCTCTTGAAATAGCCCCTCGTCCACGGCAAGCAATGACCGACATATCGGAATATGAATGGAAGCGTCCTTGATATCAGATGCCAGAAGATCCCCCTGATGTAGGGACGCCACTACTGTACAAATGGACTCCATTCGGAACATCTATACCCGCACAAGCGGTTTAGAGCTTTGAGGTCCAATATTGGACATACCTCGCTTTCCTTCCTTCCTTCCTGGGACCTGTAAACCTGTTTGAATAAAACCCATTAAAAAAAAAAAAAAACTATCCGATTCTGAGACCGGAACAATCACCCCTTGTAGTAGCAAGTCTTGCATCACCCCGAAGAGACCTCGCAGGCGGTCTGGGGATAAACGCAGGCAAGAAGGAAAGAACCTTTCTGGAGGATAAGCCCGAAACTCGATCTTGTAGCCAGACTGAATCAGCTCATGGACCAACTAGTCTTGAATCAGGGAGGTCCACGGGTCTCGGCTTACCAGACCAAGTCCTATTGGAACCTCCTGAGGAGGTCCTTACAGACTTGAATCCCTTGTCTTGAAATCCTGCTTAACGATATCACCCAGGGAGGATCAAAACAGGTGATCCCCCCACAAAGGGAAAATTGGATAAGGCTTTCTTGGGAGTCTGGTCTGCAGACCAGCATTTCAGCCATATCCTGCGCCGAAGGACCACTGCTGTCACGGACAGCCTAGAGACTAAGGGAGCCGCATCCAGAGAGATCACAGACAAACTGCAACCCCTGGACCAACTGGTCCGCCAGCTTCGCAAAGGCAAGGAGAAGCTGTTCCCACTCCAGATCCTGGCACAAAAGCTTTGACCACTCCATTAAAGCCTGGAACACCAATGCTATGGTGAACACAGGCCTAAAGGACCAAACCGGCCACAGTAAAACATGTGGCAGACCAAAGTCTCGGCTCGCTTGTCAAAAGGATCTTTTAAAAACCAGAGATTCCTCCACCTGAATTAGGGTGGATTTATTCAGACCAGAGACCTGAGAGTCCACCACAGGTAGAACTGCCCAATTATTCAACAGACTCCTCAAGGGATACCGTCTATCGAAACACTTAGGCACCGCCATATAGCGTTTAGAACAACTCCATTAACTTGCGACACTTTTGTCACAGTAGACAGGAAAAGCTTTGCCGCTTTGGAGGATCTGCAGGCACAAAGTGGACCAGCACCTCTGATGCAGCAGCAGCTGCATCCCTCATGTTTAAAATTTCCCACACCGATACAATCAGTGCATCTACCAGCGCCTTTTCATGCGCATATGCGGTAAAAGAGAAAGAGGAATCATCCTCACTATCAGAGCACTCGAAGTGCATGGATGCAGACCCTGGGTTTGGGGGCCAAAAGACCCACAGTGACTATTTGAGGGGCTGGGGGGTGGAGGGGAACCCAGGGGCCTGGCCATCCCAGAGAGGAGCTCAAGTTCACCTGAAAGACCACCAAGGTAGAGGGGGAACACTACTTACCGCACCATTAGTCTGGGTGGGCACCACTCCAGGCAGAACACTGCACCATCTTGGAATGAGGGTGCTGGGGGCCAGAGGCACGCTGCGACTCAGGTCGTGGACAAGGGCTATGCGTCCTCAGGAGGCGTTTACTCACTGGCCAGCCCCCCGTCCAGTGGGGCTATGTTGCGGCTGACCTAGCACGGAGCTGAGGTCGGGTCATGCTCACTGGCCGGACTAGGGAGACCATAAGGATCTAGTATATACAGTTTGTCACACAGTCCAGCAGTTGACTGTAGTTCACAGGAACAGAATGGATTGTAGTCCCACCAGAGGTTCTCAATCGGATTTAAGTCTGGTGACTGTGATGGCCACTCCAAAATGTTCCAGCCTTTAATCTGCAACCATGCCTTAGTGGACTTGGAGGTATGCTTGGGATCATTGTCCTGTTGAAAGGTCCAACGTCTCCCAAGCCTCAGGTTTGTGACGGACTGCATCACATTGTCATCCAATATCTCCTGGTACTGAAGAGAATTCATGGTACCTTGCACACGCTGAAGCTTCCCTGTACTTGCAGAAGCAAAACAGCCCCAAAGCATGATTGACCCCCCGCCATGCTTCACAGTAGGCAAGGTGTTCTTTTCTTCATAGGCCTCCTCCAAACATAGCGTTGATCCATGGGCCCAAACAGTTCTAATTTTGTTTCATCAGTCCACAGAACACTATCCCAAAACTTCTGTGGTTTGTCCACATGACTATTGGCATACTGCAGTCGACTCTTCTTATTCTTTGGAGACAGCAAGGGGGTGCGCCTGGGAGTTCTGGCATGGAGGCCTTCATTACGCAGTGTGCGCCGTATTGTCTGAGCAGAAACTTCAGTACCCACATCTGACAAATCTTTTCTCAGTTCCTCAGCAGTCACACGGGGACTTTTCTCCACTCTACGCTTCAGGTAGCGCACAGCAGTCAAAGTCAGCATCTTCTTTCTGCCACGACCAGGTAGCGTTTCAACAGTGCCCTTTGCCTTGAATTTGCGAATGATGCTTCCTATGGTTTCTCTTGGTATGTTTAACATCTTTGCAATCTTCTTATAGCCATTGCCCTTCTTGTGAAGAGTGATCACCTCTTCTCTTGTCTTCCTGGACCATTCTCTTGACTTCACCAGGTTTGTAACCACACCAGTAAATGTCTAGAAGGAGCTGAGTATCACAGTCAGTCATTTTAAAGTTGCCTAATTGGTGCTTATTAGGCTTTATTGCTGCTCCCTGACATCCAAAGGTGTTTTCAATACCTGATTGAAAACACTTCAATGAACCTCTGTTCTGTAGAGTGGTAGTCTTTAAGGGGTTGAATAATTGTGTCAATGAAGAATTCACAAAAGAAAAACTGTACTATACTACTGTATTACAAAACCAATTGATGTCATTTTCATTGCATATGGTTCTTTAAGACGTCCTTGTAGGATTTAATTCTGAATACAATTACAAATGTAACACTAAATTCCCTAAAACCCTTTACAGCATTGGAGGTTGAATAATTTTGAACACAACTGTATATGACAGAGAATGGATTCAGCTGGTCTTCTTTGAAAACAATGTAACTCTCCCCCGCCCCCCCCCAAACATCAATTTTCTTTTAGATGTCCGAGTCCCTGGTGTGTGGAGTTCCCTCTAGTTGCCCTGGTGCCCACTGTCACCGAGACAAAAAACTATGGTAAAATCTAACAGTTGTCCCCAAAGAAGATGAGAGGAAATCCTCCAGTGGAACACCTGTTGCTGTGACAACTATAGGAGTAAAGTGTCCTTACTTTAGAAAGCAGAGATGAAATTAAATTTCTATGCTTAAATATGGATTTTACAAGAAGCTGCATCTTCCCACATTTTGCAGCAGTAATTATTGCTCTTAATGTAAGTAGCCATCAAAACAAAATATACGTCAAACCATCAGCAACAATACAACCATCTATGTCATTTTCTCACATGCTTCAAATAAGCAAAACCATGTGCCTGAAATAAATAACTAGGAATGCTTCAGCTATCAAAAACTAGGTCACTCAAATTCAAAAAGGCATTCCCATGCTTGGTAGATCATTCCAGTGCAAGGCATTCTTTAAATAGAAGCAGAATGCAATGTGCCCAGAAATTAGTCAATGAATTAATCACAATGCCATGAATAGCACATATCAACTTCGCAGGCTAAAGTGCGGCTGATAAGCCTGGCATCACAGCACAGTCATGAATAAATTAAAACACTGACAACAACCAGTATGGACATTCTAGACTTTGTTTTTAGAGGCACACCTGAAACTGCTCATACAAAAACAGCTTTTGCAGGCTTTTACCAGCGTCTGCAAATGGCCAAGGCAATCCAAAAAGGGCCCAGAAAGTTTTCACTTTTTCAAACCCATCTTAAAAGGTCCGGTCACACAGCAATGCAATATTTTATATAAATAGTCTCCTGTAAAAACTTGTGGGATCATCAGTCAAGCCCCTCAATTTTTTGCCCTGCCAATTCAAATGGTATCCAATAATTTCCTTCTAGAACAGACAAACCCATGTGAAGACTTAGATTCAAGCGATTTTTTGATTTATTAGATGCCATAATAATCCACCAATTAAAAAGTGGGAAGCCTTAGTAATAAATATGAAAACTGTATTCTTGAGAAGCTGAAAACTATCTTTTTACAAATATCTAAACACACAGAACGGTAAAAAAGTTAAACAAAAATATTTTCAACCTACTAAAGTTAAAGTGATTCTAAAGCCTCAAGGTTTTTCACCTTAAAGCAGAAGTACAGCCTAATACCTTAAATTCTCCCTTGCAATCAATGTGAGCGGCCTTCAGCCTTCTGTGTCAAAATGAAAAAATCCCAGTTTCTCTACCTTTATTATGCAGTATTCAGTGCTGTCAAATGATTTTAATTCCTCTTCCTTCTGAGTGTAAAAAAGACCAACAACCTTTACAGGAAGTGAAAGACAGCTTGGCAAATTCAGATAAAGGGAGATAGCGTTGTCGGCCAAGAACAGGAAGAAGCGGTTGGTCTAGGTTAGATAAGACTTTCTAAGCTAGGCAAGCCGCTAGCCAGAAAAGGAATATCAAAGAAAGATATTTTACAAACTACTATTAGGGAAAAATTCATTTTTGGACTAGAGTTTACCTTTAATGCATTCTTTGCATTAGGGCTCTTTCACACATGCGGACCGTTCCGATCCGCCTGTCCGTATATTTGGCGGATCTGAACGGTCCCCCCCATGCATCCCTATGGGGCATCGTATGTCAGCGGAGACATGTCTGCTGACATCCGATCCGTCAAAATCTGGACGGATGGAAACCCTATTTTCTATCCGTCCAGCGGATCAGATGGGATCGGATGAGAACGGACCATCCGATTTTCCACATAGAGATGCATGGGGAACTGACAGGTGTGTCTCCGCACACAGCGCGAAGGCACAGCTGTCATCCTGCTCTGAGTCCTTCCGACGGACAGAGTGTGTGAAAGTGGCCTAAAGGTGAAAAACCGGTGCTGGCTTTCCGTGGAGGGCCCCGATGAAGAGGGGCCTGGAGCGTGGGCGGGGGACCCCAGAGGAAGAGGATCGGCTGCTCTGTGAAATATGACTGCACAGAACAGATAAATCTAGGCATGTTTGTTATTTTTATTAAAAAAATAAATAAAATAGAAGGTTTATAACCACTTTAACCACTTGCCACCAAATCACGTACCTGTACATCATTTGGCGTCAACAGGTTGTACCCCGGTACAGGTTTTTTTTTAGAAGCGATGGTTGGCTCTCTTGTAACAACCGATGCGGCTAAGCAGCCACTCCGCTTTTACTACAAGCAGTGGGAGGGGTGTTCAACACCTCCCCCTCACACACTTTTTAAGCAGGGAATCCTCATAAGGATACCGCATAGCGAAATGCTTAGGGACCACAAGAATGTGTTTTGTTTTGTGACAATGTCAAAGTAAGCGGAAAAGGGGAACACCCTTGCTGCTTTGGAGGGCCTGTGGGTGCCAAAAGGGACCGACGCCTCCAATGCAGCTTCACTTGCATCCTCCATTTTTAAAGTTTCACACACTTGACACAATCAGTGCATCCACTACCGCCTTTTTATACGCGCTTGAGAAGCAGAGGAATCATCCTCACTATCTGAGCACTCAGGGTGCATCGACGCAGACCCAGTAGGGTGACTCGCATACGCAGGGGCCTAAACTGATTCAGGATCTGATGAGACTGATGAGGCAGGGGGGCGCTATATACTAAGCTCACCCGGAAAACATAAAACAATCAGGGGAGGGCTGCCGACTGCGATCCCGCAAAGGGGACACCAACCAAGGGCCCACGAATGGACCACCTACTGGACCCCGAAAAAAACATGGGTGTCGCCCTCCGAGCCCCTCCATAGAGGCTCGCATAATAGGAAATAGCCCCTTAAAAAAGGGGGATGCCCACCGTGACGAGGACATGCAAGCAGGGTACCCTGCTGGTCCCACATTGCTAAAAAGGGGCAGGTGCCCTACACAATAATGGCAGCCATCAAAAAACAAACCACCCCAACAGCGCCACCCCTTCCAAGGGAGGCGCCAAGCTGGCTGCATGGCCTAGTGGGCCGCAAGTCGCAGCCTAAATTTTTGTGGGGGCCCAGCTGCAAGAGCACAGATCCCAAAAGTGGGGGCTGAAGCTAACCTCACTGGGGCCGCCCCCCCAACAGAGGTGTTTGACTTGGCCGCATTGCCTACTAGGCCACGGCCTAAATTTTTGTGAACGTCCAGCCCCTTGTGCGCGAGCCCCAGCGGAGTCGACCACCCAGGGGCAGCGGAGGGGAGGGCAGATGCCCAAAAGAAGGGTAGTGGCTAGTGGGTAGTGTCCTACTCCTGTAGGGGGCAGTATAACCCAATGGTCAAGAAGATAAGGAGCTGTTTCAGTCAATGAACGAAAGAGGGGGGGGGGGGGAATTGTAATTTTCCTGAAACTTGTGGCAAAATATAAAGCATTCAATGGACTCAACATGCCTCTCAGCAAATAGCGTAGGCTGTCTATTTTCTGAAAAAGGGTAATGTGGGGGGGGGGGGGGGGGGTTGAGCTATCTTGGCATTTCATGGCCTCCAGAACTGGGATAGGCAGTGAAGGGTAAAATCAACAATTTACGCCATTAGAAAGCTTGAAGGCAGTGATTGATTTTCAGGGTCCTGTAGGCATGCTAGACTGCCAAAAAGTCTCACACATGGGGTATCCCCATACTCCGGAGAAGCAGCAGAATGTATTTTGGAGCGCAATTCCACATATACCTTTAAATACATGATATTCCCATTAGGGGGAAAGACACATGTTGCACTAAATCCCAAGGAAGGGTCTTCTCAATTTATTTATTACCCCCTTCTATGGGGGGATTAATTGATCACGTGCACGTTTGTTTAGATTATTCTTAAGTGGGGGGTTTTTTTCTTTGTGGGTGTGCTTGGATTTGCCACAAGTGTGATATGCTGAGTTTGGATTCACAATGAGCATAATGATGATTTTTTTTTTTTTACACTTCGGGGGGGGGGGGGGTGTTGGGTTTCTTTTTTTTTTTTTTTTTTTTTTTTCTCTCTTGTTGTTTATCCTGATGTATGTATTATTTTTTTTATGGTTTAATTGGTCTGTATTTGTAAAAAATAAAACCCAATAAAAATTGTCAAAAATTAAAAAAAAAAATTCCACATATACCAATGGCATGTGTGAGCAATATATCATTTAAGTGACAACTGTGTAAAAAAATAAAACATTTTTGTCATTTTCATGAAACCTGTGGCAAAATATAAAATATTCCATGGACATGCCTCTCAGCAAATAGCTTGTGGTGTCTTCTTTCCGAAATGGGGTCATTTGGGGGGTTTTGTGCGATCTCGACATTTCATGGCCTCCAAAACTTTGAAAGGTAGTGAGGAAGTAAAAGAGCAATTTACGCCCTTTGAAATTCTGAAGGTGGTTTTCGGGGTCCTGTGTATGGCTAGGCTCCCAAAAAGTCTCACAAATGTGGTATTCCCCATACTCAGGAGAAGCAATAGAAAGTATTTTGGGGTGTAATGACACATATACCCATGGCATGTGTGAGAAATGTATAATTTCAGTGATAAACTGTTTTTTTGGACATTTTTCAATCACTTGTGACAAAATGACAATATTCAATGGGCTCAACACGCCTCAGCAAATTCCTTGGGGAGTCGACTTTCCAAAAAGGGGTCATTTGGGGGTTTGTACTGCACCACAAGAAATGAGATAGGCAGTCAAAACTAAAAGCTGCGTAAAATTCAAGTAAATGTACTATCGTTTGTAGACACTATAACTTTTGCGCAAACCAATAAATCGTCGCTTTAATTTTTTATTTATTTTTTTTAACCGGCGACTGAATACATTTTGGCCTAAATGTATGCCAAAAAATGAGTTTATTGTATTTTTTTTTATAACAAAAAATAGAAAAATTGTTTTAAAATAATTTCGGTCTTTATCGTTTATATTGCAAAAAATAAAAATCCCAGTGGTGATCAAATGCCACAAAAAGAAAGCTCTATTTGTGGGGGGGGGGGGGAGACGCAAATTTAGTTTGGGTACAGCATTGCATGACTGCGCAATTACCAGTTAAAGCTGCGCAGAGGCAAATTGCAAAAAGCGCTCTGGTCAGGAAGAGGGTGAAACCTTCCGGAGCTGAAGTAGTTAACTATTACCTCGTCTATTTCAGAAAACGTTCCTAATTTTTACAGCATTTTTCATACCTGCCTTAAACTTTTGCATTGTAGTTTATATGCATGTATGCCATCAGGAAAGCAGAGGACTGGTTAGGCTCTCTAAAGCTTGTGGCAGTCAATCTATGTTACTGGCATGTCTCTAAAGTAAACACACAGCTCACAAATCATCCTTTGCCAAGATAGCAAAGTTACAGCCAAGGAATTCTTAATTTGCAACAGCAACTGAGGCACAGGAATACTAGAAATGATAGCTAAACTTTTATAGAGCCCTTTAAACAGGTTCATGTTGCACAGGTAGCAACGATGTAATGCAGTGGTCCTCAAACTTTTTAAACAGGGGGCCAGTTCACGGTCCCTCAGACACTGTTGGGGGCCGGACTATAGTTTGAAAAAAAAATATGAACGAATTTAATGCAGAGAGACCAGCGTGCCCCCTTTCAATGCAGAGAGACCAGCGTGCCCCCACTCAATGCAGAGAGACCAGCGTGCCCGTGCCCCCATTCAATGCAGAGAGACCAGTCAGTTCACTTACCTGCAGCAGCGGCGTCGTCTCCTCCAGTCCTCCCGCCTCCACCTCGGCTAATGGCATGGGTTCGCCTTTCAGCCAATCAGGAAGCGGGTCTCGGAGGATCCGTGTGACAATAGCGAATTTTCATTTCTTCCTGAGAGGAAGTTTCCAAGGAACGTCTGCTACCAGCCTTACAAGGCATGCGTACCAAGACTGGCGAGGCCAGTCTGGTGCCACCATAACGACTGGAATCCCTTCTACCTTGATTCTGTGTAGCAGACTCAACAGAAGTTGTATTGGAGGAAAGGCATAAATCAGACGATACTGACCCCAAGGGGCCACCAGGGCGTCTGCAGTGTCAGCCAGAGGATCCCGAGACCTTAAAATTAAAACATGGCAGCCGAAGGAATACAGAATCAACGGCAAAAATGGCAGCACCACGCAGCGCTGCATGGAACCCTGGTCTCCACTGGACCTCAGGGAAGCACACAGACCCCAGGAGGGGACCCCCCCACCAGGGGGCCAGCAGCAGCTTCACCCACTACTTCCCTGGCCCAGCACCATACAAGCCCCCCTACCCAAAACACTCATACCCCCAGAGGCGGCCAGGGGAGGGGACAGGGGGCAGATGAGGGCACCTACACAGGGGGAACCCCGCTAAAGAGAAGGGGGGAAAGGTATGAGGGGGAGGAAGGACACAGGAGGGGCCGGCCTACCATCCCCAGGGATGGCCCATGACCACCCCAAAAATTCTGTAAGAAAAGAGGGGGGGGGGGCACTACTCACTATACCACAGTCACAAGGCGGGTGCTACTCCCAGCAGTCCACTGCACCATCTTGGAATGGGGGTGCTGCGGCCTGAGATACGTTGAGACACTGATCGTGACGGCTGTCGTGACCAGGGCTATGCGACCTCGCTGGGTTTCACTCGCCAGCCACCGTCCGGTGGGGATAGGTCGCGGCCAACCTAGCGTGGAGCTAATAGTTGGGTTGTGCTCGCAGGCCAGACTGGAAAGCCTGTAAGGATCAAGGATAACCAGTGCGTCCCCCAGTCCGGCTGTTGATTGTAGTTCACACAAGAACAAAAAATAAAAAGTAAAAATTCCATTTAAAAAAGGAAGAAAATGCCAGGACCACAGATCCCAGCAGACAGCCAGGTCCTTACTCCTGACTAGACAGAAAAAACTGAAGTCCTATAGCAGGAAGTGATGGTATACCCCCAGGAGCATAGCCAAAATTGTTTCCGCCTAGTCCTACTCCTGAAGAGAGAGCAGCATAAGCCCAAGGGTCTAGAAGACATGGAGCAGTGTCCATCAGTGAATGAATGAGAAAGTTTAAGAGCCAGCCAATGCTAATTCAAGGAGCAAGAATGCATCCCCTGAGAAGAGAAATTCAGAAATGTTCTTTTGCCAGAATTGCATTTCGGTATTCTAGCTTCTTGTCTCGATATTGGTCTAGCCATAGCGAGAACTATACTTATCTGTAAATTTAGTAAAAAGAAAAATCACACGGATGCGAACAATTTTTTATTTTTTTCCCTTTTTTTTCACTTTATACTTGGTATTTAAAAACTGAGGTTCTGGTTCTTGCGGACACAGTTTTTGATACTTATGAGTTGATGATAATAACAAATACACCGTAGGGCTGGGCGATTTTGCCTAAAAAAAAAAAAAAAAAATCTTCGATTTTTAAAAGAAAAATTCGATTTTTCGATTTTTTTTCCAATGCACTTAAAAAATGACTGCAGACATCAGATATAGTGTCAAAAGTGCAACTTTATTGCTATTTTAACTCCTCAAGAGTTAAAATGCATAGAATCCCAAAACAAAAAGTACACGCTGCCATGTTAATTTTTTGACTGTGTTGTTGTTCTTTTAATAGACTAGACATTAGACAGTAAAAGAAGACGCGGGGGCTGGCTCATATCGCACTGAGCGGGGAGGGAGGAGAGCTCACTGTGTGGAGGGAGGACTGAGGAGAAGGAGAAGCGCTACGGCTGTATATGTGTGTCTGACAGACCACCGCCGCGCCTGGATGTGACGTCAGCTGCGGGCGGTGCGTCTGTACAGGGGCTGCGCTGTGATAGGTACAGTCAGAGAACTCCCCAGTAACCGGCCACCTTTTTTAGTTTGAAACGATTTTTTTCTACAATTGTTTTTTTTCCGCCTGCCCCCGTGTAACTACACACACCTGGGCTCAGCCAGCTTTTTTAGTTTGAAACGATTTTTTTTTTCAAACTAGTTTTTTCTACAATTTTTTTTTTCTGCTTTTTTCCGCCTTTTTCCTCCTGCCCCCGCGTAACTACACACACCTGGGCTCAGCCAGCTACTAGTCCACCGCACAGGAACCAAACTCTCCCCAGTAACGGGCCGCCGCGCCTGGATGTGACGTCAGCTGCGGGCGTTGCGTAATTTTCAGATTATTAATTTTAAGTGAAAATTCTTGAGAGACATACAAGGGGTGCCATTGCAGACCTCTTTTTGGAAATGCCATTTGCTGTTCCAGTGATTTTAGTATGTTGTGTCACTGACCCAGAACTAGAATGCAGAGCGCTGCAGAACTAGCTGCGGCGCGCTGTGATATTGCAGGGGGCGCTTTAACTCACTGTACATGCTTCTTCCCACCTCCACTCTTGCTCCTCCACCCTCCCCCTTGTGCAGAGCATGAGATTGGATTGGCTGTCCTGGTACACTGAGTGAATATAGAGTGGCTTCAGCAGTGTGGAGGACAGAGCAAGGAGTAGAAGCAGCAGTGACAGCTTGCTCAGAGCTTCATCACAGGCATCTGAGCTATCTGAAGGGATTTCTTCCTCCTTCTCTGCTACTGTGAGTCACCCCCCCTCCCCCTCCAAGGATGCTATGTGTGTACGGTTCTGGATCTGTTCACTCACTAGTGACGTCAGCTGCCGGGAGAGGAAGGGGGCGGTGCGTCTGTACAGGCCAGGGGCTGTGATAGGATAGGTACCTATCCTATCACAGCCCCTGGCCTGTACAGACGCACCGCCCCCTTCCTCTCCCGGCAGCTGACGTCACATCCAGGCCGGGGAGTTCTCTGTGTAACTATCACAGCGCGCCGCAGCCCCTGTACAGATGCACCGCCCGCAGCTGACGTCACATCCAGGCGCGGCGCGGCGGTCCGATACTGGGGAGAGTTTGGTTCCTGTGCGGCGGACTAGTAGCTGGCTGAGTCCAGGTGTGTGTAGTTACGCGGGGCGGAAAAAGGAGGAAAAAAACAATTGTATAAAAAACTCGAGTTTAAAAAAAAAAAATCGTTTCAAACTAAAAAAAAAAAAAAAATCGATAAATCGATTAAATCGATTTATCGCCCAGCCCTAATACACCGTTTACCACTATAAAGGTTTTTTACACATTATTTGGAGGATACATCACTATCCTTTTAGGACTTGCCTTGAGGTTTATTTCACAACATATACACTTCCCTTTATTATTTTCAATTTGCACCTTTTTAATAAAATAATTTCTAAACACTTTATCGTCTATGGCACTTTTATTTGACCCACAATATTACACATATATATTCATTTGGGTAGCACTGTGAGATATACTCACCCTTTGCGGTATTTCTTATTGGCACTGTATATCACCTTATTTTTTGACCTGTGAGTCACATTTATAGGTAGTGCCTGTACCAGCCTTTACGCACTATCACTTTATTCTCACCCTTGCACCTCAGGGGTCGGTTGGTGGCGGCTTACACCTAATTTTATATCCTCTATTTATAGCAACTCCATAGCGCTGGTCACTTTTCTTTGTTATAAATCACATCACAGCTTAAAATACCAGAATGTAGTAAGCTTTTACCTGTCCAATATGCCTATGTCAATTTATTTTCTGTCAATACATATCAATGATTTCAGAAACCTTGTTTACACATTTTATGCAAAACATTGGGCTTTCGATAGTCTGGTTCATGAGACCAGATAATCCCCTCCTCTGCTTGGGCCCTCACAGCACTGGCTCTGTACTATGGTGTCCAGGGGATCGAGACTGTGCAAGCAGCTCAGTAAACTCTTCATTTCACTGCATACCAAATTACTTAAAACAGAAATATCCCTCAGGGACTAATTATATGCAGAGGCACATAACGAACAAAGGGAATCAGAGCCATGATTACCACAATAATTACCAGGAGGAATGCAAAATATAACAAACACGATGGGGGGGGACCATATTAAGAAAACGAGTTTTAATTTTATATATATATATATATATATATATATATATATATATATATAAATAAAAATAAATAAATAAAAAAAGTGATAGAGCGATAGGATATATATTCTCTTTTTCTAAAACAAGTATCAACAAGCTGGAACAGACAGGTGTCATGTGATACGAGTGCAGTAGGTTTCCAGAGCCTATTTGGGTAAAATAGCACACCTTCCAACTAACCTAGTTTCACATAAGATTGCTGCATTGCTGTATGCGCCTCTGAAAAAACGGTGCCAGTGTCAACAAAATCTGCCACCATTAAAAGCCATTACTGTCACTTCAAAAAGCTGCGTGAGTTTTCTGGGTTTTTTGATCTCCTGATCATTTTTCACATCAAAATGTTCAAGACCAAAAAAAAAATGCATTAAAAATATATTACTGTTTTAGTCATTTTTCTACTTCAAAACATTCTACTATTGGGAGCCCCTACTGTATGCCTGATATGCCCGGCAGTGATCTCATGCCAAAAATCTGACAGGCTAGCTTGTCCACTGATGGATCAAATCTCAGATAAGCTGGCAACTGAGGTCTGTGCTTTATGCCTCCCCAGGCTGCTCTCCTAAAACAAAACCACACAAAACAGTGACCTGTTGCAAGAGTTTGGGATGCACTGGCTGGAACAGATGTTTGAGAGACAATCATGCCTGCATATCTCTAGGGTCAGCTTTACATAAAGGTAAAATAGGGACAATTGAATTCACACAACCAGGAAATGTCTAAATAAAGATCTGATAGCGCAATCAGAATGGTTCACCATAAGACAGGTTATCTCAAAAAGAGTTTTTTCAGTGTCTGTAACCTAAAAATATACATACAATGCCAGCTTATTTCCATATAGTACCACTTGGTAAACATTTATAGAGAACACGGCAAAGTCAGATTATCTGTTTTATGCCTCAGGAAGAATACAGCGCTAGTTAAAGTCAACACCCTGATATCTCCAGCTGAATCCAAACTAAACAATGTCCATCCAGAGAGCTTTTATTTGTACTTGCAACAAAGTGTAACACAGTATGTTTATCCGTGCAGAAAGAAGACAGAGCACAAACCAAGCAACAAAAAAATAATATTATATATATATATATATATATATATATATATATATATATATATATATATATATATATATATATATATATATATACATATACACACACACACACACACACACACACACACATATACATATACATATACATATATATATATATATATATATATA
The DNA here is from genome assembly GCF_965119305.1 of Pelophylax lessonae. NCBI lineage: Eukaryota > Metazoa > Chordata > Amphibia > Anura > Ranidae > Pelophylax > Pelophylax lessonae. Next base: position 131,702,857 of record NC_138780.1, read on the forward strand.
TATATATATATATAGGGCTGGGCGATATGGCTGAAAACGGTATCACGATATCAGTGTTTCATATCGGTCAATATCGATAATTATTGATATTTTTTATTACCCATTTAAAATAAGGACCCTAGGGTGAGAATGCAGGGCGGTGGGCATGGTACAGGAGAATGCAGGGCGACTGGCATGGTGCAGGAGAATGCAGGGTACTGGCATGATGCAGGAGAATGCAGGGTACTGGAATGGTGCAGGAGAATGCAGGGCACTGGCATGGTGCAGGAGAATGCAGGGCACTGGCATGGTGCAGGAGAATGCAGGGTGACTGGCATGGTGCAGGAGAATGCAGGGTGACTGGCATGGTGCAGGAGAATGCAGGGTGACTGGCATGGTGCAGGAGAATGCAGGGTGACTGGCATGGTACAGGAGAATGCAGGGTGACTGGCATGGTACAAGAGGATCCGGGGTTGTGGGCATACTACAGGAGATGCAGTGCTGTGGGCATGGTACAGGTAGACCATGCCCGCAGCACTGCATCCCTTGTAGTGTGCCCGCAGCCCTGCATAATGGCAGGTAGTGAAGCTGTTCACTTACCTGTTCCAGAGGCGCCTTCATTTTAAAAATGTCATTGCGCACGCGCCGCCACCTCTCGTATAATTTCGGCTATTCCCGGCCTCTCCCGGGCGGCGCGTGCGCGGTGACATGTATGCCACGGGCGGCGCCATTTTTAAAGCTTAAACCCGTCGGAGCTGACTTTTTTTTCCTTGACTCGAGTATAAGCCGAGGGGTACGTTTTCAGCACAAAAAAATGTGCTGAAAAACTCGGCTTATACTCGAGTATATACGGTACTTTCAAGTTCTAATATCGAACGGTTTTATCGTTCAATTTTTTTATTGCTATCGATCACGTGACTATCGCGATACATATCGGTATCGTTTAATCACCCAGCCCTACATATATATATATATATATATATATATATATATATATATATATATATATATATATATATACTCATACATACACACACACACACACACTAGATCAAAAAGTATTGGGACGCCTGCCTTTACACGCATTCAAACTTTAATGGCATCCCAGTCTTAGTTCGTAGGGTTCAATATTGAGTCGGCCCATCCTTTGCAGCTATAACAGCTTCAACTCTTCTGGGAAAGCTGTCCACTAGGTTTAAGGGTGTGTCTATGGGAATGTTTGACCATTCTTCCAGAAGCAAATTTGTAAGGTCAGGCATTGATGTGGACGAGCAGGCCTGACTCGCAGTCTCCGCTCTAATTCATCCCAAAGGCGTTCTGTCGGGTTGAGGTCAGGACTCTGTGCAGGCCAGTCAAGTTCCTCCACCCCAAACTTAATCATCCATGTCTTTATGGACCTTGCTTTGTGCACTGGTGTGGAGTGGTTTCTCAGGGGCTGGACTTGGCCCCTTAGTTCCAGTGAAGGGAACTCTTAAGGCATCAGCATGCAAAGACATTTTGGACAATTTTATGCTCCCAACTTTGTGGGAACAGTTTGGGGATGGCCCCTTCATGTTCCAACATGACTGCACACCAGTGCACAAAACAAGGTCCATAAAAGATGAGCGAGTCTGGGGTGGAGGAACTTGATTGGCTTGCACAGAGTCCTGACCTCAACCTGACAGAACACCATTGGGATGAAATAGAGCGCAGACTGCAAGCCAGGCATTCTCTACCAATATCAGTTCCTGACCTCACAAATGCGCTTCAGGAACAATGGTCAAACATTCCCATAGACACACTCCTAAACCTTGTGGACAGCCTTCCCAGAAAAGGCTGAAGCTGTTATAGCTGCAAAGGGTGGGCCAATTCAATATTGAGCCCTACAGACTAGTGTGTGTGTGTGTGTGTAGGCAGGCATCCCAATACTTTTCCTAACATAACATATAAACACACACACACAAAATTATTAAAGGAACACTTTTTAATCAGAGTACAGCATCAAGTCAAGTAAACCTCCTGGGATATTGATCTGGTCAGTTAAGCAACAGAAGGGGTTGTTAATCAGTTTCAGCTACTTTGGTGTTAATAAAATTAACAGGTGCTCTAGAAGGGCAATGAGGCGACCTTCAAAAACAGGAATGGTTTTAAAGGCAGAGGCAACTATCATTTTTTTCCTTAAGCCCCGTACACACGTAGCGATTGTCGGCCGCAAATATTCGGCCACCGACCGATCGGCCGATTGTAGGCTTGTTAGTATGAAGCTTCCGACAGCCGACAGCGCTTTTTTGGCCGAACAGAATCTGTCATGCAGGCATTCAAATTTTTGTAGGCCAACACCAGAACGGCCGATTGTTCGCCAGTCAGTACAGATTTCGGCCGACAGACAGCAGATTTGCAAGACTGGGCATGCTCAGAAAAGAAAAAAAAAAAGACAAGGAAAGTTAACCATCACATGACATCACTTCTGCAGTCGGCTGTTGTTGGCCAACAAAATTCGTGTGCAGTCTTTTGCACTTTTCAGCGGACAGGACAGCCTTGGACAAAAGACGGCCGATCGTTCGGTCGACGATCGGTACGTGTGTACGGGGCTTTACTCATCTTTTCTGACTGTTTTCACTGGTTTTGCATTTGGCTAGGGTCAGTGTCACTACTGATAGCATGAGGCAATACCTGGACCCTACAGAGGTTGCACAGGCAGTCCAACTCCACCAGGATGGCACATAAGTGCCATTGCCAGGTTTGCCGTGTCTCCCAGCACAGCCTCAAAAGCATAGAGGATACTCCAGGAGACAGGCAGTTACTCTAGGAATGCTGGACAGGGCTGTAGAAGGTCCTTCACCCATAAGCAGGACCGGTATCTGCTCCTGTGTGCATGGAGGAACAGGATGAGCATTGCCAGAGCCCAACAAAATGACCTCCAGCAGGCCACTGCTGTGAATGTTTGTGACCAAACAATCAGACTCCATGAGAGAGTGGCCTGAGGGCTTGACATCCTTTAGTGGGCCCTGTACTCACTGCCGGGCACCATTGAGCTCAACTGGAATTTGCCATTAAACACCATCAGTCGTCTCATGAGGAGCATGCCCAAACATTGCCAGGCATGCATACAAACATGTGGGGACCATACAAACTACAGAGTACCATTTTTAATTGCTGCGATGAAATTTCAGCAAAAATGGACTAGCCTACTGCATAATTTTTTTTCACTTTGATGTTCGGAGTGTCTGAATTCAGCCCTCTGTAGGGTGATCATTTCCATTTCCATCAAGCGATGTGACATCCTTTCGTTCCTGACAAAAGCAGTGGTACACAGCGCAAAATAGGTGTACTAAATAAGGTGCAAAAAATGTGCAATGTTGCAAAATTTGTATCAACTTAACTGTTGCATCTCCACCCTAGCCCTTTAGAGAGAATTTACCATAGGGTGGAGATGCAACAGTTAAATTGATACAAATTTTGCAACATTGCACATTTTTTGCACCTTATTTAGTACACCTATTTTGCGCTGTGTACCACTGCTTTTGTCACTTTAAAATTACCAGAATTTAGAACAGTGGCATTTTAGGTTTAGGTTTATGTAACCATAGCGCAGAGATTTTATTTGGTTTTATCCTTTCGTTCCTAACACATTACACAGTCCATATCCGTATAGATATCCAGCATGATATTTTTACCCATTGAGATCTGATGTGTTTTCAAAGTGTTCCTTACATTTTTTTTGAGCAGTGTATATATTATAGATAACCCCCCCCTCCAAGCAGTGTTAATTTTGGCAGCAAATTTCAATTTAATTTTAGTCTTAGTCTTAGGACTAAAATGGCATTTTAGTCCCATTTTAGTCTTCTGCAAGTGTTTTAGTTTTAGTCGTATTTAGTCGACTAAAACTCCAGTACATTTTAGTCGACTAAAACGTCCTACATTTTAGTCGACAAACTCATTTTAGTCATCTATAATCGAATGGGTGTAGTTCAATTGTAATTTGTAATGCATTATTTAAGCATTTCTCTATAATTTCCAAACTCATTATATATACTGCTGGTCCTGGAGTGAAAAATCTAATATATTATTATTTATGGTATTAAGCTTTGAGCATGCACCAGTGTTAATTTTGGCAGCAAAATTTCGATTTAGTTTTAGTTATAGTCTTTTGACTAAAATGCCATTTTAGTTTTAGTCGTATTTTAGTCATCTGAATTGTTTTAGTTGTATTTTAGTCGACTAAAATTGTGTTAATTTAGTCGACAAAAACATTTTAGTCTGATTTAGTCGACGAAGTTAACACTGCCTCCAAGTAAACCAAACCCTTATACATAGCAACACAGCATTATAATACCAGCATAAGCATCAGTTTTTTCAAAGCAATGTGTCTGGTAAAATATATTACAGTAGACAGTTCTTGGTGAGGAGTTTAAAGCCCAAACCCATGCAAAAAAAAAAAAAAAAAAAAAAGATTTCCCATTCGGTGGGGCTGAGCCCGTATTGTGCAAGTCACCTGTTCATTTTGTCAACTTTGTTTTATCAGAAAACAGTGCTCCACCACGATCCAGCAGTGAACTCTTCTTGGTCCATGAATCCTGCTCTGGGCTTGATGTCAGGTACAGTCCACAACTCAAGACCGCTGGAGCGCAGGGGTGCCAGGACGATCTTGTGCTGGGAGAATTAAAGGATTAGCTAAGTATTTCTCCTCTTCCCTAGACCAAAACAAGTGGTTAAGCTGTGCACTGCACAAGCACAGCCCCACTTCATGGAAAACCTTTTTTTGCCCAGAGTTGAGCTTTAAAAAAAAAAAAAAAACACAACACACACACACACACACACCAAACACACAGCATTATATTCCAGTACTGTGTGAACTATTGATAAAAAATATTATAATGAAAGTAGTCAATAACCAAGAGAAAAAAATCACTTACCAAAAAACAGATCTGTAGCAAAACCTAGGAATGCTGCATGGCAGAGCCTTCTGTCAATTTCACCACATTACTACTGAAAGGAGTATTTGACATTACAAGCATCTTTCCGACATCACACCTAAAGGCCCATACACACGATGAGAAAATCTGTAGGGAAAATTCGTCCGACGACCGATCTGCCGATTTTCAGATTGTTAGTATGGTACTTTCGACAGCCGACTCCGACTTTTAGGCCGACAAAATCCTGATGTGCAGGCTATATAATTTTTGTCGTCCGTCAAAACAACGTCCGATTTTAATCTCATTAATACAGATTTGGACGGAAAAAAATCTTAAGAGCAAGACTAGGCATGCTCAGAGACGAAAGAACACATACAAAAGCAATCCAACACATGACATCACTTCTGAAGTAGAATTCTGTCGTACGGGAAAATTCATATGAAAATAACCTCTTCACTTTCCACATCAGACTAGCATGCCACAAAAATAAGACGACAGCTCCTTCAATAATCTGATTGTGTGTACGGGGCTTAAGGCCCCTTTCACACGGGCGATCTGATCCCCCTGTCAGTTTTTCAGGCGGACCTGATCGGATGCCCCGTGCATCCCTATGGGGTAGCGGGTGTCAGCGGAGACATCTCCGCTGACACCCGCTGCTATCCGATCCGGTCTGTGAAATCCGGACGCATGGAAACCCTATTTTCCATCCGTCTGGAGGATTGGATGGGACTGGATGAGAACGGACAGGCGGTTCGTTCTGATCCGATCTCCCCCAAAGAGGACAGCGGGGATCTGACAGCTCCATCTCTGCCCATCTAAATAAATACCAGACCTAAACCAGATTAAAAGTTTAATATAAATTTTAACTGTTGGTAAAATTACAATTAAATTCTACAACCACACTTTCCCTAGCAGAGTTGGCAGTGGAACTTGACTCTATAAGCAATCTAGAATGTCTGCGGTCTCAGGAAAGTGATAGTGAGGAACAGTTCAAGAAAACTTGGACCTATTGGTCTATGTTCAAACTATCAGCTATGTTTTAGATGCTGCCCCTAAGCCATGATGGAATTCCCCCCTTTATCCTCCCCACTTCCCAGTCAGTTGTTTACCCCTTTCTTTTTTCACTTTCCCAACACTTTTGGTTACCTGTTCGCTTACCTACATGCCTAGACACTCACCCATACCATCTAAACTCTCAGTACCACTATGTGGGTGTAAGCATTTAATGCTGCTTAAGCCCAGGTTCACACTGAAGTCGTTTTGAAATTGTGCGAGTTCAGCTGAACTCACACGATTTCAAGCAGGCATTTGAATTAGACTTCGGGGGTGACTTCACAGATATCTGTGGGGGTTCCTGCACTGATGTCTATGGAAACTGCCCCCCCCCTCCCCCCAAAATCGCTGAAAGTAGTACAGAAACGACTTTTCGGAATTGGTGCGTCGCTGCAAGGTCAGCGTCGCACTGATTCAGACGGTACCATTGCCGGCTATTGGCTCCAATTTGACATGTCAAAATGGACCAATGTGAACGTGGACTCAATCTGTTCTTGACTGTTTACTTGGCGACGTCCTCATTGGGATTACCCATTGCAGACATTTACTAGCTGAAAAACAGGATGAAGTTTACAATGCAACCTCCTCCTACTTCCATCATTGACTGATTTTGCTCATTTACACTAGAATCTGAACATGAAGGTTCTCTATTGTAAGCTAACAAACATTATTGTAAAGAATCTCTATGTCATGCCTTATTGTTAGGTCGTTTGTCTTTTCTCCTTTGTACTTCATGCCTATGAAACCTAACAAACAATTACAATTATTGTGAACCCTGTCACCTGGGTTTGGTCTGGCGCTCCTTTCTGTATTTCTAGGGATTCAGCTATTGTTGGGTACCCAACGAGGAAAGCATTCGTGTGTGGGAGCCGCCTCCCCAGAATTATTGTGTTCGTTTGAAGTTTTCCTTCTTAATACATGTGCAAGTTTAAAAATTCTGGGTGCCACCGAGCAGGTTGTTCCACAGTGGTGAATAAGGCATGGTAAGTCGGATATGGGGGGGGGGGGGTCAGCTGCTGAAGATCACAGACAATAGGGTCAACTAGTATTTTGCCCTCAGCCTTTTGATGGGCTCAGCTTTTACAGTTCAGGTTCTCAAAGTGGTTGTAAAGGCTATAGCCTAGTACACACTAGAGACAGCTCAGGAGAAACTGCTATACTAACCAACACACACAAACACTCAGGTCAGCAGACTTTTTCAGTCATGCCCCTTTGAAATGGCCATCTTCTGTTGGACCAACTCCAGTGTACACAGGCCGCATGTTGGCCGGTCTCTATAGAGTGATGCTGCCCGACATTTGGCCCATGTGTACCAAGCGAAAAGGTTTTTACCTTAACACATTCTCTGCAATAAAGTAAAAAAAAAAAAAAAAAAAAACTGCTATTGTCAGCTCCCCCACACCTCTCCTTCCCCCCCACTACCAGCCACCCCCAAAAACGTACCCAAGCCCGATTTCGATCCAGCATTTTGCCCGAGTGTAGCACCATTTGCGGCTGCTGCTGTCAACCAAATACAATGAGGAGAGATGGGGCACAGTGCGGCTTGGGGTGGAGGCCACGTGAGTTCCCCCATAGCAAGCAGCTTGCTACAGGGGGCACTCAGCTTGGGGGGAGCCAGAAGTGTCAGCATGGGACACTAGAAGATTAGGGCCATCAGTGTATTTCAAATGATTTGAGAATTTTTCCAATCACAAGGGTTTACTAAAATACTATATTTTCAGCATTAAAAAAAAAAAAAAAAGTGCCAGCTCCTAGACCGTGGTAACCTATATTGCAATGCACAGCCTCTAGTTTATCATGCACAAGTACAGCATTTTAAACACTTAATTTTCCTAGAGGAGCCAAGTACATTTTCATAGTCCAGATTAGAACTGCACGATTCTGGATAAAATGAGAATCACAATCACATCATCTTTCACATTATACAGAAAACAAAATCGTGCCAACTTTATTGTTTAGGTTTTTTTAATTCATGACATATAGATTATATATTTTTACAAGAAAATTACTTGAAACCCCCAAACCTTTATTTATTATATATATATACATATATATATATAACACTAGGGCAATGGCAGTGGTTGCAATATTTTATGTCACACTGTGTTTGTGCAGCGGTCTTTAAGGCCCCATTCACACAGGGGCGATCCGACTTGGGGGGGGCGACCTCCGAGGTCGCAGTGCGAGCAGCGCGCCGCGACCTCGGAGCGGCCGGCAAGGACTTTATAACATTGAAGTCTATGACGGTCGCTCCCGGTCGCCCCAAAGAAGCTCCGGACCCTTTTTCTAAGTCGGAGCGAATTGTGTCGCTCCTATTAGAACGGGTCCACAGCTTCCCTATGGAAGGCGACCTACGGTGACTTGTGAGGCGACCAGGTCGCCTCACAGGTCGCCTTAGTGTGAACGGGGACTTACGCAGTTGTTTGGGAAAAATAGACTATGTGTCTTATTTGTATCATCTTTTTTTTTTTTTCTTTGAAGGCAAAGAGTACCTATAATAAAAAGAACAAATAAATTAGGCATGTAATAATGGAGTGTGAACTAGTGGTGCACTGAAATAAAACATTTCTGGCGCTGAAACCGAAAATTCAGAAAGCACTTAAAACCGAAATGGACAGTTTTAAAAAAATGTTTATAAAAACCTATTTAATGTGTGGCTGCTATATTTGCATTTAAGTCAATGGGACGCACCATGCCATTATTGGCATCTTTTTTTATTAATTTTTTTTCTATTGGCAAAACACTGATAACCCCATTTTCAGACGATAGTTTTCACCGATCAATATATCGGTGCATCCTTGGTGTAAATTTTTCCCTGTGTTTATTTGGGATATGTTCGAGTGAAAGTTCTATCTGTGTGTATATATGATAATAAAGTCTTCCCCCCCCCCCCCTTTTTTTTTTTTTTTTTATATTTTTCTTTAAAAAATAACAAACATGTTATACTTATCTGCTCCTGTTAAATGATTTGGCATAGAGCAGCCCGGAACTTCCTCTTCTCAGGGTCCCTCATTGGCTCTCCTGGCCCCTCCCTCCCGCGAATACCCGCACAGCAAGCAGCTTGCTATGGGGGCACTTGAGCCGCAGCTGTGTCCATTCAGACCCGGAGCCACAATTCGGCCCAACCCTCCCTCTCTTGATTGGCTAACTGACTTTGACAGCAGTAGGAGCCAATGGCGCCACTGCTGTGTCTTAGCCAATCAGGAGGGAGAGTCCCTGGATGCACTCCTGCACATCGCTGGATCAAGATCAGGCTCAGGCTCAGGTAAGTAGAGGGGGGCTGCTACATACAGAAGGATTTTTATCCTAATGCATAGAATGCAAAGAGATAAACCTTCAGCCTTTATAACTACTTTAAGTTAGTATCCATTGTGGGTGATGAACTGTGCCACTGGCTTTTTGGCAAATCTTTCTGAAATGTTTGCAAAACATTTGAAAACTACACGCCCAGTCCACAGTAAAAAGTTCTGTTCTACTCAGGATATTAAAGTATAACTAAAAGGCAAAACTCCCTGAAAGGGAAAGCAGGGATTGCAAAGGCAGATGGTTTTTTATTTTTTATCTTAATGCATTCTATGCATTAATTTAAAAAACTGTGTGTAGCAGCCCCCCTAATACTTACCTGAGCCCTTCTTTATCCAGCAATGTTGCAGGGAGTTTATCAGCTGCCTGGGACTCCCTTCCTAATTGGCAGAGGCAGCAGTGCAGCGCGATTGGCTCCTGCTGCTGTCAAAGTCAGTCAGCGAGCCAATCAGGACTGAATGGACGAGGCTGGGTCTCGGCTCTGTGTCTGAATGGACACAGGGAGCTGTGAATCGGCTCGGGTGCCCCCAAGGCAAGCTGCTTGCTGTGGGGGCACTCAACAGGAGGGAGGGGCCAAGAGCACTGAAGAGGGGTCCGAGAAGAGGAGTATCTGGGCCACTCTGTGCAAAACCAACTGCACAAAGCAGGTAAGTATAAAACTTTTTTTTTTTTTTAAATCGCAAACTGACTTTACAATTACTTTAAAGACAAACATTTCTTCTGACTCTTGTTGCTTACAAGTTAAAATCTGTAATATATAACACATACACACATACATACATACATACAGTATCTCACAAAAGTGAGTACACCCCTTACATTTTTGTAAATATGTTATTATATCTTTTCATGTGACAACACAGAAGAAATGACACTTTGCTACAATGTAAAGTAAAGTAGTGAGTGTACAGCTTGTATAACAGTGTATATTTGCTGTCCCCTCAAAATAATTCAAACACACAGCCATTAATGTCTAAACCGCTGGCAACAAAAAGTGAGTACACCACTAAGTGAAAATGTCCGAATTGGGCCCAGAGTCAATATTTTGTGTGGCCACCATTATTTTCCAGCACTGCCTTAACCCTCTTGGGCATGGAGTTCACCAGAGCTTCACAGTAGGGATCGACCGATTATCGGCAAAGCTGATATATCGAGGGCCGATATGACACTGGGAGGGAAAATGGCTAATTGGGCCCAATTTGGACATTTTCACTTAGGGGTGTACTCACTTTTGTTGCCAGTGGTTTAGATATTAATAGCTGTGTGTTGTTAATTTTGAGGGGACAGAAAATTTACACTGTTATCCAAGCTGTACACTCACTACTTTACATTGTAGCAAAGTGTAATTTCTTCAGTGTTGTCACATGAAAAAATAAAATAAAATAATTTACAAAAAAGAAAAATGTGTACTCACTTTTGTGAGATACGGTATATATATATATATATATATATATATATATATATATATATATATATATATTTATTACACATACATAATTTTTCTTCTTTTTTTTTTTGGTTACCCAAGTCTATTAAAATAAAAATCTTTTTAAAGCCAAGACAAAAACTACTATTCTTTTTATACATGGCCACTCATCCCCATACCCTCCCTTTTATGTGGCACTCTTTAAACACTCCTCTTGGAAACTGGAGAAAGGCATGGTTCAGAATAGTGAAATGCTCATTCAATAACACTATATTTATATTTTAATCTGCTTGCAAGGTTCTCCTTTAACGGAACTGGGTACCAGTAGGAGTATTGAAAACCCCCTTAGGCTATGATGATCGATGCTTTATGAAGCTGTGGTCTGAACGGTGATGTCGTCCATATCTGGTCAATATGCCTAAAATTGATCTTTCTGATCCAGAATTTTTGGCCTTATCCCTACTCAAATTTACATTTCTACCCCAAAAGACTCGGCCCATTTTGTACCATCCAGTTCTGTGCCTTACAGTTAGACCCCTTTCACACAGGGCAGACTGACAGGAGTCCACATGGGGGGATCTATCCGCTGAGCAGGTGGATGACTTGTCCGTGTCTGCTCTGCTTGTGCAAAGCAGGCACAGACACAGCCCCTTCTCCTCCATAGGTGGTTGGATGTAAAATGGACCGCCTGTTTGCACCCGATCGATGGAAGGGGAACAGATCCCCATCCGTCAGTTTTTAGCAAATCAGAATGGCTGTAAGTGGGTTTAAAAATGGAAACATCTGTTTACACCTGCCGATCCATTGAGGAGAATGGGGGGGGTTCAATCAGGTTGGCCTAAAAAACTAACAGGCATACCCAATCAGACCACTAGCATGAAAGGGGATTAAAACAAAAAAGCTTGCTTTCTTTTTGAACACATTGCTTATATTACCGAGTAATTTTCCAGCGTTCACCAACTTCCAGTTGAGATTTCCTAAGATTTGGGAACCTTAGCTAGATAAAGTACTCCCCAAACCCTAGACCAATCAATTAAAGTGTTACTAAACCCACAACAGTAAAATCAGTCAGTATATGCGGTAAAGCATGCTTGTCATACTCCCTGTGGAGTCTAAGGGGCTAATCCCCTTGCATTGTGTAAAAAGGCTGTTTGATTCTGACTTTTCTGATCCTTCCCTTTTTCCACTGTCCCCAAACCATCTCCTGATAGAACAGAGTCTTGGGGGCAAGCTGCAAATGCTCAGTTTGGCGTGTATTGTTAGGGATTTTTTTTCATCTCGGAGACTGACTAGGAGAGCTTTCTGAAAAGCACAGGTGACGCAGTCTTCCAAAGAGACCGTTGTGAGCCGTCTCCTATGTGACCAGTTGGAGGTGAAGACAGAAAAACCTTACCGTGATGGTAAAGTCTCTTTTTTTTTTATAAACAAACAAACAAATGTTCTACTTTCCTCCTCTGAGCAGCTGGTTTTGAAAAGAGCAGCCCGGATCCTTCTTTCCTTGGGTCCCTCTCTCCCATCGACTGCCCCCACAGCATGCAGCTTGCTATAGGAGCACCCGAGCCGAGCTGCAGCTTCGTGTGTCTATTCACACAGAGCTGCTGTTCACCCTCCCCCCCTTATTGCCGCACTGACTTTGATTGTCAGCCATGGGAGCCAATCAAGAGGGAGAGTACCAGGATGGCAGAGGGACTTGGACATCACTGGACAGAGAGGGGGCTCAGGCAAGTATTAGGGGTGCTTGGGGGCTGCTACACACAGGAGGCGTTTTTATCTTAAAGCATGGAATGCATTAAGATAAAAGAAAAACCTTTCTGACTTTACAACTTTAAGTTTTCATAATTGATGGTATTTTACAATACAAAGTCATCAATGTGTTTCAACGCTGATGCATGTAGATGCGCTGTCGTTACTTTGGTGGGCAAAGGTATTCCTTAATGTGAACTTGCGATAACATATTAGAAAAATTATGTAGCATAACTATGCAGGACAAAAAGTTCAAACATTTCACTCTGTCTGCACGTTTGTTTTTAGACAGTGACTCACAAAGTAGTAAAGGCAGCATCATGATGACAGCCCTGGGGCCTTCACTTTTTAAAAACAAGGAATAGCAACCTCTATGTGTCAAGCTACAGAAGATAACAAAATCCTATAACCATTATCGCCATCCAAAGCTAAAAAAATTTTTTTTTTTTGCAAAACTATTTATTGACCTCTTTAACCACTTAAGGACCAAGCCTATTCCTGACACTTGTTGTTTAAAACAGGGCTTGACAAATTTGCCTGAAATCTAGGAGCCAGCTAAAAAAGTTAGGAGACAGTTTTTTTTAAACTAACAACCAAGCTTTATTTAATAAAACGGAAACTAAATTTACACATAAATACGACTAGAACCCCACTCTCCTCTATAGCGCTATTGGATGGAAACAGACTGTCTGTCTCTTTCCATCCGATGCTATCTGATCCGATCCACGGGATGGATAGAAAATAAAACCACCATCCATCTGTTTTTGGAGGACAGGATCAGATGGTGGCAGATTACCGCTCCATAGAGGAGAATGAAGGGTCCGATCAGGTCTGTCTGAAAAACTGACAGGCGGACCCGATCAGACAGCCCGTGTGAAAGGGGCCTTCGGCTGTGGCACAGCGATGAGGAGGAAAAAAAAAAAAAAGTGTGTATATATATATATATATATATATATATATATATATATATATATATATATAAAATTTTAATAATAAGAATTGAAAAAAAAAAAAAAAAAAAAAAAGAAAAAAGATGTTTATTTTTTTTTTTAAATTTAAAAAATAAATAATAACCACACTCCCTGTCCACTTACCTTTAAGCAAAGTTAACTGGACAGAGAGATGAAGCCTGCAAAAACTTTCCATCTCCTTCCAAAGAGCAGATGAGAGGGAAGGCATTGAGAACATGCATTACTCCCGGCCACCACAAGAGGGCGCCAGTTCCCCTAGCCTCTCATCTCACAGAAGAAGGCCGAAAAGCCGGGGGCCTCAATTTATGGACGGCGTGGAAGTCCGTACACTTGGGAAAGAAGGCGGGGGCGCAAAAGGGACAGGACACCTCCTGCAGGGCACCCCAGGCGCCAGGTCGCTAATTCTAGTCGCTAATTCTAGTCGCAAATGCGACCTGGCGCCCGGGGTTTGTCGAGGCCTGGTTTAAAAGTTAAATTACTTAAAACCCCCAAACAGATTTTTTTTTTTTTTTTTCAGCAGAGACCCTAGAGAATAAAATGGAGATCATTGCAATACTTTATATTCCACAGTATTTGTGCAGCTGTCTTACAAAAAACACTTTAATTAAAAAATATTTAAAAAAAAAAAAAAAAAAAAAAACAGTAAAGTTAACCCATTTTTTTTGTATAATGTGAAAGATGTTATGGCGTGTAAATTGATACCCAACATGTTATTCTTTAAAAAAATTGCGCACACTCAGAACAGTGACAAACTTTGGTACTTAATCTCCATAGGTGACGCTTTAAAAAATTCCTATAGGTTACTAGCTTAGAGTTACAGAGGCGATCTAGTACTGGAATTATTGCTCACGCTCAAACCATCATGGCGATACCTCACATGTGTGGTTTGAACATGGTTTACATATGTGAGCGCGACTTGCATATGCGCACAAGCTATGAGGGACGAGGTGCTTTAAATTTTTTTTTTGTTTTTCTTATTTTACTGTTTTTTACACTGTCCCTTTAGAAAAAAAAAAAAAAAGAAGGCATCACTTTTATTCCTATTACAAGGAATGTAAGCATCCCTTGTAATAGAAATAAGCAGAACACGGCCTCTTTCATGTGAGATCTAGGGTCAAAGACACCTCAGATCTCACATTTACACTTAAAGGAATAAAGAGAAAAAATTAAAAAATAAGTCATAAAGCGAAAAAAAATAAAATAAAAAAATATATAAAAATAAGTCATTCTTTTTTCCCCTAAAGAAAAAAAATGGGCCCTTTAAAGCGGTAGTATCCCGCTTTTTTACACTTTTACCTACAGGTAAGCCTATAATAAGGCTTACCTGTAGGTACATATAATATCTCCTAAACCGGCATTGTTTAGGAGATATTTACAGTGCATGCAGCCGCTCGTGCGAGCGGCGCATGCGCTCTGAAGGTCCGGGGGGACCTTCAATCTATTTGCCGGGAGCTTGCCGGAAAATCACTCCCGTGCATGCGCGGGAGTGACGTCATCGCGGCTCCGGCCAATCGCGCCGGAGCCGTCTCTTCCAGCCAATCACCGCGCCGGAGCCGCCGAACCCGGAAGAGACGGCGAGGGATCATGGCAGCGCCCGCAGCGATGTCCGGGGGTCCGTGTCGGGGCTTCGTTCTAAGGTAAGTAATACATAATGAGCTAGTATGCGA
Source organism: Pelophylax lessonae (assembly GCF_965119305.1). Lineage (NCBI taxonomy): Eukaryota > Metazoa > Chordata > Amphibia > Anura > Ranidae > Pelophylax > Pelophylax lessonae. Next base: position 131,717,894 of record NC_138780.1, read on the forward strand.
TGCATACTAGCTCATTATGCCTTTGTCTTGCAGGTTTTTTTTTTTTTTTTTTGATCTGTGGGTTTACAACCGCTTTAAGGCCAGAAGACGGAGGGGACGTTTTGGTCCTCCAAGGCCATAGAGTAGAGTGGGCGCCATCTTGTCCTCACTCGACTTCCTGCCCATCTGTACACGGGATCAGATCATTTCTGCTGCTGCCGCTTTACTCTCCTGTAAATGGGGTAAATGACCAGGAAGTGGCAGGAGGGTGGGGGGCACCTCTCCTGCCGCCCATAAAAGTGATCATGTGGCAAATCTGCCGCTGGGACCACTTTTCTGCTAAAGCGGACCTATCTGCCATAACCCTGGTATTCAACGTCAAAGCAGCGACATATATACACGGTGGGCAGTCCAGAAGGGGTTAAAAGCAAACTGTTCTCCAAGAGAAGAATGCTCGATACATCCCCATTACGCCCCATTTTATTAATTCAAGAAGGTAATGTTTCTACAGACCGTTGTGCTTGTATGACTAGAATTGTAGATTTACTGCAGCCATTCTGAATTAATGCCCACAGTTCCCAATTCTATAGAGCTTTCTGCCACCAAGTTAAAAGACAAAAATAGATAAAAAAAAAAAAAAGAGAAAAAGTGGTCTCCATTGCCGATTACTCCGCAACAGCCCAGTTAATAAAAGCAATTTTAACATGGTTCGAATCTGCTCTGCAACTCTGTTCTATTATAATTCACATGGATTCAGGAGGAAATAGAAGCTCTTTTTCAAAGTTCATTTTGCCCTTTGTCACTCTGTAATCGGTTTCTGTTCCATGTAATTGTTTACCAGGAGAGCTAAGCTTGATCAATACTTTATGGAAATTAAAATCCCACAAAGTCATCCAGTGTTCAGATTAAATGACACGGTTAATCCCAATTTGGTTACTAGCCTTTTATTCATAAAATATATAAAAACTAAATAAAAGTACTGTTATGTCATTCCATAACAGAGAACAGCTTTATTTAAAATTATTTGTAATGACTTCGAAAGGAAACCTTTTAACCCACACGGCAATTTATGAATAATACATGCTGTTGATACGGAGGCATTGCCTTGCTCAACAAACTTACAACACACTCCCAAAATCACCTCCAAGAAGTTCTGATGTGGCTACAAAAGTATTGCAGACAGGGATCCATTGCTAAAAATACTCAAGTGCCACAAACAGAGTACAAAAACATGTGGTATGTAGCAGTATTTATGCAATACCTTTAAGAGCCGGTTCACATTAGAGCGATCCGACTTGCCGGGGCGACCTCACAAGTCGCGGTGCGCTGCTCGCACCGCGACCTCGGAGCTGCCGGCACGGACTTCATAACATTGAAGTCTATGCAGGTCGCTCCGGGTCGCCCCAAAGAAGCTCCAGACCCTTTTTCTAAGTCGGAGCGACTTGTGACGCTCCTATTAGAACGGGTCCACAGCTTCTCTATGGCAGGCGACCTGTCAGGCGACCAGGTCGCCTGACAGGTCGCCCCAGTGTGAACTGGCTCTTAAACTACTACTAAGCCATCTTGCAATTAAATATATCAATACAAGCCATACTGCTATAAACATGAACCATATACTAGTGGTGCAGTGAAATTTCGGGAACCAAAATTTTCGGTCGGAAATGGGTCATACATGCCGAAAATCAGAGCTGCCCGTTTTCGACGGGACAGTCCCGCCAAATAGGATCTTGTCCCGGCTAACTTACGCTGCCGGACTTGTCCCGGCCAGTGGGGGAGCGTGGGAGAGGCTGGAGGGGCCGTCTAACCTTTATTTTCCCTAACGGTGTCTCCCTGCTCCAGCCTCTATCTTCAGGCTCAGGATGGCCGGCGGGCGCCCTGTGATTGGGCGACTATGGCGGCAGTTTCTTCTGGAACCAGGCCCGCCCTCGCAGTCTCAGACCAGCGCGCTCAGCCACAGCACACGAGCCGCTTACTGCTCCGCTCAGGACCCGACCGTGGACGTTCTTCCTCTTACTGTAAGTGAGTGCCGGCAGATAATTGTCACTAAAGGATCGGATGTATGACAAAAAGGGGGGACAAGGAGTTTGAGGGCAAGAAAATAATAGAAAGTTAACAGATTACAGAAGTAAGTGACTGCTAGAGGAAGAGAGCAGAGTGCTGCTTATTAGAGAAGAGTGGGGAACAAAAGAGATATTGGAGAAAATGAGGGGATGCCTAGAATGCTACAGGAGGGACTACGTAGTCTCAGCAGTGCCATAAAACAAAAATTCTGTCCGGAAAAGAAATATAGGGAACAGTGAGAGAATACAGAGAGACACTGTCTCTGTATTCTCTACCTGTTCCTTATCTTTCTCTTCCAGACAGAACTTTTGTTTTATGGCACTGCTGAGACTACGTAGTCCCTCTCTAGCATCCCCTCATTTTCTCCAATATCTCTCTTTTGTCCCCCAATGTACTAGAAAAAACTATTTTAAAATCATTTGGGGGGGGGAAAAAAAAAAAAAGTCATTTTTGGTTTTCAACCAAGGGCATCCTGAATTTTCAGTTTCGAGACCAGAATTTTCATTTCAGTGCACCCCTACCATATACTAATCCAATTTTAAAAACAAGCACTTTAATTTTGCATTTAACTAGGAAAGAGTTGTGTCAACATATGCACAAAGTTAAATGCCAACTCCACCCCCAGACCTTCTCCACTTGCTCCCTGAAGCCACCCTCATCCCGCTGACACTGAGGGGTTAATTTACTAAAATTGGAGGTGCAGCTCTGCATAGAAACCAATCAGCTTTCCAGGTTTTAGGCCTCATGCACACTGGACATTATAAAATGCCAGTAGCGTTAGCTGTAGAATGAGTTTTGCAGTAGTGTTTTTCAGCATTGGCATTTGTGCTTTTTAGCAAAACTATACTCCCACCAAAGGTTATGGCTCAAAAATGCTAATAAATGCCAAATAGCCGAGTTTTTCAGAGTAAGAGCGTTTTTACAGCTGAAAAACTCCTCTGAAAACGCACTAGTTCTGGGTTTTTCCCCAGCCAGAAAATGCTGATAAAACGCCTATGTGTGCATGGACACATAGGATAACATGCTGGGGAGTTTACTGGCTGTAGAAAAAAAAAAAAAAAAAAAACCACACGCAGAAGCCAAAAATGGCAACCTTAGGCCCCTTTCACACACCTGTTTTTCATCCATCTGTTGACGGATGAAAAACGGACATCAATGCATTCCTATGGAAAAACGAATGTAAATGGATTATCATGCATTTACATCCATTTTCATCCGCTTCCGTCAACATTCGTTTTTTGAACAGATGAAAATCCCCATTTTTCATCCGTTAAAAAAAAACGGATCGGACGACAAACGGATGTTGACTGAAAAAAAAAAAAAAAGAGAAAAAAAAAACGTGAATGAACTGATGAAATGAACGGGCCGTATGTGTGAAAGGGGCCCTATTGTTACAGCTTAATTGAACAAGTTGAAGTTGGAAACTGATCAGCTACCGTGCACAGCTGCGCCAGATTTTGCCCTCTCCAAATGTAGTAAATTCACCCCAAACTGCGGTCTCCAAGATTGGTCTGCAGACATTTTTTTTTTTTTTTTAAACTTCATCCAGGGAGCTCTGCAGGGGGAAAGGACAGACTAGATTTCCTAATGATGATGTCTGTGCTGTCTAGGATTACTGCGAGCCCAGGCCTGCACGATGACCCCATTAAGAATCAACCCGTTATCGGTGGGGCCAATATTCACTTTTTTTTTTCCTTAAGTATTGGTATCGGCCACAAACTTGCCAATATGGCTTCAAGTGGTTGTACCAGAGTGATGCCTACAGCTACAGGCATCACCCCAGTACCATTTGTGCTGCCCACCAACGCCATCTATCAGTGCTGCCCACCAGTGCCCATTATTGCCATCTATCAGTGCCACCTACCTGTGCCCATTATTGCCCACCAGTGCCGCCCATCAGCGCCGCATGACCACGCAATTGTCATTCAAAATGCAATAGCGCTAAAAGCTGAAAAGTGGTCTGGGAAGGAAGGGGGTTTAGGTGCCCAGTATTGAGGTGGTTAAAGCTGACAGTCGGCTTTCTTGTAATAACAATCAATGCGACTAATCAGCCGCTCAGCTGTTATTACAAGCAGCGGGAGGGGTTGTCTCCCCAACTTTGCCGCCTTCCGTCTCCTGTCCCACTGGGAGATCCATGTGACCAGCCGGCATGTCCATCAGCTGGCCGAAGACCCAAACAAAGCCGCAATTGGCTCTGATTGGGTCTCGGATGTAGTAACCCGGAAGGGGTGTCATATCACTTCTGTTTACTGGAGCCTTAAGGCACCAGATTTTAAAAAAATTACAGTATGCAAAAACAGCCAAACTTGGTGTTTTGAATGCTTTTAAGTGCAAAGCAAGGGGTGTGGGGCCTTATAGAACCCAGATCCCTCCATAAAGAGTACCTGTCACTGCCTATTACTGTCACAAGGGATGTTTACATAATTCCTTGTGACATCAATAAAAGTGATCAACAAAAAATTTTTTTTTTTTTAATTTTTAAGTGACAGTGTAATTTAGTTAAACAGCTTTGAAATGAAGGCCAGAGCCTCTTTATTTTTAACCTATACTGCGGCGGTCAGCCCCGTGCAGGCCAATAGGGGGCGAGCGCGCGCCGCCGGAGGCGCGCTCCCGCCCCCGCTCGTTCACGGACACCTCCGTGTGAGTGACCGGCGGACCGATCGCGATCGTCAATTACAGAGGGAGAAAGGCAGATGACTAATTGACTAATGTAAACAAAGCCGTCTGTCATTCTTCCTTGTGTAACAGCAGAGATCATACGGTCCGGCTATGGAGGATCGTTGATCTCTGCTGTTACACACACAGCCACATCCCTGCACAGTAAGAAGCACGCCCCTAGGGACACACTTAGCCACTGCATCACTAATAAAGTTAACCCCTTCCCTGCCATTGTAATTTTTACAGTAACAGTGCATATGTATAGCACCGATTACTGTAGTAATGTCACTGGTACCCCCAAAAGTGTCAAAAATGTCAGTCAAGGGTCCAATCTGTCCACCGCAATGTCACAGTCCCAAAAAAAAAAAAAATAATAGGACAAAAATCTCTTTAGTTAGTAAACGCAATAACTTTTGCGCAAACCAATCAAAATACGCTTTTTTTTACCAAACATAGGTAGCATAAAACAAATTGGCCTAAAATGTTAAAAATTTTGATTTTTACATTTTTTTGGGGGGGAATTTCATATAAAAAAAAATGTGAAAAATATTGTTATTTTTGCAAAATTTTTTGTTTATAGCGCATGATTAGGAAAAAAAAAAAAAAAAATCGCACAGGTGATCAAATACCACCAAAAGAAATCTCTGTTTGTGGGATAAAAAGGACGTCAAATTCGTTTAGGTATAGCGTCGAACGACCGCGCAATTGTCCGTTAAAGCCATGCAGTGCCGAATCGCAAAATAGGGCCTGGTCAGGAAGGGGGTAAAATCTTCCGGGGCTTAAGTGGTTAAAGTGATTGTAAAGTTTTTTTTTTTTTTTTTTGTTAAAAATACAAAACATGTCATACCTGCTCTGTGCAGTTGGTTTTGCACAGAGCAGCCTCTTCTCGGCTCCCTCTCCTCGGCGCCCCGCCCCCCAGGCTGTAGACCGGCCTTGCCCCCCCCCTCTCTCCTCATTGGCTGAATTTGATTGACAGCAGCAGGAGCCAATGGCCGTCTCAGCCAATGAGGAGGGAAAGTCTTGGGCAGCCGAGTGTCTCCTGCAACATCGCTGGATAGAGATGGGGCTCACGTCACGCAAGTATTAGAGGGGCTGCTGCACACAGAAGGATTTTTATCCTAATGCATAGAATCACAACCACTTTAACTGTGCTAAGCCTCACTTCATTGTTTAATAAAAGGTGGATTTAGGCTTTAACATCTGCACTATATGTGGGTCAAAGCAATATAGCAATTATTCTGGGATACTTTAAACAAAAAGGTTCAGGGCAGAAACAGGCAACGAGTTCTACGTGGTTAGCAATACCCCCAATCTGATTTCTGCCTCTCAAGGAGTCTGAAGAACAAAATGCATGGTTTTTGCTGTTCCTTATTTGTTATTATTGCAAATCCTAAAAGAAAAAAAAAAAAAAAATACACAGTTGAATTCCATAAAACAGCCATTTTACCTGCCAAGGCATTTGTCATTTTGCCCAGGTCGTTCTGAGATTTAAACAGCTCTTGGAGACAACAGGACCAGGATAAAGACATCACTTTTCTTTACTCCAAGTATGTAATACAACTCCCATCATCTACCTGCCTCAGCCAGCGAATGGACAAAGACAGACATCACTCACCCTCCTTGTTTGCCATGTGCATGCAGCAGAGCCTGATTAGCATAGAATGTTGCCCCTTTCCCTTTCAGGCTGGGCACTGCAGTTCAGGGGATTACAAAAGACTGGTATCAAAACAGGTACTGACTGACATTTAAATATATTTTTTGTTTCATATGTGCAGCTACATTCTATTTATTTTCTGCCTGGAGTTCAAATTTAGATAAAGTCTGTTCACCTACACAAAAAAAAAAAATCTATTAAGGCATATACAGCAATTTCTAGTAAACTTGCTAGAATTCAACAACCAAGCTGTCAAAGCAGGGTGAGAGATCGGTCCTTTGGACAGAAGATCCTCCCTGAAAGGGAGCTGCCAAGGAACGTCAGCGACCAGCCATACCAGATCAGGGTACCAAGTCCAGTCAGGCCAGTCCGGAGCGACTAAGATGACCAGAATCCCTTCTGTCTCGATGCTGCGTAGAAGTCTTGGCAGAAGCTTGAGAGGGAAGGCTTAAATTAGACGATATTGACCCCACGGGGCCACCAGCGTGTCTGGTGATTGACATAAGCCACTGCCGTGGCATTGTCCGATTGAATAAGCACTGGACAACCCTGAAGACGATCTGTCCAATGACCCACACACAGTCTAATCGCTTGGAGTTCTAAGACATTGATCGGGAGTCTGGACTCTTCCAGATCCCCTGAGCAGAATGCCGGGCAGGCTGGCATTCGTGGTGACCACTGTCCAATACAAGGGGAGGAAGGAATATCCAAGCCAAAGCGCCAGAGACCGAAGCCACCATATCAGGGACTCCTTCATGGCCTGACTCAGCAGGATCGGATTGTCCAGAGAATTTTCCTTCGCAGGGACCTCACATGGAACTGTGCAAACGGAACTGCCTCAAAAAAAAGGTAAACCCCATCAGGCCCAGCACCCGCATGCAAGTCTGGAGGGATGACCATTTATTGGACAGCAGGATGCAAATTGCAGCCTGCAATTTCTGGTGTATTGTTCGTATTGTGATCTTCAGGTTCTCCACAAAAGCAGAGGGAGACTCCACTCGCAAGAGATCGTCCAAGTAGGCAAGAACCGCGTTGGCGTAGCAAAGCCAGCACCGGGGCTAAAACTTTTGTGAAGACCTGAGAAGCAGAGGCGAGACCAAAGGGTAACGCCATAAACTGATTATGTTCCTCTCCCACAGCAAAGCAGGGGAAAAAAAACGCTGGTAACTAGCACATATTGGAATGTGAAAGTAGGTATCCTTGATATCGATAGAGGCGAGGAAATCCCCCGACGCAGGAATGCCAACACCATTCAAAATGGACTCCATTCTGAACTTCTGTACTCACACAAAGCAGTTTAGAGCCTTGAGGCCCAGGATTGGATGCACTTTGCCTTCCTTCCCGAGAACAGATTTGAGTAAAAACCCTGAAAACGTTCTGAGGTCAGAACCAGGACAATCATCCCTTGAAGGAACAGGTCTTGTACCGCTCCAAACAGGCCCTGTAAGCAGTCTGCGGGGGTGGAACGACAAGAGCGAAACTTGATCTTGTAGCCGGACTTAATGACTTTATGGACCCACTTTTCTTACACCAGGGAAGTCCACTGATCCAGAGAGGGGGGGGGGGGGGGGAGGGGGTACAACTACTCACCATACGAGGAACCAGGCATGCCCCACCCCAGGCAGAACCCCTCAACATTGAAACGGGGGGGGGTCTGTAGGCCAGGAAGAACGCTGCCTCTCGGGCCGAGGCCCGGTCGTGTGCGACCTTGCAAGGCGTTTAACTCACAGGCCAGCCCCCGTCCAGTGGGACCAAGTCGAGAGAGAGAGATCGAGAGAACCTCCTGGGACTGCCCATGGGTGTAGCCAGAATTCTCTTCTGCCTAGTGTCCTACTCCTGTAGGGGGCAGTATAACATAATGGTTATGAATATTAGGAGCTGTGTCCTGTCAATGAACTAAATAAATTAGGATATATATATTTTTTCCCCCACTCATTTTGATCATGTCATTTGATGATGTCTTAGTAACATTGTAATATTTGAAAGATACTCCTTTTGTATGTGTGCGCCATCCTCTGTGTGAGATAGACACACAGACACACACACACACACATTCTCACAAAAGTGAGTACACCCCTCACATTTTTGTTAATATTTTATTATATCTTTTCATGTGATAACACTGAAGAAATTACACTTTTCTACAATGTAAAGTAGTGAGTGTCCAGCTTGTATAACAGCCCTCAAAATACCGCAACACAGCCATTAATGTCTAAACCGCTGGCAACAAAAGTGATTACACCCCACAGATGCTCAATAGGGTTTAGGTCTGGAGACATGCTTTGCCAGTTGAGCACCTTTACTCTTCTTCGCTTCTTCAGAATGGCAGGGGTCCCCCGAAGGGAGGGGGATCATGCTCTGCTTCAGTATGTCACAGTACATGTTGGCATCCATGGTTCCCTCAAACTGTAGTTCCCCAGTGGCGGCAGCACTCATGCAGACCCAGACCATGACACTCCCACCACCATGCCTGACTGTAGGCAAGACACACTTGTCTTTGTACCCATCATCTGGTTGCCGCCACACGCTTGACAGCATCTGAACCAAAATTAATGTATCATTGTCTCATCAGACCACAGGACATGGTTCCAGTAATCCATGTCCTTAGTCAGCTTGTCTTAAGCAAACTGTTTGCGGGCTTTCTTGTGCATCATCTTTTAAAGAGACTTCCTTCTGGGACAAGAGCCATGCAGACCAATTTGATGCAGTGTGTGGTATATGGTCTGAGCACTGACAGGCTGACCCACCACCCCTTCATCCTCTGCAGCAATGTTGGCAGCACTCATACATCTACTTCCCAAAGAACCTCTGGATATGATGCTGTGTGTATGGCTCCAACAAAAGCCAGCCTTTGACAGAGAAAGGTCTGCCCATCGGCACCCGATCAGCACTCTCAGCCAATAGCTGAGAATGCTGAGACTGGTGTGTTCTGCCTATCAGAACACAATAGCTCAGCAGGGGAGATCGCTGTACTAACACTTGATAGTTAGTACAGCGGCTCCTCCTGAGTGCTTCAGTTTATTCGTTCAGCCCGCTGGGTTAAACGAAAAAAAACCAAAAATGATTATATATTATATATGAGTGTGTGTGTACCAGGCTTAAAAGTAGAACTATGGGCAATTTTTTTTCATTTTGGATAGAGTAAAGAAAGGTTATAACCTGTGTCAGAATTTTTTTTTTTTTCTGCAGAGTCCTGTCCCAAAGCAAAACAGGAAGTGAGAGGAAATCCCTGCAAATTAAGCTTTTTTCAGGCTTTTTTTGCAGGTGTTTGGAGGCAAGCATTGACATCTAACAAAAACGCTTGTAATCTGCCAAAAAAAGAAGCTCATGTACTTTTTTGAGCTTCAGGCGACAAAACGCTCATATATGAACAGGGGCGTTTGAAATGAATGGAATTTTGCTTGTTGGGCATTTTGAGACTTCAGAGATGAGAATTTTACGAGCTGAAAAACGCTCAGGTGTGAACAGGGTCTAAGGGAATTCTTTGGAGACCCCCAGGTCACCAGAACTAGTGTCCTCATTTGAAGATTTCCCCTCTATTACTTTTCTGGGGACAACCCAAAAGTTGGGATTTTCTTTTGCTTTCACTTTCAGGGACAAATAGAGACGGTGAATCACCCCAACGGGGGCACAGACAGCAATGAAAAACTGACAAGCGTTCTAATCCCTCTGCATGATCCAAAAACGTAAAAATAAAAAGTTTTGCCTTTAGTTATACTTTAAGACCCAGCAACATCTGCAAAACTGCAGCAACATTATCTGTAAGCAATGAAAGGTCTGGGGTGACTGTGGACTTGAAATGAAGTTCCACAAGTCTTGGATTTTGCCTCATGCTCCCCAAATGCAGGAAGTTCAAATCAAGCAGATATTATTAGTATGGTAGAGTAAAATAATTAAAACACTCATTTTAGTTATTGGGAAGGTTTGAAACTGCTATTTGTATTAAACCAGATCTAAAGCCAAAACTTTTTGAAAAGGCTTCTTCATACCGCATGCACATTTGCCCCAGATTTGCAGGACAGTTTTGTATTTTGCAGTGCTGCTTTTAGATTTTTTTTTTTTTTTTTTTTTTAAACACAGTTCCAACAAAAAAAAGCCCACAATGCAGTACTTTTTTTTTTCAAATGCATTCGAAAGCTCCACAATGGTGTGAACATTAATACATTTATTTTTATTTTAAAACCTATACCAGAACAGGAAGAGGGGGGGGATCTAGAAATAGGGGTCAACTGTCCAGAAGGTAATTTTTTTCAATTTGGAGAAGTTTCCTCCTCTGAAACAGAAGTAAGGCTCGGTTCATACTGCCGCCACTTCAAAGTCGACATCCCAGCACATCTTTGACACGGCTTGCATATGACCTTTTTAACAGAAGTCAATGCCAGTCTTCCCGCCAAAAGTAGTGCACGAACCTTTTTTCAAGTCGCTCCTCTTACACCAATTCCATTACACTTAATGGTGTGCGACTTGTGATGTGACATGTGCTCTCAAAGTCGTAGCTGGGCCTTAAAGTGGAGCTCCACCCAAAAGGGGAAGTTCCTCTTTAAGGAATTGTTCCCCGCTCTTCTCTAACAATTGCCACTTTTGAGGAGCAGGTACCCAATTTTGAAACGGGTACCTACTTCCGCTCGAGCTTAGCAAAGGAAGTTCTCCTTCCTCCCTCCCCCCTGCAGTCTTCTGGGACACTGACAGGTCCCAGAAAAAATTCCTCACACAAAACAGTTCTTGTTCAAAAAGGATTTATATAAACCTACCCCCTAATCACCCATGCAGTCAGGTGAACCACCTACTGCCGTCCGTTGACAGGCATACCTATGAAAAAGAAAAGGGGAAGAGGAAAAGGAACTCTCCTCAAAGAAGTCAACTAAGGACATCCGGGTGTATTAGTGCAAAAACTTTATTAAATTTGTGAAGGTATTATTGATTCCATATGAAAAAAACACACACAATAAAAACAATGATGAGTAAAATCAAAACAAGCAAGGGAGATCTATCTGCAGTAACCGATTCATCTACTCATGAGGGTAATGGTGTATTAAAGGCTTGTAAAGATTATTGCCACTGAAGGTGACTAGATCATAGCCCAAACACAGTTAACTCAACAAGTAGAACCAATCTCTGGGACCGGGCTCACCCAGGATTGATCGCCGGTGGTGTCCAGCAAAGGTTAACGTAGCCTATGGCTCCATGTGGATTCACTTGGCAGTGCAATTACCACTTCCTTGTGGATGTTCGGAACCAGTCCGAGATGTTTAGAGGCTATGCTGACAGCACAATGGCATAGTTTGGAAAGAGTTCCATTAAATATGTTTACCTCCTTTGATTTGGCGCATCCATCCTCCAAGTGATTCCGTTCCTGTTCCCAGCAGACGTCAATGGTCCGCAGCTTCAGCGTGTGTCCCTCAGTGCGAAGGCTCTCTTCCGCCTCCTACTCTCAGCTTAGTCCATTTGGGGAGGGGCGAGCCGCAAGTCGTCACCGCTGTGACTTCCACGCTTGCACTCTCCGGAATGAAGGGCTTACACACAGCTGGCTCCCCGCTTGGTGCGGTGATGTGCCGCAATGCTGACGTGTTTCACCAGCAGATGGCGCTGGTTTCTTCAGAGCTGGGGTTGTACGCTCTATATAGGCCCCTGATTGGGCACACATGTGCAGTTTCCAAATACTTATTGGAGTATTACCTCTAACTATTACCTCTTTTTAGAGGTAATACCCCAATAAGTATTGCGGACCATTGAAGTCTGCTGGGAACAGGAACACAATCACTTGGAGGATGGATCCGCCCCACATCAAAGGAGCTATACATATTTAATGGAACTCTTTCCAAACTATACTATTGTGCTGTCAGCATCAGCATAGCCTCCATACATTTCGGGCTGGTTCTAACATCCACAAGGAAGTGGTATTTGCACTACCAAGTGACTCCACATGCAGCCATAGGCTACATTAACCTTTGCTGGACACTCCCGGCGATCAATCCTGGGTGAGCCCGGTCCCAGAGACTGGTTCTACTTGTTGAGTTAAGACTGTGTTTGGGCTATAATCTATTCACCTTCGATGGCAATCTTTACAAGCCTTTAATACACCAATACCCTCACGAGTAGATGAATTGGTTACTGCAGATCTGCTTGTTTTGATTTTACTCTCATCATTGTTTTTATTATACGAGTGTGTGGTTTTTTCATATGGAATCAATGATACCTTCACAAATTTAATAAAGTTTTTGCACTAATACACCCGGATGTCCTTAGTTGACAGGTCCCAGAAGACTGCATCCACCATTCACAATGCACAGTGCGACTCGTGCATGCACAGTGGGCTGCAACCTGTTACAACCGGGTGCCAATAGTGAAGATGTCAGGGACCAAAGACTGCGGGTGAGACTGACTGGGCTGGATCCTGGGACAGGTGAGTGGATGTCAGCAACTACACACTATTGAGGGTCTCCCCAATAGTGTATATGGTAAGGCAAAAAAACTGCCAGGAGTTTTGAAGCATTCATTTTTTGCCTGAATATATAAAATTAAATGAAATGTTAAATGAAATGTTAAAAAAAAGGAGTCCACGGGAAAATCTTGGTTAGAAAATATCATTAATTTGTGAAATGGTTTATCTGAGGATTTAGGTGCCATTTCACAATGGTGTGATGCAGGAACCCTGTGAGAATCCACTGCGGGTTCCCACATTCCCCCTGACTCACACTGCCATATGCTAACTGCTGGGGGTGTCAATACAAAATTAACGACACCTGCAGATCAGTTCGCATATCACAGTGCGAACTGTCAGTTCGGATAGGAATCGGATTGCATAGTCCGAATCGGATCGCATAGGTGTGAACACCCATGCAATCCGATTCTGGTGCCGACCAAAAAAAGGGTCCTGCGCGACTTTGGTCCGAGTTTGCATTGCACAGACATCGCATGTGATTTGCATAGCAGTGATATGCGAATCACATGCGATGTTTCACATCGTATATGTGTGAACCGACACTTAATATACCAAAAACAATGAACTTATTCAACCTTTACACAGTGTCCTACAGTGGATATATTCAAGAAAACTAGTCTCTGAATATTTACCCAATTACATGAGTGCAACAGGTACTGGATGAAAAATCTTATGGAAGTTCTAGATGGACTAAAGTAATTAACAATAATAGGTTACTATAAAAATAAAATTAATCTAGCCTTTGGCTCAGTGCCTCTATAAACACATTGTATGTCTAGAAAGGGTTGAAGTTCAAAAAACATAAAAGCCTAATCCAACAACGCATCACCTTGTCAGCATTTTCTAAAGACAGATCATCCACAGAACAAACCAATAAATACTAGCCTAAGGGACCAAATGACGCAATCAAGACTTTAAACCCTAAAAACAAAAACGTGTACAGATCAATTTGAGGGGCCACTTACATGAGAAAACAATCTCATTTAAATCACATTCTGCAATTGTTGAATAGGAAAACATGCAAGCTACTCTATAAGTATGGTAGTTCAGACAAACTGCCAGTTTACCCAAGTTCAAAAAGGTGATTTCTCAATCAATCACAAAGAAATAAGAGATCACCGTTACACCTTTGTATGCAGCTGAAACTTAAATGCTCAAAATCGACAACTCTCCATGAATAAAAAAATAAAAATAAAAAAAAACACCCTCTCTCAAGTGCAGTTAATTTTGGCAGCAAATTTCTATTTAGTTTTAGTCCTTTGACTAAAATGCCATTTTAGTCGTATTTTAGTCATCTGAATTGTTTTAGTCATATTTTAGTCGACGAAAATCTCCAGTACATTTTAGTCGACTAAAATCTCATACATTGTAGTCAACTACAAATCAAATAGGTTTAGGTAAATTGTAATGTATTAGTTAAACATTTCTGTAGAATTTCCAAACAAATTATATACTCCTGGAGTTAAAAATCGAACAGGTTATTATTTCTGGTATTAACTACAGACACAGATTTAGCCGTTGCGATAAATACGTCTTTATGAATGAAACCAAGTTTCAGAAACAAATAAAAATACTGCTTTTTGACAAACAGAAGTGGAACTTTAACAAAAAACTGTAAACTCTATTGGCTGTAATGTCATTGCACATATTACCTGAATATATTACCAGCATTAAATATTAGGAAAATATATCAGAAAAGCCTTTTTCGTAATTTTTTCTCTTTAAGCAGCTTAGTAAATGGCCCTTACTTATGCCGTGGTGTAATACATGTTGAAACCACTTAAGGACCAAGCCCATTTCTGACACTTGTTGTTTACAAGTTAAAATCAGTATTAGCTAGAAAATGACTTAGAACCCCCAAACATATACACACATACATTATATATATATATATATTTTTTTTTTTTTTTTTTTTAGCAAAGACTCTGGAGAATAAAATGATGGCGGTCATTGCAATATTTTTTGTCACGCGGTATTTGCACAGCATTCTTTCAAACGCCATTTTTTGGGAAACATTAAATTTCACTGCATTTAAAAAAAACTAAACAGTAAAGTTAGTTTTTTTTTTTTTTTGTATATTGTGAAAGAATGCCACGCTGAGTAAATAGATACCCAACATGTTACGGTTTAAAATTGCGCACATCCGCAACAAACTACGGTAAATAAAAATCTCCATAGGCAACGCTTTAAAAATTATTAACGGTTATCAGTTTAGAGTTAGAGTAGCTCTTTTTTTAAATGATTGCTCTTACTCTGGCAATCGTGGGGATACCTCACATGTGTGGTTTGAACAGCGATTTTATTTGCAGCGCGATTTCCGTATACGTTTTCTTTTGTGCGCGAGCTTACAGCAACGGGGCGGTTAAAAGAAATTTTTTTTCCTATTTTTTAAAATTTTAGCAAAGGTTTTTAAAGAAAAAAATAAATAAATCTGATCACTTTTATTGCTGTCACAAGCAATAAAAATGTAAACATCCCTTGTGACAGTAATAAACAGCGACAGGTACTCTTTATGGAGGGATCGTGGGTCTAAAAGACCCCAAATCCCTCCACTGCACTTCAATGTATTCAAAAATGCTGAAAAACTGCATTTTTGAATACAGTCCCTTTCTAAATTTGGCGCCTTTAGCAACCGAGTAACCTTGATTGTGACATCATGGATGCTGCCTCCGGGTTACATCATCGTAGACCCGATCAAAGCCGCATCCGGCTTTGATCGAGACTCCATTGAGCCGGCGGCCACATCGGCTGGCTGCTCCGGCCTACTGGTGGGACGGGAGACCCAGGCAGAGCTGCGGGAGGGGGGTCCGCTGGGGTAGCGATGGATCGGCTCCTGAGCCGCATCGTCGTTACCGCCTGAAAACCAACCACCGGCTCTAAAAAAAAAAAAAAAAAAAAAAAAAAATGGTAATGGGATGATGCCTCCAGCTGCAGGCATCACCCTGGTACATCCACTTATTGCAGCCAACGTAGGGCTATGTCAATTTGAGGTAAGTGGTTAAACTTTAATGTACTATTGCTACAAAAGCCTGGATGGAATTGTGTTGCAGATTTAGAAATGGCCAGCAGAGTAGTATTAATTTTGATGTCAATTTTTAATTTAGTTATAGTCTTATGATTAAAACACCATTTTCGTTTTAGTCGTATTTTAGTCGACTAAAATTGTGTTAATTTAGTCGACTAAATAAACACTGCTCAAGTGGCACCAAGTACATGCAAGACGCCAGCTCCCTGTCACCACCTGGGGAAGATGCAGCAGCCACTCGACTAGCTAGAAGACTCAATTTTATATTATATTAAATATATATATGATAAATCATGTCAGAACTTTCTTCATCTTTAAATGTGGTTGCATAAGCATGCACACCCTCTTATAACTTGAGATGTAGCTGTGTTCAGAATTAAGCAATCCCATTCAAACTCATGTTAAATCTGAGTAAGTACATCCCTTTCATCATCATTTAAAGTGCCTCTTATTAACCCCAAATAAAGTTCAGCTGTTCTAGTAGGTCTTTCCTGACATTTTCTTAGTTGCATCCTACAGCAAAAGCCATGGTCTGCAGAGAGCTTCCAAAGCATCAGAGGAATCTCATTGTTAAAAGTTATTAGTCAGGAGAAGGGTACAAGAGAATTTCCAAGGCACGGAACACAGTAAAAAGACAGTCATCAAGTGGAGAAAATATGGCACAACAGTGACATTACCAAGAACTGGGCGTCCCTCCAAAATTGATGAAAAGACGAGAAGAAAACTGGTCAAGGAGGCTGCCAAGAGGCCTACAGCAACATTAAAGAAGCTGCAGGAATACCTGGCAAGTATTGGCTGTGTGGTACATGTGACAACAATCTCCCGTATTCTTCAAATGTCTGGGCTATGGGGTAGAGTGGCAAGACTGAAGCCTTTTCTTAAGAAAAGCATCCAAGCCCTGCTAAATTTTGCAAAAACACATCTGAAGTCTCCCAAAAGCATGTGGGAAAATGTGTAATGGTCTGATGAAACCAAAGTTGAACTTTTTGACCACAATTCCAAAAGATGTTTGGCGCAAAAAACAACTCTGCACATCACCAAAAGAACACCATACCCACGGTGAAGCATGGTGGTGGCAAAATCATGCTTTGGGGCTGTTTTTCTTCAGCTGGAACAGGGGCCTTAGACGAGGTAGAGTGAATTATGAACGGTTCCAAATATCAGTCAATATTGGCACAAAACCTTTAGGCTTCTGCTAGAAAGCTGAACAAGGGGAATTTTATCTTTCAGCATGACAATGACCCAAAGCATATATCCAAATCAACAAAGGAATGGCTTCACTAGAAGAAGATTAAAGTTTTGGAATGGCCCAGCCAGATCTCAGACCTGAATCCAGGTGAAAATCTGTGTGGTGATCTTAAGAGGGCTGTGTACAGGAGATGCCCTTGCAATCTGACAGATTTGGAGTGTTTTTGCACAGAAGAGTGGGCAAATATTGCCAAGTCAAGATGTGCCATGCTGATAGACTCATACCCAAAAAGACTGAGTGCTGTAATAAAATCAAAAGGTGCTTCAACAAAGTATTAGTTTAAGGGTATGCACACTTATGCAACCATATTTTATCTTTACTTCCTTCCACCTAAAAGATGTCATGCAACTGAGTTGTACAGTTTATAGGTCACATTAAAAGATGCAAAAAAGTTCCCGAAAGGATTGATCTGATTTTTTACATCACAGAAACCTGACATTTTAATAGGGGTGTGTAGACTTTTTATATCCACTGTACACACTAAAATTAGAATATCATCAAAAACGCAATTTCAGTAATTCAATTCAAAAAGAAAAAACTAATTTTATATAGATATGTTACACACAGAGTGATATATTTCAAGCATTTCTTTCTTTTCATTTTGATGAATATGGCTTACTGCTAGTGAAAACCCAAAGTTCAGTATCAGAAAAGTAGAATATAAGACCAATAAAAAAAAAAAAAAAAAATTAAAAAAAAAAAAAAGATTTTTAATACAGAAATGTTGGCTTCCTAAAATGACCATGTACAGTATAGTATAGTATGCGCTCAATACTTGGTCGGGGCTCCTTTTGCATGAACTACTGCATCAATGCAGCGTGGCATGGAGGCGATCAGCCTGTGGCATTGCTGAGGTGTTATGGAAGCCCAGGTTGCTTTGATAGCAGCCTTCAGCTCATCTGCATTGTTGGGTCTGGCGTCTAATATTGCTCTTGACAACACCCTACAGATTCTCTATAAACCAGCTATTGGTAATTTTGGCAGTGTTGGCAGGTGTCACATCCTACTGGAAAATGTAAATCAGCATCTCCATAAAGCTGGGCAGCAAAGGGAAGCATTAAGTTCTGTAGAATTACCTGGTAATGGGCTGTGCTGACTGTGGACTTGATAAAACACAGTGGACACACCAGCAGATGACATGGCTCTCCAAACATAATTGACACACTGGACCTAATGCAACTTGGATTCTGTGCCTTTCCACTCTTCCTCCAGACTCTGGAACCTCAATTTTAAAATGAAATGCAAATTTTTTTTAGTACGTGTTGATTTGGGGAGCCATGTCATCTGCTGGTGTTGGTCCACTGTGGAGATGTGGATTTAATTTTCCAGCAGGACTTGGAACCTGCCCACGCTCCTAAAAGTTCTAATACCTGGTTTAATGATCATGGTATCACTATGCTTGATTGGCCAGCAAACTCGCCCGACCTAAACCTCAGATAAGTGATGGTGAACCTTGGCACCCCAGATGTTTTGGAACCACATTTCCTATGATGCTCAACTACACTGCAGAGTGCATGAGCATAATGGGAAATGTAGTTCCAAAACATCTGAGGTGAAAAGGTTCGCCATCACTGCCATAGAGAATCTGTGGGGTATTGTCAAGAGGGAGATGAGAGACACCAGACCCAACAATGAAGATGAGCTGAAGGCTGCTATCAAAGCAACCTGGGCTTCCATAACACCTCAGCAGTGCCACAGGCTGATCACTTCCATGCCACTTTGTATTGGTGCAGTGATTCATGCAAAAGGAGCACATGGACATAACTTTTCAGTATGCTTACATTTCTGTACCAAAAAAAATTTTTTTTTCCCCCAATTGTTTTTTTGGAATTTTCCAATTTTCTGAGATACTGAATTTTGGGTTTTCACTAGCTGTAAGCCATAATCAAAATGAAAAGAAAAATGCTTGAAATATATCACATCTATATAAAATAAGAGTATCACTTTTTGAATTAAATCACTGAAATTAAAAGGAGAATGATATTCAAATTTTATGAGAATATACAGTACAGTATCTCACAAAAGGGAGTACATCACTCACATCTTTATAACACTGTAGCAAAGTGTTATTTCTTCAGTTGTCACATGAAAAAGGTATAATAAAAATATTTTTACAAAAATGTGAGGGGTGTACTCACTTGTGAGATAGTGTGAGTGTGTGTATATATATATATATATATATATATATATATATATATATATATATATATATATATATATATATTAGGAACACTTTGAAAACACATCAGATCTCAATGGGAAAAATATATATACTGATATGGACTTGGTAATGTTTAAGAACAAAAAGGATGATGTCACATCAACCTACAGAGGGGCTGAAATCAAAGACACCCCAAAAAACAAAGCGAAAAAAACAATGCAGCAGGCTAGTCCATTTTGCTGAAATTTCATTGCAGCGACTCAAAATGGTACTCAGTTTGTATGGTCCCCACGTGCTTGTATGCATGCCGACAACATTGGGGCATGCTCCTGATGAGACGACAGATTGTGTGCTGGGGCACACAGGGCATCACTGAGCTCCTGAACAGACGGAGGTGCAACCTGGCGGCATCGGATGGACTGAAACATAATGTCCCAGAGGTGTTCTATTGGATTTAGGTCAGGTGAGTGTGGGGGCCATTCAATGATATCAATTCCTTCATCCTCTAGGAAATGGCTGCATACACATCACATAAAGCTGGGCATTATCATGCTCCAAGAGGAACCCAAAACCCACTGCACCAGCGTAGGGTCTGACAACAGGGCGAAGGATTTCATCCCTATACCTAATGGCAGTCAGGGTGCCTTTGTCTAGCCTGTGGAGGTCTGTTCGTCCCTCCATGGATATGCCTCCCCAGACCATCACTGACCCCCCACCAAATCAGTCATGCTGAACAATGTTACAGGCAGCATAACATTCTCCAGGGCTTCTCCAGACCCTTTCACATGTGCTCAGAGTGAATCTGCTCTCATCTGTGAAAAAGCACTGGGCTGGTGGTCAATGGCAAATATGAGCTCCATGGTGTCAGGCAAGGAGCACTATAGGATGTTGGGTCCTCAGGTCACCCTCATGAAGTCTGTTTTAGATTGTTTGGTCACAGACATTGACACCAGTCGTCTGCTGGAGGTCATTTTGTAGGGCTCGGGCAGTGCTCATCCTGTTCCTCCTTGTACGAAGGAGCAGATACTGGTCCTGCTGATGGGTTAAAGACCTTCTATGACCTGTCCAGCTCTCCTGGAATCTCCTCCATGCTCTTGGGACTGTGCTGGGAGACACAGAAAATCTTCTGGCAATGGCACATATTGAATAGCCATCCTGGAGGAGTTGGCCTGCCTGTGCAACCTCAATAGGGTCCAGGTATCACCTCATGCTACCAGTAGTGACAATGACCTTAACCAAATGCAAAACCAGTGAAAAACAGTCAGAGAAGATAAGTAGAGAAAAAAGGTCAGTGTCGTCCACCTATAAAACCATTCCCGTTTTGGAGGTTGTCTCATTGTTGCCCATCTAGTGCACCTGGTAATTTCATTAACACCAAAAGCAGCTGAAACTGATTAACAACCCCTTCTGCGGCTTAACTGACCTGATCAAAATCCCAGGAGTTTACTTGACCTGATGCTATACTCTGACAAAAAAGTGATAGTTCCGGAGTGGCCATCTCAGTCTCCTGATCTCAATATCGTTGAGCCACTCTGGGGAGATCTCAAACATGCAGTTCATGCAAGACAGCCCAAGAATTTACAGGAACTGGGGGAATTCTGCCAGGAAGAATGGGCAGCTTTACCATCTGAGAAGATAAAGAGCCTCGTCCACAAATACCACAAAAGACAAGCTTTCATTGATGTTAAAGGGGGCAATACACGGTATGACGAACAGGGGTATGTAAACTTTTTGATTAGGGTCATTTGGGCAGTTTCTGTTGTCATTATGATTTAAAAAGAGTAAACACAGTTGATTGATAATAAATGGCTTCAGCCAAACCCTAACCGTGAGTGAAAGAAAAGGTTGTGTTGAACATTCATATTCTCTGAGAAATCATAAATTCTGCCAGGGTATGTAACTTATGAGCACAACTGTGGTGTGATATATATACACACACACACACACACACACACACACACACACACACACACACACAGACCAAAAGTTTGGACACACCTTCTCATTCAAATAGTTTTCTTTATTTTAATGACTATGAAAATTTTAGGATTCACACTGAAGGCATCAAAACTATGAATTAACACATGTGGAATTATATACATAACAAAAAAGTGTGAAACCACTGAAAATATGTCATATTCTAGGTTCTTCAAAAGTAGCCACCTTTTGCTTTTGCTTTGATTACTGCTTTGCACACTCTTGGCATTCTCTTGATGAGCTTCAAGAGGAAGTCACCTGAAATGGTCTTCCACCAGTCTTGAAGGAGTTCCTAGAGATGCTTAGCACTTGTTGGCCCTTTTGCCTTCACTCTGCGGTCCAGCTCACCCCAAACCATCTTGATTGGGTTCAGGTCCGGTGACTGTGGAGGCCAGGCCATCTGACGCAGCACCCCATCACTCTCCTTCTTGGTCAAATAACCCTTACACAGCCTGGAGGTGTGTTTGGGGTCATTGTCCTGTTGAAAAATAAATGATGGTCCAACTAAACGCAAACCGGATGGAATAGCATGCCGCTGCAAGATGCTGTGGTAGCCATGCTGGTTCAGTAGGCCTTCAATTTTGAATAAATCCCCAACAGTGTCACCAGCAAAGCACCCCCACACCATCACACCTCCTCCTCCATGCTTCACGGTGGGAACCAGGCATGTAGAGTCCATCCGTTCACCTTTTCTGCATCGCACAGACACGGTGGTTGGAACCAAAGATCTCAAATTTGGACTCATCAGACCAAAGCACAGATTTCCACTGGTCTAATGTCCATTCCTTGTGTTCTTTAGCCCAAAACAAGTCTCTTCTGCTTGTTGCCTTTCTTTAGCAGTGGTTTCCTAGCAGATATTCTACCATGAAGGCCTGATTCACACAGTCTCCTCTTAACAGTTGTTCTAGAGATGTGTCTGCTGCTAGAACTCCGTGTGCCATTAACCTGGTCTCTAATCTGAGCTGCTGTTAACCTGCGATTTCTGAGGCTGGTGACTCGGATGAACTTATCCTCCGCAACAGAGGTAGCTCTTGGTCTTTTACTGGGGCGGTCCGCATGTGAGCCAGTTTCTTTGTAGCACTTGATAGTTTTTGTGACTGCACTTGGGGACACTTTCAAAGTTTTCCCAATTTTTCGGACTGACTGACCTTCATTTCCTAAAGTAATGATGACCACTCGTTTTCCTGTACTTCGCTGCTTTTTTCTTGCCATAATACAAATTCTAACAGTCTATTCAGTAGGACTATCAGCTGTGTATCCACCTGACTTCTGCACAACACAACTGATGGGCCCAACCCCATTTATAAGGCAAGAAATCACACTTCTTAAACCTGACAGGGCACACCTGTGAAGTGAAAACCATTTCAGGTGACTACCTCTTGAAGTGTGACTCTACAATTTTCATAGTCATGAAAATAAAGAAAACTCTTTGAATGAGAAGGTGTGTCCAAACTTTTGGTCTGTACTGTGTATGTATGTATGTTTGTATGTATGTATGTATGTATGTTATATACACATTATATATATGCACACATATACACAGGGCAATGTAAAATGCTAAAAAAAAAAAAAAAAAAGACACACTTGTGTTTTCACAGCAGCATTCTAGAGCTTTTTTTTTTTTTTTTTTTTTGAGGCTCCATCCACCCTTTATTTCACTTGGCAATACTGCCAGTAACACCTCTGTCCTAGGGTAACAGCATCATTCACTGTACAGTATCTGAGGGGCGTAGTTTCCGAAAAGGTAGCTTGTTGCTTCCGATTTGGGCTACAAAACACCTCCTTCCCTCAACATATAGGAGGACAGGGTGTTGTAGTTACCAGAGGGGAACTAGGCAAGTACCCTAATACTTGAGAGAACATTGCAGAGATCACAGGAAATCACTAGATTTCTGGCAAGATCAATGGGTACTTTTGTACTTATCAGAACAGATAAAACAATTTCCTAAGGCATATTTAGCATACCAAAGAGCAAATAAAGAGGAAATCATTGTTAAGAGTTGCATACACTTTAATTTTACCTTCTGAAAAAGAAAATATTTTGGCACATTCTTTATCTGTATGTGTTGGGGCAGATAACTTGACAAAAAAAAAAAAAAAAACCTGAAGGACTAGAAATTTTGTCCTATGTATACAAGCTTTATGTTGGAATTTCAAGGGTGATTCTCACTAGAATTGATTCTGGTAACCATATTATTGGATATGATATCCAAGCTGCAGTAAAACATTAAAGTCTCATGCACACAGGATGTTTTTACAGCTGCTGTTAGGGGCGTCTGACTTTTTTTACTGCCTCTAAATGCTCCTCTATGTTAGCCTATACGTCCATGCATACAAACTTTCAGAGGTGTTTGAAGGCATAAGAGTTTAGGGGGCAGTAAAAAAAAAAAAAAAAAAATGGCCTGTGTGTCCAGGAGAGGCTGTTGAGCTGTAAAAATGCAAAACGCCAAAAAACTTTGCTAAACACTAACAAGCTCTAAGCCACATTTACACCCCGTTCATACTACGGCGGATCTGACTTCAGGGCGACCTGTGAATTCGCGTGCAGCGCGACTTCGGCGCGACTTGCGCGGACTTCATAAAATGAATGTCTATGCAAGTCGCCCCGAAGTAGTACAGGACCCTTTTTCTGAGTCGGAGCGACTTGTGTCGCTCCTATTAGAACGGGTCCTGTACCGCACAATGGGAGCGTGATGGACCGCGACTTGTCAGGCTGACAACTCATGGTCCAAATCGGATCAGTGTGAATGGACTCTTACTGCTTTTGTCAACTTTAGATGTTTTTACGTTAAAAACACTAACTAAAAAAAAAAAAAAAAGCGTATAAATGCCCATTTTCACAGCTGCTTTTTCCTGGCAGCAGCGCTGGCATTTTTTTTTTTGCTTTTTAAACGTCCTGTGTGCATAAGGCCTTAAAATTTATTTTTGCAGACCCTGAATTTTGGTTTACTGGCCTAGGCAGAGAAGCAAATTTTTGTAGGATTTGGGTTCTTCGTCTCTCCCAAGAGGCAGCAGGAAGGCCGAAGGTCTCCCCCATGGGAGGGTTTTAATAAATGGCGTTACTAAATCTATTAATATGGGTACCATTAAATTTTATTGCAACATCCCTTCTTAAAATCCGAACTGCAAGTTTGCATATATAGACCAAAGCTTTTAACCCTGCAGGGGTGTGTGTGTGTGTGTGTACACAAGTGTTATCTGTCCCAACACCTGTAGTGTACAATTCACAAATGTGGCAAACATTCGTATAAAATGATTGTCCATATGTTTCTTTTTTTTTTTTTTTAAAACGGAATTCCAGGCATCCTTAAAATGTAACCCCCCAAAACACACATTTTCACTGAAAGAGTTAAATACCGGTTTTGTCTAGTTGGGGGGGAGGGGGGGTGCTGCACTTACCCCTCACTCTCCCACTGGCACCATTTTCTGCTTTCTATTGCTCCAGTGATGAGAGTATGCCTTAACCACTAAAAAGCACACACACACACAGACACACACACACTTTGCAGTGGGGTACCCTATGCCTGGGAAGGGGGCTCATGTCACGCACCTTTCTGAGCTTCCCCATTTGAGGTGTCATTAACAATAAATGTGACATGTTTTTCTGGCAATTTGGAAACATGCAGAAAATGTGTGTTTCATGACAGCATGCAAAAATCACAGTGAGTGTAAATGCAGCCTAAGACCGCATTCACACTGCAGCGGCACGACTTCTGCACAAGCGACCTGTGAAGTCCCATGCACCGCGACTTCGGCGCGACTTGCATGGACTTCATATAATGAATGTCAATGCAAGTCGCTCCGAGGTCGCCCCGAAGTAGTACAGGACCCTTTTTCTAAGTGCCGCTCCAATTAGAATGGGTCCTGTAGCACTGCATGGACCGTGACTTGTCAGGCTGACAATTTGCCTGACAAGTCGCGGTAGTGTGAATGGAGCCTTAAGAGTAACCAGGAGTTTAAATATAAATAAAATAATGTGCACCGTTCCCTTTTAGCCCCCCCTTTTTTTTTTTTTTTCTCTCTTTTCTCTCTTCTTTCTTTCTCTCATACATCCAGCTCCTGGCCAATAGGGTCGATAGACAGGCTGGGGGCTGGTGTTATATTTCCTTCTACTACTCTATGGAATACGGTAGTGCTTCTAAACCCCCCCCCCCCATGCATCCAATACGATCCCTAATCCCATCTGTAGGACGGATCCTGTTATCTCTGTTAACTGCAATTTGCGTTGATAAAACATTTATGGAAAAAAAATAATAATGTGCGGATATAAACTTTTGAATTTTTACTGCTAAAAGATTTCTTCTACCAAGTTGCTGGTGTTATACGACTGACCTTGCTGCTTAGAAGCACAATCCTAGTCCTGCTTGTTTTTCACAGTCTGCAAGAAAGAAATTTGCACTCCCCCCACACATCAACACAGACAGTGCTGACAGGGGAATCCCTCCTGCTGAGCAATTGTCTGCTTCACCAGAAGACGGTAATTAATCGCTAGCAGCTATAGCAGCCACTAGCAATAATCGCAAGAGAATCCGGCAGGCTGGTTGTAACCAAGTTGATCGATCAACTTTGTAAATTCAGCCTGCCCATTAACGGTTCGAATCTCGGTCGGTTCCTGCTGAACTGGTCAAGATTTAGGGCAGCACAGTGGTGTAGTGGTTAGCACTTTCACCTAGCAGCAAGAGGGTCGCTGGTTCAAATCCCAACCACGAAACTTCCTGCCTGGAGTTTGCATGTTCTCCCTGTGCCTGCGTGGGTTTCCTCCGGGTACTCTGGTTCCTCCCACACTCCAAAGACATGCTGGTAGGTTAATTGAATCCTGTATAAAAAAAAAAATGGCCCTACTGTGTATGCATGCGAGTTAGGGACCTTAGATTGTAAGCTCCTTGAGGGCAGGGACTGATGTGAATGTACAATGTATATGTAAAAGCGCTGCTTAAATTGACAGCGCTATACAAGTACCTGAAATAAATAAAAATACAAATTTAAAACAGTGCGGGGCCAGCCTAGTGTACCCTTAGAACAGAGGTCTAATGAACATTGATAACCTTTAACACTTTCCCGTCCAGCCTATAGTAAAATGACAGCCAGGCAGGGACACTGTTCTAGGCCCCCCCCCCCTTTCACATGGCCATTGGGCCGCCAGGGGGCCCGATCTGTCACCGGCTGTGTCCACCAGACATAGCTGATGACTAATCACTGCACCGGCCCCCTGTCAGTACCATGTGATCGCTGTGACCAATCACAACACATCACGTGACAGGTGTAAACAGTAGATAGCTTCCTTTCATGCCATCCATTGCATACAATCATGTTCCTAGCTGTGATTGGTTGAAGTGAACACGTGGTACAGACCGGGCCAATCACAGCCCATCTGTACCATGTGATTATCTTTGATCAATCACAGGTAAATCACATTGAATAAACTAGTATCATTCAAAAAAAAAAAAAGGGTTGCCTATACCAATAAAATTCATTGGTATATGCAATCAATGTGTAAAAAAAAAAATCAATCACTTCCCCAGAGTAGTACTGTGTTACTTTGGTAACACTGTATTGCTCTGGTCACAGGGTGTTTAGAAAAAAAAAAAAAAAAGGGAACATTTTTCTTTTTACATACCTGTCGTCACCAGTCAGTGTCCCTGATCACCATCACACCAGCTATATGTTCAGGCTGCACTGTACTGGTGACAGTAGGTTTAAAAAAAAAAAAAAAAATCACTTTTTTTTTTTTAATTTTATCATTTTCCAAATAATTGTGACAAAAAACTACAGCTGCAAAAAACTTGTCATGTCTCTTACTGAATACCTTGGACTGTCTACTTTCCAAAAACTGGCAATTTGGGGGCATTTGTACTGTCCTGTCATTTTCAGGCCTCATGAGACGCGATGATGAGGGTGTCCGTATATCAGGATTGATCAATTTTCAGATATACATACCATAGTTTGTGGACTCGAACTGTCCTACAGGCTAAAGAATATACACAGATTTGGGTTTTCACCAAAGAAATGTAGCAGAATACATTTTGACCTAATGTATGAAGAAAAGTTATTTACTTGCATAGTTTTAAAACGGAAACAAAACAATGGTTTTCTTCAACATTTTCCATATTTTTCCTTTTATTTAGCAAAAAATAAACCCAGTGGTGATTAAATACCCCCAAAAGAAAGCTATATTTAGGTTAAAAAAATTCTCATATGGGTACTGTGTTGCATGACAGCGCAATTATCAAAGTGTGACAGCATTAAAAGCTGAAAATTGGAGTGGGCAGGAAGGGGAGGAAAGTACCAGTATTCAAGTGGTTAAGATTCCCACAGCATAAGAGTACTTACTGAAAACCTCTCTGTGAGCAATAAAGTAATTCCAACAACTTGTTATCACTCCTAAAAACAAGAGCTACTCATCTGACAGATGCCTGAAAACCTTCTACTGGGCCAAGATTGGGCAACACACTGCCATCTTCAGTCTTGCAATTTCTTAAACTCATTGCTGCCAAAAGGACAATCTGGAAAGTTTATGTCAGCATAATGAGACAGCCACTCAATAAAATTATATTGTCTTCCTCTTAAACCAGGACAGAATACAATATAAAAGAGTATACACTAATGGCTTTCTGAAGACTGAATAATGTTTTCTTCACAGCTTGAAAACACTACTAAAAACATAAAACTATTAGCCCCCGTTCACACTGGGGCGACCTGTGAGGCGACCTGGTCGCCTCAGGTCGCCTCCCATAGGGAAGCTGCGGACCCGTTCTGATAGGAGCGACACAAGTCGCTCCGACTCAGAAAAAGGGTCCGGAGCTTCTTTGGGGCGACCAGGAGGCGACCGCCATAGACTTCAATGTTACGAAGTCCGTGGCGGCCGCTCCGAGGTAGCGGCGCACTGCTCGCACCGCGACCTCGGAGGTCGCGGTGCGAAGTAGCGTCGCCCCAGTGTGAATGGGGGCTAAGGATAAAGTTTTTTTTTCTGTTTTTGCAAAGTGAAAATAAATAAAATAAATGTTCTTTTTTTTTTGCCGGGAAACATAAGAAAGGTATTTTTTGTTGCAGGGGCCTGGAAAGCATTGCACCAGCAATCAGCAGATCGCTGAAGCCACGCAGGTCTCCTGCACACGGCCAGTGTATCTGTGTGCCCGTACATACCGTAAGTGTAAGACCATACTCCCCAACGGGGAGACTCAATGAACTACCAACATGCCATGGTAGTACATTGAATGAACTGCAAACCTCAACATCCTTAGCGGCTGTGGGCTTGTAGTTCTCAGATACCCAGAGCTGTGTGAATGAATGAATGAATGAATGAATGAATGAATGAAGCGGCTGTGTGGGTGGAGACCCGTTTTCAAAATAGTGGCAGCTAGTACTAGGAACATGTTCCCAAAAGGTGAACTTATCCATTAAAGAGACTTGTAATATAGAATGAAATCTAATAAAGTTACTGCATGCTTAAAAAGTGAAGCTGAAAGCAGGATTAAAGCCAAAAGCAAATATATTGTAGCTTACCAAATCTTAGAAGTGATGGCTGCATTAGTTTACTTTTTCAGGCTCTCCCTTTTACTTTTATCTGGTGATACAGCCAACAAGTTTGTTTTTCACAGCACAAACTCTCCGGAATAATCCGTTTACATGGATGAGACAAACCACTCAACAAACAAAAACAGTTTGAAGTAACTCATTATAAAGGATTAGCTGGAGTTTGGTTTCAATTTGTGTATCTAAATCTGATAATGCATTTAGCACTACCCACCCCCCCCCCCCCCCAATCTGACAGTGCTGCTCCTATGCTCATTCCTCCAGAGTTGCATCTTACTAATACAGAAGGTGCGTTACTGGCCAGATCACCAGGTAAAAAACAGAGGGGGAAAAAGCCAAAGAAAAGAAAAACGAAACTAATGCAAATGCACGAAAATGTATTCTTGCATTTGTGTTCTGCATGGCGTGTAAAAATGGGCATTTGAGCACATTTGTACACAATTGCGAGTATTTGTGCACAAGAGGCGTAAGTTATTGACCAAAACAAACAAGTTTTTGGGAGCCATTTACCTGCCAAAGCCTTTGGTTCTGCTGTCTATTCAGTCCTGGGATCTACACAACAGTACTGTCTAGCAGAGAAAGGGACCTGATCTTTCCCTGGTGTGGTTTCATTTTCATTGCAGGTCTCCTTCCCACCCACACCTTGTGACTAGACAGCATAATAAGCAGCACAATGACTGGCTGATCTTTGTCACTCTGCTCGCTCCATCAGTCCAGTACACAGAAGGGGAAAAATACTTTATTAAAGTGAAGTAAATCCAGGGCCGTCTTTAACACAGGGCAAAAGGGGCCAATCGATTGAGGTGGGGCCAAAAGCAGCTGCCCCATGAGCCCACGATACCCGTAAATAGTCGATTTGTGAATTTGGGAAAATGTTTGCCCTGGGCCCAATCAGTAATAAAGATGGCCCTGAGTAAATCTCATCCTAGGCACCGGTCTTCAGAAGAAAACATTTTCCTCACGCTCATCCTATTTCTGATCTAATGACAAACTTAACTTTTGGCTCCCCCCCCAATTTCAGTCTCTGTGAGATCAAGACAAATAGACGAGTGAACTTCCTTAAAGAGGAATTACACCCTCCTCTGTAAATTGTACCTATAGGTAAGCCTTATCATAGGCTTACCTATAGGTACTGTAAATATCTCCTAAACATGCACCGTTTAGCAGATATTTACCTTACATGCAGCCAGTGAAGCCACTGGCGCATGCGCTCTGAAGGAACGGCCGCTGGTGCCGTTCCTTCAGAGCTCCGTGCCGTGACCGTCGGCTCCCGCGCGCGTGCGTGCGTGGGAGTGACGTCACCGGGGCTCCGGCCAATCAGATGGCCGGATGCCGCGATCCCGGAAGACGGGTGACTGGACATGTCGCCCGTCATACAGGTAAGCGAACGGCACGGCGGGGGCTCGTTCTAAGGTAAGTATTTCATAATGAGCTAGTATGCGATGCATACTAGCTCATTATGGGTTTCTCTTGCAGGTTGCAAAAAGAAAAATTTTTGGGGGGTTTACAACCTCTTTAAGCTGGCTATATACTGATCGAAATTTGGCTGGTTCAGCAGGGACCGACCAAATTTCGATCAGCGTGTGGCCGTCCCCACTCAACAGAAGTCGATTGTTCGTCGACCGAAGTAACATGCTGGAAAAATCTTTCAAGATCAGTATATTCGGACAATGGTGTGTCCCACTGAGAAAATCCAATGTCCTGGCAGGAGGAGGTTTCTCCATCCATACACTAAAGCCTCATACACTGAGAATAAGCAGACCAATGATCACCCGTTTTTTTTTTTTTTTTGTTTTTTTTTTTCTCTAATCAAAAATGAAGAGGATAATAAACTTACGAAAATGCTCATACGATAGATGTAATGTATTCTTTCATTTCTGAGCCTGCGTAGACTTTCTCTTCCGATTTTCTTTCAGACCAATACTGTACTGACTAGATGAGCTTAAATGAAAACACAGCAGTAAAACCGACAGAGCTTTTTACATTTAACCCTCTAATATGTTGGTTTTGGATGCAAATAGATTTGTTCAGGACTCCCCCAAAAAAAAAAAAAAAAAAAAAAACTCTACTGTGGTGAAGAAAACATTTAGGCTTCTTTCACACGGTCCGCAACAGTCGGTGGACTCGATACACAGATCCCCGCTGAGCAGGCAGGTGGCAGGCAGGTGGCAGGCAGATGACAGCTCCGTCTCTGCTCTGTGTGCCGAGAGGGAGATGTCAGAGCCCCGCTGGGGAATTGGATGAGAGCGGACCAACCGCCTGTCCGCTCTCATCTGATCCGATCCCCTGGACGGATAGAAAATAGGGTTTCCATCCATCCGGATTTCATGGACAGGACATGGCAGCGAACATGTCTCCACTGATATCCGCTGCTCCATAGGGATGCATGGAGGATCCGATCAGATCCACATTAAAAACTGACAAGCAGATCTGATCGTTCGTGTGAAAGGATCCTTAAAGTGGAGTTCCACCCTAATTTTATACTTACCTCCATCTTCTCGCTCCGGGTCACCTGAAAAAGAAATGGATAATCGCATATTTTTTTTTTTTTTTACTTACCTCGTAGCGAAGAAAAAATACTTACCTTACTTCCTTCTTCCTCCTTCCTCGGCCTCGGCCCGTCGTCACTTCCTGGCTCTGCAATGATTCCTGGGAGCTGAACGTCATAGCTCCCAGGAATCATTGTGCCTGCACCGGCCCCGACGTCAGTTCCGGGTCGCGCGCGTCATCCCCTTCTAAACAGCTTCTGGGCATGCCCAGAAGCTGTAGAGGGATGACGCGCGCGACCCGGAAGTGACGTCGGGGGCGGCGCAGAGCATCGTGGGACCAAAGAAGGCGGAAGAAGACGCCGAAGGGGATCTCGCTGGCTTCAAGCTGCCCACATCTGAGATGGCAGCGCTGGACAAGACGTTTGCAAGGTAAGTATTTGTCCTAACAGGTAAGTGCAACCCGGGACAGATCAGAGGCTAGCCATTGTGGAATGCACTAGCCCTGACTGTCCCGGGGGTATTAAAAAAAAAAAATAAAAATCCAGGGTGGAACTCCGCTTTAAGTCCGCTCATTTGCAGTCAGTCATTTCAGCGATTTCTAAGGAAAAGAATTACACCAGCTACTAATAATACAATGCCAGAGGACATAACATTTTGGCCGGTTAAAATGTGTGGCAGCTACATATTAGGAGCTGGGTCACCAATCAGAAGTGTGCTTTAATGCTACCCACACATATGAATATGCCTGTAGTCTGCAATCTAGTTAAACAAGGAAAGGAGAAAGCACAGCAACCAACAGCATGCAGTCAGCATTCACCCTTGTTATAGTGCACTTTGTACACGAACATAGCTGGCTGTACTTATCTATAACAGAAGATGAAAATCATTTTAGGCCTCATACACACAAGTGCTCAGGCTCACACTATAGCAGCATTCCGATTGTTCATAACAGTTGCAAACCACAGGCTCACTGTGACCGTATGCAAAAAATGTTTGTCATTCTAAAAATGAATGCCAGGTGCAACATTACCAAGTGCAAATGTATCTGTTTATACTCTTTATGCACATTAAGGATTCATCTGTCTATGGCTGCTAGCCCCTCAACTGTGTTGGCAGATGGGCAGAACACCCACCTGTTCGGTTCGCGGAACTCCCAAACAGGGCAAAAGTTCTGCCCCGAACAGCGAACTCTATTGAAGTCTATGGGAGCCGAACATGAGAAATGAAAGTACCCATTTTGATGGCTTATATGCAAGTAATTGGCCATAAAAGGGGTATTGGGGTGCGGGTACCATTTTTTCAGGAGCAGCGATTTTAGTGATGCTTAAAGTGCAACACTAAAAATGAAAAATTCCTTTCAAATATAGTGCCTTGTGTGGGGGGGGGGGGGGGGGGTCTCCTTAGCGCATCTGGAGTTTATATAGAACATGCTGCAGCAAAATTACATTAAAAACACACACACAAAATTACATTAAAAATTGACTCATGGTTACAATTGCTGGCACCCGTCCGCCCCCCCTTCCCCATGCTGGACCCTCATCCGAGCACACAGCCAGGCAGGTCAGGAAACGAGGGGGGGGGGGGGCATGTTGATTAGGACAAGGGTCTTTTCCCCACAACCCTGGGCTGTGGGGGTTTGCAGGTTGGGGGCTTGTTTGAATCTGGTAGCCCCCTTTACAAGGGAGCCCCCAGATCCCATTCTCAAAAAAAAAAAAAAAAAAAAAGTTTGACAAAAAATAAATAAAATGAAAGAAAAAGATTTTTAAAATGACAGTAAAAAAAAAAAAAAAAAAAAATGTGCAGAATATCAGCACCTAATATTGGCTATCAGCCTGTGGGGGAAGAGAGAATTGCCTTAGGATAATGCACTAGGTCAGTGCGCCTGGTGTTTCTTTTGTATGGTTTCAGTGTTCCAAACTCAGTCGTTGAGGGCAGCAAGACCACATTTATCCCATATATAGCTTAGGAGATATTGGGTTTGACTGTCTGTTGTAGGGAAGAGATCCTTTTGCCCATCAGCATGGGGACAAGGTGCTGTGGGGTAGGAAGCCCCCCTGCGCCAAAGCATCCACCCCCCCATGTTGAGGGACTGTGGCCTGGTATGGTTCAGGGGGCGGATGAGCTCGTCGCGCATGCTCAGATAAGGATCTGGTATAGATTTTAGGGGGACCTCATGTTTTTTTTTTTTTTCGGTTTTTTTAATTCAGCTGTCAGTGGGGAAGCCCATTGACTGAGCTGATGACCTAATTGTAAAGGACGTCACTGCCACTCCTTAACCAGCTTTTACTGTGCCCTGATTGGACAAGGCTTTGCCCAATCAGGGCGCAGAATGTAGCGTGGAGTGCATTGCAGGGCATTTTGCGGGGGGGGTGAACACCCTGCAAATTCGGGTGTTCCCTGAATAAGGCAAACAGCCAATGTTTGCCCCGAACTCATGCTCAGGCCGAACCGTTTACACAACCTTGGGGAACCCCTTGAAAAATAATAATGTTTCCTACAGTTTGCAATACATCAGCATGATCACTAAAAACTGTAAAACCCTTCAAAGTGTAATAAATAATTAAATATGGCTCAGCTAGAACATTTCACACCCAGGACAGATCATTTTACACCCTCCTGCTCTGTATAATAGCTTTGGTAATAAATTGTAAAATTAAATGAATAAATAACAGGAGAGAAATGCAGACAGACAAATCAAAAGGTGGTGTTCTCTAACATTAATGGTCATTGGAGGAGAAGTGCCTAGTTTATTTGATGGTCAATATAGGTGGGAAATGGGAACTCTTAGAAAACCCTAGTTCAGAAAGGCTGGTCTAGAACGTATATTCAAATATTAACCCGCGCTAGGCATATACAACTTATCAACAATACAAAAAATGTGCAGCTGCTGCGCAACAAGTAGAAAAAGAACACCTCACAAAACACAAGTGATAGTAAAAGAGCTTGCCCTCACAGTCATATAAAGATACAGCTGCAAGAAAAAGTATGTGAACCCTTTGGAATGATATGGATTTCTGCACAAATTGGTCATATATGATGATCAGATCACATTTTAAGTCACAATAGACAATCACAGTCTGCTTAAACTAATAAATCACACAAGGAATGAAATGTTGCCATGTTTTTATTGAACACACCATGTAAACATTCACAGTGCAGGTGGAAAAAGTATGTAAACTTTTGGATTTAATAACTGGTTGAACCTCCTTTGGCAGCAATAACTTCAACCAAACGTTTCTTGTAGTTTCCGATCAGACGTGCACAACGGTCAGGAGTAATTCTTGACCATTCCTCTTTACAGAACTGTTTCAGTTCAGCAATATTCTTGGGATGTCTGGTGTGAATCGCTTTCTTGAGGTCATGCCACAGCATCTCAATCGGGTTGAGGTCAGGACTCTGACTGGGCCACTTCAGAAGGCGTATTTTCTTCTGTTTAAGACATTCTGTTGATTTACTTCTATGCTTTGTGTCATTGTCCTGTTGCAACACCCATCTTCTGTTGAGCTTCAGCTGGTAGACAGATGGCCTCAAGTTCTCCTGCAAAATGTCTTGATAAACTTGGGAATTCATTTTTCCTTCGGTGATAGCAATCCGTCCAGGCCCTGATGCAGCAAATGACTTGCTAAAGCGCATAGCGCTAAACGTAGTCATGGCAACCATATAGCTTGTGGTCCACCCTGGTTCCTGGTACTTCCCCGCAAGTGGCGCCTGTCTGGCTGATGTCACCGCTACGGAACTACAGCAGAGTCCTTTCATCCTCGCGCAGGCTGGTTTCCAGCTTAGTGCACACACTGCTCAGTAGTCCTGGGAGACTGACCTCCTCGCACTCGTGTTGCTTGCTGCCAGGTGCCCTTGTCCACTCTAGCCCAGGGCGATGTAAGCATTTTATGTACTTTGTTTTTCGGTCATCAATACCAATTAACTGTTAACCCTTTCTATACTGGATGTTCACCTGACTTCCTTATCCATTGCATCCCGGTGTGGTTCATGTGCTCCCTTCCTCATGTACTTTTATCCTGATGCAGCAAAGCAGCCCCAAACCATGAGGCCCCCACCACCATACTTCACAGTTGGGATGAGGTTTTGATGTTGGTGTGCCTCTTTTTCGCCACACATAGTGTTCGTTGTGCGTTTCTTCCAAACAACTCAACTTTGGTTTCATCTGTCCACAGAATATTTTTCCAGTACTGCTGTGGAACATCCAGGTGCTCTTGTGCAAACTGTAAACGTGCAGCAATGTTTTGTTTGGACAGCAGTGGCTTCCTCTGTGGTATCCTCCCATGAAATCCATTCTTGTTTAGTGTTTTACGTATTGTAGATTCGCTAACATGGATGTTAGCATTTGCCAGTGACTTTTGTAAGTCTTTAGCTGATACTCTAGGATTCTTCTTCACCTCATTGAGCAGTCTGTGCTGTGCTCTTGCAGTCATCTTTACATGACGGCCACTCCTAGGGAGAGTAGCAGCAGTGCTGAACTTTCTCCATTTATAGGCAATTTGTCTTACCGTGGACTGATGAACAGCAAGGCTTTTCGAGATACTTTTATAACCAGCTTTATGCAAGTCAACAATTCTTAATCGTAGGTCTTCTGAGAGCTCTTTTGTGCGAGGCATCATTCACATCAGGCAATGCTTCTTGTGAAAAGCAAACCCAGAACTGATCGTGTTTTTTATAGGGCAGGGTAGCTGTAACCAACACCTCCAATCTCATCTCATTGATTGAATTCCAGTTAGCTGACATCTCACTCCAATTAGCTCTTGGAGATGTCATTAGTCTAGGGGTTCACATACGTTTTCCACCTGCACTGTGAATGTTTACACAGTGTGTTCAATAAAAACATGGCAACATTTCATTCTTTGTGTGTTATTAGTTTAAGCAGACTGTGATTGTCTATTGTGAGTTAGATGATGATCAGATCACATTTTATGACCAATTTGTGCAGAAATCCATATCATTCCAAAGGGTTCACATACTTTTACTTGCAGCTGTATATTAACAATAACAATCATATAAAATTATTAAAGAACTGTTCATGTGCAATAAAAACGACCATTAGACTTACCGGTAACAGTGTTTCTACGAACCTTCCAGGACGGCAACACGAGAGATGAGAGGCTCCACCCTACAGGAAACTCAATCAGTTCATAGCTGTAAAGGCTCCCCCCTTCCCCTGGTCTCTTAGTTGTAAAAAAGTAATTCTCCAACCAATTCACAAGGGATATACAATCACTTAGGTACTTACCACCTATTGTTTACATTCTTTCCTCACCCTTTTAACTGGGTGGGAAGTAGGCCTGCCGCCCTGGAAGGTTCGTAGAAACACCGGTACCGGTAAGTCTAACAGTCAGTTTTCTCCTCTCACCATCCAGGACAACACATGAGAGGAGAATAAAAGTAACCACAGGCCTACCTTAGGGTGGGACCACCGCCTGTAGTACCTTTTGGCCAAAGGCTAGGTCTTGCTGAGACAGCACCCCCACTCAGTAGCGCTTGAGGAAGGTGTCTTGGCTAGACCAGGTTGCTGCACTGCGAATCTGTTCCCAGGAAGCTCTTGCTTTCTCGGGCCCAAGGGGTTGCCAGTGCTCTGGTTGAGTGTGCTTTCAGTTTTGCTGGTGCAGGAAAACCTTAAAACTCATAACATGGTAATGGCTTGTCTGGTCCACCTAGAGACTGAAGGTTTAGATGCTTGCAGTCCCTTCCTTGGTCCAGAGTAGAGGATCAAAAGGTGATTAGATCTCCTAAACTCCCTGGTCCTCTGTAAATAAGTGAGGCAGCATCTCCTCACATCTAAACAATTACATTTAATTAGGGTTATCACAAAAAAATGGGAAAGTTATCTCTTGCGTCCTGTGAAAGGAAGATGCTACTCTGGGCAGATATAGAGGATCGAGCCTGAGGGTAATCCTATATGGAAAGATCAAGTTTTCTGTCAACATAAATGGTTATTTAATTGAAAGACCTTGTAAGTCCCCTACCCTTCTAGCTGTTGTGACAGCTAAAAGGAAGGTTAGTTTTAGGGTCAAAAACTTAAAGGGAACCTCTTCTATTAGGTTCAAAAGGGTTTCTAGAGAACACCTCTAGAACCCTAGTCAGGTCCCAAGGAGGGAACCTGTCTCTAGTGGGTAGTAGTAGGGTAGCTCTATCCCTGGCCGTCAAAAAATCTTTTAACTAAAGGTTCTTTTGCAAGTCTCGCGTCTAGGAAAATAGAGCTGCTATTTGTCCCCGAAGTGTGTTGACCGCCACACCCTTTTCTACCCCATCTTGTAGGAAATCTAAGATTACGGGGACAGAGGCAGAAGAAATCTGCTTCTGCCTGCGCCAAGTGCAAAATGTTTTCCAAACGTTTTAGGTATATCTTCCTCCTGCTCAGGAGTGTTTCCATCACTCTGTCTGAGCAGCCCTTTATGCCTCGTACACACGTGCAGATTGTCGGCCGAACGATCGGCCGTCTTTTGTCGCCGGGCTGTCGTGTCTGTTGAAAAGTGCAAAAGACTGCACAAGAATTTTGTCCGCCGACTACAGCCGACTGCAGAAGTGATGTCATGTGATGGTTAACTTTCCCTGTGTTTTTTCTTTTCTGAGCATGCCCAGTCTTGCAAATCTGCTGTCTGTCGGCCGAATTCTGTATTGACTGGCGAACAATCGGCCGCTCTGGTGTCGGCATACAAAAATTTTAAAGCTTGCACGACAGATTCTTTTTCGGCCGAAAGTGCGCTGTCGGAAGCATCATACTAACAAGCCGAAAATCGGCCGATCTGTCGTCGGCCGACAATCTGCACGTGTGTACGAGGCATTAGTCTAAGGATCTGGCACTCACTAACCAGGCTGTCAACTGGAGGAACTCCAGCCTGGAGTGCAAACTGGACCCTGCCCTCAGGGTCCCAAACCACACCCTCAGCCACCATGGCGCAATTAGGAGGAGGCAGAGGCCCGGGGAACGATAGATTCTGTAAAGCTCAAGGGATTCATGTTTTGGGGGAGGGGAGGGGCATAGGCTAACGTGAACTGCCATATCTGGGCCAGAGCATCCGGGCCCACCATCCCTCTTTCCCGTTAAAAAGGGAGAAGAATCTCCTTACCTTCCTGTTTTGTAAGCTGGCAAATAGGTCTATTTCTGGGCAGCTAAAATTCCAGACTAATATCTTTGGATTCAGCTCCCACTCCCCATCTTATTGCATGGTGGCTGAGGATATCTGCTTCCCCCTTTTATGTGAATGGCCGACAGGGAGATCACCCTTCCTTCGGCCCAGCCTAGGATTTCCTTAGCT
The DNA here is from genome assembly GCF_965119305.1 of Pelophylax lessonae. Classification (NCBI taxonomy): domain Eukaryota; kingdom Metazoa; phylum Chordata; class Amphibia; order Anura; family Ranidae; genus Pelophylax; species Pelophylax lessonae. Next base: position 131,756,390 of record NC_138780.1, read on the forward strand.
AGTTCCAAAAGGGGTCTGGACTTGGTACCTCCTTGGTGATTCAGGTAGGCTACTGTTGTAGCATTGTCGGAGCAGACCTGAATCTCCATGCTTGAAATTGAACTCTCGAAGGCTCTTAGAGCTTCACCCACTGCTCCGAGTTCTCTGAAATTGGAAGAGGCCTGGGCTTCTTCCTTGCCCCAGGTGCCCTGGGCTTTGGCTTCCTCTAGATAAGCCCCGAGGTGCTTGCGTCTGGTGACTTTCAGAGGGCTCCACTGACCCCAAGGTCTGCTCTTCTACAAATTGCGAACAGGTACCACAGGGAAACCAGTTTTTAAAAAAGTTTATTGCGCAAATAAAATATTACTGAAAAGTAGGTACGATTTCGGCTTGTGTCCTATATTGAGGCTCTTCCAGGAATGCCATCTAGCATGCATTCCACGAAGAACAGGAAGTGACGTCAGTGGCTAAAGTCTGAAGAACAGTAAACTGGCCCCTTTGTCAGTTTACAAGTTACAGGAGGTCTTACTCCCTAATACATCTTGGAAGTAAGCACTGGCTACATTCTTACATACAATGGGACCCTGGAGAACAAACATAGTAACCCTCTAACAGGAAGTTAGATCAAAGGAGGAAAAACAAAAAAAATTAATTTGGAGGAGGCGGAGAGAAATAGAAGGTACTAATAGAGGCAAGTATACATACTTGAGTAGAGTTTTCCCATTTAAACCAGAGAGTCCAGAGAGTTTAGTGTCACTTTAAACTCTGACTCCTGATGTCACCAAGGGGCCACATGAAATATTCATTATATGATGCTACAGATGACTGTCAGAAGTGATAGACTTTACTAGAGGAAACAGTTAGGCTAAGGTTACACTGCTGTTATTTGATGGACAGCAAGGAAGCAATAGGTCACCTCCTCACTGCCTGTTTTAACCCTGAAAAGCCCACACCACCATGCTGCAATTTCATGCAGTTGCATTGCAGCCCAATTTACTTGAATGGGTTGTGGTTGGCCGCCATATGCCCACCAAACGCTTTGCTGTAAAATAAATTGTTGCCACGGCATGTTTACAACCACAGCCAGCAGGCTTTTCCACTTAAACGGGGTTGTAAATCTGCAACTTAACTGCCTATTTTTTGGGGACATGCTACAACTGTGGTTTGGGACAGGAAACAAGCTACAGGACTCAGACTGGAGAAACGTTACAAAACAACTGCTAGAGACCACAGCACCTTTACAAGTCAATGCTCCACTACTGAATGCTGGGGTTCAAACAGCCACACAAAGATTACAGCACTGCAGGTTAGGCACCAGAGGAGTGCACCCACACACAACACAGCAAGATTTTACTACTCCACAGCATTTTTTTCTGCCTTTTATGGAACGTTTTGTTGTGCAACAGCATAGGGCAGCCCATTCACTTGAATAGGCTTCCCTACACACAACAACCGCTTTTAAGTAGCTCATGCATTCCATGCTTTTGTGCAGACTGCTACCTGCATTTGGGATACCAATAAGGAATAATGGCACTGCAAGTGCGTTGTGGAAAACTAGGAAAGAAACATTTCTCCCCACATTCCCGAAATGTTTAGGTGTAAATGAGGCCTTATGCAAAGATGAAACCATAACGAGTAGACTTTACGGTTTCGGATTACCGAATTTGAAAATTACGTTTGCTGCGATGTGACCGTATAACTTACACACCTAGTACGCAATCTGACACTTCCAGGTATATCATCATTCTTACAGGAGGGAAGGCATGGATCCTGTGTCTCTGCAAAGCAGGAACATCGATCAATGCCTTCCCCTTGTAAAAGCACCTTCCACATTACACTAAACACACTGGTCAGGCACACTGTTAACCCTTTGATCTCGCCTGATGTTAACCCCTTCCCAGCCAGTGTCATTAGCACATTGACAGTGCATATTTTTAGCACAAATTACTATAATGCCACTGGTAACCAAAAAGTGTCAGTGGCCAACTGTCCGCTGCAATGTCACAGCTCCGCTATAAGTTGCTAATTGCTGCCATTACTAGTAAAAAAAATATACCATAGTTTGTAGATGCTATAACTTTTGCACAAACCAATCAATATATGCTTATTGAGATTTTTTACAAAAAAATAAGTAGCACAATTTATATTGCCCTAACTTGAAGAGATTTGACTTTTTCCCATTTTGTTTTTATTGAATTTTTTTTTTTCCCAAAATTGTCGTTCTTTTTTGTTTATAGCGCACAAAACAAAAGCCGCAGGAGGTGATCAAATACCACCAAAAGAAAGCTCTATTTGTGACTCGATCGCACAAATGTCAGTTAAAGTAATGCAATGTGTATCAGGAAATTAAGGAGGGGGGGGTAAATCCTCCAGAGGTTAATCGGTTAGGAAATACTAGATTCAGTGCATTTATTAGGACAAAACATTTTCCACTCAGGCTTTATGTAGCATATGAGCCAGCACAGAGCTTTCTGTACAGATAAATGTGGAATTCAATGTGGTGAACACAACACTACAAGTGGCACTGTGCTTGGGGTTCACAAAACCAGCATTCCCCAACGTATACAAATGTAGCAATACCAGGAAAACTCCGCTGCCCATAGATTACACAACACTTAACAAATCATTACTCCAGGAAGAGAGAAGCAGCTTTACCACAAGCACCAAGGTGACAGTGACCTGTGCCCACCTTCAATCACAGCACGCTGAGCTAGAGCCGTATACAAGGGACAAAAGGCTCAATTCACATAGCCAAAGGCAAACCTTCATTAATTTATTTTTTTACGTTTTGGATAGAGTGGAGATGGATTAGAACACCCGTCAGGTTTTTATTGCGAACTGTATCTGCCAAGGGATTTCCTCTCACTTCCTGTTTTGGCTTGGGAACCAAAAGTGACAAAGTTTCTCCAATGGGACACAGATGGCAAAAAAAAAAAAAAAAACCTGAATCTGATTTAGGTCCAAGTTCACATCCGAGCTTCAAGTGTTTTCTTTATGTACAGTTCTACATTTGTTTTAACCAATGGAAAGATAGGATATGAAGATAAGGCACAAAATTATGCCAAAAGCGTTAGTCACACCGTCCCCCAGAGCCCATCACTGTCTGGCACTGCCCCCCCGAGCCCATCACTGTCCAGCACCGCCCCCCCGAGCCCATCACTGTCTGGCACCGCCTCCCTCACAGTCCGGCACCGTCCCCCGGAGCCCATCACTGTCTGGCACCGCCCCCCGCAGCCTATCACTGTCCGGCATCGCCCCCCCCCCCCAGCCCATCACTGTCCGGGACACCCAGCACCGCCCCCCCCTCCCCCAGCACCGCCCCCCCGAGCCCATCACTGTCTGGCACCGCCTCCCTCACAGTCCGGCACCGTCCCTCGGAGCCCATCACTGTCTGGCACTGTCCCCCAGAGCCCATCACCGTCCCCCCAGAGCCCATCACTGCCCCCCTCACAGTCTGGCACCGTCCCCCCGAGCCCATCACTGTCTGGCACCGCCCCCCCCCCCCAAGCCCATCACTGTCTAGCACCGCCCCCCTCACAGTCCGGCACCGTCCCTCGGAGCCCATCACTGTCTGGCACCATCCCCCGCAGCCCATCACTGTCCCCCAGAGCCCATGACTGTCCTCCCAGAGCCCATCACTGTCCCCCCAGAGACCATCACCGTCCAGCACCGCCCCCCCCCCCCGGAGCCCATCACTGCCCGTCACCGTCCCCCCGAGCCCATCACTGTCCGGCACCACCTCCCTCACAGTCCGGCACCGTCCCCCAGAGCCCATCACTGCCCGGCACCGTCCCCTACGAGCCCATCACTGCCCGGCACCGTCCCCTACGAGCCCATCACTGCCCGGCACCGTCCCCGGCACCGTCCCCCACGAGCCCATCACTGCCCGGCACCGTCCCCTACGAGCCCATCACCGTCCCCGGCACCGTCCCCCACGAGCCCATCACTGCCCGGCACCGTCCCCCACGAGCCCATCACTGCCCGGTACCGTCCCCCACGAGCCCATCACTGCCCGGTACCGTCCCCCACGAGCCCATCACTGCCCGATACCGTCCCCCACGAGCCCATCACTGCCCGATACCGTCCCCCACGAGCCCATCACTGCCCGGCACCGTCCCCCACGAGCCCATCACTGCCCGGCACCGTCCCCCACGAGCCCATCACTGCCCGGCACCGTCCCCGGCACCGTCCCCCACGAGCCCATCACTGCCCGGCACCGTCCCCTACGAGCCCATCACCGTCCCCGGCACCGTCCCCCACGAGCCCATCACTGCCCGGTACCGTCCCCCACGAGCCCATCACTGCCCGGTACCGTCCCCCACGAGCCCATCACTGCCCGATACCGTCCCCCACGAGCCCATCACTGCCCGATACCGTCCCCCACGAGCCCATCACTGCCCGGCACCGTCCCCCACGAGCCCATCACTGCCCGGCACCGTCCCCCACGAGCCCATCACTGCCCGGCACCGTCCCCGGCACCGTCCCCCACGAGCCCATCACTGCCCGGCACCGTCCCCTACGAGCCCATCACCGTCCCCGGCACCGTCCCCCACGAGCCCATCACTGCCCGGTACCGTCCCCCACGAGCCCATCACTGCCCGGTACCGTCCCCCACGAGCCCATCACTGCCCGGTACCGTCCCCCACGAGCCCATCACTGCCCGGTACCGTCCCCCACGAGCCCATCACTGCCCGATACCGTCCCCCACGAGCCCATCACTGCCCGGTACCGTCCCCCACGAGCCCATCACTGCCCGGCACCGTCCCCCACGAGCCCATCACTGCCCGGCACCGTCCCCCCCGGAGCCCATCACTGCCCGGCACCCTCCCCCCCGAGCCCATCACTGCCCGGAACCGTCCCCCCGAGCCCATCACTGCCCGGAACCGTCCCCCCGAGCCCATCACTGCCCGGAACCGTCCCCCCGAGTCCCATCACTGCCCGGTACCGTCCCCCATGAGCCCATCACTGCCCGGAACCCGGGCAAGGAGCCCATCACTGCCCGGCACCATGCACGAAGCCCATTATTACCCAGCATAGCGCCACCACATGGAAATACCCAGCACAGCGCCAGTAGATGAACTCCTGCCCTCCCACAGATGACATGCCTGCCAATACTCCGCACACCCAGCCTCTGGGGAAAGGGCAGTGAGCTCCTCCTGTGCTGCTCATACCACTGATACACCCAGATCGGAGGGAGGACCCGGGTCACGTAACTCGCCCAACACCCCCCGTTGGTAATCGTACTGGAGAAGTGCGCTGTTGCCCCCAGAGAGCCCCCTCCAGTCACATCCTCCTCTCCAGAGGAACCGTCACTAACAAACTACACACCGCGCACACTGACAGCACAAAGGGCCGTGCGAAGAGCTGGCACTTACCTGAGGGGCGGCGGCGGCTTCTTCCTCCTAACCCCAGCTCCACTTCCCAGGTCTCCCTTACCTGCCTGGGCGCAACCTAACCCGACAGCTAGCACTGCTTACAACCGCCGAGTCACCACCCAACGAGAGACCCGCCCAAACGCAGCAACCGCTTTCAATTGGCTGTCCGCCCTGTTCGTATTGCAACGCGTCCCGCCTACTGCACGCCTCTTCTCTACCTAGCGCCTCCCCGTGTAACCATACCTATGCGCGCTGACTCCCGCCTACCGAGTGCTATCATTGGTCAGACTTGTTCTATCGCGCTACGATTGGCTCGCAGAACCCGCTTAGCGTGCGGCGATTGGTGGTAGCTACAAGCTATCAAAAGTTAGATGAGGGAGGGCATTTCCGCTGTGCTGGGCTGGGTTTGGTTGCGCCGTGGTTTATGATACACCCGCATGAGGGCGGGGAACGAGTCCTCGGAGTTCTGGAGTGGCTCTGGCGGCATGACGAGCTTCCCTCTTCTGCAATATTCAGAACACCGAGTGAGGTCAGCAGGCTTCCTCTCCGGTCACAGCTGTATGTGTGTACAAAGTCACCTCACACATTCACCACCTCGCCTACGGTATTCACTTCATCACACTTCTCCCCCGATATTCACCTCTCCTCCGGTATTCACCTCACCACACATAACCTCCAGTATTCACCTCCTCGCACCTCTCCTCCCGATTTCACCACTTCACCTCCGGTATTCACCTCCTCCCACCTCACCTCTCCTCCGGTGTTCACCTCCTCGCACCTCTCCTCCCGTATTCATCACCACCTCACCTCCAGTATTCACTTCTTGACACTTCTCTGGTATTCACCTCCTCCCACCTCACCTCTCCTCCAGTATTCACCACCTCGCACTTCTCCAGTATTCACCTCCTCGCACCTCTCCTCCAGTATTCACCTCCTCGCACCTCTCCTCCGGTATTCACCTCCTCGCACCTCTCCTCCGGTATTCACCTCCTCGCACCTCTCCTCCAGTATTCACCACCTCGCACTTCTCCAGTATTCACCTCCTCGCACCTCTCCTCCAGTATTCACCTCCTCGCACCTCTCCTCCGGTATTCACCTCCTCGCACCTCTCCTCCGGTATTCACCTCCTCGCACCTCTCCTCCAGTATTCACCTCCTCGCACCTCTCCTCCAGTATTCACCTCCTCGCACCTCTCCTCCAGTATTCACCTCCTCGCACCTCTCCTCCAGTATTCACCTCCTCGCACCTCTCCTCCGGTATTCACCTCCTCGCACCTCTCCTCCGGTATTCACCTCCTCGCACCTCTCCTCCAGTATTCACCTCCTCGCACCTCTCCTCCAGTATTCACCTCCTCGCACCTCTCCTCCAGTATTCACCTCCTCGCACCTCTCCTCCAGTATTCACCTCCTCGCACCTCTCCTCCGGTATTCACCACCTCGCACTTCTCCAGTATTCACCTCCTTGCAACTCTCCTCCAGTATTCACCTCCTCGCACCTCTCCTCCGGTATTCACCTCCTCGCACCTCTCCTCCAGTATTCACCTCCTCGCAACTCTCCTCCAGTATTCACCTCCTCGCAACTCTCCTCCAGTATTCACCTCCTCGCACCTCTCCTCCGGTATTCACCTCCTCGCACCTCTCCTCCGGTATTCACCACCTCGCACTTCTCCAGTATTCACCTCCTTGCAACTCTCCTCCAGTATTCACCTCCTCGCACCTCTCCTCCGGTATTCACCTCCTCGCACCTCTCCTCCAGTATTCACCTCCTCGCAACTCTCCTCCAGTATTCACCTCCTCGCAACTCTCCTCCAGTATTCACCTCCTCGCACCTCTCCTCCGGTATTCACCTCCTTGCAACTCTCCTCCAGTATTCACCACCTCGCACCTCTCCTCCAGTATTCACCACCTCGCACTTCTCCAGTATTCACCTCCTTGCAACTCTCCTCCAGTATTCACCTCCTCGCACCTCTCCTCCGGTATTCACCTCCTCGCACCTCTCCTCCAGTATTCACCTCCTTGCAACTCTCCTCCAGTATTCACCTCCTCACACCTCTCCTCCGGTATTCACCTCCTTGCAACTCTCCTCCAGTATTCACCACCTCGCACTTCTCCAGTATTCACCTCCTCGCACCTCTCCTCCAGTATTCACCTCCTTGCAACTCTCCTCCAGTATTCACCTCCTCGCACCTCTCCTCCAGTATTCACCTCCTCGCACTTCTCCAGTATTCACCTCCTTGCAACTCTCCTCCAGTATTCACCTCCTTGCAACTCTCCTCCAGTATTCACCTCCTCGCACCTCTCCTCCGGTATTCACCTCCTCGCACCTCTCCTCCAGTATTCACCACCTCGCACCTCTCCTCCAGTATTCACCACCTCGCACTTCTCCAGTATTCACCTCCTTGCAACTCTCCTCCAGTATTCACCTCCTCGCACCTCTCCTCCGGTATTCACCTCCTCGCACCTCTCCTCCGGTATTCACCACCTCGCACTTCTCCAGTATTCACCTCCTCGCACCTCTCCTCCAGTATTCACCTCCTTGCAACTCTCCTCCAGTATTCACCTCCTCGCACCTCTCCTCCAGTATTCACCTCCTCGCACTTCTCCAGTATTCACCTCCTTGCAACTCTCCTCCAGTATTCACCTCCTTGCAACTCTCCTCCAGTATTCACCTCCTCGCACCTCTCCTCCGGTATTCACCTCCTTGCAACTCTCCTCCAGTATTCACCTCCTCGCACCTCTCCTCCAGTATTCACCTCCTCGCACCTCTCCTCCGGTATTCATCTCCTCGCAACTCTCCTCCAGTATTCACCTCCTCGCACCTCTCCTCCAGTATTCACCTCCTCGCACCTCTCCTCCAGTATTCCCCTCCTCGCACCTCTCCTCCAGTATTCACCTCCTCGCACCTCTCCTCCAGTATTCACCTCCTCGCACCTCTCCTCCAGTATTCCCCTCCTTGCAACTCTCCTCCAGTATTCACCTCCTCGCACCTCTCCTCCAGTATTCACCTCCTCGCACCTCTCCTCCATTATTCACCTCCTTGCAACTCTCCTCCAGTATTCACCTCCTCGCACCTCTCCTCCGGTATTCACCTCCTTGCAACTCTCCTCCAGTATTCACCTCCTCGCACCTCTCCTCCAGTATTCACCTCCTCGCACCTCTCCTCCAGTATTCACCTCCTCGCACCTCTCCTCCAGTATTCACCTCCTCGCACCTCTCCTCCAGTATTCACCTCCTCGCACCTCTCCTCCAGTATTCACCTCCTCGCACCTCTCCTCCAGTATTCACCACCCACCTCGCACTTCTCCAGTATTCACCTCCTCGCACCTCTCCTCTGGTATTCACCTCCTTGCAACTCTCCTCCAGTATTCACCTCCTCACACCTCTCCTCTCCTCCAGTATTCACCACCTCGCACTTCTCCAGTATTCACCTCTTCGCACCTCTCCTCCAGTATTCACCTCCTTGCAACTCTCCTCTCCTCCAGTATTCACCTCCTCTCACCTCTCCTCCAGTATTCACCTCTCCTCCAGTATTCACCTCCTTGCACCTCTCCTCCAATATTCACCACCTCGCACTTCTCCAGTATTCACCTCCTCACACCTCTCCTCTCCTCCAGTATTCACCTCCTTGCACCTCTCCTCTGGTATTCACCTCCTTGCACCTCTCCTCCAGTATTCACCTCCTCACACCTCTCCTCTCCTCCAGTATTCACCTCCTCGCACCTCTCCTCCAGTATTCACCTCGCCTCCAGTATTCACCTCTCCTCCAGTATTCACCTCCTTGCACCTCTCCTCCAATATTCACCACCTCGCACTTCTCCAGTATTCACCTCCTCACACCTCTCCTCTCCTCCAGTATTCACCTCCTTGCACCTCTCCTCTGGTATTCACCTCCTTGCACCTCTCCTCCGGTATTCACCTCCTTGCACCTCTCCTCCAGTATTCACCTCCTCACACCTCTCCTCTCCTCCAGTATTCACCTCCTCGCGCATCTCCTCAGGTATTCGCCTCCTCGCACCTCTCCTCAGGTATTCACCTCCTTGCACCTCTCCTCAGGTATTCGCCTCCTCGCGCATCTCCTCAGGTATTCACCTCCTCGCGCATCTCCTCAGGTATTCACCTCCTCGCGCATCTCCTCAGGTATTCACCTCCTCGCGCATCTCCTCAGGTATTCACCTCCTCGCGCGTCTCCTCCGGTATTCGCCACCTCGCCTCTCCTCCAGTATTCGCCTCCTCGCACTTTGCCTCTCCTCCAGTATTCGCATCCTTCGTTATGCACCTCTCCCCTGATATGCGCCTCCTCGCCTGTAGTATGCGCCACCTTGCCTGCGGTATTCATCTCCTCACCTGCGGTATTCATCTCGCCTGCAGTATTCGCCTCCTCACATATTCCCTCCGGTATCCACCGCCTCACCTCTCCTCCGGTATCCACCGCCTCACCTCTCCTCCGGTATCCACCGCCTCACCTCTCCTCCGGTATCCACCGCCTCACCTCTCCTCCGGTATTCACCGCCTCACCTCTCCTCTTGTCATAGCGAGTCCTTCCCTGAATATAGACCAGCACCGCTTGGTGTGTGCCAGGCAGACTCCATACACAAGTGTGCCGTTCAGGAAGCTGATGAGTGAGCTTTACACACATAATGATCCCTATATACAGAGTGTATCCTCAGGATAATGGTCTCTATTAACAGTGGATATAAAAAGTCTACACACCCCTAGTAAAATGTCAGGTTTCTGTGATGTAAAAAATGAGACAAAGATAAATCTTTTCAGAACTTTTTCCTCCTTTAATGTGACCTATAAACTGTACAACACAATTGAAAAACAAATCTTTTGAGGGGGGTAAAACTAAATGAGGTTGCATTAGTGTGCACACCCTCTTATAACAGGATGTAGTTGTGTTCAGAATTAAGAAATCACGTTTTAACTCATGTTAAAGAGGTTGTACACAGAGATTTTTTTTTTTCCTCTTCTTTAAATCCTGAAAGAGAAACCCTTAATGAGCTAGTATGCATCGCATACTAGCTCATTATGAAATACTTACCTTAGAACGAGCCCCCGCCGTGCCGTCCGCTTACCTGTATGACGGGCGACATGTATAGTCGCCCGTCTTCCGGGATCGCGGCATCCGGCCATCTGATTGGCCGGAGCCGCGGTGACGTCACTCCCGCGCACGCGCGCGGGAGCCGACGGTCACGGCACGGGGCTCTGAAGGAACGGCACGATCTGCCGTTCCTTCAGAGCGCATGCGCCAGTGACGTCACTGGCTGCATTAAAGGTAAATATCTCCTAAACGGTGCATGTTTAGGAGATATTTACAGTACCTATAGGTAAGCCTTAATATAGGCTTACCTATAGGTACAACTTCCTGAGGAGGGTTTACTTCCTCTTTAAGACTTTGTTCACATTGGAGTGATTTGTTATGCAATTTGACAGGTCGCAGCCTATTGCCAGAAATAGCACCGCTCCAATGCGTGCTGCGCCACACAGATTTGCGAAAGTAGTTTCTGCACTACCTTTGCTGTTTTCAGATGTGACTTCAATAGACATCTGTGCATGAAGCCACGCCAATGTCTTTCAATTAGCAGCAGAAATCGCGCTGACCTGCTACTTTGAAGTCATGCTACTCCAAGTGAAGTAGCACAATTTCAAAGTAATGCCAATGTGAACCAGGGCTATATAGGAGTCAGTACACACCTGTCAATATTTAAAGTGCCTCTGATTAACCCTAAATAAAGTTCAGCTGTTCTAGTAGGTCTTTCCTGACATTTTCTTAGTTGCATTCTACAGCAAAAGCCATGATCCACAGAGAGAGCATAAGAGGGATCTCATTGTTAAAAGGTATCAATCAGAAGAAGGATACAAATGAATTTCCAAGGCATTAGATATACAATGCAACAAAGTGAAGACAGTCAACATCAAGTGAAGAAAATATGTCACAACAGTGACATTACCAAGAACTGGAAGTCTTTCCAAACTTGATAAAAAAATTAGACAAAAACGAGTCAGGGAGGCTGCTAGGAGGCCTACAGCAACATTAAATGAGCTGCGGGAATATCTGGCAAGTACTGGCTGTGTGGTACATGTGACAACAATCTCCCGTATTCTTCATATGTCTGGGCTATGGGGTTAGAGTGGCGACACGGAAGCCTTTTCTTACAAAGAAAAACACCCAAGCCTGGCTAAATTTTTCAAAAACACATCTGAAGTCTCCCAAAAGTATGTGGGAAAATGTGTTATGGTCGCATGAAACCAAGGGTGAACATTATGGCCATAATTTTAAAAAATTTGTTTTGCGCAAAAACAACACTGCACATCACCAAAAGAACACCATACCCTCCCTCCCTCTCTCCTGACCCTAGATGACTTGGAGTGGTATGAATGGACTCTCCTTTACCGATATGCCTATATATCTATATGCCTGTATGGGGCTCTGATTTGGAAGGCTGACCCAATATAGCTTCCTTTTTTTTTTTCAAGATTTACTTAAAGAGGAAGTAAACCCTCCTCAGGAAGTTGTACCTATAGGTAAGCCTATAATAAGGCTTACCTATAGGTACTGTAAATATCTCCTAAACATGTACGGTTTAGGAGATATTTACCTTTAATGCAGCCAGTGACGTCACTGGCGCATGCGCTCTGAAGGAACGGCTGATCGTGCCGTTCCTTCAGAGCCCCGTGCCGTGACCGTCGGCTCCCGCGCGCGTGCGCGGGAGTGACGTCACTGCGGCTCCGGCCAATCAGATGGCCGGATGCCGCGATCCCGGAAGACGTGCGACTGAACATGTCGCTCGTCATACAGGTAAGAGAGCGGCACGGCGGGGGCTCGTTCTAAGGTAAGTATTTCATAATGAGCTAGTATGCGATGCATACTAGCTCATTATGTCTTTCTCTTGCAGGTTGTAAAAAAAAAAAAAAAATGTTTGAACGAGTTTACAACCTCTTTAAAATCGGATGGTTGAGTGTTAATGGAAGATATCAAGCCTCAGTAAGCCTCTATTCTGTTCCTTGGGATCCTGACTGTTGCAGTGTGTCAGCTGTTTTCTGGGAGTGTGGGGGACAAACTGGCTGAGGATTTTTGGATCTCATTAATACCATCCTGCATACACCTAAATTGCTCAATGGATATAGAGAAGTAAAATTCTCTTTATTATAACAATAAAGATAGATGAGGAAAAGGAACTGTGAAAGGTTGCTTGTGATATCTGCTTTTTTAAATTTTTGCTGTTAATAAGTTGGGAATGATGACCCGAAAGAAGGGGGATACATCAGTAACACAAGATGTTACCAGTTTACAGCCACAAACGGTTAAGGAATAAAAGGAGGTGGCAGCATAGTTGGAGAAATTCCCTCATAATCCATGGCAGAATAATAGCGGGAAGGGATAGCAATTAAAACTATCCCTACCACATTCGTCAAGTTTGAAGGGATCTAGCCTGCATAGCAGACCCCCTTAGGCAGTATCCGTACCTCGTACCCCAACTACAGCAGGATCACATGACCCATCAAGCCTGGAAGTCTCACTGGCAAAGGAACCATCTTTGAGAAAGGTATTGTTAATAGATGTAAATCGGCCTTAGAAATGGCAGACCGATTGAAGGATATTAACCACTTGCTGACCGCCTATACCGCAGATATACTGTGGCTGGCTGGCTCGGCTGTGCGAACCGACGTATGGGTACGTCGGTTCGCGGGAGCGCTCCTGGGGACGAGCGGGGGTGCCGATGCCGATCCATGGGGCCGGAGGGTGCGATTGCCGCCGAACACCTGCAGTCACTCCCTGCTGAGAGAACAATGGTCTATTGTCACGTTACAAAGAGAGATAATTGTTGGATACATCACTTCATTAAGTAACCCTCCAATCCCGATACGACAATTAAATAAAATATGGGTAGGGCGAGGTCCAAACTATAAGGTAGGGAAGCCTCAGCTCTTCCAATAAAAGAGGTGGATTGATGAGGAGGGTCACTAACTGGGTGAGTGTAAATTCAAAATGAAAAATACATGTTAATTAGTTAAATAACCATTTTATTATAAACAGATAAAAAATTGACACCATTAAAAAGTATTAGACTGGAGATAATACAAATCTCACGAAATACATAATGTAACCACTGTAGTCTCAACCAAGTAGGAACGGGGCTGACGCATTTCGCAATATAGCTTTTTCAAAGACCACTTGACATCCCAGGTGGACTATTAGGAGAAAATACAATAATTAGAACATGATAAATACAGAATCTATACATAGTTTATAAACAGTACATCATATTTATATCCATAAATCATTTGAAAAAAGTTTTAATGCTCAACAAGTTACATAGAATTATTTGGGGGAACTGTGAATTCCGGACACGGATCGCCGAAATGCCGCAGGCAGCCCGAGAGAGCCACGTGGAAGAAGGCTAAAGCACCTGGATAGACCACAAGGGTCGGTTGCCAGGGGCCAACCCCAGGAGGGGGTGTTGAATCGGGTACCCTCGGATTAGTCAATTGAGACTTATAGGGAACAGCCAAGGGGTATCAAGCAAATCGCCCAGTACACCACATGATTTCCATCTAAAAGAGAGTGGTAACAATAAGGAAAAGTTCTGGGATAACTGCCGATCTGATCACTTCAATCTATTTTAGGCACAACACTTTCATAGTAGTAGGCATCCCAATATGGCACAAAAATATGCATATGGCGGGGCTGTAGCGATCGTCACCTCAGTAGAGGAGCTCACATTGATATTTAAGAGCGATACAACAGACCATTATTCCCAGCCCTCCAGGGAATAGTATTCCAATAGGGGCACAGAATATAATTACTGTCTTAAGAAGAGGGAAGCAAAAACTGCCCATTCCCCATGTTTGCATGAATTCGTGCCTTAAAAACCATCAGTCTACCCAGATCCTGGCTATTCCTGCCTTCATGTCCTTGGATGTACAAACAATTCCTCCCGGGCGATGAAACAGGATTCCTCCGAGGGGGGAGACAAACAGACAGCCGCAACTGAAGCTGCGCGTCCGCTCCCTAATATGCCGGACTCCACCGGAAGTGACGGCATCCAACTTCCGGCGCGGGCACAAGCAGACGGTTAGCAACGCCCAGCGCGATGACATCACGCCGGGCACGACCCCATCCTAAATCCGGCAGCCGCCGGACCGGAAGTGTTCGGACTGACGCCCAATAACACTTACCGGGCTTTGCGCCCGAACAGCCCCTACCTATGGGAAGCCTCCCCAGAAGAGAAGTGACCTCCCAGAAGGTCACATGAGACATCGGAGGGCAACCACCCCCCAGAATCCATATATATATTTAAAAATATGGTTGAGGACGATGTGAGAAAAATTAAATCAAGCAGTCACTATAATAGGAATGATATGCAAAAAGGATTAAAGGAACTAGAAGATCATAAAAATATTGTCATCAGAGGAGGTATTGTGGTCCTCAACAAGAGTGACTACAAGTAGAGATGTGCCAGTTTTCGGTAATTCGATATATCGCGGTATTGCATACCCACGGTATTGTTATTGTGGCATTTTTAAAATACCGTGTTTATCTGCTCCTCAAGTCTGACTTGTGAATTGATACATTTCAGTGAGCTGGATAACTCATTCACTCACTCAACAGTTCACTCACTCAATAGAAACAGCTCTGGTAATATGATCCTAGAGTGAGAGACTTAGCTCCTCCCTGTAACCAATCAGACGGCACACACCCCCATGCTTCTTCCAGGGCTCAGACACAGAAACACTGCTAATACAAGCAAGTTTCTGCAGATAGAATAAGATAGATAGATAGATAGAATTAGATAGATAGATCTAGATATATATTATTTATATATATGAGATATACACACACACATACATGCATGCATACTGTAGGGGATCAGACTCAAGGCAGGGACACGCTCACAGTTTCTTTAGAAAATGACAGGTTTAATGCACTCTCAAAAGTTCATAACAAAAGAAACTGGCTCCTGGCCAAACAAACTAAATAAACTTCCGCTCAACTGAGCCTTACTGTGTTTGTAGTCCTCTTAAAGTCCTTGTTCAGGTAAGTGTCCTTTCTGGAACAAACGATAATATCCCAGGTTTCAGAGACAAGCAGCCATGCTCCCATTTGCTTCCTGTAATGAAGACATCCACACTCTCTCTGAGATCCAGGTCCAGCTGCCTTAATCAAGGCCTAGCCAGAGACCAACAAACTGTGGTCCACGGAATTGGGAATCTGTCCCACCCAGAACACTATCAGATTCCCAGTAAAACCAGCCCCGGAACAGACCTTACTAATAAAGGGTAAAGACTAGCACTCTTTACCATAATGTCTTTGCTGATTTTACCTTAGATTGAAAAATCTAAGAAACCGTGGAGGAACATAGATCCCATCAACCACTTCCCCAGCCATTTGGAGCTGTTTTACCAGCACCCTGCTACTATACCTACATACATACATGGGCATAGCAGCATATTATATATATATATATATATATATATACATACACACACACACACAGCAGCCCACATTACATTATTATATAGCCATCAAGCAGTGTCTGGCCTACCTGGTGATGACTGGTCCTGGCGCTCTGATCCGATGGCCTGGTCATTAAGGGGGCAAATCCTTGCGGTCCAGAAGTGGTTAAACCTGCAGGAGGACCGGTGTTTTTATCTATAAATGACTTTACTATTGCTTTAGGCCTGGTTCACATGTATGCGGGTTGGGGGCCCACATTTGCACAGGCATAGCAGCCCACTGATTTGAATGGGCTTGGGCTGCTATGCCTGCGTTTTCGGCTGAAAAAAGGTGCATGCAGAATTTAAGAAAATGCAGTGGCCATGAAATCTATCCTTCTTTTGCACCATGTGACTTACCTGCAGTTGCTGCACATGCAAACTGTGTTTTTAAATGCTGGGCCCATGTATATAAAAAACGCAGAAAGCTTGCCAGAGCAGGAACTGCAGGTTAGTCGCATGGTGCAAAAACAGGATGGATTTCAAGGCCACTGAATCTTAAAAAAATGCTGCATGCACCTTTTTTCTGCGGAAAATGAGGGCTTAGCAGCCCGTTCAAATCCATGGGTTGCTATGCCTGTGCAAATGTGGGCCGCCAAAACGAATACATGTGAACCGCCAACCCGCATACATGTGAACCAGGCCTAAAGCAATAGTAAAGTAATTTATAAATAACAACACCGGTCCTCCTTCAGGTTTAACCACTTCTTGACCACAAGGATTTGCCCCCTTAATGACCAGGCCACCGGATCGGAGCCGAGCGCCTGGACCAGTCATCACCAGTTAGGCCAGACACTGCTTGATGGCTTATTTTAGGCCTGGTTCACAGATTCTGTACTGTCTGACTATATAATAATGTGCATAAGTGAACCAAAGTCCCTAAATTCAGCAATGAAATTCAAGTGAGGTAGAAATTTAATAATTGAAATTTAATAATTGAATACCGTGATAATACCGTATACCGTGGCAAAACCTTAATCAATTAATCGCAGCATGAAAATCTGATATCGTCACAAGCCTAACTATAAGCAGGAACTTGACCAACTGGTAGGGGATCAAGTCACCTACAAGAAACTGAGAAGTAACCCCACCCTGGTTTTAAAAGCAAAGTTAGAAGAACTGGTCAAAAAAGCCAAAGAAAAAGGTATTCCAACAAAAAAGGAAGCACAATATCTTGTGCCAAAAGCACCGAGACTGCCCACGATATACCAGCTGCCAAAAATCCACAAAAATAAAACAAAGCCTCCAGGTAGGCCTATTATTAGTGGAATAGGGTCCATATTCTCCCAAATCGGTGAATATGTGGATCATTTTTTGCAGCCATTAGTACCTTTATATCCGTCTCATCTCAAAGACAGCAAGCATCTGATAAATGTATTAGAAGAAGTGGAAGTACAGCCATATACTTTTCTGGTTACAATAGATATCGAATCTTTGTACACCAGTTTAAAGCAGAATGACGTGCTGAATACCACTATTGCTGCTTTGAATACTAAAACCAACTTGAAACCAGCCCAAAAAAAGTTTATCTGTGATGGCCTAAGCTTGGCTATGAGTAACAACTACTTCTGGCATGATAGTTGTTATTATAACCAAATTAGAGGCGTAGCGATGGGTGCCAAATATGCCCCAAGTGCAGCAAACATCCTTCAGAGATGTTCAGAAGTCCAGATCCTTCCTTGATCCTTTATAAAAGATTTATTGTTGATCTGCTAGTACTGTGGAACGGATCAGAAGATTCTTTGAAGCAATTCTTGAATAAAATTAATGATAACCAGTATGGTTTGGTTTTCACAGCTACATGGGATAAGATGTCAGTAAATTTTCTGGACCTAACCTTGGTGAAACAGGGTGATTCTGTCTCCACTATGAGCTATTTCAAGGAAACAGACAGGAATAGCTATATTCCCACCAAGAGTTGTCACCACCCTAAATGGCTAGGTGCTATACCAAAAGGGCAATACATGCGCATTAGACGCAACTGTAAAAATTATGAAGATTATCTTACTCAGTCTAATTTCCTAACATCCAGGTTTGTGGAAAAAGGATACAAACTTAAAGATGTGTTGAAAACGAGAGATACAGTGCGTCAAATGCCAAGAAGTGAATTATTGAAAACAAGGAACAAAAACACAGACAACAAGGTTGAAATGGCTTTTTTAACTGATTTTAGCAGGAATTTTAAAAAAATTGAAGCTATTGTGAGGAAACATTGGCCATATTTAAAGAAAGACAAGACTTTGAATAAAATTTTACCAAGTAAACCGGTTTTTATTTACCGAAAGGCCCCCGATTTAAGGCATACTTTGGCCCCTAACATACCTGATCCCCCAAAGAGGAAGCCCACATTTTTGGATGTGAAAGGTTTTTTTCCTTGCGGTAGGTGTAATGCCTGCAAAATAGCCAGAAAGAACCCTAGGAAAATAACTACCTTCCAATCTAAAGCTACTGGGAAAAAATACAACTTAAAAAAACTAATTTCATGTAGATCCACACATGTTACATATTTAATAACTTGTCCCTGCGGGTTACAGTATATAGGAAGAACAACCCGTCAATTGTCCATTCGGATCAATGAACACGTTAAGAATGTGAAAAAAGGATCCCAAAACATAGCCTTTCCAATCATTTTCGTCTATACCATAATAGAGACCCTACCTTGATGTCATTTTGTGGTATTGACTCAGTGGACAATCATTGGGGAGGGGGAAACATGACCCAGAAGGTCTCTATGAATGAGACCCAGTGGATTTACAAAATGAATACTTTGACCCCATGGGTATGAACATCGATATAGACCTAAATTGCTTCATTTCCAACTTTTAGGGCCCAATCTTTATTATATCCTCCCATATTTCAGTAAATTTTAATATTTAAAATAATTTTAAAAAACATTTTAAAAACACCTAGAATAATTTTTAACATAATCAAATATGACAGATACAATTAATTTTTAATAATTTAGTAAAATTTATCCTCATATTAATTGTAAAGATTTAAGATTTTAGGCGGTTAAATTAACTTTCTATTGCAATTTAATGTCTTATATTTGTAAACAGCATCCTTTCTTATCTATACATATATTCTTATTTACATTTATCTATACATATATATTTAACTGTATATTGGCAGTAATACCACCCTTCCAGTCTATGTTGCCATCTAGATTGGGAAGATTCAATGGTGGGGAATTAAATGCAAATTGTGGCTGTCAGCGATGAGTATTTAAGAGCTGCGGCCGCAAATTGGGTTTGTTAGTCATTCTTATATTTACTAAAAATGTCCCCGGTAAGCACCCTTACTAAAGGGTTGAACCCAGCAATCCGTGATGGAATGGGCGGTTCACAAGCCGGAGGATTGTGATTTGTCGGGGTTATTGGGGGTTGATTAAAATAATAATAGGTAAAAAGAAAAATGATTTTAAAAGCCATGTATATTTCATATTATGCATATAAGAGATTCTGAACAGGATGGCGTCCATCTCGTTTTTAAGGTGAAACAAAGTTCATATATACTTGTTAAACAAAATGTCTCTCACAGGCTTACAAAGGGTCTATGGTTTCAACAGAGATCTTTGTATATCTATGTAATCGTAAATAAGATCCCTTTTGACACATCTCGTCAGATAAGAATCAATTGGTGAGACATCGTACTAGTCACTCATGGCTAGTCTGGCCTGTAATCTTATCTGTATATAACAATGAACAATATAGTCAGTATATTTCTTTTAAAGGATTATTTGAAAATAAGTTTTAGAAAACATCATCATATGTAAGATGTATATTAACGATAATACATTGTATTCTTATTAATATAGAAGTGTGAACTTGATACTTCTATAATATTAGACATTGAATATATATATATACATAAGTATACTTTTCTATGATGTGTAAGGACTTGTAAGTCTTAAAAACGTATTACTTCATTTCAAGGCATGTGGTAGGAGTGTTTATATAAGAATTACTTTGGACTGATCAAGGTGTTGTAAATCCTACAGGCCAGACATCTTAATTGACAGTGTAAGACACAGACAAGTGATTTAATGGGCTCTCACTAGTCAACAGGTCATCAAGGTCACTTTTAATAGTAGGCCATTGTATGTTATGACGTATGTTAAAACAAAATTTAATAAGTAATGCAACACTGCCCCTAGTGGATGTTTAATTTTAATTTCCAATAATTGATTATAGTAATTAGATGCTTTTAGTGACGTGGAGATTATATGGTAATGAGATCCCCGCCCATACTCCAGGGGGGGTTTAAATAGTGCTAGTCAGCTAGAGAGGGGGGAGCTGAGGACTGAAAAGATTGTGAGGGAGTTCTGAACTCAGGGGAGACCATTGATCCTATAACCAAGACAACGTGACTTCTCAGACAATAGAATTTGGCTGGTAAAGTATGTTCCTATTCTTCATATAGATATTTGATCTGCCTTATTTAGATGCACTTAACTGACCCATCACCTAATCTGTAGCATCAAGATTTGAAGTTAAATCATTCTAACTGCAGTATGATTGGTTTAATTCTTTTATCTTGGGATTTAAGCTGATTCTGGCTTTTAGTAAAAGGGTTCAGTTGTGATGTATTCTTTATGGTAGGTTAAGAAAATAGAAACATATTTTATCAATACAATCTGGACTTTTTAAGGCATGGTCCAACAATGTTGATCCATGCAACTGTATTTAAAACATAGAAATTGAATATCTGTTGGATGAGAGAAGTCACATGTCAAACCTGTCATATTGGTTGCCATCTTTTATGTAGACTGTCACTTATATTTAAAAGTCTTTGGTTATGATCATTTTATTATTCTGAGATAATATTCTTTGATTTTATTCTCATATTACCTTTGTGATATATATTATTGCATTTTATTGAAACTGTGTGTTTATCACCAATTATATTTTTGACATTTATTTTGCACTTAAAGTGGAGTTCCACCCTATTTTTATACTTACCTCCATCTTCTCGCTCCGGGTCACCTGAAAAAAAAGAAATGGATAATCGCATTTTTTTTTTTTTTTACTTACCTCGTAGCGAAGAAAAAATACTTACCTTACTTCCATCTTCCTCCTTCCTCGGCCGCGGCCCGTCGTCACTTCCTGGCTCTGCAATGATTCCTGGGAGCTGAACGTCATAGCTCCCAGGAATCATTGCGCCTGCACCGGCCCCGACGTCAGTTCCGGGTCGCGCGCGTCATCCCCTTCTAAACAGCTTCTGGGCATGCCCAGAAGCTGTAGAGGGATGACGCGCGCGACCCGGAAGTGACGTCGGGGCCGGCGCAGAGCATCGTGGGACCAAAGAAGGCAGAAGAAGACGCCGAAGAGGATCTCGCTGGCTTCAAGCTGCCCACATCTGAGATGGCAGCGCTGGACAAGACGTTTGCAAGGTAAGTATTTGTCCTAACAGGTAAGTGCAACCCGGGACAGATCAGAGGCTAGCCATTGTGGAATGTACTAGCCCTGACTGTCCCGGGGGTATTAAAAAAAAAAAAAAAATCCAGGGTGGAACTCCGCTTTAAGTATTTAATAAATATATATATTTTTGCACAGAATTGTATCCTCTATCTTCAGTTTAGTGTCACTTAAAACGATCTTGCATTTTTATGATTTATAGAAATAAGTTGAGATTCTCCTAACTTACAGATCTTTGCTTATTTGTATAAATAGACACTGTTATATCAGAGCAGTATAAACATTCTGACATAATTGGAGGCCCGAGCGCGAGATAAGTACCTAGTGAAATAGGGGTTATAATTGTGCAAAATATATATTTCATTGCCATTCACATTAATTGATTGTTGCTATTGTTGGTTACAATATTGAACATGGCTGAATCTGTAGGTGTGTCAGATGAATTACTTCCCCTTGGCACAGATACAGAACCAGAATCAGAAATGGGTCTGCACAATGAACAGACTAGAGAAACGGTCAAATTTAATGTGATGTCTTATGTCAAAGATAGATTGGATGTTAAAGATGAACTCAATAGTTGGGTAGTTGAAATGAAACGAGGAATTGCAGGATATGTAAATGATATCTGGAGTGAAGGATCATGGGTAGCTTCATTTCTTTGTGAAATTGCTGTTGCTAAACATAAGAAAGATAAAGATGGACTGATATATAGATCATGGCCAGTATTTCTTTACACAATTGATGCATTAGCTGCTCAATTGAACAAAATTCAAAATGAACTGAGATCCCAGGTTAAGCTTGTTGAACAATCACAACAAATAATTAGTGACTGTAGAAATCAAGTTAAAAATTTGTTTGATGAAAATAAGAAACTGGTTGATCATATATCAGGTCATCAGGAGCAAAGCAATCAGACCAAAGAAATAATTGATTCCCTAAGAAAAGAACTGAGTCAAAAACATAGTGAATTGGTAACATGTGACAGACAGAGGACTGCTTTAGAAATCAAATGTGACCAGTTGCAATTTGCTAAAGAATTAATGCAACAGGAGTTAGAGGATTCGGCTTATCTGTATCCAGTGCTGGAAAAACATACCAGCAGTGAAAAGGTTACACCTATTTGGAAGGGAGAAAATGTCCCTGAATTTTTGAGCCGAACCTCTGCTGAACATAAAAACTCAAATGTCAGATTCTGAGAGTGATTCCAATAACACATTTGAGGAAGAGATTTTTAGACCCAAAAGACATTCTCTTCCCAAAGCGAGTTCAACCTTACCTCCTAAACGGTCTCAGAGAAGTGAAAGAAAGACTTCTCAGCCTGTATGTGATAGCCCAAAGGTGATAAAATTCTTAAAAGAAACAGTAGGTCTGTTTACCAAGAAAGGTTCTCCTTCTATAATTAATCATTTAGAAGCCTACGAGGAGGCTATGCTGACCCTGAATTTAAACAGTGACAGGCAGAAGATCCAATTCATTTCATGGGTGTTTGAATCAAAATAACGGAAAATTTATATCAATACTTACCGTAATTTTCCTTTCCTGATAGAACTCCATGGCAGCACACGTATGGGTAGGCTCCGCCTCCTCTCCTACCCTATAGGACCCCACTCCCATAAATTTTTGCTCCAAGCCAGGAGCCGTGTTCCATATATAGACTACTCCAGCAGATGGGAGGGAACTCCTGCTGCCATGGAGTTCTATCAGGAAAGGAAAATTACGGTAAGTATTGATATAAATTTTCCGTTTTCCTGACAGACTCCATGGCAGCACACGTATGGGAAATAACTAGCCATACACACCCGGGTGGGCAACTGCTGGTCAAACAGAAATAGGTTTAATTTGCACCGTCAACAGACAAAATTTTTAAACCAAAATCAACTGAGGATAAAGAAGCAGGTTCAACACAATAGTGTGACATGAAAGTGTTAATTGAGGACCATGAGGCCGCTCTGCAAATGACATCTGGTGCAACATGAAGGGAAGCCGCCCAAGACGTAGAAATCCCTCTGGTGGAATGCGCCGTCACCACTTCCGGAGGAGCCAGTCCCTTGGCTCTATATGCCCACTGGATGGTCTGAACTATCCAGCTAGAAATTGTTCTGGAAGAAGCCCTCTTGCCTCTGTTCTTTCCATAAAAGAGAACAAATAGATAGTCTGACTTGCGAAAGGAAGCTGTGAACTTCAAGTATGTTTGAAGGACTTCGCCCACATCCAACGGATGGGTACTCTGGTCATCTTGAGACTTGAATGTAGGTAAAACAATCTCTTGGTTGACATGAAAAACTGAATTTACCTTCGGATTGGACCCTAGCATAGGGACCAGGACGACCCGATCAGGAAAAAATGTCAGAAAAGGTTCTTTGCAACCCAGGTCACTAATTTCAGAGACACGTTTAGCCGATGTGATGGCTACTAAAAAGGCCGTCTTCATAGACAGATTCTTAAGGAAGAAGGAATCTCCATGTTCCAAAACTGTTGCTGAGAGAAACTCAAGGACTAGTGGAAAGTCCCATTTGGGGAACCTGGGTTTCCTGGGAGGTCTCATTCTTGACGCACCTCTGAAAAACTGCCGGACCAGAGGATGTTTTGCCCATGAGGTCCCCGTGAAGGCAGAGATTGCTGAGATCTGTACTCTGAGAGAGCCAACAGCCAGAGATAGGTCTAAGCCTGTCTGGAGGAACCCCAGAATATGATGGATCTTAGGATTAGTGATGAAATCGGACTCATTAGACATGTAATCCTCAAACTTAGACCAGATCCTCTCGTAGACTTTGTTGGTGCCCGGTCTCCTGGCACTCATCATTGTGGACATTGCCGCACTTGGACAGCCAAGAGCTTTTAGTCTTTCCCTCTCAAGGACCATGCCATGAGATGTAACTGCGCTGGGCATGGATGCAGCACTGGACCCTGAGATAGAAGGTCCGACCTGAATGGCAGGGGAACAGGATCCCGAAAGCTCAGTTGGAGCAGCAGAGGAAACCAGGGCCTCCTTGGCCAAAACGGAAGAATTGCTATGACTTCTACCCTCTCTCTCCTGAGTCTCTGCAGGAACTTGAATATCACTGGGACCGGGGGAAAAGCATATGCTTTGTGGAACTTCCAGTGGTCCGTCAGAGCATCTACCCCGTAGGCTTGGGGGTAACGCCATCTCGAGTAGAATTTCGTCAGTTTGGCATTGTTTGGAGAGGCAAACAGGTCTACCTCCGGAAGAATCCCCAGAGAGATGACCCACTTGAAGGTTTCTGGATGAAGAGACCATTCGTTGTTGTCTAGATTGGTTCTTGACAGAAAATCTGCCTGAACGTTCTGGACTCCTGGAAGATAAGCAGCTGATAGATTGGAAAGATTCCGTTGGGCCCATGCCATGATCGGTTTCACTTCTTCCAGAAGGGAGGAACTGCGGGTGCCCCCTTGCCTCTTGATATATGCGACTGCCGTCGTATTGTCTAGCCGTAGAAGGACCGAGGACCCTTTCACCAAGTGACGGAAGGCCATGATGGCACGAAAAGCTGCCCGAAGCTCCAGGACATTTGAGACCAACCCGAGGGTGGGAAAGTCCCACCTGCCCTGGGCCACCTCTGACAGGCAGTGCGCACCCCAGCCCGTCTGGCTGGCATCCGATGTCACAACGATCCAAGGAACGGGAACGATCGAATGACAATTCAGGAGATTTTCCCGTTGTAGCCACCAAGACAGACTCGCCCTCATAGAGGATGTTATCCATACAGGAGTGTCTGGATTCCCGGAGCTCCATTGGCGGAGGAAACCGATTTGAAAGGGCCTCATCCTCCACTGTGCCCACTTGACCATGGGGGCCGTGGAGACCATGGTCCCTATTATTTTCAGACACTGTGATGCCCGAAGATAAGGGGTTGACATTGCCGGTTGTATTCTGCTGCGGATCACCGGAATCTTCTCCACTGGAAGAGAGATGGTGCCTCTGGAGGTGTTGAAGAGTGCCCCCAGGAAGATCAAGGATTTTGTCGGATCCAGATGGCTTTTCTCCAGATTCAAGAGCCACCCGAATTCTTGAAGGGTGGAGATTACCTGAGATCTGTGTTGCAGAATCTGTGCTTGGTCTTGAGAAAGAAGAAGCAGATCGTCTAAGTAGTGAAACAGTCGGATCCCTTTCGATCTGATCAAAGCTACAATAGCCAGTAAGATCTTTGAAAAGACTCGAGGTGAGGTGGTAAGCCCGAAAGGGAGACAGGTAAACTGGAGATGCACTTGACCCACGGCAAAGCGAAGAAATTTTTGTAGTTCTGCTGCCACTGGGACATGGAAATAGGCATCTTTTAGATCTATGGAGATCATCCAATCTTCTGGTTGCACCACTTGGCGGATAGTGAAGAGTGTCTCCATCCTGAACCTCTCTTTCTTTATGAAAGAGTTCAGATGAGTCAGGTCTATGACCGGCCTCCAAGAACCGTTCTTCTTTAGAACCATGAATAGAGGTGAATAAAGGCCTTGAAACCTTTCTTCGGCCGGAACTGGGATGACAGCACCTTGAGAGATCAGGGAATCTACGTATGACAGAAGAATTGACTTCTTTTCTTCCACGCGAGGTAGAGCCGTAGGGATGAACCGCAGAATTGGAGTTTCTTCGAAAGACCAAACGTGACCATGAGACACGGTCTTGACGGTCCACTGGTCTGTAATCGAGGCTGCCCAAACGTGCGCAAACTGACGTAGACGAGCGCCTACTCGCAACGCTTGAGCAGGCCTGATATCAAAAAGACTTTGTGGTCTCCCGACCACTGGAAGGTGTTCCCTTGTTGAACGTCTGACCTGTAGGTTGAGATCTTTTCCAATTCTTTCTGAACTCACGTCCAGGCCTGTAAGAGCGAGCTTCTCTGGATCGATCCGAACTTGGTTTGTGCTGAAATCTTCTGCGGTCAAGCAAACGGCGATCTTGAGGGAGGAAACCTGATTTACCACCAGTGGCACGGGTAATGGCACTGTCCAGTTTGTTGCCAAAAAGGGACGCACCCTCAAACGGAATCCTGCACCAGGCTTGTTTGGAAGCAGGATCGGCCAGCCAGGGACGTAACCATAAAGCACGTTTGGCCGTGACAGAAGAGAGCATGACCCGCGCCACCAGGCGAATGATATCAATGGAAGCCTCTCCCAAAAAGGCCGTTGCCAACCTTAGTTCATACACAGCCGAGCTTCTGGCTGCTTCCTCTGAGACACCTTGCAGTGTGGTCTCCACGTTATCTACCCAAGCCTCCATAGCTTTGGATGTGGCTGCAAGGGCTAGGGCTGGCTTGCAGGTCATACCAGCTAACAGATAGATCTTTTTGAGATCCGTATCAATTCGTCTATCCAGACCATCTTTAAATGAGACGGAATCTTCCAAAGGTAGGGTAACGTGTTTGACTAGCCTCATCAAGGCTGCGTCTATTGTAGGTGCAGAATCAAGATGCTTCACTTTGTCGGTCTTAAAAGGATATAACCTGGAAAATTTGGACGATAAGGAATTCTTTCTTTCAACTCCATGCCATTCGTCTGTAATGATTTCCCCCAGCTCACTCAGAAAAGGGAAATGATCCCGTTCTTTCTTGAGATGTTTAAAGTATTTCTTCTGTTTTGCTGGGGAGTCTGCTGGTTCTTCCCACTTTAATGCCTCTTTTACCGCTCTCACTAGCGGAGAGATCATGGCAAAATCAAAACCTGAACTTTGGTCTTCTAGGTCATCCTCACTTTCAGAGGAATCCGAGAAGCGACTAGGCTGGGAAGTGCCTGGCTCTACGTCTTCCCTCTGAGGGAGAACTGGAGTATCAGTTGTATGACCAGACAGCCGATTGGGATCCCAATCCCTTAAGGATTCTTGCACGATCCGCCTGACCAGGGTTTCCACTGGTGGATCTGGGACTTGTTTTTCCTTGATTGCCCGAGAATAGCAGGCATCACACAAGGATCTATCCTCAGGGACTACAGCCCTACAACCCCAGCACGATTTGTGTGCGGGGCGGTCAGCATGTCGGGAAGACCGGCTTGGACAATCATCATGGCGCCTAGACCTAGACCTGGATCTATGGTGCCTGGATTTGGATGATGCATGGTGATGGCCTGAAGGTGATCTATCCTTTGATCCCGATGCAGGACGTTGGTCAGACCTAAAAGGGCTGAAAACAAAGGAAAGAAAAGCTCAGGCTACAGTAAGCCAGCTGGCAGACAAGCGAGAGTTAAAAGCTAAAGCTCACCTGTTGCGCAGGGACTGGCCACCGGGGGGCGGTGAGGCATCCATTGCAAATCACAGCGAGATAACCTGCAATAGGAAGGATGTAAGAACTCAATCTTACCTTCCCATAGCCGCCTTTCCCCTCCCCCATTCAAGCAGGACTGACCCAGCACAGGACTTACCAAACACAGGCAGAGACACAGCGTGGGGAGGCCGCCGCAAAAGCCCACAGACATCCCAAGAATGACAGCTCCATCAGCTGTTTAAATTTCCCGGGAGCCGTAAAGCCACGCCCCCCCCGACGCCACCGCGTCATGGAGGACCGGAAGTGGCGTGCGCACATGCGCAGACCACTTAGGAACCAAGCCTCGCAATGAACACCCAACTGGGAATCAGGAGGCAGGGGAGGAGCCGAGAGCGACGGCCTGGAACGCAGGAGCGCTCCAGCCGCCATACTAACCAGGAAGCAAAACGATGTAAAATATAAAAGTAAGCAATACATTACCACCAATACCGACAGAAGGACCTGGAACGCTCCTCAACCGGAGACTGGCGTGTGCGTCAGGGCATAAGGGCCTCCCGCTAGTAGCAAGGACGTTTGGCCAAGCGATGCAGCCCACCTCTCATTCAGGATTTATGGCATCTTCCGGCATCATTTCAAATTGCCCGGGTCCACCCAGTAGTACTGAGATTGCTGGACTAAGGTAGAAAGGCATCATCCAGGAAAGCCACACGCCACCAGGTATGTAAGAAAACGCATCCTATAAGGTAAGACTTCTCTTGCGGAAGGAGGACAAAAAAGGAACACGGCTCCTGGCTTGGAGCAAAAATTTATGGGAGTGGGGTCCTATAGGGTAGGAGAGGAGGCGGAGCCTACCCATACGTGTGCTGCCATGGAGTCTGTCAGGAAACAGGTTTTTCTTTAATTCCCTACGAGATATGGGCAAAAATACCTGGTCTGAAGTTGTTTCAGAAGTGAAAACTGAATTCGGTCCCTATCAAACAGCCACAGCTGCTAGAAAGGCCATGTTTACTTTGAAATGTCGGCCAAATCAAAGCCCTAGGGAATTTTTGTCCATTCTCAAAAATGCCTATAGCCTGACTGAGGAAAAGCCCCACTTTGAAAACCCTGAATTTATCCAATTGTTCTACGATGCTCTGCCAAATAAAATCAAAATTATTCTGGCCCGGGAATATAATCCCAAATGGGGTCTAGATTGGTTACTATCAGAAAGTACAACCCTTTTTGCTGTATTGCAAAATAGTGAGGAGACTCAGGATAAGAGGTTTAAAAAGCCGAATAATGAAATTTCTGAGGTTCATCATAAAAGAGATGAGGGACACTTTGAAGCCCCAAAAAGGAGTTATGCAGATGTGGCTAAAGACCCCAATACTCCCAAATTAAATAAGGCTAAACCACATCCAGATGATAAAAAGGGTCGAGTTGTTGATAGTGCACCAGATAAAAAGCATCAATGGGTAAAAAGACGCAATCCTCCATTTAAAAGATACCTGAGAGGTAAGTATAGGGATTATCAAAATGTCCCTGAAGAAAATCAAAATAATTGTTCTGGATCAGAAGGTTCTGACAAGTCTCAGACTGCTAATCCCAAAAATCCAGCCCCCAGGGTTCACTGGAAAAATAGAAATAATCTCTATGATAGGATGGATCAGATGCAGAACCAAGTGGGAGTTATGGCAGAACAGATGGACAAAATATCCCAGCTTCTCAGTAACAAATCCAACAATCCTTTTTTAGGACCGAATGCTGCAGAAAGCAACCCCCAATAACAGAAGTTTCCAGTCATGTAAATACCTGTACTGTATCAATGTCTAAAAGTGAAATCATTGAACCTGTTGTTTGTATGCCAGAAAAGAATTTAACCCTTCCAATGCCAGATGGCAAGGAGGAGGGGCGACTTGTCTGTGACTCTATTTTGCAGACTTCCAAAACTTCCTCTGTGAAACTGACAGGCACGCAATCCTGTGTGAAAAAGGAAGGGGGGTCGAGGGGTAAGAGACAGCATGACATTCTATTCACTGATCATTCTAAATACTTGTGTTCACTACAGGAAATTGATGACAGGTATTATCTGGAAATTAGATTGCATAATGATTTACCACAAATAATGGCTTTATTAGATACAGGTAGTCATGCAACTATATTATCTCAGAAATATTTTCAACAAATCCAGGATTTATCTTCTGAGAAATACAAGCTGAAAAGTGTTAAAGCTAACCTCATAAGTGTTTCAGGCGCTGCTTTAAAGGTCAGAGGAGAAGCTTGGTTGCCCATCAACTTGGGAAATAAAATAATTTGCCATCCCACATTGGTAGTTGATTTACCCTATGATCGTTTGATTATTGGCATAGATCTCCTTAAGAGGTTGAATCCCATTGTGGATTTCATCAATAAGGTTATTTGGTCCCAAGCAAAAATGCCGATTAATTATGAGCACTCCCAGTCCTATCGCAGTAAACGTAACTGCCATGTAATTGAAGAAAGACCGGACTCCATTGAGATCCATTTCAGGAATTCCCAAATTCCAGACATCTCATTCCTACAAGCCACTCCCACCTGTACAGTTGGTGGACGGGAGGATAACACCATATGTGTGTCCCCTGAAAGAGTTAAAAATGTTTGCTTGGAAAGTGATGTTCTGACCATTCACCTTCATCCCGAAGATCCTGTCCCTACTGGGTTTAGTGATCATACACAATTCTTAGCAGGAATTGAAAGGGTGAATGATGACATGTTCTTTTCCCTACAGGTTAATGACCTGGGAAGAACTAAAAGGGCTAAACTGGATCTGCGCCAGGAACACAGTTACATTAGTAGGGATCTGCTAAAACAAGTGGCCACTCCTAAAGTAATTAAGTATCCTAACCCTCAAGATAACTGGGTCCATGAATTGGATGATAACTCTGATAGTCACAATGTCATTGCAAGATGCATGTTATCTATTTCCATAGGGGGTAAAACAGCCACTCATTTATTCCTGGTACTCAATGAGCCAAGGTGTCAAATGTACATTGGCAATGATATATTACATCGGTTTGCCATACACGTGGATGTAGTGAATTCCATATTGTGGACTAGATTAAAAGAGGATCCATGTGCTTTCATGAATGAATATGAGGCCCTCAGATCATCCCAGATACTGCCATATGCAGTAAAGGTATTAGTACCACAAAATGTTGTCATTCCTCCAGGTTCCAATAATTTCCTATTACCTGTTCAGGTACCAAAAGGCCAAAAATTAAAGAACCTTGATGCATTAATATGCCTCTCAAATAGGATGCAACAACTGGGAATTTCAGTAAGTCATATCCCCATGGGAAATATTCACCAATCCAAAACTCAAATAATTGTCAACAACAGTACTCCCAATGAAATCCATTTGTCAAAAGACACTGTAATTGGTCTGGCCTTAGATTCAGATTATTATACTTTTGGATTTCAAAATGTAGTCATCGGCCTAATTCCTGAACAATATCTCACCGAGGAACAGATGGTCGAACAAACATTTAATTCTTCTCCTGAAGGATTGTTCACCATTAATTCAATTTATCCTTTTGATCCTGAAAGAGGTACCTGCCAGGTGGAGGAATCTTCCCTTACCTTTGATCATCCACTTAATGAGCAGGAAGCAAAGGAATATAGTGTGTCTATCGGTGAGACTGATAAGCCAAGTCATGACCTCACTGACAAACTTGAAGAAGCCTATGAAATAGGTCAACCTGAAGCTTTTCCAGGGTTTTTAGAAATGGTCCAGCAGGAAGTCTCCTTAGCTGATGGATGCTCTAATGACTTAGAGCGCCAGAGATTAAAAGAAGTTCTCCTGGAGTGTCAGGACATCTTTGCTAAAGATTCCTATGATTGTGGTGAAACAGATATCCACATTGCTAGGATTCAAACTGATCCAGAGGCACCTCCCGTTTATGTCAAGCAATATCGTCTTCCACTAGCTTGTTACGATTCGCTGGCGGAAATAAGGAATCTCAAGGAGAGAGGCATTATAAGATCGGTGCACAGTTCTTATAATAATCCTATCCTTGGTATCCTCAAACCGAATGGTCAATGGCGTTTGTGTGCTGATCTCAGACAGCTCAATAAGTGTGTATATATGTCCGGCTGGCCCGTGCCATATATTGACCAATGCTTGGCACAAATGCAAGAAGTGAAAATTTTTACTGCACTGGATTGTGCCCAAGGCTATTGGACCATCAAGGTAAGTCCTGAAGACCAATATAAACTAGCATTTACATTTGGCAAGGAACAATTTACCTGGAATCGTATGCCATTTGGTTATATAAATGCAGGTCATGAATTTGCTGTATTTTTGCATAAGGCGATGCCTGATGCTACCGAAAGGGGAAATTTGACATATGTGGATGACATTTTGTTGAAAAGCACCTCCTTTGAACAGCATATCCAAGAGATTAGACATGTGCTTAACCAATTGAGAGAGGCAGGTGTTAAAATTTCATTACAGAAAGCCCAGTGGTGTCGTACCAAGGTAAACTTCTTGGGACATGAGGTCACTTCCGAACGCCTAAATCCTCAAAAGAAGAAGGTAGATGCTGTGTTGAAATCTAAAACACCTACCAATGTCAGTGAATTGAGATCATTTTTGGGTATGATGAACTATTCACGTAAGTTTATTGATAATTATGCAGAAATCAGTAAACCATTGTTGACATTGTTCAAGAAGAATGTACCATGGACATGGGGGGGAGACCAGGAACAATCCATGGTTGAACTTAAAAAGAGACTCACCCAAGCCCCATGTCTCATATATCCAGAGGGGGGTAAACCCTTTTACCTGGAAACTGGTTTTACAAATCTCAGCATTAGTGCTGTATTGTGTCAAAAACAAGACAAACTAAACAAGGTCATCGCATATGCCAGCAAGGCCCTGTCACCTGTAGAGGTAAAATTTAATGACTGTGAAAAAGCCCTATTAGCCACGGTCTGGGCCCTTCAAAACTTCAGAAGTTATATTCAGGGTGAGAAAATTATTGTTGAAACGGCACACCAGCCACTACAATATTTACAAAGTGACAAAATTAGAGATGGCAATTTGTCCAACAGCAGAATAACTGCATGGACGTTATCTTTACAAGGTTGGCCATTAGAAATTCGGTATAAACAAAATAAAAAGAGTCCAGTAGCTCAAGGACTCGCCGAACTTCATGATTGTGCGGCTCATTCTCATAAAGAGGAGCCAATAGAGGATTTCTTAGAGGAACAAATCTCTTCCCCTTACAAAGCATATGATGAGGATTACTGTCCTTTACTTCCATGTGTGTATATTGATGGTTGTGCTTATCACACCACCACAGGGGAGGAGAGAAAACTAGTAGCAGGTATTGGCATCGCTTGGACCAGTGGATTTCCAGATATTTCAGTGGGATACAGCATTGGTGCTAAGAGCAGCCAAGTGGCCGAATTACCAGCTGTATACAAAACTGTTCAAATTGCTATAGAGCACAACATCACAGAATTTGTTATAGTCACCGATTCCAATTATGTACGTAATAGTTTTGTTGAATACCTGCCTACTTGGAAAAGAAATAACATGTCACGGTCCAATAACAAACCTGTAAAACACGCCAAGCTATTCTGTGCCATTGATGAATTAGTCAAAAGTAATGGTCTAACCATTTATTGGAAGAAAACTAAAGGTCATTCTAAAACCCAGAACATGGACAAGGAAGGTAATGATCTAGCAGATCAACTTGCTAAACAAGGTGCCATAAATGGAACAAATGTGGACATAGATCATTTATTAGGATTGATACATATTGAAGCTGTCACTAGACAACGAGCTAGCGCTCAAAATACAAATAATGTGGCACAATGGAGTCAAGAATCCACAAGTGAGGATCTAATTAAAAGCCAAAAAGACGATCCTATACTTGGAATCTTTTATAAACACATTGAGGATCCTATTAGCAACCCCCTATCGGAGGAAGATTATGCCCAAAAGGAAGATCTCCGATTACTTGTGAGAACTAAATCTCAGTTCAAAATTCAGGATGGTTTACTAATGAGGACATCCAAGAATGGTCTTCAACAGTGGGTAGTTCCCACTACATTTAGAGGCCTAATGTTACAACATGCCCATGACGCACCCACAGCAGGTCATTGTGGTGAAAAGATTACTCATGAGTAGGGTTGAGCGGACACCTAGATGTCCGTGTTCGACGGGTTCGGCCGAACTTTAAAAAAAAGTCCGGGTCCGTGTCCCGGACTTTTACCGAACTTTTCCCGGACACCGAACCCCATTGAAGTCAATGGGGACCCGAACTTTAAGGCACTAAAATGGCTCTAAAACACCAAAGGAAAGGGCTAGAGTGCTGCAAATGGCAGCAAAACGTAATTAAGAGCATGGCAAGTGCTCTGCAAACAAATGTGGATAGGGAAATAACTTAAAACAACAAAAAAAAACAGAAAAATAAAACAATGTTCTTCTTCATCTCTGAAGGACGAGGCCCATATGGAGTAGGAGGGAGGTTGAGGTGGTGGTGGATGTGGCGGTGACATAGGCGTGCGCACAGGGTGTGCTGGGTGTGCCTGGGCACACCCTAATCACCTAGGGCACATAGCATTGCCAGTGAGGAGATGGGAAAGATCTCCCTGGGACCTGCTCTGCTCTATTTCTCCTTGCCTACAGGTACATGGCCCCGATACATTACTCTCCCTGCTGGCAAACACATGCATGTGTATTTCAACTTTGGGGTGCACACCTTAATGCAATAGGCTGCGCACACCTATGGGCGGTGTAGGTGGAAGCGGCGGTGGAGGAGGACCAGGGCCGGATTAACAGCATCATGGGCTTGGTGCTGAGGATTTTGAAGGGCCTTAAGGGCCGTGCCTTGCCATGCACCCAGAGGAGGAAGGGTGCAGCCATGCATGCCTAATTCAACATGGGATGCTGTCTCTGAAGCCCATAAACACATCCATGCATCGCCAACTGTCCCTCCTTGTCCGGCCTTCACGCTGTGTGGGGAGGTTCTGAGGGTGCTGCCTGGGGAAGCGAGCATAGAAGCCAGACTTCTGTGTTTACAAGTGACAGAAGAGCGGTAACAGTGAATATGGCCAACCCGGGGCCTATATAAAAGGTAGGGGCCTGGAGCTGCAGCTCCAATAGCCCCTACATTAATCTGGCCCTGAGGAGGAGGACGAGGTAGCCAACACTGCTTCTTTTCAAAAATTTTAAATGAGGGTACACCCCAAAAGAGTGAGAAAGAGCAAAAATGGAACAATGGGTGGGTAAGGTCGGTATCCATTGCTATTCTGCATAAGGTACGGAAAAGTCCCGTGGGATCCATGCCTGGTTCATTTTAATGAACGTGAGCTTGTCCACATTGTCTCTGGACAGGCGGCTGCGCTTGTCTGTTATAACGCCCCCAGCCGTGCTAAATACCCGTTCAGATAATACACTGGCTGCAGGGCACGCCAGCACCTCCAAGGCGTAAAGGGCAAGCTCAGGCCATGTGCCCAATTTGGAGACCCAGAAGTTGAAGGGGGCAGACCCGTCATTCACTACATGTAGGCGTGTGCACACATACTGCTCCACCATGTTGGTAAAATGCTGCCTCCTGCTAAGACGTTCCATCTGAGCTGCTGGTGCTGCTGTTTGTTGTGGCGTGCTGACAAAGCTTTTCCACATTTCGGCCATGCTAACCCTGCCTTCTGAGGTGCTGGCGGTGCCCTGGTTGCGTTGGCGACCTCCTCCTCCTCCTCCTCTGCCTTGTGCTTCCACTGTGGCCCCGCTGTCAGATGGGAATGCCAGCAGCATGGCGTCTACCAGCGTGCGCTTGTACTCGCGCATCTTGCGATCGCGCTCCAGTGAGTGAATTAAGGACGGTACGTTGTCCTTGTAACGGGGATCCAGCAGCGTGGCCACCCAGTAATCAGCACAAGTTAGAATGTGGGCAACTCGGCGGTCGTTGTGGAGACACTGCAGCATGTAATCGCTCATGTGTGCCAGGCTGCCCAGAGGCAACGAAAGGCTGTCCTCTGTGGGAGGTGTATCGTCCGTGTCCTCTGTATCCCCCCAGCCACGCACCAGTGATGGCCATGAGCTGGCCTGGGTGCCACCCTGCTGTGAACATGGTTCCATCTCCTCCTCCAGCTCCTCCTCCTCCTCATCCTCCTCATCCTCCAGAACTGTGCCCCTGCTGGACAATTGCGTCCCTGGCGTTTGCGTGTGCAGGAACCCACCCTCGGAGCCCCTTGCGAATGACTGCCCTGAAAGCCTTGGAAATGTTACCTCTTCGTCCTCCTCCTCCTCCTCATCCTGTGCCACATCCTCTTCCATCATCGCCCGAATTGTTTTTTCAAGGAGGCATAGAAGTGGGATAGTTAAGCTGAGAACGGCGTCATTGCCACTGGCCATGTTGGTGGAGTACTCAAAACAGCGCAACAAGGCACACAGGTCTCGCATGGAGGCCCAGTTAAATTAAATAGCGGAATAGAAAATATGATCCAAAAAAAGTGTATGTATATCACACGTACACAACCACACTGGGCCCCAATTACTATTGTTTGTACCCCTAAAAGGCTAGATGAGGAGTAGGGGGAGTATGGAACAGGCAGCACCCTCAAACCTTCAGAAGTATGAGATGAACCCCAACAACTTGGAAAGGTGGATCTCTCTCACACGTACCAACACAGACTATCCCCCAATTTAACTGATCCCCAAAGGTTTTTGATTAAATAGCGGAATAGAAAATATGATCCAAAAAAAGTGTATGTATATCACACGTACACAACCACACTAGGCCCCAATTACTATTGTTTGTACCCCTAAAAGGCTAGGAGTAGGGGGAGTATGGAACAGGCAGCACCCTCAAACCTTCAGAAGTATGAGATGAACCCCAACAACTTGGAAAGGTGGATCTCTCTCACACGTACCAACACAGACTATCCCCCAATTTAACTGATCCCCAAAGGTTTTTGATTAAATAGCGGAATAGAAAATATGATCCAAAAAAAGTGTATGTATATCACACGTACACAACCACACTAGGCCCCAATTACTATTGTTTGTACCCCTAAAAGGCTAGATGAGGAGTAGGGGGGGTATGGAACAGGCAGCACCCTCAAATCTTCAGAAGTATGAGATGAACCCCAAAAACTTGGAAAGGTGGATCTCTCTCACACGTACCAACACAGACTATCCCCCAATTTAACTGATCCCCAAAGGTTTTTGATTAAATAGCGGAATAGAAAATATGATCCAAAAAAAGTGTATGTATATCACACGTACACAACCACACTAGGCCCCAATTACTATTGTTTGTACCCCTAAAAGGCTAGATGAGGAGTAGGGGGGGTATGGAACAGGCAGCACCCTCAAATCTTCAGAAGTATGAGATGAACCCCAAAAACTTGGAAAGGTGGATCTCTCTCACACGTACCAACACAGACTATCCCCCAATTTAACTGATCCCCAAAGGTTTTTGATTAAATAGCGGAATAGAAAATATGATCCAAAAAAAGTGTATGTATATCACACGTACACAACCACACTAGGCCCCAATTACTATTGTTTGTACCCCTAAAAGGCTAGGAGTAGGGGGAGTATGGAACAGGCAGCACCCTCAAACCTTCAGAAGTATGAGATGAACCCCAACAACTTGGAAAGGTGGATCTCTCTCACACGTACCAACACAGACTATCCCCCAATTTAACTGATCCCCAAAGGTTTTTGATTAAATAGCGGAATAGAAAATATGATCCAAAAAAAGTGTATGTATATCACACGTACACAACCACACTAGGCCCCAATTACTATTGTTTGTACCCCTAAAAGGCTAGATGAGGAGTAGGGGGGGTATGGAACAGGCAGCACCCTCAAATCTTCAGAAGTATGAGATGAACCCCAAAAACTTGGAAAGGTGGATCTCTCTCACACGTACCAACACAGACTATCCCCCAATTTAACTGATCCCCAAAGGTTTTTGATTAAATAGCGGAATAGAAAATATGATCCAAAAAAAGTGTATGTATATCACACGTACACAACCACACTAGGCCCCAATTACTATTGTTTGTACCCCTAAAAGGCTAGATGAGGAGTAGGGGGGGTATGGAACAGGCAGCACCCTCAAACCTTCAGAAGTATGAGATGAACCCCAACAACTTGGAAAGGTGGATCTCTCTCACACGTACCAACACAGACTATCCCCCAATTTAACTGATCCCCAAAGGTTTTTGATTAAATAGCGGAATAGAAAATATGATCCAAAAAAAGTGTATGTATATCACACGTACACAACCACACTAGGCCCCAATTACTATTGTTTGTACCCCTAAAAGGCTAGATGAGGAGTAGGGGGGGTATGGAACAGGCAGCACCCTCAAACCTTCAGAAGTATGAGATGAACCCCAACAACTTGGAAAGGTGGATCTCTCTCACACGTACCAACACAGACTATCCCCCAATTTAACTGATCCCCAAAGGTTTTTGATTAAATAGCGGAATAGAAAATATGATCCAAAAAAAGTGTATGTATATCACACGTACACAACCACACTAGGCCCCAATTACTATTGTTTGTACCCCTAAAAGGCTAGGAGTAGGGGGAGTATGGAACAGGCAGCACCCTCAAACCTTCAGAAGTATGAGATGAACCCCAACAACTTGGAAAGGTGGATCTCTCTCACACGTACCAACACAGACTATCCCCCAATTTAACTGATCCCCAAAGGTTTTTGATTAAATAGCGGAATAGAAAATATGATCCAAAAAAAGTGTATGTATATCACACGTACACAACCACACTAGGCCCCAATTACTATTGTTTGTACCCCTAAAAGGCTAGATGAGGAGTAGGGGGGGTATGGAACAGGCAGCACCCTCAAATCTTCAGAAGTATGAGATGAACCCCAAAAACTTGGAAAGGTGGATCTCTCTCACACGTACCAACACAGACTATCCCCCAATTTAACTGATCCCCAAAGGTTTTTGATTAAATAGCGGAATAGAAAATATGATCCAAAAAAAGTGTATGTATATCACACGTACACAACCACACTAGGCCCCAATTACTATTGTTTGTACCCCTAAAAGGCTAGATGAGGAGTAGGGGGGGTATGGAACAGGCAGCACCCTCAAACCTTCAGAAGTATGAGATGAACCCCAACAACTTGGAAAGGTGGATCTCTCTCACACGTACCAACACAGACTATCCCCCAATTTAACTGATCCCCAAAGGTTTTTGATTAAATAGCGGAATAGAAAATATGATCCAAAAAAAGTGTATGTATATCACACGTACACAACCACACTAGGCCCCAATTACTATTGTTTGTACCCCTAAAAGGCTAGATGAGGAGTAGGGGGGGTATGGAAC
This sequence comes from Pelophylax lessonae, assembly GCF_965119305.1. NCBI lineage: Eukaryota > Metazoa > Chordata > Amphibia > Anura > Ranidae > Pelophylax > Pelophylax lessonae. Next base: position 131,795,211 of record NC_138780.1, read on the forward strand.
AGGCAGCACCCTCAAACCTTCAGAAGTATGAGATGAACCCCAACAACTTGGAAAGGTGGATCTCTCTCACACGTACCAACACAGACTATCCCCCAATTTAACTGATCCCCAAAGGTTTTTGATTAAATAGCGGAATAGAAAATATGATCCAAAAAAAGTGTATGTATATCACACGTACACAACCACACTAGGCCCCAATTACTATTGTTTGTACCCCTAAAAGGCTAGATGAGGAGTAGGGGGGGTATGGAACAGGCAGCACCCTCAAACCTTCAGAAGTATGAGATGAACCCCAACAACTTGGAAAGGTGGATCTCTCTCACACGTACCAACACAGACTATCCCCCAATTTAACTGATCCCCAAAGGTTTTTGATTAAATAGCGGAATAGAAAATATGATCCAAAAAAAGTGTATGTATATCACACGTACACAACCACACTAGGCCCCAATTACTATTGTTTGTACCCCTAAAAGGCTAGATGAGGAGTAGGGGGGGTATGGAACAGGCAGCACCCTCAAACCTTCAGAAGTATGAGATGAACCCCAACAACTTGGAAAGGTGGATCTCTCTCACACGTACCAACACAGACTATCCCCCAATTTAACTGATCCCCAAAGGTTTTTGATTAAATAGCGGAATAGAAAATATGATCCAAAAAAAGTGTATGTATATCACACGTACACAACCACACTAGGCCCCAATTACTATTGTTTGTACCCCTAAAAGGCTAGATGAGGAGTAGGGGGGGTATGGAACAGGCAGCACCCTCAAACCTTCAGAAGTATGAGATGAACCCCAACAACTTGGAAAGGTGGATCTCTCTCACACGTACCAACACAGACTATCCCCCAATTTAACTGATCCCCAAAGGTTTTTGATTAAATAGCGGAATAGAAAATATGATCCAAAAAAAGTGTATGTATATCACACGTACACAACCACACTAGGCCCCAATTACTATTGTTTGTACCCCTAAAAGGCTAGGAGTAGGGGGAGTATGGAACAGGCAGCACCCTCAAACCTTCAGAAGTATGAGATGAACCCCAACAACTTGGAAAGGTGGATCTCTCTCACACGTACCAACACAGACTATCCCCCAATTTAACTGATCCCCAAAGGTTTTTGATTAAATAGCGGAATAGAAAATATGATCCAAAAAAAGTGTATGTATATCACACGTACACAACCACACTAGGCCCCAATTACTATTGTTTGTACCCCTAAAAGGCTAGATGAGGAGTAGGGGGAGTATGGAACAGGCAGCACCCTCAAATCTTCAGAAGTATGAGATTGTGTTCACTGTACCCCACAAAGATTGAGTTCACTGCACCCCACAATGATTGTGTTCACTGCACCCCACAAAGATTGTGTTCACTGCACCTCACAAAGATTGTGTTCACTGTACCCCCCAAAGATTGTGTTCACTGCACCCCACAAAGATTCTGTTCACTGTACCCCACAAAGATTGTGTTCACTGCACCCTAAAAGGATGTTGTTCACTGCACCCCACAAAGATTGTGTTCACTGCACCCTAAAAGGATGTTGTTCACTGCACCCCAAAAAGATTGTGTTCACTGTACCCCCCCAAAGATTGTGTTCACTGCACCCCACAAAGATTGTGTTCACTGCACCCCAAAAAGATTGTGTTCACTGTACCCCCCAAAGATTGTGTTCACTGCACCCCAAAAAGATTGTGTTCACTGTACCCCCAAAGATTGTGTTCACTGCACCCCACAAAGATTCTGTTCACTGTACCCCACAAAGATTGTGTTCACTGCACCCCAAAAAGATTGTGTTCACTGTACCCCCCCAAAGATTGTGTTCACTGCACCCCACAAAGATTCTGTTCACTGCACCCCACAAAGGATTTTGTTCACTGCACCCCAAAAAGATTGTGTTCACTGCACCCCAAAAAGGATTTTGATCACTGCACCCCAAAAAGGATGTTGTTCACTGCACTCCAAAAATGATTTTGTTCACTCCACCCCAAAAAGATTGTGTTCACTGCACCCCACAAAGATTGTGTTCACTGCACCCCAAAAAGATTGTGTTCACTGTACCCCCCAAAGATTGTGTTCACTGCACCCCACAAAGATTCTGTTCACTGTACCCCACAAAGATTGTGTTCACTGCACCCCAAAAAGATTGTGTTCACTGCACCCCAAAAAGGATGTTGTTCACTGCACCCCAAAAAGGATGTTGTTCACTCCACCCCAAAAAGATTGTGTTCACTGCACCCCACAAAGATTGTGTTCACTGCACCCCAAAAAGATTGTGTTCACTGCACCCCAAAAATGATTTTGTTCACTGCACCCCAAAAAGGATTTTGTTCACTGCACCCCAAAAAGGATGTTGTTCACTCCACCCCAAAAAGATTGTGTTCACTGCACCCCAAAAAGATTGTGTTCACTGCACCCCACAAAGGATTTTGTTCACTGCACCCCAAAAAGATTGTGTTCACTGCACCCCAAAAAGGATGTTGTTCACTGCACCCCAAAAAGGATTTTGTTCACTGCACCCCAAAAAGATTGTGTTCACTGCACCCCACAAAGGATTTTGTTCACTGCACCCCACAAAGATTGTGTTCACTGCACACCAAAAAGGATTGTGTTCACTGCACCCCAAAAAGATTTTGTTCACTGCACCCCAAAAAGATTGTGTTCACTGCAGCCCAAAAAGATTGTGTTCACTGCAGCCCAAAAAGATTGTGTTCACTGCAGCTCACACACAGAAAAATGGATGTGGATCACTGACACCTGCCTATCTCCAATCCCACACCACACAGCAATATCGATTGTAGTTTGTAGAACACAGTTTCCCTAAAATTCAGCAGACTCTGTCCCTAACAGGATTGAGAAGAGATCGTAGATCAGGATTGAGTGCAGATTCACCCCACCCCCCACACAGCAATATCGATTGTAGTTTGTAGAAGACACTGACCCTATAATTCAGCAGACTCTATCCCTAAAATGCCTACAACTCGCCCTGCCTAAACACTCCGACCTGTCCCTCAATTCTATCCGGACACAAATGGTTTTTTCCTGCCTATCTTTCCCTAATCAGCAGCCAGCACATTGATGTGTGCTCTGTCCCTTAGCTAAGCAGCAGAATGACGCTGCTGCGGCGGCTGCCTCGAACTTATAAAGACTTGGTCACATGCTTCAGACGGCCAATCACAGCTACTAAGACATTTGCAGGCATGGCTGGGATGGCTTAAGGCACACCAGTTAAACGATTGTTGATTGGCTGTTGAAAGCCCGCCATGAAAAGAGCGCCAAAGCATGCAAAACCCGGAAATAAAACGACCGAACACGGATTTTTACCCGAACATACAGTAAAGTGTCCGTGTCCGTGTTCGGGTAAAAAAAATCCAATTATTCGGTACGAACACGAATAATACAGTCCGTGTTCGCTCAACACTACTCATGAGTTACTACGTGATAATGCTTACTGGCCTCATATGTTGAAAGATGTCCAAACGTACTGTCAGGGTTGTCTGGTCTGTGCTCAATTCCAACCTCAAGGCCCTACACATCGTGCCCTGCTTCAAAGAAAGGGTTTCTCATTGCCATGGTCTGATATCCAGATTGACTTTATAGGTCCTGTCACAAAGTCGTCCCGAGGTAACCGTTATATGTTGACTGTCACTTGTCTCTTCACCAAATGGGTAGAATGTTTACCAGCTCATAACAACACTGCTGAAACATGTGCCACTTTGCTTGTTAACCATGTCTTTTCCAGATTTGGTCTGCCATTAAGGATCGAGTCGGATCAGGGCCGGCACTTCACCAGTGAGGTAATGTCTAAGCTATGGAAAATCTTGGGGGTTAAACGGAAGTTGCACATTGCATACCGTCCAGCATCTAGTGGAGCAGTGGAGCGCTATAACCAGTCCATTGTCAACATCCTTAAGAAATTCATCAAAGAATCAGGTAAAGACTGGGACATAAAATTGCCTCTAGTGCTCATGGCTATTAGAGCCACACCAAGCGCTGCTACCAAGATGTCGCCCTTTGAACTGATGACAGGTAGGAAAATGATTCTTCCACAACATTTGTTGTATCGCACATCAGATCACAATCTGATCAATGCAGCCACGACACATCAATATGTGGAGCACCTACGTCAACATCTCCAACATGCTTTTGCCTTTGCGCAGAAGAACCTTGAGAAAGCAGCCGTAAGTAACAAGACTTGTTATGATCTCAAAACCACCAAGAAGGAGTACGAAACAGGTGATAAGGTGTATCTGTACAATTTTGCTCGGGATCGAGTAAAGGAAAAGAAGTTTCTTCCTTCATGGAAGGGTCCATACACCATCATTGATAAGATCTCACCTGTGGCTTACAAGATAAAAATTGTCAAGAATGATGGTTTTGTAGAAAAATGGGTTCATGTCAATCAATTACGTGCTTGTCATCCTAGGTCCCAACTGAGAATGCTGGACGGTGAGGCTGAAGAAGAAACCTAATGTACTTAATGATTTGACATTGTGATATTTTCTCTCACTTAACAGATCTTTACATGCAAAGTTTCGTTATAGTTGTGTGATTCTGAAAAATATCAATTGAGGGGAATATATATATTCATACTGTATGTTTCATCCAATAGGAAGAGATTAACCTTCCATGCCAGGTCGTTGATTGGTACAGACGGTGATGTTTGCCAAAGACACAGCGATCGGATGGGTCATCTCTCCCTAGAGCATAGCTCAGGACGGAACCCCTCATTGAATCGGGTCCCTCTTCCGGAATCATGTTGCAAGATGCCCCTGGATTCTTGTTGACGGAGAGGAAGATTTGTTTCTACAGATCTTTGTGCATTTGATCCGAGGAAATCCATTGAGAGGAATCGCACTACCTCCTGTTTTCAATTAAAGGAGATGTGAGAATGGTGCATTGCACATGTGAGCAAACCTCAGTCTAGGTGTATGACGCTCTGGACCATGCTGAAACCATTCATTATCCAACCAATATCCAAGGTTAAACGTCCAAACAGATTTCTCAGATTCCTGATTGCAAACATTGTTTTACTGCACTTTGAATGGTAGTTGCCAATGCCATTGCAGCAGTTAACTTCTGTCTCCATCAAGACTTTACAAGCTGATGTTGCAGATTTTCAGGAACATTTGTGTTTCTTTACCAGGATCAGAATTCAAAGAGACTAATAAGGAACAGTTTGTGACATAGCTAACACCAGCAAAATCGCTACGAACTGACATTTTGAACTGATTTTTTTTTTCTCAAAATTTTTTTTTACCGCTGTACTTAAGAGTTATGAACAATTCCCAATATGAACTATTCTCTTACAAAAAGAGAACAAGACATTTTTTTTCCCACTACTCCTTAAAAAGCTTTCTTTCCACATAGGCCTAAGTTGCTCACTTGTCTACTGGGAAGAAAGGGGGGGATATGTCGGGGTTATTGGGGGTTGATTAAAATAATAATAGGTAAAAAGAAAAATGATTTAAAAAGCCATGTATATTTCATATTATGCATATAAGAGATTCTGAACAGGATGGCGTCCATCTCGTTTTTAAGGTGAAACAAAGTTCATATATACTTGTTAAACAAAATGTCTCTCACAGGCTTACAAAGGGTCTATGGTTTCAACAGAGATCTTTGTATATCTATGTAATCGTAAATAAGATCCCTTTTGACACATCTCGTCAGATAAGAATCAATTGGTGAGACATCGTACTAGTCACTCATGGCTAGTCTGGCCTGTAATCTTATCTGTATATAACAATGAACAATATAGTCAGTATATTTCTTTTAAAGGATTATTTGAAAATAAGTTTTAGAAAACATCATCATATGTAAGATGTATATTAACGATAATACATTGTATTCTTATTAATATAGAAGTGTGAACTTGATACTTCTATAATATTAGACATAGAATATATATATATACATAAGTATACTTTTCTATGATGTGTAAGGACTTGTACGTCTTAAAAACGTATTACTTCATTTCAAGGCATGTGGTAGGAGTGTTTATATAAGAATTACTTTGGACTGATCAAGGTGTTGTAAATCCTACAGGCCAGACATCTTAATTGACAGTGTAAGACACAGACAAGTGATTTAATGGGCTCTCACTAGTCAACAGATCATCAAGGTCACTTTTAATAGTAGGCCATTGTATGTTATGACGTATGTTAACCACTTAAGCCCCGGAAGATTTTACCCCCATTCCGACCAGGGGGTATTTTGCGATTCGGCACTGCGTGACTTTAACGGACAATTGCGCGGTCGTGCGACGCTGTACCTAAACGAATTTGGCGTCCTTTTTTTCCCACAAACAGAGCTTTCTTTTGGTGGTATTTGATCACCTGTGCGATTTTTTGATCACGCGCTATAAACAAAAAAAGAGCGTCAATTTTGCAAAAATAGCAATATTTTTCAAATTTTTTTATATGAAATTCCCCCAAAAAAAAATTTAAAAATCAAAATTTTTTGACTTTTTCGGCCAATTTGTTTTATACTACATATGTTTGGTAAAAAAAATCGCAAAAAGCGTATTTTGATTGGTTTGCGCAAAAGTTATCGCGTTTACTAACAAAGGGAAAGATTTCTGTCATTTTTGTTGTTTTTTTTTTTAACGTGTAATGGCGGCGATCTGCGATTTTTTTTGCGGTACTGCGACATTGGGGCGGACAGATCGGACCCTTGACTGACATTTTTGACACTTTTGGGGTTACCAGTGACATTTCTACAGTAATCAGTGCTATATATATGCACTGTTACTGTAAAAATACACTGGTAGTGAAGGGGTTAACTTTATTTGGGAGGGAGGGGCTGTGTGTATCCCTAGGGGCGTGCTTTCTACTGTGATTGGCTGGGGCTTGAGCTGTATGGACACTGATCAACGGATCTACATACTAGATCCGAGTGATCAGTATCCTAACAGCAAGGAGAATGACAGGTGGCTTGTTTACACAAGCTGCCTGACATTCTCCCTCTCCCCCGCCGATCGCCGAGTGACCGGCGGACATCGGGTCCGCCGGTCACACGCGCGGGGGGGTCCGTGACCACGCGGGAGCGCGCCTCCGGGGGCGCGCGTTCGCTCCCTAGACCCTCACAAGCTAGTGACGTAGCCCTACGTCACTTTGCCTGTGAGGGGCTGACTGCCGACGTAGATCGGCGTTAGGCAGTCGGCAAGTGGTTAAAACAAAATTTAATAAGTAATGCAACACTGCCCCTAGTGGATGTTTAATTTTAATTTCCAATAATTGATTATAGTAATTAGATGCTTTTAGTGACGTGGAGATTATATGGTAATGAGATCCCCGCCCATACTCCAGGGGGGGGGTTTAAAAAGTGCTAGTCAGCTAGAGAGGGGGGAGCTGAGGACTGAAAAGATCGTGAGGGAGTTCTGAACTCAGGGGAGACCATTGATCCTATAACCAAGACAACGTGACTTCTCAGACAATAGAATTTGGCTGGTAAAGTATGTTCCTATTCTTCATATAGATATTTGATCTGCCTTACTTAGATGCACTTAACTGACCCATCACCTAATCTGTAGCATCAAGATTTGAAGTTAAATCATTCTAACTGCAGTATGATTGGTTTAATTCTTTTATCTTGGGATTTAAGCTGATTCTGGCTTTTAGTAAAAGGGTTCAGTTGTGATGTATTCTTTATGGTAGGTTAAGAAAATAGAAACATATTTTATCAATACAATCTGGACTTTTTAAGGCATGGTCCAACAATGTTGATCCATGCAACTGTATTTAAAACATAGAAATTGAATATCTGTTGGATGAGAGAAGTCACATGTCAAACCTGTCATATTGGTTGCCATCTTTTATGTAGACTGTCACTTATATTTAAAAGTCTTTGGTTATGATCATTTTATTATTCTGAGATAATATTCTTTGATTTTATTCTCATATTACCTTTGTGATATATATTATTGCATTTTATTGAAACTGTGTGTTTATCACCAATTATATTTTTGACATTTATTTTGCACTTAAGTATTTAATAAATATATATATTTTTGCACAGAATTGTATCCTCTATCTTCAGTTTAGTGTCACTTAAAACGATCTTGCATTTTTATGATTTATAGAAATAAGTTGAGATTCTCCTAACTTACAGATCTTTGCTTATTTGTATAAATAGACACTGTTATATCAGAGCAGTATAAACATTCTGACAGATTGGATGCTGTCATGCTGTAGTCTCCATATAAACATAATGGAAAGGTACAGTCACATGATCCCCTGATGACGTCAGCACGGCCTGACGAAACGTACGTCGGGAACGTGAGACCGCAGACTTCCGGGTTGGCGGAACGCAAGCGTGGAGCGGCGTTCTACATTCCAACTTACCAAGAACTGTGATTCTATTAAGGCGCAAATTCATACGAGATGTAGTAAGTGCAATATGTATCAATAAAATGCTTTATTATGCTGATATACTGCACAATGAGAGCCTTCTTTTATTGCCCCTATATGTCCTGTGATTTGGAGTTCCATAAACATCTGATCACACATCCTTGCTGGTGAGAGGAAAAGTTATGTGGATGGTCTGGATTCTTTGTGGAAACCAATGCTTACTGTGACCCCCTATAATTAAGGGGTCATATCCTTCTGGTAAGAAGTATTTATTAAGAGCACTGGGTAAAGGTGTGGAGGTGAAGGTTTTAGATACCACTTCTATCAAGTCTGTGCTTTTAATCATTGCTGCGGTTAACCTTCTAATCACCTTGATGTTTTAAGCACCTATGGACTTTATTTATTTATTTATTCACATGTTTACTCATATCAAGCTTGTGCCTTCATTAATTGCTGTGGTTTTTAATCACTATTGATGGTTTTAAGCACGAAAGGACTTTTTATATCTATTTGTATTTATTTATTTGCACAAACGCATTTTTTAAAAATACCGTTGAGCGCAATGTATTTTTCAATTTCACTTAAAATGTTTACAGGTTACCTGTTTAGAGTTACAGAGGGGGTCTAGTGCTAAAATTATTGGTCTTGCTCTAACGATCGCGGCAATACCTCACATGTGTTGTTTGAACACCGTTTACATATTATGCGGGTGCGACTTACATATGTATTCACCTCTGAGCGTGTGCACGAAGGGATGGTGCGCTTTACTTTTTTTTTTTCTTATTTATTTTACTTTTATTCCTATTGCAAGGAATGTAAATATCCCGTGTAATAGAAATGAGCATGACATGTCCTCTTTATTGAGAGATAATCATTTAACCTTAAAAGCAAAAAAAAAAAAAAGGAAATTTTGACTTTAACAAAATAAAAAAATCAGCTCTTTAGGCCTGAGATGTGGAAGTGACGTCAGACGTTGCTTCCGGTCCTCCAAGGGCATAGAGCCGAGTGGGGGCTATCTTGCCCTCACTCGACTTCATGCCCAGGTTTTAGGGGGATTGGATAGTGTCTAAGCTTATGGACGGCTCCAATAAGCTTAGAGATGACCGGCATCTCTCCCACTGCCTCTAAAAGTGATCCCGTGGTGAATCCGCTGCCGGGACCAATTGTATCAGATGGAGAATCGCCCACACTACAAAATAACGCTGGGATTATCGCAGCTAGCTGTGTCATAACAAAAGTATTTAAGGTCAAATTCATGAAGTATATGTACTGTGGGTGCTCGACAAGTGGTTGTAAACATCAGTCATGAAATCTGAGCAAAGCACATATATCTGTAGTGTTTACTTATCTCTCTCCAAAGCTCTAAGTATCATTTTTCTTTGGTGCTTTGAGGCAGAAGCTTTAATGCTAATGTTGCAATATATATATATATATATATATATATATATATATATATATATATATATTTTTTTTTTTATTCTTTCCTCTGTTTTCTTATATTCACCTGAACTCTTTTTTGTTAACCTGCTTTATAGTTTTTTTTATTTATTTGCACAACTGTGATAAAAAAATAAAAAAAATATTAAGACTGTTAGAACACTGGGAAACACGCAAAAATTAGCTTCATATGTATACCTTATGGAGGTATCTTGTGCTTTATGCATTTTGCCTGTCTTTAAACATCTGCAGATTTTATCAAAATGTGCCTGAGGCATGTAGAGATTTATTTGTTTATCCCAAGGTTTTAGATGTGCTGATTTATGCTAAACACACCTGCTCCAAAAACATACAGCTACTTTACACTAAAATTCATATTTTACTGGATTTTAACAAGCAATACTTTTGTTCTTTCATATGATAGTTGACAGACATTTTGAAGACAGAGAATTCAGAAGGTGTAATCGTACTTCATGTTTAGGAGCATGCAGCAGAAAGTCTCCCCCCATGTGGTCATTTGTAAAGGTAACTATGTTTAGAAAGAAGTTGAAACATACATTACTGAATATGACAACTGTATTTTTGCAGGCGGAGAAAACTCTGAACCTGTCTACATACACCCTTCCTGTATGATGAGGTGTAGGTATGTTTCATCATGATCTCTTGATTGACTTGTGTACAACCAGTCCGTTGGAAATTTTTCACTTGATCTGCACTGCCAGCTATAGCAGGGAAGCCTCCCCATTGTTAGAATACAATAGCTCTGTAGGAGGTAATCCCGCAGGTTGAAGGAAAGAAATGAATCATGTATGGCTTTCCTTACTTTAAAACATTGGAGGTTATCTTTTTTTACTTAAAGCTTTCAGAGTTTGTAAAAGAACCTCCAAACCATACATTTTCTGAAAGCAAAGGATCAATAGGATAAAAAAAATGGTGATACTGGGGTTTTTTTTTTTGGGTCCGGCAATAGTTTATCAAAACAATATTTTTACTAAAATCATTATTAGAAAGCAAAAACACAACTTCCAAAATTCCTGCTAAATTCCTACAAAATCTAAGAGATAAAACTATACTGAGATAATAAATAACAGATATTTGTAAATGTAAAATTGTGCCTTTTTGCAGTAAAAATTGAAGGTGCGCAGAACTGTAAATAAACTATCTGGAGGTTGACATTCACCTTTGCATTTTGCTAATGCCCAATGGCATGTGTGGTTGCCATGGTGTAAGTTGTGATAAAAGGCTGCAGGCATACATTTTATTGCAGTGCATTACAATTTGCAGCAATGTACATTTGTGTTGTGTTGTAGGCCTCATTCACAAGGCCAGAAAGGGTTGTATAGCGTTAAGAGGGACTGTATTTCTGTGCCCTAGATTTAAAGCTGTTTGCGTACAACCATGGGCAGCAACCCACCCTGTAAAAATAAACAAGAGGCTGACAGACATTGTGGCTCCAAGTGGTTACATGCATATAGGAATTTATCAGCAGCCCAGTTTGCATCCAGGATTTGAGATTACTTGTGTACAATCACAGTGCCTGTCAACCTGTCATTGATTCGTACAGGCTGCTGCTTGAGGGTGTACGCAAACACCAGTGATTCCTGGGCACAGAAATGTACTCTATGTGTGAATGAGGTTTTGCGGCACATACATACAGACGTTGTGGCCTGTACAGTGTGATAAGCGATTTTTTTTTGTGGCTGAAGCCCCCTGGAGCTGCGTATAGGCAGCCTATGTTACTCTGTTGGGATGCAGCAGCTGTACAAATACAACCACAGGTCTTAACCACTTAAGCCCCGGAAGATTTTACCCCCATTCCAACCAGGGGGTATTTTGCGATTCGGCACTGCGTGACTTTAACGGACAATTGCGCGGTCGTGCGATGCTGTACCTAAACGAATTTGGCGTCCTTTTTTTCCCACAAACAGAGCTTTCTTTTGGTGGTATTTGATCACCTGTGCGATTTTTTGATCACGCGCTATAAACAAAAAAAGAGCGTCAATTTTGCAAAAATAGCAATATTTTTCACATTTTTTTATATGAAATTCCCCAAAAAAAAATTTAAAAATCAAAATTTTTTTACTTTTATGGCCAATTTGTTTTATGCTACCTATGTTTGGTAAAAAAAAATCGCAAAAAGCGTATTTTGATTGGTTTGCGCAAAAGTTATCGCGTTTACTAACAAAGGTAAAGATTTCTGTCATTTAACGTGTAATGGCGGCGATCTGAGATTTTTTTTGCGGTACTGCGACATTGGGGCGGACAGATCGGACCCTTGACTGACATTTTTGACACTTTTGGGGTTACCAGTGACATTTCTACAGTAATCAGTGCTATATATATGCACTGTTACTGTAAAAATACACTGGTAGTGAAGGGGTTAACTTTATTTGGGAGGGAGGGGCTGTGTGTATCCCTAGGGGCGTGCTTTCTACTGTGATTGGCTGGGGCTTGAGCTGTATGGACACTGATCAACGGATCTACATACTAGATCCGAGTGATCAGTATCCTAACAGCAAGGAGAATGACAGGTGGCTTGTTTACACAAGCTGCCTGACATTCTCCCTCTCCCCCGCCGATCGCCGAGTGACCGGCGGACATCGGGTCCGCCGGTCACACGCGCGGGGGGGTCCGTGACCAAGCGGGAGCGCGCCTCCGGGGGCGCGCGCTCGCTCACTAGACCCTCACAAGCTAGTGACGTAGCCCTACGTCACTTTGCCTGTGAGGGGCTGACTGCCGACGTAGATCGGCGTTAGGCAGTCGGCAAGTGGTTAATGTGGGAAGTGTAATGCTTCGTGGCCCCAAACACAGACAGTTTATATTCAGGGTTGCTTACCTGCTAAATTAGGACCTGTGCCTGTGTTCATACAGTTGCTGCATCCCCCATAAAGTAACATAGGCTGCCTGCACACAGCTCCAGGGGGCTACAGCAATATAAACCGCTCATTATGCTATACAGTAGGGATGTAACGATATCAAAATCTCACGGTACGATACAATTTCGATATTGACCTCACGGTACGATATTTATTGCGATATTGTGGAAAAGCTCACGGTATTGTTAAATACCCAGTAGGGTTTATATTGTGAGCTGATCAAAGGTGTGTGCCTTCCAAGCTTCAGAATCTGGTGAGTACTCTCAGAATCTGTCTTCTCTTGTCTTATTCTCTGATACTTTGGATTATCTCTTTTATGGCTGGTCTTGGTTTCTGCCCTTGCCTGCTGCCTGCCTTGATTTTCAAGCTTGCTCCAGTCCTGACTTTATCTGCTCTGTGATTTGGCTCTGGTTTATTGTTCTGCTTGAACAAGTCGGCTGTCACCGTCTGGGCAGTCCCGAGGCCATGCACTAGTGCAGTGTCTCTACACCTTCAATGTCACTAGAGAAGTCCCAAAGTTCTAGCGTTGTGCTGCAATGACAGTCGCCTGCCCCCGGCTGTCCACACGTAGTTCCCATCACATTCTGTGACACAATGCTTGCCACCCGCCGCACAGAGCTGGATATGAATAAAATGAACTATTTAAAAGGTTCATTACAGCCACCTACCAGCTTGAAACCTACCTTTGAAAACTGAATCTCATTGATATTGCATAAAGGATAGAGAGAGAAAAGACGTTACACAGATTTCAGGATGTGCTCCTTCCTGCTCCCCTACATTGTCTGTCTGAGCATCTGTGTTTGCTTTATCTGCAGATACTCTACATAAAGCTGGCCATAGACAGGTCTGTTTTTTGCTCTTTCAGCCACTTATACACATTACTCACCGGCGGTCCGGTGTCACTGTCTTGCCGTGGTGCCTGCGGTGGAAGCTGGCTCTAGTCCGCCGCTCTCGTGCGCTGGCTCCGCCTCGCAACCCGCCCACCCACACTGCTCCAACCAACTGGCAGCCGCTCGCCTCGGCTCGGCCAGTAAGCAAGCAGCATAGAAGCATAGAGGTGAGTGAGTGACAGCAGACAGGAGCCGACGAGACAGACGGCGGTCAGACCGTGCACCCACCACGACGATATCGGGCCATGTAAAACACCGCGATACCGCGATAGCGGTAATATCGTTACATCCCTACTATATAGGCCACAGCGCCCGTACAAATAAGCCCTGAATTATGGGGGGTTTTTTTGTCATTTTTATTTTCCTTTACAATTTAGTTTTCTTAAGTTATTATATACTTATTTTTAAATGGGAGCAGGACAGGAAGTCCATGTACCTCTGTAGGAGCACAACTCTGTATATTGTATGTATTTGACTCTACATACAGTTTATACATTACTGACAGGGGGCTTGTGTAAACTAACTAATGCAGCCACCACATGTAAGTATTGTTGAGCTGCAATACAATAACTTTTTGTTCTTAAGTTCAGATACGCTTTAAAGTATTTATAAACGCAAAAGGTATTCCTACTTTAATGCATTCGCTGCATTAGGGTAAAAAACTTTCAATAGCTGCTCCTGCCAGCCCTCCACAAACACTTACCTGAGCCCTCTCTCATTCCAGCGCTGTGCCTGTCTGCAGCAGCTCTTCTCCCCTCTCTGTCTTCTCAAAGGAGACTCGGCAGCAGGAGCCAATGACAGTCCAATTCAGTTTGGAAGGAGCAAAGAGGGGGGTCGATTCACACTGTGTGTGTCTATGGATGCACACAGCCTGGCTCGGGACCCACCCCGCATGTGCACCCCTATAGCAACTGGCTTGTTATGGCGACCCATCCAGAAGAAGAGGAGTCTACAGCGGCAGTGGGGGGCTGCAGAGGAGGAGGTTTTGGGCTGCTCTGTGCAAACTATTGTACAGAGCAGGTAAGGACAGGGCAGGAGGGGCGACTGCCCTTGGTGCAATAGTTCATTGCAGGGTCGGGGGTGCTCTGAATCTAAACCTAGGGAACGGCGGGGGGCGCAATTTGACATCTTTGCCCTAGGCATTGGATGACCTTGTCCTGACACTGGGTAAGGATAACATATTTTTTGTTTTATAGAAAATAATTTAATCTTTACAAACATATTAATGTTATAACAATAATTTTACAAGCTTATTTTTTTCCTGTGTATGTCACAAATTAATGTCAAAAGGAGATAAGCTATCCTAAAGCACTCATTTTTTTTTGAGCTTTACCATTCTGTTATGTGCTATGTAAAAATCCTGCTTATGTGAATTTTTTTTTACTTTAAGATTTTATGTGGCTATACAGTATATGTCCTCTTGCATCCAGTATCATGGTGGAAGTTTTGAGAATGCACCATAAAATTATTACAAATGTAAATATTTCTACTTCAAAGCTTATAAGTGGTGATAAGTTTGAAAAGTCTGTAGCCTTCCATGTCAATGCTCAGAGAAGGAAAAGGAATGGCATTTTAAGGACTGTGACCATAAGTAAGCAATGTTATGCGCATGAATGTATTTCTAACCAGTTGTGTGATAGAGGTTAAAGTCCTAGAGTCACATGATGGGAAATAATTACCATTTTGTGTTTCATTTCTCCATGATTACTTTACTGGGAACAATGCCAGCCCTGCCTTTACTAGCCACTCTTTTCATCCAGTTAAATAACCAGGAGAATGATTTAAACTAAACATGGTTATCAACTTCCTTTGGTAGTTCTACACAATTAGTTAACTCTGTAACAAAAATGAAAAAAAACTTAATGAAAAAAAAAATTAAGAATGTATGACTGAAATAGTAGAGCAAACATAGCAGTTCCCTGGCTGTCTTGCTGATTTTCTTTCCAACCAGAAACAAATAATGAGATCAGAAATTCTTACTTTTTTGTATCACCTATTTACAGAATGCTATTTTAAGGTCTGCGACTCATGGAGGGGCATCATTTTCCCTTCAATTTTAGGACAGCTTGATGTTAGAACTATAAGGACTATAACTATGTTGTTCCACAAGTGGGAGACATGTACAAACCTCAGCATTTACACATCTGAAGCTTACCTCCACCCCCCCCCCTCCCCTCCCATGATCGCAGCTCAGCTCTGCGCCTTCCATCCATAGCTCACCTCTGCACTTCTACCATTCACAGCTCACTTCTGCACCTCCCCCATCCACAGCTCATTTTTGCTCTCCCCTCAACAGCTCACCTCTACACCACCCTCCACAACTTACCTCTGCTACTCATTTTTTAGTGAGTGCCAGACAAGATGAAATCTCCCCGACACTGTAAAACAGCAAGAAAAACAATATTTCTAGTGTGGATGTAACGAAAAGAGGGGTTAAACCACTGTTCTTATTGCTGAAATAAAAGGAAATTTTGGCAAAACTGAGGCTAAGGCAATACCCCACTTTTTTGTTAAAATATACACAATTTCTTAAAAGATACCCAAAAGTATTTTGTAAGACTCATAAAAACACCTTATATCTATAAATATATTGTGAGACACTGTGGTCTATTTATCAATATTTTCACCCAAGGTTCACACATTTTTCACTTAACCACTTCAATACCGGGCACTTTTCCCCCTTCCCGCCCAGGCCAATTGTATTTTGAATGACAATTGCGCGGTCATGCAACACTGTACCTAAACCAAATTGATGTCTTTTTTTCCCACAAACAGAGCTTTCTTTTGGTGGTATTTGATCACCGCAAGGTTTTTTTCTTTTTTTGCTAAACAAATAAAAAAAGACTGAAAAGTTAAAAAAAAAAAAGTTTTTTTGTTTGTTATAAAATTTTGTAAATAGATACGTTTTTTCCTGCACTGATGAGGCCACACTGACAGGCACTGATGAGGAGGCACTGATGGGGTGGCACTAATATGCTGCACTGATAGGCAGCACTGATATGCAGCACTGATATGTAGCATTGGTGGGCACTGATAGACGACACTAATGGGCACTGATAGGCGGCATTGATGGGCACTGATAGGCGGCACTGATGGGCACTGATTGGTGGTACTGATGGGAACTGATGGGCAGCACTGATCAGCACTGATTGGCGGCACTAATGGGCACTTATGGGCACTGATAGGTTGCACTGGTGGGCAATAATGGGCACTGGTGGGCGGCACTGATAGATGGCAATGATGGGCACTAGTGGGCAGCACTGATGGGGAAGGCACTGGCAGGCAGCACTGATGGGGAGGGCACTGGCGGGCTCCTTGAGCCCTGATTGCCATCCCTGGTGGCCATGGTGGGCATCCCTGGGGTCATGGGTGGGCATCCCTGTGGTCATGGGTGGGCATCCCTGGTGGTTCTAGTGGCTCCCCCCCAAGGGTCTGCACTGGTAATCAATGCTCTGATTACCATTGCAGACCTCCCTGTCAGGAGAACCGCAGATCGGCTCTCCTCTACTCGTGCCTGTCGGGCATGAACCGAGGAAAGCCGATCAATGCCACTTCCTATTTACTATGTGACTAGCTGTGATTGGACACAGCTGGTCACATGGTAAAGAGCCTACATCAGTAGCCGAGATCAGGGATGCGGTGTGTCAGGGTGACATATGACATCCAGTCAGGATAATGTAACCACCTTCCCGCCGTCATTTGCCTATAGGGCGGACGGGAAGTGTTTAAAGTGTTACTAAACCCACAACAGTAAAATCAGTCTGTATATGCAGATAAAGATATAAATAGGGGGATAAAACAGGAAAATATTTAGCAAGATTATTAAAAAGTAGAAAATCAAACAACTACATAGAAAAATAAAAAAGGGGGAAATGGTTCATTCAACAGAAATAGCTAAAGCATTTCAAAATTATTACAAAACTTTATATATTGTACATCAAAAAGAATATATGAAGTAGAACAGCTTAGAAAACAAAAGATACAAAAATGTATTAAGGAATCCAAATTGCCCAAAGTAGCAATAGATAAATTGTCAGTATTAGAGACACCAATTTCTCAGAAAGAGATAAGGGAGGCCCTAAAAAACTCTCCAACTGGGAAAATTCCTGGTCCGGACGGGTATACTACCCGTTGTTACAGGAGGTTCAAGGAAATATTGATCCCAAAACTCTGCTCATATATCAATGAGATAGGAGAAAAGGGGGAGAAGAGAGTAGAATCACTACATGCTCATATAACTGTAATACCTAAAGAGGGGGAGGACGCAAGATTGGACAGAAGGAATACAAAGTCGCAGCATATGCAGATGATGTTCTATTTTATATCACCAACCCTAGAATAACCCTCCCAAGTGTTATTAAGGAGCTGAAGAGATATGGGGAGCTATCAAATTATAAGATAAACCCAATAAAGTCAGAAATCTTGAATATTGGGTTTAATAAAAAAAGAAGAGCAGGCATTGCAGGGGGAATTCCCATTTGCCTGGGCAAAATTGAAATTAAAATACTTTGGGATAAACATAACTTCACCACTGGAAAATCTGTACCAGGCTATTTATATCCCCCCGTTAAATGAAATAACATCAGATATTAAAAAAATATCAAGCCGTCCACTTTCATGGCTGGGGAGAATAAATATACGTATTAAAGTTAATAATTTTGCACAAAATATTACATAGATTCCAAATGTTACCAATTGCTATCCCTCCAGCATATTTTAAAACAATAAAAACAATGTTGTTAAACTTTATATAGCAGGGGGAAAAAACCAAGAGTGCAGTATACGGCTTTTAGTAGAGATAAATCACAGGGGGATTAGCAGCAGCAGGTATTAAAAGATATTACATGGCAGTTATAATTTTCAAGTATGAGAGAGTGGACAAAAAAAAAATTTGTATAAAAGATGGGTTAAGATTGAAACCACATTAAGCGGTACACAATTGGATAAGAATATTTGGATTCCTCCAAAGTATAGGGAAATGCACCAAGACACGCATGAAATAACTAGAGTCGTATATAAGATTTGGGATATATTTCACAGCAAGCCAGCCAAGCGGGAATACAACTCGCCGTTATTACCATTAGGAGGCACAAAATATTTCGTACCAGGAAATGAGAAACAATTTGGTAATTGGATAAAAAACACGCAGCTAAAAGATATAACACGTAGAGGAAAGATTAGGCCATACCACAAACTCAACATTAGGGGAGGAAACATGATTTTAAATTAATGGAGATATTTTCGATTAAAACATTTTGTGGGATCTCTTCCTCAGCCCATCAGATCAGAGAAAGAGCAGAATCTTGTGAAAAAAAGTTCTGTAATCCATTAAAAGAACATAACATACAACGTCTCAAATATACAAGATGTTAACTGAGATAGTGGGAATGAGGAAACTCCCATTCATAGAAACCTGGGAAAAAGAAAAAGGATCACATTTAAAAGAACACAAAGTGAGTACTGTACTGAGAGCCATATATTGCTCTGCTATAGATGTGAATACCGTCTAAATTAGCAAATGTTTATTGAGATGTAAAGCAATTAAATGACAGCCAGAGAAATCAAACTTGTGTTGGAAAGGCTGTGGGGGCATAAGGTACAATGCTTCATATCTGGAGGAAATGCCCTAAGATTGGTTTAAGGTACAACAAATTATTAGAGAAATTACAGGTGTGAACATCACGGATGACCCATGGACATGTCTGTCCCACAGAAGAGACAGACCCCTAAAGCAGTATAGAAATACTAAACCTGTTAAATGTATCAAAAGAGACCATCCCCAAAAAATTTTTAGAGACAGAAGGTCCCACCGTAACAATGTGGTGCCGTAGAACTGAATATACAGTATTTCACAAAAGTGAGTTCACCCCTCACATTTTTGTAAATATTTTATTATATCTTTTTATGTGACAACACTGAACAAATTACACTTTGGGCCAAATTCATTGTACCTCCAATGCTGATTCTGTTCTATTTTACCTCCATTTTGACTATTTTTAGGTGCAAATGCAATTCACTATAATACCATCAGAAACGTTATGAGCAGTGTCAAATTCATTAAGATCAACTAAAGGTGGACTAATTTTTTCAAAATCACAAAATATGGCAGGAAAAAAAAATAAAAAATGTGTGGGAAAGATGTGTTATATGATTTTGAGCTAAACTGCTTTTAAACTGTGTGAAAATGTTAAGTAGAAAAAAAGATATTAATAAAAGTGTAAAATGCAAAAATAGCTCCAGAGTCAATTTCTGGCAGATAGCCCATGTGAGCATGCTCCAAACCAAAAATTCAAAAAGTTTTTGAAAACGTTAGTGGGAGTTTTATAGAATTTGTGGCAAATACCGCCGCAAATTCGCGGTAAAACGGCGCTATTCCGGCGCTAATAAAAATTTTTTTTTTTTGCACTTTTTTTTTTTTGCACATATCTATGTATGTCTATATATATATAATATGAATCACAAAAAAATATATATATATCTATACATAAATATATATATATATATGTGTGTGTATATATATATATATATATATATATATATATATATATATAAACACACACACACACACACACACACATATATATATATATATATATATATATATATATAGATGCCCAAAAAATAATTATATGTATATATATATATATATATATATATGTTTTATTTATTGATTTGCCTATGTGTATATATATATATATATATATATATGTATATATATATATATATATATATATATATATATATATATATATATATATATATATATATGAAAAGGAACACTAATACGGCTCCTCCCTGAAAATTAAACATTGTATATGTGTGAAATTAATATATTTTTGGGTTGGTTAGATATAGAAAGTAACAATAATATATGGGTTTTTGCATATGCATATATATATATATATATATATATATATATATATATATATATATATATATATATTAATTTCACACATATACAATGTTTCATTTTTGGGGAGAAGCCGTTAGTGTTGCTTGTCATATATAACAACATACAGTTGTAGGTAGTTCAGGGATTCGAACACCCAAATACACTGCAAGGCTAACCACTTAACTACCTAAAGCTAATGACATTTTTTTCAAAGCATGTGTGATTTGTACTTTAAAAAAAAAAAGTGTGTATATATATATATATATATATATATATATATATATATATATATATATATATATATATATATATATATATATATATATATATAATGTTTATATATATATATATATATATATATATATATATATATATATATTCTATTTAGACCCAATTCAAGCTCAAATAATTTTTATTTATTAAAATTTTTTGATGGACTAATTGAATCAAACTATATTAATTTTTAGAGCCCATTCACATTAGCGCGACTTGTCAGGCGACTTGTCAGCCTGACAAGTCGCGGTATGTCGCGGTCCATTGAGTAGTACAGGACCCGTTCTAATAGGAGCGACACAAGTCCGACTTAGAAAAAGGGTCCTGTACTACTTTGGGGCGACCTCGGAGCGACTTGCATAGACTTCCATTATGTGAAGTCTCTGCAAGTCGCGGTGCACAGTGGTGCACGCGACTTCACAGGTCGCCCCCCGAAGTCGTGTCGCCTCAATGTGAATGGGCTCTTAAGGTGGCAGTGCATGTATGCTTGGTATAAAGATAACAAGAAACAAAAAAAAAAAAACAAAAAAAAAACCTCAGAGACCACAATTCCCAAATAATTAATCTAGTTTAGTGAAACTGTATAAAATCAACACATTTTTAAAAATAATCCTGCATGCTGGAAATTATATATAGGTGTTTAAAACATTTATTTCTGTGAAAAATTTGTATTTTAAATATAAATTGATAGGCTAAGAAACTATCAGTGGCATATATTATGAAATAAATGTAACAAAGTTATTATGTTTGTGTAAATTGTATTTTGCAAAAATGTTGCAAATATGTATTGAGCTTGAGCTTGATTAAATAAACTGACCAAAATATCCAAGTGGTTAGCACAGCTGCCTTGCAACAATGTATTTGGGTGTTCAAATGCCTGAACTACCTACACCTGTCTGTTGTTATATATGACAAGCAACACCCCAAAAATAAAACATTGTATATGTGTGAAATTAATATATTTGGTTGAGTGGGGAGCCATATTAGTGTTGCTTCCTATATAGAGCCACATTACACTCTGAAAAATAGCAGTGTTTGAGCTTGCAAATCTGAGAATTTGCAAACTGATTGAACATATGCAGTGGAACCCCAGAACTCAGAATTCAACAACCCCCCAAAAAAAAAAAAAAGATATATATATATATATTACTACATCAAGTCAACACACATAAGAAATGCTTTCAATAATCTCAGCATAAGCACAAAGTGGCTTTTTTATTTAGACCAATGGGCCATACACACTATAAGATTTTCTGAATATTTTTTCCTTTAGATTTACCAAAACCAGATAATATGAGGTCAAACCTAAACCCTTTCAATTTGTATGCAATCTGGCAGGCCCTTGCACTACATAGAAAAGGTAAATCTGAAGGAAATAGTCTTCAGAAAATCTTATAGTGTGTTTGGTCAAAGCTAAACAACACTTTCACTTGTATCCAATTAGGCAGGCCTTTGTACTACATACTTGAAGGTAAATTTCAAGAAAATTGGACAGAAAATTGTAAGAAAATTGGATCATGTATGGCCATACACACTATAAGATTTTCTGAAGACTTTTTCCTTCAGATTTACCTTTTGGGGGGGGGAGGTGTGTGTGTGTGTGGGGGGAGGGGGAGAGGTGTGTGTGTGGGGGGGAGAGAGGTGTGTGTGTGTGGGGGGGAGAGGTGTGTGTGTGTGTGTGTGGGGGGGGAGAGGTGTGTGTGTGTGTGGGGGGGGGGAGGTGTGTGTGTGTGGGGGGGGGGGAGAGGTGTGTGTGTGTGGGGGGGGGGAGAGGTGTGTGTGTGTGGGGGAGGTGTGTGTGTGTGTGGGGAGGTGGGTGTGTGGGTGTGGGAGGGAGGTGTGGGTGTGGGGGGGAGGGAGGTGTGTGGGGGGGAGGTGTGTGGGTGTGTGTGGGGGGGAGGTGTGTGTGTGGGGGGGGAGGTGTGTGTGTGGGGGGGGGAGGTGTGTGTGTGGGGGGGGAGGTGTGTGTGGGGGGGAGGTGTGTGTGTGTGTGTGGGGGGGGAGGTGTGTGTGTGTGGGGGGGGAGGTGTGTGTGTGGGGGGGTGTGTGCGTGTGTGGGGGGGGAGGTGTGTGTGTGGGGGAGGGGAGGTGTGTGTGGGGAGGAGGTGTGTGTGTGGGGGGGGGGAGGTGTGTGTGTGGGGGGGGGTGTGTGTGTGGGGGGGAGGGTGTGTGGGGGGGGGGAGGGATTGAGGTGTGTGTGTGTGGGGGGGGCTAAATTGTAAGAAATAATTAAAGTGTGTATGTATATATTTAGCTAAAAATATATATAAAGGAATAATACAAAATTTCCATTCAGCCTCTGTGGATGAATGTAACCAAAACATTTAATAAAAAAATCACTAAAAATTATTACTAAATAAAATATTGCTACAGCGCTCACTCAACCTTTTCTAGTTGGCCTAGGTCAGTGATGATGAACCTTGGCAACACAGGTGTTTTGAAACATTTCCCATGATGCTCACCTACACTGCAGAGTACATAAGCATTATGGGAAAGGAAGGGCAAAAACATCTTGGTGGGGGGGGGGTTAAGGGTTACCATCACTGGCCTAGATAAAACATTTCCAATACATTTTAGTTGTCCGTGTGCGACATTTTTAAAATAAAGCAAAATTGCTTTACAATAAATTGCAAATGGCACATTGGCGTTCGCCCTGGACCAGAAATGACACCAAATTGGCTTGCACACATTCCAGCAAGTGGTCGCAATCAACTGGCTAATCATGGTGAGGGCCACTTTCAGCTGTGAAGAAATGGCATTCATATGCAAAGTAAGTGTGTGTGTGTGTGAGGGGGGGGGGGTCTATGCTTGTAATCAGAGCATTGATTACCAGTGCAGACCCTTGGGGGATGCCACTAGTGCCACCAGGGATGCCCACTCATGCCACCATTGATGCCAATCAGTGCTCAGGGAACCTGTTAGTGCCCTCCTCATCAGTGCTGCCCATCATTCCCATCTATCAGTGCTGCCCACCAGTGCCAATCATTGCCCATCAGTGCCACCTATCAATGCCCATCAATGCTGCATATCAGTGCTGCATATTAGTGTCTCATCAGTGCCTGCAAGCGCTCGTCAGTGCAACAAAAAACATATTGATTTACCAAATGTTATTACATAAACAAAAACACATTTTTTTAGGGGTCAAACATTTAGGTCTTCTTTTTGCCAATAAAAAAACAACCTTGCAGTGATCAAATACCACCAAAAGAAAGCACTATTTTTTTATGAAAATAGTGTCATACATTTTTGTTAGGTACAGGGTTGCATGACCGCGCAATTGTCATTCAAAATGCAACAGTATAAAAAGCTGAAAAGGGTAATCATGCTCAGCTCAATGGTTTAGTGGTTAGTGTTCCTGGCTATAAACACTGAGAGCATGAGTTCAAATCCCAAGTGTGCCATCACCTCCTTAAATTTTAGACAGCTGTAAATAAATACTGAAACTTGGCAAATGCATAATTGCACCCTGCACATATGCATGCATGTTTGTTTCTTGAATATACATGGCCATTGACATGCAATTTTAGGTGATGTAGCCAATGTATTACTATGTGGCCAAAAAAAAATAATGACACACAACTGTGAGCACACAAGGTGTTATCATGGGTGGGCCTTGAACTCATGACCTAGCAATCTTTGCCTATGAGCTTAGCCCACTACTTAGCCCACAGACAGCTGTGTAGTCTGCTATTAGTAAATCTAAAGGTTAAAACACATAAGATACATAACTATACCTTAAAATTAAAATTAAAATAAACCATAATAGATGACATTGCTGTGTAATAGTGATTCAGAATAGACAAATTTCCTTTTATGAAAAACACAAAGGGAATTTGGTTAACTCCAAACTCAAATTCAGCCTAAGTTAACTCCAAAATTCAAATTCAGTCTAAGTTAACTCCAACTCCGAATTCACTAAAGCACCTAGTTGAAGGTTTAACTCCAGCCACTTACCTAATTAGGATGCAATGAGTTTAGGCTGGAGTTATTTCTGGAGAAGTGAGCAGCTCTACTCCAAACTTATACTGAATTAGGCCCTTTGTTACAATGTAAAGTAGTGAGTGTACAGCTTGTATAACAGTGTAAATTGGCTGTCCACTCAAAATAATTTAACACACAGCCATTAATGTCTAAACCGCTGGCAACAAA
This sequence comes from Pelophylax lessonae, assembly GCF_965119305.1. Lineage (NCBI taxonomy): Eukaryota > Metazoa > Chordata > Amphibia > Anura > Ranidae > Pelophylax > Pelophylax lessonae. Next base: position 131,820,081 of record NC_138780.1, read on the forward strand.
AGTGAGTACACCCCTAAGTAAAAATGTCCAAATTGGGCCCAATTAGCCATTTTCTTTCCCCAATGTCATGTGACTCGTTAGTGTTGCAAGGTCTCAGGTATGAATGGGGAGCAAGTGTGTTAAATTTGGTGTTATCCCTCTCACTCTCTCATACTGGTCACTGAAAGTTCAACATGGCACCTCATGGCAAAGAACTCTCTGTGGATCTGAAAAAAAGAATTGTTACTCACATAAAGATACATACATAAAGATGGCCTACACTATAAGAAGATTGCCAAGACTCTAAAACTGAGCTGCAGCACGGTGGCCAAGACCATATTGCAGTTTAACAGGACAGGGTCCACTCAGAACAGGCCTCGCCATGGTCGACCAAAGAAGTTGAGTGTTACGGACGCCCCGATACAAAGAGGGGTTTCGCTGCCAGAGATGTTCTCTTCCCCCCCTAGTGTGAGGGATGCTGTAGAGTAGAGCAGGAATCGCTCTTACCAGAGCTAGGTATTTAGCGATCCAAGCAGAAGGGAGATAGAGCTGGTATAGCCTTCTCCCACAAACATGAGATGACACTCTATGCTGTGAGTCTAACCAAGAACTGTTTATTACATTCCCAGACATACAGTTTTACACACAGCTAAGGGGCACTCCCCTTAGCCTTGCAGGGGGGGGGGGAATGAGACAAGGACCAACCAATGAGAACTGAACATTTGTACATTTGAAACAGGCAGTCTTAATACACACCCCCTGCGGAGAGATGTCTCCAGCCCAGCTCAGACCATTGTCTGTGTAATGAATCCACACACTTAGACACAGGAACAGGAGGAGGGGGGGGATGGGCTGTAACATTACATTACATTAACTCAATGCCATGAGTCCTGCCATCTTCCTTTGTTCAGAGGATGAATAAAGAGGAAATAAAATGCAATAAAAGGGCAATGTCCCAAACTCATAGGAAAATGACACGAAGGGGTTTACAATCCAGGGACAGGGTGATCCGTCACATTGAGTGCACATGCTCAGGCTCAAATCCAGAGGTTGTCTTTGGGAAATAGACGTATGAGTGGGACCAGCATTGCTGCAGAGTTTGAAGGGGTAGGGGGATTCTTATTTTTTAATAAAAAGTGAATTTTTTCCAAAAAAAATTGCGTTTGGAAGACAATAATCTCCATTTTATTCTCTAGGGTCTCTGCTAAAAAAAATATATATAATGTTTGGGGGTTCTAAGTAGTTTTCTAGCAAAAACAACTGATTTTAGCTTATAAACACCAAATGTCAAAAATAGGCCTAGTAGGCAAGTGGTTAAATCTATTGGTAAAATCAAGAAGGGATTAAAAAAACTTACAAATGTAGAGTAAAATCGAGCATGTCAATCAATAAACGATTGTTCCGCCAGTTCTGCAGCAAACCACCAAAAAGATGGCTGCCACGTCTCCTCCGTATGGGCGAGCGTAACCGCAAGCACCGCCCGACGTACGTTTCGTTGTAACAGACGTCTTCTAGGGGCGCGGTCTCACGGTCATCTTCGCATTAAATAGCGATGGAGAAGAGCGGATATGGCGTGTAATCCGGAAACAGGAAGCCGCCACATGCGTTCCACCGACCGGAAGTAAACCGGACGTGCAACAGTGAACTCACAGGGAATGAACCCAATAAATGATAACAAGATTAAAAACTAATATCACAACAATATTAATAAAAAGCGGCCAAATACATTGAAATAAAAAGGCACACTAATTATAATCAGGACTTAACATCCATGCCATAATAATAAAACCGTCCACTACTAGAGAAAACGTCGCCATCTAGTGGAAATATAGCGGAACATACTGGAGAGCACTACTATACAAACAGACACATATTAAACAATAAGCAATAAAAAGTAAATCCACAACAATGGAAAACCTTAAAAATGAGCAGGGATAGATATGATTTAGGAATTTTTAATGAAGGCATTGATGTCCCATTCAATATTTAACCCCCTCGGGGTATGGCACTTCATCTTAAAAATCCAATTAGTTTCGAGTTTCGATACCCCACGGGTCATGTTGCTGCCCCTCCAATTACCAACGTACCTGTCTATCCCCAGAAACAGGGTCCCCGTAGGGTCTCTATTATGAAACTTGTCATAATGGCGTGATACGGGACAGCCCTTGACTATGCTGGCCACATGCTCCTTGAGTCTCACTTGTAACTCTCGGATAGTGCTGCCAACATAGTCAAGGCCACACAGGCACCGAATCAGGTAAACCATGTGTGTAGTGGAGCACGAAATAAAAGGTTTAATCCTGAATTTTTCGCCCGTAGAGCCAGAACTGAAACTCTCCACACATCTCTTTTCTCTGTTAAGCTTACATACCGCACATTTTCTACATTTGTAGAAGCCCCCCTTTTGTTGGAAGAAGGACACCTTCCACGGGGGGGGCTCTAATGTTCGGGGCCACTTGGAGCCTCAGGGGTGGGACTCCCCTGCATACAACCTGTGGTTGTTGTGGCAACCACAGGAACTAATACACTGTCATTCTGTAAATCATAAAGCATGGCTAGAGTCTGTTCCTGTCAGTCAGTTCTTGCGCTTGAAGTGTAACTGCTCACGCAGGGATGACTTTCTGCGAGAAGCTTCTGTTTTGAAAGAAAAATTTGAGAAACATAACTCAGTCGGATATACTCATCAAAAGGTTTACGGAAAAAGGTTACAATAGAAGTGATATACAAAAAGTGAGAGCTAAAGTAAAAAAAATCCCAAGAAAAGATCTATTGAAGGATAAACCAAAGCAGGCCCACAATAAAGGAGAAATAGCCATACTTATTACCAATTATAAACAAGTGGAGGCCATTATACGCAAGCATTGGCCCATTCTCCAAAAGGATAGAATTTTAAAAGATTTACTTCCTAGCAAACCCCAGTTTATATATTGGAAGGTTCCCAATCTGAGACATAGTTTAGCCCCGAATGTTGCTGACCCTCCCAAACAATTATTCACATTTTTAAATAGAAAAGGTTTTTATCCATGCAAAAACTGTAAAGTATGTACAACCACTAGGAATTTTAAGAAATTATCCCATTTTAAATCTAATACCACCGGGCGGATATATGATATAAAAAAGTTCATATCTTGTTACTCTACACATGTAACGTATCTGTTATCCTGCCCGTGTGGTCTCCAGTACGTTGGAAGGACTACCCGTCAATTAAAAACGAGAGTCAACGAGCACCTTAATAACATATTAAAGGGATTTCCCAAACACAGCCTTTCGAGGCATTTTGATACACACCATAACCGCAATCCACGACTTTTAACTGTCTGTGCTATAGATAAAATAGAACCCCATTGGAGGGGGGGGAAATTTGACCCAACGTATTTCAATGAATGAAACTGAGTGGATATATCGGTTGAATACTTTACAGCCTCATGGCCACAATATAGACATTGACCTTAATTGCTAGATTTCCAATTATTGATTTTAAATTATAACAATCAGCATACACTTTTATGTATATTTATAATAAATAATTTAATACATTTATGCATATATATGTTAGAAGTTACCTAAATTTATATTGTGGCTATGATCAACAGACAATAGGGAACTCACATTGCGTTTTATGATTTTAATATATTTATAGTTTTTAACAATTTATTAATTATTCCCAATGTATTTAGATTAATAACTAACAATAATTATATCCGCCTTATAAACATTCCCGCCTCTGTAGACTTTATGTCATGTATTGTGTATATTAATAGTAATTTTTACCCCATGTTTTTAAATACAGCAAATTATTAATAATGTGTTTTCGTTTGCTATATTTGTTTAGAATATTTATTATTATTTTTTTTTATATTTATTATTACGTTCGGCTGTGTATTCTCTCTCTGATACCAATTGCCCATAAGCTTGCCAGCATTATATTATGGTTATTTAATCATGACGAATGCTCAATCTAGCCTGGTGTTTTATGTACTAGTCCTTATTGAGACCATCAATTGTGCTATTACACTAATTTGAAAAGGTGCGCTTGTGTTTACAATTGTTCGTTCTCTTTCCTATTTGAGTAAGGGTGGAAGTGAGCTCTTTAGCATTACCATGCCCTACTTTCGGGTTATGCAAGTAAACACAGTGATGTAACATCCTGTTCGCATCTCTTCTGCTGACTCAACACCGGAGTAAGGGCGGAAGTGAGTTCCTCTGCATCACTCTGCCCTATTTCCGGGTGACTTGAGCAAAATAGGATGTGAATCGTTGATCTACTTCCGGTGGGCGTGTAAGATTACTGGCGTGAGGCAATTGGCTGAAAGAGGGGGTTGAAGTGTATATTAAGATATTCATTAGTGCGATTGCGACCTTATGACCCTTGACAACGACGGCCTGTGTACTGTCGAAACCGGTCGGGATCTTGGAGTGCAATCACACTGCCATGTTATTTCTGGGACCAGATGAGACGCATTAAGATGTGGAAGCACCACCCGATATCCCCAGTATTTGTTCGATCCAATGCCTGTTTTTTTCCTGCTAAATGTAAGTGTATCTACCTTATTTAACCACTTGCCTACAGTGCACTTTCACCCCCTTCCTGCCCAGACTGATTTTCAGCTTTCAGCGCTCTCACACTTTAAATGACAATTACTCAGTCATGCAACACTGTACCCATAAAAAATTTGTGTCCTTTTTTTTTTTCACACAAATAGAGCTTTCTTTTGATGGTATTTAATCACTACTGGGTTTTTTATTTTTTGTGCTATAAATAAAAAAAGACTGAAAATATTGTGAAAAAACGCATTTTTCTTTGTTTCTGTCAAAAAATTTAGCAAATGAGTAATTTTTCTTCACAAATTTTGGCCAAAATTCATACTGCTACTTATCTTTGGTAAAAATAACCCAAATAAGTGTATATTATTTGGTCTTTGTGAAAGTTATAAAGTCCACAAGTTATGGTGCTAATCATTGAAAATTGATCACACTTGACCACACCTGATATTACTGAAGGCCTATCTCATTTCTTGAGACACTAAAAAGCCAGAAAAGTACAAATACCCCCCAAATGACCCCTTTTTGGAAAGTAGACATTCCAAGGTATTTAATAAGGGGCATGGTGAGTTTTTTGTAATTTTTTCCCACAACTCTTTGCAAAATGAAGATTTTTTTTTTTTTTACAAATTGACGTATTAACAGGTTATTTCTCTCACACAGCATATGTATACTTGCAACTACACCCCAAAACACATTCTACTACTCCTCCTGAGTATGACGATACCACATGTGTGAGACTTTTTCACAGCCTGGCCACATACAGAGGCCTAACATCCAAGTAGCACCGTCCGGCATTCTAGGAGCACAAATTACACATATAATTTCCTAACAACCTATCTCACTTTTGAAGGCCCTGGAGCACCAGGACAATGGAAACCCCCATAAAATGACCCCATTTTGGAAAGCAAACAGCCCAACGTATAATTTTTGAGGCATAATGAGTAGGGTTGAGCGGACACCTAGATGTCCGTGTTCGACGGGTTCGGCCGAACTTTAAAAAAAAGTCCGGGTCCGTGTCCCGGACTTTTACCGAACTTTTCCCGGACACCGAACCCCATTGAAGTCAATGGGGACCCGAACTTTAAGGCACTAAAATGGCTCTAAAACACCAAAGGAAAGGGCTAGAGTGCTGCAAATGGCAGCAAAACGTAATTAAGAGCATGGCAAGTGCTCTGCAAACAAATGTGGATAGGGAAATAACTTAAAACAACAAAAAAAACCAGAAAAATAAAACAATGTTCTTCTTCATCTCTGAAGGACGAGGCCCATATGGAGTAGGAGGGAGGTTGAGGTGGTGGTGGATGTGGCGGTGACATAGGCGTGCGCACAGGGTGTGCTGGGTGTGCCTGGGCACACCCTAATCACCTAGGGCACATAGCATTGCCAGTGAGGAGATGGGAAAGATCTCCCTGGGACCTGCTCTGCTCTATTTCTCCTTGCCTACAGGTACATGGCCCCGATACATTACTCTCCCTGCTGGCAAACACATGCATGTGTATTTCAACTTTGGGGTGCACACCTTAATGCAATAGGCTGCGCACACCTATGGGCGGTGTAGGTGGAAGCGGCGGTGGAGGAGGACCAGGGCCGGATTAACAGCATCATGGGCTTGGTGCTGAGGATTTTGAAGGGCCTTAAGGGCCGTGCCTTGCCATGCACCCAGAGGAGGAAGGGTGCAGCCATGCATGCCTAATTCAACATGGGATGCTGTCTCTGAAGCCCATAAACACATCCATGCATCGCCAACTGTCCCTCCTTGTCCGGCCTTCACGCTGTGTGGGGAGGTTCTGAGGGTGCTGCCTGGGGAAGCGAGCATAGAAGCCAGACTTCTGTGTTTACAAGTGACAGAAGAGCGGTAACAGTGAATATGGCCAACCCGGGGCCTATATAAAAGGTAGGGGCCTGGAGCTGCAGCTCCAATAGCCCCTACATTAATCTGGCCCTGAGGAGGAGGACGAGGTAGCCAACACTGCTTCTTTTCAAAAATTTTAAATGAGGGTACACCCCAAAAGAGTGAGAAAGAGCAAAAATGGAACAATGGGTGGGTAAGGTCGGTATCCATTGCTATTCTGCATAAGGTACGGAAAAGTCCCGTGGGATCCATGCCTGGTTCATTTTAATGAACGTGAGCTTGTCCACATTGTCTCTGGACAGGCGGCTGCGCTTGTCTGTTATAACGCCCCCAGCCGTGCTAAATACCCGTTCAGATAATACACTGGCTGCAGGGCACGCCAGCACCTCCAAGGCGTAAAGGGCAAGCTCAGGCCATGTGCCCAATTTGGAGACCCAGAAGTTGAAGGGGGCAGACCCGTCATTCACTACATGTAGGCGTGTGCACACATACTGCTCCACCATGTTGGTAAAATGCTGCCTCCTGCTAAGACGTTCCATCTGAGCTGCTGGTGCTGCTGTTTGTTGTGGCGTGCTGACAAAGCTTTTCCACATTTCGGCCATGCTAACCCTGCCTTCTGAGGTGCTGGCGGTGCCCTGGTTGCGTTGGCGACCTCCTCCTCCTCCTCCTCTGCCTTGTGCTTCCACTGTGGCCCCGCTGTCAGATGGGAATGCCAGCAGCATGGCGTCTACCAGCGTGCGCTTGTACTCGCGCATCTTGCGATCGCGCTCCAGTGAGTGAATTAAGGACGGTACGTTGTCCTTGTAACGGGGATCCAGCAGCGTGGCCACCCAGTAATCAGCACAAGTTAGAATGTGGGAAACTCGGCGGTCGTTGTGGAGACACTGCAGCATGTAATCGCTCATGTGTGCCAGGCTGCCCAGAGGCAACGAAAGGCTGTCCTCTGTGGGAGGTGTATCGTCCGTGTCCTCTGTATCCCCCCAGCCACGCACCAGTGATGGCCATGAGCTGGCCTGGGTGCCACCCTGCTGTGAACATGGTTCCATCTCCTCCTCCAGCTCCTCCTCCTCCTCATCCTCCTCATCCTCCAGAACTGTGCCCCTGCTGGACAATTGCGTCCCTGGCGTTTGCGTGTGCAGGAACCCACCCTCGGAGCCCCTTGCGAATGACTGCCCTGAAAGCCTTGGAAATGTTACCTCTTCATCCTCCTCCTCCTCCTCATCCTGTGCCACATCCTCTTCCATCATCGCCCGAATTGTTTTTTCAAGGAGGCATAGAAGTGGGAAAGTTAAGCTGAGAACGGCGTCATTGCCACTGGCCATGTTGGTGGAGTACTCAAAACAGCGCAACAAGGCACACAGGTCTCGCATGGAGGCCCAGTTAAATTAAATAGCGGAATAGAAAATATGATCCAAAAAAAGTGTATGTATATCACACGTACACAACCACACTGGGCCCCAATTACTATTGTTTGTACCCCTAAAAGGCTAGATGAGGAGTAGGGGGAGTATGGAACAGGCAGCACCCTCAAACCTTCAGAAGTATGAGATGAACCCCAACAACTTGGAAAGGTGGATCTCTCTCACACGTACCAACACAGACTATCCCCCAATTTAACTGATCCCCAAAGGTTTTTGATTAAATAGCGGAATAGAAAATATGATCCAAAAAAAGTGTATGTATATCACACGTACACAACCACACTAGGCCCCAATTACTATTGTTTGTACCCCTAAAAGGCTAGATGAGGAGTAGGGGGGGTATGGAACAGGCAGCACCCTCAAACCTTCAGAAGTATGAGATGAACCCCAACAACTTGGAAAGGTGGATCTCTCTCACACGTACCAACACAGACTATCCCCCAATTTAACTGATCCCCAAAGGTTTTTGATTAAATAGCGGAATAGAAAATATGATCCAAAAAAAGTGTATGTATATCACACGTACACAACCACACTAGGCCCCAATTACTATTGTTTGTACCCCTAAAAGGCTAGGAGTAGGGGGAGTATGGAACAGGCAGCACCCTCAAACCTTCAGAAGTATGAGATGAACCCCAACAACTTGGAAAGGTGGATCTCTCTCACACGTACCAACACAGACTATCCCCCAATTTAACTGATCCCCAAAGGTTTTTGATTAAATAGCGGAATAGAAAATATGATCCAAAAAAAGTGTATGTATATCACACGTACACAACCACACTAGGCCCCAATTACTATTGTTTGTACCCCTAAAAGGCTAGATGAGGAGTAGGGGGGGTATGGAACAGGCAGCACCCTCAAATCTTCAGAAGTATGAGATGAACCCCAAAAACTTGGAAAGGTGGATCTCTCTCACACGTACCAACACAGACTATCCCCCAATTTAACTGATCCCCAAAGGTTTTTGATTAAATAGCGGAATAGAAAATATGATCCAAAAAAAGTGTATGTATATCACACGTACACAACCACACTAGGCCCCAATTACTATTGTTTGTACCCCTAAAAGGCTAGATGAGGAGTAGGGGGGGTATGGAACAGGCAGCACCCTCAAACCTTCAGAAGTATGAGATGAACCCCAACAACTTGGAAAGGTGGATCTCTCTCACACGTACCAACACAGACTATCCCCCAATTTAACTGATCCCCAAAGGTTTTTGATTAAATAGCGGAATAGAAAATATGATCCAAAAAAAGTGTATGTATATCACACGTACACAACCACACTAGGCCCCAATTACTATTGTTTGTACCCCTAAAAGGCTAGGAGTAGGGGGAGTATGGAACAGGCAGCACCCTCAAACCTTCAGAAGTATGAGATGAACCCCAACAACTTGGAAAGGTGGATCTCTCTCACACGTACCAACACAGACTATCCCCCAATTTAACTGATCCCCAAAGGTTTTTGATTAAATAGCGGAATAGAAAATATGATCCAAAAAAAGTGTATGTATATCACACGTACACAACCACACTAGGCCCCAATTACTATTGTTTGTACCCCTAAAAGGCTAGGAGTAGGGGGGGTATGGAACAGGCAGCACCCTCAAATCTTCAGAAGTATGAGATGAACCCCAAAAACTTGGAAAGGTGGATCTCTCTCACACGTACCAACACAGACTATCCCCCAATTTAACTGATCCCCAAAGGTTTTTGATTAAATAGCGGAATAGAAAATATGATCCAAAAAAAGTGTATGTATATCACACGTACACAACCACACTAGGCCCCAATTACTATTGTTTGTACCCCTAAAAGGCTAGATGAGGAGTAGGGGGGGTATGGAACAGGCAGCACCCTCAAATCTTCAGAAGTATGAGATGAACCCCAAAAACTTGGAAAGGTGGATCTCTCTCACACGTACCAACACAGACTATCCCCCAATTTAACTGATCCCCAAAGGTTTTTGATTAAATAGCGGAATAGAAAATATGATCCAAAAAAAGTGTATGTATATCACACGTACACAACCACACTAGGCCCCAATTACTATTGTTTGTACCCCTAAAAGGCTAGATGAGGAGTAGGGGGGGTATGGAACAGGCAGCACCCTCAAACCTTCAGAAGTATGAGATGAACCCCAACAACTTGGAAAGGTGGATCTCTCTCACACGTACCAACACAGACTATCCCCCAATTTAACTGATCCCCAAAGGTTTTTGATTAAATAGCGGAATAGAAAATATGATCCAAAAAAAGTGTATGTATATCACACGTACACAACCACACTAGGCCCCAATTACTATTGTTTGTACCCCTAAAAGGCTAGATGAGGAGTAGGGGGGGTATGGAACAGGCAGCACCCTCAAACCTTCAGAAGTATGAGATGAACCCCAACAACTTGGAAAGGTGGATCTCTCTCACACGTACCAACACAGACTATCCCCCAATTTAACTGATCCCCAAAGGTTTTTGATTAAATAGCGGAATAGAAAATATGATCCAAAAAAAGTGTATGTATATCACACGTACACAACCACACTAGGCCCCAATTACTATTGTTTGTACCCCTAAAAGGCGAGGAGTAGGGGGAGTATGGAACAGGCAGCACCCTCAAACCTTCAGAAGTATGAGATGAACCCCAACAACTTGGAAAGGTGGATCTCTCTCACACGTACCAACACAGACTATCCCCCAATTTAACTGATCCCCAAAGGTTTTTGATTAAATAGCGGAATAGAAAATATGATCCAAAAAAAGTGTATGTATATCACACGTACACAACCACACTAGGCCCCAATTACTATTGTTTGTACCCCTAAAAGGCTAGATGAGGAGTAGGGGGGGTATGGAACAGGCAGCACCCTCAAATCTTCAGAAGTATGAGATGAACCCCAAAAACTTGGAAAGGTGGATCTCTCTCACACGTACCAACACAGACTATCCCCCAATTTAACTGATCCCCAAAGGTTTTTGATTAAATAGCGGAATAGAAAATATGATCCAAAAAAAGTGTATGTATATCACACGTACACAACCACACTAGGCCCCAATTACTATTGTTTGTACCCCTAAAAGGCTAGATGAGGAGTAGGGGGGGTATGGAACAGGCAGCACCCTCAAACCTTCAGAAGTATGAGATGAACCCCAACAACTTGGAAAGGTGGATCTCTCTCACACGTACCAACACAGACTATCCCCCAATTTAACTGATCCCCAAAGGTTTTTGATTAAATAGCGGAATAGAAAATATGATCCAAAAAAAGTGTATGTATATCACACGTACACAACCACACTAGGCCCCAATTACTATTGTTTGTACCCCTAAAAGGCTAGATGAGGAGTAGGGGGGGTATGGAACAGGCAGCACCCTCAAACCTTCAGAAGTATGAGATGAACCCCAACAACTTGGAAAGGTGGATCTCTCTCACACGTACCAACACAGACTATCCCCCAATTTAACTGATCCCCAAAGGTTTTTGATTAAATAGCGGAATAGAAAATATGATCCAAAAAAAGTGTATGTATATCACACGTACACAACCACACTAGGCCCCAATTACTATTGTTTGTACCCCTAAAAGGCTAGATGAGGAGTAGGGGGGGTATGGAACAGGCAGCACCCTCAAACCTTCAGAAGTATGAGATGAACCCCAACAACTTGGAAAGGTGGATCTCTCTCACACGTACCAACACAGACTATCCCCCAATTTAACTGATCCCCAAAGGTTTTTGATTAAATAGCGGAATAGAAAATATGATCCAAAAAAAGTGTATGTATATCACACGTACACAACCACACTAGGCCCCAATTACTATTGTTTGTACCCCTAAAAGGCTAGGAGTAGGGGGAGTATGGAACAGGCAGCACCCTCAAACCTTCAGAAGTATGAGATGAACCCCAACAACTTGGAAAGGTGGATCTCTCTCACACCTACCAACACAGACTATCCCCCAATTTAACTGATCCCCAAAGGTTTTTGATTAAATAGCGGAATAGAAAATATGATCCAAAAAAAGTGTATGTATATCACACGTACACAACCACACTAGGCCCCAATTACTATTGTTTGTACCCCTAAAAGGCTAGATGAGGAGTAGGGGGAGTATGGAACAGGCAGCACCCTCAAATCTTCAGAAGTATGAGATTGTGTTCACTGTACCCCACAAAGATTGAGTTCACTGCACCCCACAATGATTGTGTTCACTGCACCCCACAAAGATTGTGTTCACTGCACCTCACAAAGATTGTGTTCACTGTACCCCCCAAAGATTGTGTTCACTGCACCCCACAAAGATTCTGTTCACTGTACCCCACAAAGATTGTGTTCACTGCACCCTAAAAGGATGTTGTTCACTGCACCCCACAAAGATTGTGTTCACTGCACCCTAAAAGGATGTTGTTCACTGCACCCCAAAAAGATTGTGTTCACTGTACCCCCCCAAAGATTGTGTTCACTGCACCCCACAAAGATTGTGTTCACTGCACCCCAAAAAGATTGTGTTCACTGTACCCCCCAAAGATTGTGTTCACTGCACCCCAAAAAGATTGTGTTCACTGTACCCCCCAAAGATTGTGTTCACTGCACCCCACAAAGATTCTGTTCACTGTACCCCACAAAGATTGTGTTCACTGCACCCCAAAAAGATTGTGTTCACTGTACCCCCCCAAAGATTGTGTTCACTGCACCCCACAAAGATTCTGTTCACTGCACCCCACAAAGGATTTTGTTCACTGCACCCCAAAAAGATTGTGTTCACTGCACCCCAAAAAGGATTTTGATCACTGCACCCCAAAAAGGATGTTGTTCACTGCACCCCAAAAATGATTTTGTTCACTCCACCCCAAAAAGATTGTGTTCACTGCACCCCACAAAGATTGTGTTCACTGCACCCCAAAAAGATTGTGTTCACTGTACCCCCCAAAGATTGTGTTCACTGCACCCCACAAAGATTCTGTTCACTGTACCCCACAAAGATTGTGTTCACTGCACCCCAAAAAGATTGTGTTCACTGCACCCCAAAAAGGATGTTGTTCACTGCACCCCAAAAAGGATGTTGTTCACTCCACCCCAAAAAGATTGTGTTCACTGCACCCCACAAAGATTGTGTTCACTGCACCCCAAAAAGATTGTGTTCACTGCACCCCAAAAAGGATTTTGTTCACTGCACCCCAAAAAGGATGTTGTTCACTCCACCCCAAAAAGATTGTGTTCACTGCACCCCAAAAAGATTGTGTTCACTGCACCCCACAAAGGATTTTGTTCACTGCACCCCAAAAAGATTGTGTTCACTGCACCCCAAAAAGGATGTTGTTCACTGCACCCCAAAAAGGATTTTGTTCACTGCACCCCAAAAAGATTGTGTTCACTGCACCCCACAAAGGATTTTGTTCACTGCACCCCACAAAGATTGTGTTCACTGCACACCAAAAAGGATTGTGTTCACTGCACCCCAAAAAGATTTTGTTCACTGCACCCCAAAAAGATTGTGTTCACTGCAGCCCAAAAAGATTGTGTTCACTGCAGCCCAAAAAGATTGTGTTCACTGCAGCCCAAAAAGATTGTGTTCACTGCAGCTCACACACAGAAAAATGGATGTGGATCACTGACACCTGCCTATCTCCAATCCCACACCACACAGCAATATCGATTGTAGTTTGTAGAACACAGTTTCCCTAAAATTCAGCAGACTCTGTCCCTAACAGGATTGAGAAGAGATCGTAGATCAGGATTGAGTGCAGATTCACCCCACCCCCCACACAGCAATATCGATTGTAGTTTGTAGAAGACACTGACCCTATAATTCAGCAGACTCTATCCCTAAAATGCCTACAACTCGCCCTGCCTAAACACTCCGACCTGTCCCTCAATTCTATCCGGACACAAATGGTTTTTTCCTGCCTATCTTTCCCTAATCAGCAGCCAGCACATTGATGTGTGCTCTGTCCCTTAGCTAAGCAGCAGAATGACGCTGCTGCGGCGGCTGCCTCGAACTTATAAAGACTTGGTCACATGCTTCAGACGGCCAATCACAGCTACTAAGACATTTGCAGGCATGGCTGGGATGGCTTAAGGCACACCAGTTAAACGATTGTTGATTGGCTGTTGAAAGCCCGCCATGAAAAGAGCGCCAAAGCATGCAAAACCCGGAAATAAAACGACCGAACACGGATTTTTACCCGAACATACAGTAAAGTGTCCGTGTCCGTGTTCGGGTAAAAAAAATCCAATTATTCGGTACGAACACGAATAATACAGTCCGTGTTCGCTCAACACTAATAATGAGTCTTTTTAATATGTAATTTTTTTCCACAAGTTTTTGGAAAATGTGGAAAGAAAATGAAAACGCATTTTTTTTACACAAAGCTGTCCATTTCTGCAATATTTCTAACACATAGCATGTACATAGCAAAAGTTGCACCCCAAAATACATTCTGCTATTCCTCCTGAGTATGGCGATACCACATGTGTAACACTTTTACACAGTCTAGCCACATACAGAGGCCTAACATCCAAGTAGCACTTTTCACAAAGTTGTCCATTTATCCACTTTAAGACTGGGCCTATTTTTGACACTTGGTGTTTACAAGCTAAAATCATTTTTTTTGCTAGAAAACTACTTAGAACCCCCAAACATTATATATTTTTTTTTAGCAGAGACCCTAGAGAATAAAATGGAGATCGTTGCAATATTTTTTATCACACCATATTTGCGCAGCAGTCTTCCAAATGCAATTTTTTTGAAAAAAATTCACTTTTTTGAACTAAAAAATAAGAAAACAGTAAATTTAGCCCAATTTTTTTCCATAATGTGAAAGATAATGTTACGCCGAGTAATTAGATACCCAACATGTCATGCTTCAAAATTGTGCATGCTCACAGAATGGCGCCAAACATTGGTACTTAAAATTCCCCATAGGCAACATTTTAAAAATTTCTGCAGGTTACCAGCTTAGAGTTACAGAGAAGGTCTAGGGCTCAAATTATTGCTCTCGCTCTAACGATCGCGGAGGTACCTCACATGTATGGTTTGAACACCGTTTACATATGTGGGCGGGACTTGCGTATGCGTTTGCTTCTGCGCGTGAGCTAATGGGGACAGGGCGCTTTAATTTTTTTTTTTCCTATTTATTTTATTTATTATTTTTTTATTTTTACACAGTTTAAAAAAAAAATGTTTTGATCATTTTTATTCCTATTACAAGGAATGTAAACATCCATTGGAATAGAAATAGGCATGACAGGTCTTCTTTATTGTGAGATCTGGGGTCAAAAAGACCTCACACCTCACAACTACACTAAAAAAGAAAAACAAAAATTGTTGAAAAAGGAAAAAAAAAAAAAGCGGCCCTTTAAACCGGTTGCTAGGCAACGACTTTTGACGTAGCTCCGGTCCTCCAAGACCATAGAGTCGAGTGAGGGCCATCTTGCCTTCACTCGACTTCCTGTCTCTGAGGATCCGGGACCGGATAGTTTTCCCCGCTGCCGGCGGGTCCAGTAAGCTGGGAAAACGTCTGGGACGCGGCGGGAGGGGGGGGGGCACCTCTTCCCCTGCACCGCAAGGGTAATTCCGCGGCGAATCCGCCACTGGGACCACCCTTATCTAAAAGCCGACCGCCCGCTGTTTAAAAAAATACCGGGGTTATGGGGGCTATCTGCTGCCATAACCCCAGTATTTAGCTTTTAATGGCCGACGCATTTGGTCATTAGGCGGTCAGTAAGTGGTTGCATGTATATGGCAAACAGGTGACGATGACTGATGGGGTGACAGGTGACGATGACTGATGGGGTGACAGGTGACGATGACTGATGGGGTGACAGGTGACGATGACTGATGGGGAGACAGGTGACGATGATTGATGAGGTGACAGATGACGATGATTGATGAGGTGACAAGTGACGATGATTGATGGGGTGACAGGTGACGATGACTGATGGGGTGACAGGTGACGATGACTGATGGGGAGACAGGTGACGATGATTGATGAGGTGACAAGTGACGATGATTGATGGGGTGACAGATGACAATCACTGACGGGGTGACAAGTGACGATGATTGATGGGGTGACAAGTGATGATCACTGATGGGGTGACAAGTGACGATGATTGATAGGGTGACAGATGACGATGACTGATGGGGTGACAGGTGACGGTGATTGATGGGGTGACAGGTGACGGGCGATGGTCACTGATGGGTGACAGGTGACGGGCGATGGTGCACGGCGGTACTGATGGCAGTCTCTGGTGACCGGTGAACTTTAGGCTATGTTCACATGTGAGCGTAGCGATCGCGGGCAGAATCACTGCGATTCTGCCCGCGATCCAGAAATCATTGCAAATCGCGGGACGCCTGTGCGTTGCCCGTGATTTGCAATAGCACCCCAAACGCTGTGTGCTGTTGCTGCGATTTCCGCCTGCCGAATCGCGGTAACATCGCACAAACAACGCATGATGCCCCAAAGAAGCTCTTGTACCTTTTTTGGGCGTCATGCGTTGTTTGCGCGATGTTACCGCAGGTGAAAATCGGGGCAACATCGCACAGCGTTTGGAGTGCTATTGCAAATCACGGGCAACGCACAGGCGTCCCGCAATTTGCAATGATTTCCGGATCGCGGGCAGAATCGCGGGGATTCTGCCCGTGATCGCTACGCTCACATGTGAACGTAGCCTTATGGGTGTCAATTTCTGGGCACTGATGAGGTGACTGTTGGGTGACAGGTGCAATTGGGGGGGGCTGAGGACTGTGTGGGGACATTCATTTGTGTGATTTTACTTTGACAGGTGTACAGAGCAGTAACTCACTATTTCTAGCTCTGCTCTCCTCACACTGGAAACTGTGTGAGGGGAGAAGAGCTAGTAGCAGTGAGTTACTGCTCTGTGTTTACATTTTGTGATCGGCTGTGAATGGATTCACAGCCGATCACATAGTAAACAGTCACTGTCAGTGACTGTTTACTAATGCCGGTGACTAGCTGTGTTCCTAGGGAACACAGAGCCACAGACATGACCGCGCTGCGTGCTCCCGATCGCGCATGCGCGGTCTGATTCCGGGCTTTGCTATTGTGATCAGCTGTGTCATTGGAACACAGCCGATCACGTGGGAAACAGCCATGCCCATTGGCTGTTTTCCCCCTGCCGGTGACGGGGGATGTCCCGGGGACACGCCGACACCGGCAGTGCAGGGCGGCGCGCACACGATCGCGCGCCTGCCCTGCTGAATGGGATCACGTCATATGACGTCTTCCCAGAACAATGGCCGCACCGTCCCGCCGTCAATTGACGGCGGGCGGGCGGGCGGCAAGTGGTTAAATAAATATTGCTTGTACTTACTTTACTATATTGGCCATTCCTTTACTTTATACTGCTGAGGAACGTGGGGCTGGCTAAGGATTCTGAAGTTGAATAGTATATTGGCGATTGCAAGGTGGATCTTCCAGGAGGGCTCTAATCTACTCTGGAATATTGGCTTTTTATGAATATCATTCTGCTCACACTGACCCCCTATAATTAAGGGGTGGTGATTTCTGGTAAGCCTTTTCACACATTGGGTGTCCATGTGGTGAAGGGATTGAAGATCTGTTTGTGTGTGGAAGAATCTTCTGGAGACTGCACTGAAGTTTGTTGGTGCATGGGACTCTATATGTGATTTTTTCACTTACTGCTCCTGCACTTTATATTTATTTCACTGTCCATGGGAATTTATATGTGATTTATTTCACTTAACATTGTTGCACTTTATATTCACCATTGTCAATGCACTTTATATTTATATATTTTAAGTGACATCAATGATTTATTCTAAAAATTTTAATATTTATATGCACTATTACCTTTTAATGGTTCACTATATTGAAACACCACACTTAGTGCACTTTAGATGAGTGCGGCTCTGTACACCTCTATAGGTGTATTTAAACCACTTTCACGTTATATACGATTCAGCTGTAGCTCCTTTATATGGTTCACGCCTATATGTTGCACTTTATGATTTATTAATTCTGTATAGAATTTATATGGTACACAATTCTTTTATTTTTAGTCACTTTATTTAAGTTTGCCATTTGCGCAGGTACTGCTGGCGATTAACGCCAACATATATATCTATCATCCATCTGTTTGTACAGTGTACCTGCAGCAATGGACATTTTTAATTTCTTGAGTGACAGAGACTCCAAGGATCTCTTTTCTGCTAAAAACCTAGCTTCCAAGGACATGGAACAAAATGTAAAATCTTTAAAGAACTTACTAGATAAAAAGATCCGGGTTTGGTGGGATTTGGCCACTCTAGAGCAATACCATATAATGAAGATGACACCTAGGAGATTGAGGTGGGATCTCAGTCCAAATGATGGATTAGAAGATGCCGACCTCAATCAGGACTGGTACAGTTTCTTCAACTCCTGTGAGTCGAAAGGTAAAAATATCTGGACTAGAGAAAAAAATCAGTGAGCTGAAGACCAACCTTGAACCCTTTAAGGAAACCCCTGAATTTATAGAAAAAAGTGCACAAATTCAGAAATTCCTAGAGAAAGTCGATAGAGACACTAGAAATAAATAAATCAAGAAATACCAGAGAGATGTGAAAGATTACAAGGATCTGAAAGTATATAAATGGCAAGAGGTACCTGCGGAGCAGGTCTTGAATTCCGCCCATTCTTCTCCTATTCGGGAGAATGGGTTGGAAAGATTTATCAACCCCAATTACACACCAATAGGGGGGACACCTGGCTTTGATCTGGAGGGACCGGATGAGTCCTACCTTTCTAGGCCGGATGTCTATGAGACTCCATATTACAATGGTCATAATCCATCACAATATTTTGACATACCCACACATAATAGATACTCCTCCCTCGCAGACTCCCCATATCAATACCAATACCCAAAGCAAGGGGGTTTTCGGGGCAGGGGGCGGGGTGCACCTCCAGGCCCAAGAGGAAGAGGTTCAGGTCAACCCTACAGAGCCCAAAGGGGCCACAGAGGTGGAAGAAAGGGCAGCAGGGCCATCGAGGACGGGGTTCCCAGAATTGGTGGAGACCCCCCACCACCCTCAGGGACCCCAAAGGCCCCAATGGGAGACCGACCCCCACCATATCTCTTGGGATACCCCCCAGAGAGGAAATCGAGAAGAGGGGGGAGGAAACTACAAAACAAAAAGAAAGTGGGAATATTAGGAGATGGAATTTTTAATCTCAGTAACGCTGTTTTTTCACAAAATGAATTAAAGGTACTAGACCTCGGGCTAAAATATGCACCAGATAAAGGGCTTAATAAATTCCACACCTTTGTGGATATTGAAAAATATATTAGGAAGTTAAAAATAAAAAAGTTTTTTACCGAGAAAGCAGCCAGCGGCATTGTACCGGAAAGCGAATATGTGAATAGTGGGCTGAGAAATTACTCTATCTTTAACCCTACTGTCTCATCCAACCACTATATGGAGACATTTAGAGGTTTGGTGGAAGACGATATTCGCAAATTAAAAGCTAAACATGTTTTTGCGAAGAAGGACTATGAAAAGGGGATTGAGGAACTAGAAAAAATAAAAAATATTATTATAAGACCCGCCGACAGAGGCAGTGGAGTCGTAATTTTAAATAAATGTGACTATCTGAAGGAATTGGATAGGCTGGTTGGTGATGTGGTAACATATAAAAAATTGAAAAATAACCCCACCGCCAAATTGAAAAACGCTTTGGAAAAACTGGTTTAATAACCACTTAAGCCCTGGAAGATTCTACCCCCTTCCTGACCAGGATTTTGCGATTCGGCACTGCGTGACTTTAACGGACAATTGCGCGGTCGTGCGACGCTGTACCTAAACGAATTTGACGTCCTTTTTTTCCCACAAACAGAGCTTTCTTTTGGTGGTATTTGATCACCTGTGCGTGCTATAAACAAAAAAAGAGCGTCAATTTTGCAAAAATAACAATATTTTTCACATTTTTTTATATGAAATTCCCAAAAAAAAAAAGTAAAAATCTAAATTTTTTAACATTTTCAGCCAATTTGTTTTATGCTACATATGTTTGGTAAAAAAAATCGCAAAAAGCGTATTTTGATTGGTTTGCGCAAAAGTTATCGCGTTTACTAACAAAGGGAAAGATTTTTGTCATTTTTGTTGTTTTTTTTTTTAACGCGTAATGGCGGCGATCTGCATTTTTTTTGCGGTACTGCGACATTGCGGCGGACAGATCGGACCCTTGACTGATATTTTTGACACTTTTGGGGTTACCAGTGACATTTCTATAGTAATCAGTGCTATATATATGCACTGTTACTGTAAAAATACACTGGCAGTGAAGGGGTTAACTTTATTTGAGAGGGAGGGGCTGTGTGTGTCCCTAGGGGCGTGATTCTAACTGTGATTGGCTGTGGCTTGAGGTGTAGTTACACTGATCAACGGTTCTACATAGTAGAACCGTATGATCAGTGTCTCTACACAGGGAGAACTGACAGGCAGCTTGTTTACACAAGCTGCTTGCCTTTCTCCCTCTCCCCCGACGATCGCAGAGTGACCGGCGGACATCGGGTCCGCTGGTCACACGCGCGGGGGGGTGCGTGACCACGCGGGAGCGGGAGCGCGCCGCCGGCGGCGCGCGCTCGCTCCCCAGAACCTCCCAGGCTAGTGACGTACCGATACGTCACTCTGCCTGTGAGGGGCTGATCGCCGCAGTATATAGTCGTGCGGCGGTCGGCAAGTGGTTAAAAAGGCTAAAAACAAAGGAATTTTAACAAAAAAGGAGGTGGAGTATTTAGTACCTGAGGCACCAAGGTTACCTACTATATATCCGCTTCCAAAAATACATAAGCATAAGACCAATCCTCCAGGGAGGCCAATTATTAGTGGGATAGGGTCCATATTCTCCAGAATTGGGGAATATGTGGATCACTTCCTAGAGCCTCTGGTGCCCACATATACCTCACATTTGAGAGATACAAAGCATCTAATTAATATTTTGGAAAACCTCCAGGTTAACAGTGACACATTTATGGTCACTATAGATGTAGAGTCACTTTATACGAGTTTAAAGCAACAAAATGTGCTTTCCACCACCATGGCTGCCCTTGATCGGAAAACTAGTATGAGAAATGACCAGAAGAGGTTTATACATGACTCATTGAATTTGGCAATGAGCAATAACTTCTTCTGACATCAAGGTTCCTGTTATAACCAGATCAAAGGGGTAGCCATGGGTGCTAAGTATGCACCAAGTGTGGCCAACATTTTGCTGGGAAGACAAAGTTATCTTTTCCAGACCAGATCCCTCCCTGAGGTTATACAGGAGGTATATTGATGACCTCCTGGTCCTCTGGGATGGATCTGAGGACTCTTTGCAGAGTTTTATAGAAGGACTTAATAATAACGAATTTGGTTTGACTTTTACAGCCTCTTGGAGCAAAGAGGATGTACACTTTTTAGACCTAACATTGGAGAAATATGGTACCATCATCAACACCAAAACCTATTTCAAAGATACCGATAAAAACAGTTACATCCCCGTCACAAGCTGCCACCACCGACAATGGTTGGGAGCAATCCTGAAAGGGCAGTTTATGAGGATCCGACGTAACTGTAAAAAGGATGAGGATTACATAACTCAGTCGGATATACTCATCAAAAGGTTTACGGAAAAAGGTTACAATAGAAGTGATATGAAAAAAGTGAGAGATAAAGTAAAAAAAAATCCCAAGAAAAGATCTATTGAAGGGCCCACAATAAAGGAGAACTAGCCATACTTACCGGTTTTAACAGAAATTATAAACAAGTGGAGGCCATTATACACAAGCATTGGCCCATTCTCCAAAAGGATAGAATTTTAAAAGATTTACTTCCTAGCAAACCCCAGTTTATATATCGGAAGGTTCCCAATCTGAGACATAGTTTAGCCCCGAATGTTGCTGACCCTCCCAAAAGATTATTCACATTTTGAAATCGAAAAGGTTTTTATCCGTGCAAAAACTGTAAAGTATGTACAACCACTAGGAATTTTAAGAAATTATCCCATTTTAAATCTAATACCACCGGGCGGATATATGATATAAAAAAGTTCATATCTTCTTACTCTACACATGTAACGTATCTGTTATCCTGCCCGTGTGGTCTCCAGTACGTTGGAAGAACTACCCTTCAATTAAAAACGAGAGTCAACGAGCACCTTAATAACATATTAAAGGGATTTCCCAAGCACAGCCTTTCGAGGCATTTTGATACACACCATAACCGCAATCCACGACTTTTAACTGTCTGTGCTATAGATAAAATAGAACCCCATTGGAGGGGGGGAAATTTGACCCAACGTATTTCAATGAATGAAACTGAGTGGATATATCGGTTGAATACTTTACAGCCTTACGGCCACAATATAGACATTGACCTTAATTGCTATATTTCCAATTATTGATTTTAAATTATTACAATCAGCATACACTTTTATGTATATTTATAATAAATAATTTAATACATTTATGCATATATATATATGTTAATAGTTACCTAAATTTATATTGTGGCTATGATCAACAGACAAAAGGGAACTCACATTACGTTTTATGATTTTAATATATTTATAGTTTTTAACAATTTATTAATTATTCCCAATTTATTTAGATTAATAACTAACAATAATTATAACCGCCTTATAAACATTCCCGCCTCTGTAGAATTTATGTCATGTATTGTGTATATTAATAGTAATTTTTACCCCATGTTTTCAAATACAGCAAATTATTAATAATGTGTTTTCGATTGCTATATTTGTTTAGAATATTTATTATTACGTTCGGCTGTGTATTCTCTCTCTGATACCAATTGCCCATAAGCTTGCCAGCATTATATTATGGTTATTTAATTATGACGAATGCTCAATCTAGCCTGGTGTTTTATGTACTAGTCCTTATTGAGACCATCAATTGTGCTATTACACTAATTTGAAAACGAGCGCTTGTGTTTACAATTGTTCGTTCTCTTTCCTATTTGAGTAAGGGCGGAAGTGAGCTCTTTAGCATTACCATGCCCTACTTCCGGGTTATGCAAGTAAACACAGTGATGTAACATCCTGTTCGCATCTCTTCTGCTGACTCAACACCGGAGTAAGGGCGGAAGTGAGTTCCTCGGCATCACTCTGCCCTACTTCCGGGTGACTTGAGCAAAATAGGATGTGAATCGTTGATCTACTTCCGGTGAGCGTGTAAGATTACTGGCGTGAGGCAATTGGCTGAAAGAGGGGGTTGAAGTGTATATTAAGCTATTCATTAGTGCGATTGCGACCCTATGACCCTTGACAACGACGGCCTGTGTATTGTCGAAACCGGTCGGGACCTAGGAGTGCAATCACACTGCCATGTTATTTCTGGGACCGTATGAGACTCATTAAGATGTGGAAGCGCCACCCGATATCCCCAGTATTTGTTTGATCCAATGCCTCTTTTTTTCCTGCTAAATGTAAGTGTATCTACCTTATTTAAATAAATATTGCTTGTACGTACTTCACTATATTGGCCATATCTTTACTTTATGCTGCTGAGGAACGTGGGGCTGGCTAAGGATTCTGAAGTTGAATAGTATATTGGCGATTGCAAGGTGGATTCTCCAGGAGGGCTCTAATCTACTCTGGAATATTGGCTTTTGATGAATATCATTCTGCTCATACTGACCCCCTATAATTAAGGGGTCGGTGATTTCTGGTAAGCCTTTTCACACATTGGGTGTCCATGTGGTGAAGGGATTGAAGATCTGTTTGTGTGTGGAAGAATCTTCTGGAGACTGCACTGAAGTTTGTTGGTGCATGGGACTCTATATGTGATTTTCTCACTTACTGCTGCTGCACTTTATATTTATTTCACTGTCCATGGGACTTTATATGTGATTTATTTCACTTAACATTGTTGCACTTTATATTCACCATTGTCAATGCACTTTATATTTATATATTTTAAGTGACATCAGTGATTTATTCTAATAATTTTAACATTTATATGCACTATTACCTTTTAATGGTTCACTATATTGAAACACCACACTTAGTGCACTTTAGATGAGCGCGGCTCTGTACACCTCTATAGGTGTATTTAAACCACAACCAAAAATGAAAATGTATTTTATTGGGACTTAATGTTATAGACCAACACAAAGTGGCACATAATTGTGAAGTGGAAGGAAAATGATAAATGGCTTTCAATTTTTTTTGCAACATTAAAGCAGCAAGTACACAAGGTGACTATGCCAACCCTTGTAATCAAATGCAATCCGGTAAATGTGCAGCCCTTGATAAAAGTAATACAGTACTATAGACAAATTATAGGCAATGAACCCAATATCCTGAGATGCAAATATATATATATATATATATATATATATATATATATATATATACAGTTAAGACAAAAAGTCCATATCGTATAACAAAGTTCATTCAGTGTGTAGTTGACAGTTGTGCTATCAGCTCATCAGAAATAAGAGATATTCTAGGATAATCTGACATCCATCAGGTATCACCAAGGTGCATAAGGAAATCTCCACATGTGAGCCTTCACCCAAACAATGCACTCACAAGATGGAGGTTTTGTACAAGCATCAATCAGTGCTCAGTCTTTAAATTGAACGCCTTAGGTAACATGGGGAGTTATTTTCAGAACACCACACTAGATGTAAAAAAGCTTACCAGACAGGAGCCCAGAAAAACCTATATAGTGTAGTATTTATTGAATGACTTTAACCAGTTGCCGACCCCCTGCCGCAGTTTTACTGTGGCAAGGTGGCTTGGCTTTGCAAACTGACATACCTGTACATTGGTTGTGTGCAGGGTGAGGAGGCACACCTGCCCGCCCGCCGTCCCTGCGATGTGCTGATTCCGTTTAGAATAGATTAATCATTAGGTCAAGGCCAATGATTTTTGGCCTGGACCTGGTAATCGGTACTGACCAATGGCAGAATGTCCTGTGTAATGTAAACACAGGCACGGGAAATTATGCAATCTCCTCTCCTGGAGCCCTTTTTTGGTTCCAGTCTGAGAGGAGAGAGCATCTACCGTGAGTACACAAGCTATACACTGACACCAGTACACATAGGCACATCAATGTGAATGGAGGTATCTGCTATGTTCTTTTTTTTCGTTCAACCCACGGGCTGAACGAAAAAAAAAGAACATTGCATGTATGCCCATCTTTAGAAGGGGGTGGAAGCTGAGAGGTCTTATGGTGGGCATACCACACACTTTCTGGCAGAGATTTCTTCATCCACATCGATCAGTGTGAATAGAGGAATCTGTTAGGTTCTCTTTTTCGTTCAGTCCACAGGCTGCATGAAAAAAAGAACCTTATAATATATGCCCAACAAGGACCAGCAACGTACTGGTACGTCGCTGGACTTTGAGTGGTCGTACCAGGATGATGCCTGCAGATTTAGGCATCATCTTGACATAGTTTTTACAGCCAGCGGTCGTCTTTCATGTAAAAGCAATCCTAGTGGCTAATTAGCCACTAGACTGCGGGAGGGGACTCCTCCCCCCCCCCTCCTGCCGCCTTCCACGGTTTTCTCGGGCTCCCCTGTCCCACTTGGTAACCCAAGACTGCAGATGGTGGTTACATCAGCTGACCATAGAGCTGATTGGCAATCAGAATGGCTCCAATCACCTCTATGGCCTAAGATACCGAAAACTACAAGCATTTCATGACTTCGGTTTAACCAGATATTAACAGCGCCATTGGGAAATTGGGAAAGCATCTTATCACACCAATCTTGGTGTGGTCAGATGCTTTAAGGGCAGAGGAGAGATCTAGAGTCTAATAGACCCCAATGTTTTCAAAAAATAGTACCTGTCACAAATAATTGCTATCATTGGGGATATTTACATTCCCTGTAATAACAATAAAAATGATAAAAAAAATTAAAGGGAAGGTGTCAAAATAAAATAAAAATGTAAAATAAATAATAAAAAAATTCAAGCACCCCTGTCCCTCCGTGTTTGCTCGCAAAGGTGAACGCAAGCATCAGTCCAGTGTCGTATGTAAACAGCAGTTGCACCATGCATGTGAGGTATCGCCGTGAACATCAGATCAGGGGTCGTAATTCTGGCAGTAGACCTCCTCTGTAAATCTTAAATTGTAAAGCTGTAAATGCTTTGTTAAAGCTTTTAAAAATGTACATAGTTCGTCGCCGCTGCACGGGCGTGCGCAATTTTAAAGCATGTCATTTTTGCTATCTATGTACTCGGCATAAGATCATCTTTTATATTTTACCAAACAATTGACAATTTATAGTGTATTTGTGCATTACATTTAAAAAAAAAAAATTTTCCCCAAAAATTGCTTTTGGAAAAATCTCTGGGCAAGTAGTGTGTAACAAAAAAAAATTGCATCACCCACCATTTTATTCTGTAGGGCCTCTGCTTTTAAAAAATATATCATGTTTGGGGGGTTCAAAATAATTTTCTAGTAAAAAAATAATAATTTTTTTTATTTAAACTAAAAATGTCAAAAAAAGGCTTGGTCTTCAAGTGGTTAAAAGAGTGGATGATGTGTGGCATAAGCTTCTGATATTGGGCATAAAATACCAGGACATCCCCAAATGACCCCTTTTTGGAAAGTAGACACCCCAAGTGATTTGCTGAGAAGCATTTT
The DNA here is from genome assembly GCF_965119305.1 of Pelophylax lessonae. Taxonomy (NCBI): domain Eukaryota; kingdom Metazoa; phylum Chordata; class Amphibia; order Anura; family Ranidae; genus Pelophylax; species Pelophylax lessonae. Next base: position 131,846,504 of record NC_138780.1, read on the forward strand.
GAGTCAATTAAATATTTGATATCTTGTCACAAGTTTCAGGAAAATTACAATTTTTTTGTTTTATACAGGGATACCACGTGTGAGACTTTTTGGGAGCCTAGCTGTGTACAGGATTCTGAAAACCAATCACCGCCTTCAGGTTTTCTAAGAGCGTAAATTGCTCATTTTACCTCCTCACTACCTATCACAGGTAAAAGGCTGGTGAGCTTTTTTACATCTAGTGTGGTGTTCTAGAAAGTTACACCTTTTACTAGAGTTTGCCTACATTTTATCCTTCACTGCTTGATTCAATTGGTACTACGTTCATACATTAAATCTGCCTCTACTTATAATCTAATGGAAAAGGTGTGAGCATGATCAAATCATTTACTGAGAAAATCCTTCAGTCCACATCCCTGAAAAAGTGGTATTTAAACCAAAATATATGTAGTGAAGGAGTTTGCTGGATACAGTCTCCACTCCTGAAAATGAACAGGCATTGAGAAATTTGGGGTGGTCACTTCCAAAAATGAGGATAGGTGTCAATGCATGGCAGCTGAATCTTCCTGGCACATGCATTTTAAATGACAGTAATTGTTTCACCTTCAGTTTTTATTTGTATAGGTTACATTCACTGCTATAAAATTGGCCTTTATAAATACAGTAATGAGCAAGCCAAGAAGGGTACAAAAGACTTCACAGACTATATCACCCAAAGTAATTTGAAAATGCAATTTATTTTGAAGATAACAAAATAATTCTTCCAACGTTCCCCACAGTCAAAAATTAGACACAGTTGTCTTAATGTGCAAAAACCTCTACAATGTCTTCAATCATCATGAACCATCCTATTCAGTTACATGTCTTAATAAAATAGAGTTTATAAATTAAATAGAAGACAAGGTGCAGCATTGAAACCACGTATGTGTTATAACAGCACATATCCTACAAAAATGTTGTATGTAAGACAGTGGAATACATCTTGTATGATTAATTGAAGAGGTAATTACTGTACATTCTGGCATTAGCAATTGTGAAAGTGGAACACCCCACACCAAGATCGCAATAGGTTTTTTAGTCATCTCCCCATATCACATTTAACATAAAACATGAATAATCTTGCCAAAGATTTAACCTATTCAGTTGAAATCTTATTCTACTCACAAAATATGAAACTTCTCCTAAGACCTCTGCAATCTTTAACTCCAGCTCAAATGTGTTCACTGTGTTCCTTCCACGCACATTTATAAAAATTCTAGAATCTCACACCACTTTCAATGAAAAATTTAATTTTCCAGCGCGACAGTTTACCTGGGATCCTCTGACCCCTACTAAGGCTTAAATTTCTCCTGTTTTTACAGAGACTGTATCCAAGAAACTTCCTTACTTTTTATTATTTATTTGAGAGGATCTAAGTTTTTCCTGTGTTGAGCCCTTTATGCAAATGGACTCAAAAGTGGAATTCTTAGAAGGATTAGGTTTTAAAACATTCAATTTGCACAGTTTGATTTAAAGAAATGTAAGCAAGCAAATATAATTTAGGACAGGTTTACAAGACCATGCTATTATCTTTCTAAGATGTGACATAGCACATGAGCATGTTGGAGGCAGAAAGGCCTTCCTGTAATCTGCTTTCTTGGAAGACTGTACAATTAGTGCGCGGTTGCCAAGTGGACTTCAAGTGGCTTGTTGTAACATATCTACAGTTTAAAATGGACCTTGACTTAAAAAAATACAATGAAACACACAATGCCTACTTAGAAAACCTTTTATTTCTTTTTTATTTTTTTTTATTTTTTACCTATGATCTCATGATTATTATATTGATTATTATATTATTTAAAATAAAAAAGATTATACATAAACAGACACTATAAAATGATGGATAATTCTTAAATTGCCTTTTTTTTTTGTTAATGATGCTTTTTTTTTCCCTTGACAGTATTGTTAATGAATTCTTCTTCATCATCCCATCTTATATTCAGGTTTAATTTGGAAGTTTCTGTACTTCCTCTTTTTCACTTATTTTTAATTTTTTACTTCTACATGTACTGTTGTTGTCGGTTTGCTTGCGATACGCTCATAAGAGCGCGTACAGGCAAACCGGCATTGAGGAAAGACTACTGGCAGTGAAAACCTTCCCTTAGATGTGTAGATGCCTTCGCTCTACATAGACATTTCTGAAAACTCCATGCGCAGGTCTGGTTGTCGGTATAGAACTATGTGTATTGCAGCGCGGAGTCAATATCGATTTGACATCTATCTGCCTTCATGAAGGGATACACGCTCATGTCTTTCTACTGTGCTTGATCACCAAAGTGGAAACCGCATGGCTCTCTCCCTGCAGATAGCCTCACGTCCATGGGAACAGTAATATAATCCTATTCGCATTGTTCTCTGAGCTTTGCTGAATGGGATTCAGGCCAGTAGTAGTGGTGGGAATATATGCACGAGTTTGATCAGAGCAACGTTCACGGTTCCACACGCTGGTTTAAAAAAAAATCTGGAAGCGGACAGAAGCAGTTTTTCGGCTAAATAAACCTGCATGTCTGTTCTGATAAAAAAAAACTCTACTCTATAGCAGTCTTTTCAATCTTCTTGAGTTAGTTCCACATTAAGGTGGAGAAATTGTAGGAAAATTGGACAGTCAGATAATCAAATTTTCTTTTTACTGTATATGGAATGTTTACCTGTATTATATCATTTTATTATGATACAACCAATATGTCTGTGAAGGGGCCCATTTATTCAGGTCATTTGTAAATTATTTAAAGTGGTTGTAAAGGCAGAAGGTTTTTTACCTTACTGCATTCTATGCAGTGAGATCAAAAAAACCTTCTGCATGCAGCTTCCTCCACAGCCCCCTAAATACTTACCTGAGCCCGATCTTGAGATCTATGTGCAGGAGAGCCAAGGCTATGTCGGGTTTCTCGCTCCTCATTGGCTCAGATACAGCAGTGGGAGACATTGGCTCCCTCTACTGTCAATCAGAGCCAGTGAGGAGGGAGCAGGGGACGGGTTTGAGTCCTGCTCTGTGTGTCTTATGGACACAAAAAGCATGGCTAGGGAGCAAGCACGCATGAGTACCCCCATAGCAAGTGGCTTACTATGGGGGCTACACAGCGGGGGAGTGGAGCCAGAGCACTGGCAGAGGACCCGAGAAGAGGAGGATTGGGGCTGTTCTGTGCAAAACTATTGCACAGAGTAGACAACTATAACATGTTTGTTATTTTAAAACAAAAAAGGAGCTTTTAGTATTACTTTAAGTCACTTCTTTGGTTCTAATGAGCATCTGAAAATTAACTTATACCTCAATAATTATCACAGAATTCCTGTTATCCAGTTGGCTCAGAAACATATGCAAATGCATCGCTTTACTTAAGGCTCTGCACATAGAGTCAGGCTTTTTTAAAGCTCCACTTTTGTTGAGAAAAAAACATTCCCCTCTGGGTAATCTATGTACATTGCAAGGATTATAACAACCTTTGTTGCAGATTCCTACCTTTTGTTATTTTGAAGAAATCCCTGTTTGTTAGTCTGTGCCTCTGTGCTGAGTGGGTCTAATGGGAGTGGTTTCATAATTATCAACCAGCTGTGCAGCTGCAGAGCACTAATGAGGAAAGCTGCTGGGCCTGCATCCCTTTAGACGTGTTCCTATTGGGAGTATCTCACCAAAAATGAAATTTTTGTTCCAGAGGATGCCTGAAATCTGACTTGTATCTTAACCACTTACTACCCGCCCGCCGTCAAATGACGGCGGAGCGGTGTAGCTATTATCCTGGGACGCCGTCATATGATGGCGCACCAGAACAGCCTCTTTTGCGCGCCCCCGGTGATCTCGGTAAAGAGTCAATGACATAACTCTTTACCCATGTGATCGGCTGTGTCCAATCACAGCCGGTCACATGTAAATGAGGAAGTGCCGTTATTCGGCTCTCCTCACCTCTCACTGTCAGTGTGTGAGGCGAGGAGAGCTGATCAGCAGCTCCTCCTCATAGGGGACACAGAGAAATGTAATCAGGGCACTGATCACCAGTGCCCTGATTACAGAAGAGTGAAATAAAATGCCATAACTGCCCACCATCAGTGCCCATAGTGCTGCCAGTCAGTGCCCATCAGTGCCTGCTCATCTAGGAGTGTGGGCACTGATGGTGCTGTCCATAAGTGCTCATCAGGGCCACCCGTCAGTGTCATCAGTGCCACCCATCAGTGTCCATCAGTGCCGCCTCTCAGTACCCATCAGTGCCGCCCGTCAGTGCCAGCTCTCAGTGCCCAGCAATGCCACCTATCAGTGCCCAGCAGTGCCACCTATCAGTGCTCATCAGTGCCACCTATCAGTGCCTCCTATCAGTGCTCATTAGTGCGGCATATTAGTACCTCCTCTTTAGTGCCACCTCATCAATGCCCATAAGTGCCACCTCATCAGTGCCCATAAGTGCCACCTCATCAGTGCCCATCAGTGCAGCCTATTAGTGCCCATCAGTGCCGCCTCATCAGCGCACATCAGTGAAGGAGAAAAATGTATTTATTTTCAAAATTTACTCACAAAAAATAAGAATTTTTTTTTTTCAAATTTTCTGTCTTTTTTTGTAAGAAATAAAAAACCCAGCAGTAATTAAATACCACCAAAATGAAGCTCTATTTGTGTGAAAAAAATGATAAAAATTTCATATGGGTACAGTGTAGCATGACTGCGCAATTGTCATTCAAAGTGTGAGAGCGCTGAAAGCTGAAAGTTGGCCTGGGCAGGAAGGGGGTGAAAGTGCAGTGTAGGCAAGTGGTTAAGCAGACTTCTGCTAAAATCGGTGAGCCAATCAAGTAAGCAGCTAAAGATGTTTCTGGGGTGTGGTCAGTACACATTCTGTCTACAGAACAACTCCAGGTAGCCATATTGCATTGCATTTTCAGAAAATTACAGTGGCTGCAGAATGAAAAGGAAAGGTAATTTTTAATAACATTCAATTACAATATGACAGTGTCACAATTGCATACCCTATATTATTTTTCTTTATTTGCTATTTTCTTTCCACACGAAAGTGTCAGTGCTGACTGGTCCTCAATTTTTTCTGACCTGTATACTACATATGATTTCTGTTACTGACCTGGATCTCTCTTGACCTGATTTTAGATCCTGCTCCGTACTGCTGCCTAATAGTTCCTGACCTTGGCTTTATCCACTACCTTGATTTGACTTGTCATTTTGTACTGTGCTGCCTGCTTGTTGCTGACCCTGGCTTTTTCTACTGTCTCTGATTCTGTTCCATGCAGTCAATTATTGCCAGCTCTTGACCCCTCTAGAGCTAGGTACAACTGTCTTTGTGTATTGCAGCCACCTGCCTGCTGGGATCACTAGTGGACTCTGCCATCCTAAACCTGCAGCCCAATCAGAATTTCCCTTTAACTTCTGGTGGTTCTGCTGATCCCTCAACAAATGTTTTGTGCTGTATGCTCTGCTGGGACTTCCTGATAAACGTCTCAAGTTTAAGGTTCTGTAATCAAAATCTCCTGGCAATGTTCCTCCTGTTCCTTGGCACCGTCCGTTCTATTTCCAGGGGTGCTTGGACAGGAGAAACCAGAAAGACAACCCTTGCCATTTCATTTCCCTATCCGGTACATGACACAAGTACACACAAATCTTTCCAACAACCACAGACATATTTTCTATTTCCTAGGTTTATGTTTGTAGATATCTTCATCTCTGTCATGCCCTTAATGGCCAGAAAAACTGACCCACTGGTCCACTTATGGATGAGCCGTGGCTAAAGCCCCTCAAAGAATACCTAAGATGTGGATTTCTCTCTCTTTAAGACTCATGCAGTTATTTATTTTACATTGACTACACTAGACTCCCTTATTAATTTGCTGTTTTTCTTTAAGTGACTCCCCATGGAGCCCTAGATGCACACTGGGACAAGATCTGATACACAGGAGGATGCCCGAAATTAGTCAAACACTGACAAGATGTGTTTGATATCATTATCCAAGCATTCTGCCTACATTTCTCTCCTGATTCAAAGATGGGTCTTCTGGGAATTCTGGAGTTTCCCTGTGACTATCTTTATCTGGCATTAACAGTAACTATAGCCATATACTTGGCCAGAAAAACAACTACACAGTAATGGCTATCTTCCCAAGCCCCCACATCACACCTCTGGAGAGATTAAATAAATTATTTTCTACACGTAGTAACCTAACCTTTACCCATAGAGCTAGCCCTCAAGAACTTGAGGAGATCTGGCATGAATGGCTGATGCTAGGTAAACACTGATAGTTTTTTTTTATCATTTAACCCACCGGGTCCAACGCATTTTCTCTCAGAAGGCATCAAATGGGATGAAGGCTTCTGAGAGGAAACACGTTGGATTGGAGCTAGCAAAGTGATGGCCGCACTGCAGGCGGCCGTGCAAGATTATATCCCATATCGCTGGAATTCATTGTCCTTGATGTAAGTACAATTTTTACACTATGCACTATGAGCGTTTTCCATTATCTTTTATAACCACATGATGTGATTAACGAGATTAACCACTTTAAGACCGGAAGGATTTGTCCCTTAATGACCAGGCCCTATTTTGCGGTTCGGCACTGCGTTACTTTAACGGATAATTGCGTGGTTATGCGGCACTGTACCCAAATAAAATTGACATCCTTTTTTTCCCACAAATAGAGCTTTCTTTTGGTGGTTTTTGACCACCTGTGCGATTTTTATTTTTTGCGCTATAAACAAAAAAAAGTGACAATTTTGAAAAAAAAAAAAACAATATTTTTCACATTTTGCTATATGACATTCTCACAACATTTTTTTAAAAAATCCAAATTTTTTAACATTTTAGGCCAATTTGTTTTCTGCTACATATTTTTGGTAAAAAAAATCACAATATTTTGATTGGTTTGCGCAAAAGTTATCGCGTCTACTAACTACGGTAAATATTTATGCAATTTATATTGTTTTTTTTTTTTACTAGTAATGGCGGCGATCTGCGATTTTTTGCGGGACTGCAACATTGCGGCGGACAAATCGGACCCCTAACTGACATTTTTGACACTCTTGGGGGTACCAGTGACATTTTTACAGTAATCAGTGCTACAAATATTCACTGTTACTGTAATAATGACACTGGCAGGGAAGGGGTTAACCCTATGGGTGATCAAGGGGTTAAATGTAAGCCTAAGGGAGTGATTTTAACTGTGGGGGGGGGGGGGCCTGGCTTGTGAAATGACCATAGAGACATGTGATCCTTTATAGAGGGATCACATGGGCTCTATGGTCATTGCAGGGAGAAGGACGGTCGGCTGTGTTTACAACAGCCGACCGTGCTTCCCTCTCAGCGGGGAGCGATCGCGGGTGTCAGGCGGCAATCGGAGCCGCCTGACCCGTGCCGATTGGCCTTTTTACTGCGGCAGTGTCCCCCTAGCTGCCTGCGCGCGAACGACGTAGGTCTACGTCGGTTCACGCAAGAGGGCCGCACTGCCGCAGTAAAAAGGCGGCGGGCGGTCCGGAAGCGCTTAAGGAGCACCATAAGCCTGGATACATTCCCTGGAGCTGGCTGACCACTTGTCTCCGGAGGCGCTTCCACTCACACGCATATGATCTCTTGGTGGAAACATTTGATTTGGTAAGCGGACAATTTTCACATTTAGAGCACAGCGGGTGACACACTTTCTATTGTGGATTATTTCAGCTGCACTACAACATTTTTTTGTATTTGCATGTGGGAAAATAGGAGCATAATTTTTTCACTCAACACATTGAATTGTATAGAACTGGACTATTTATGATCTTTTTGCACCATTTATTATTTGTCATTTTTTGTGAACAGATCGTGGCTACTTATTCACAAAAAAGAAATATTTTTGATCTAATTCACATGTTACCCCGTTCTAGGCAACAAGAGTTTCATGTATCTAGTGACACTTTGCCATTTGAACATTCACTATTGTTTGATTTTGCTTATTGCACAGCGTTTATTTCATCTGTTACCTAATCACTTTTAGGATAATATTTCAGTCAAAAACAGCGCATCTTATTTATTTTACAACGTTTTTTTTTCCCTCACTATTCAAGGAGTGTTTGATTGCTTCTTATTTATTTTACAATGGTTTGCCATGATTGCCACATAATTTATTGCGTGGCAAAACCGCACTGTGTTTGAGGTGCCATTAAAAATGAATGGCACCCAAGTACGAGTGGTGCATTCTGCCACTATTGCGGTGTCATTTGGAATCACAGGCAAATTCTGCCCACCATCCCAAATTGCCAAATATGAACAGGGCCTTATGGCCTGTGCACACGATCCAAAAATTGGACAAAAAATACCGCTTTCTAATCGATTGTACGATAATTGGATTGTTAGTACAGAGCTTTTGAGAGCCGATCATGACAGTTCATCCGATATTATCCAATCAGACAAGCATGAACATTTTTCTCGTACGATACCAGATCGTACAATTTTGGTTTAACCACTTCTGGACCGGAAGGATTTCTCCCCGTAATGACCAGGCCATATTTTGTGATTCGGCACTGCGTTACTTTAACGGACAATTTGCGGTCGTGCGATGCTATACCTAAATAATATTGATGTCCTTTTTTTTCCCACAAATAGAGCTTTCTTTTGGTGGTATTTGATCACCTCTGCAATTTTTATTTTTTGCGCTATAAACAAAAAAAGAGCGACAATTCTGAAAAAAAACAATATTTTTCACAATCTGCTACATAACATTCCCCAAAAAAAAATATTTAAAAATCAAAATTCTTTAACATTTTAGGCCAATTTGTTTTCTGCTACATATTTTTGGTAAAAAAAAAAATTGCAATAAGCGTATTTTGATTGGTTTGTGCAAAAGTTATTGCGTCTACTAACTACGGGAAAGATTTATGTAATTTTTATTGTTTTTTTTTTTTTTTACTAGTAATGGCGGCGAACTGCGATTTCTTTGCGGGACTGCGACATTGTGGCGGACAGATCGGACCCCTGACTGACATTTTTGACACTTTTGGGGGGACCAGTGACATTACTACAGTAATCAGTGCTAAAAATATGTACTGTTACTGTAATAATGACACTGGCAGGGAAGGGGTTAACATTGTGGGTGATCAAGGGATTAAATGTGAGCCTAGGGGAGTGATTCTAACTGTGGGGGGCGTGGCTTGTGAAATGACCACAGAGACATGTGATCCTATATAGAAGGATCACAGGGGCTCTATGATTATTCCAGGGAGAAGAACGGTCAGCTGTGTTTACAACAGCTGACTGTTCTTCTCTCTCAGCGGGGAGCGATCGCGGGTGTCAGGCGGCAATTGGAGCTGCCTGCCCAGTGCATCAGATGAGCAGGGTCGGGAGCGCGGCTCAGGCGGCGCACGTTTGCCCCCTAGCTCCCTGCGCACGACCGACGTATACCTTAGTCAGTTTGCGCAGGAGCGGCTGCCTGCCGGGCGGTCATAAAGCAGTTAATCAGTACAGTTGTCGTCCGAAAATACAATACAAATACACTACAACACATTACATTACTTTTGATTCTTTATTCTGTCATATGAGAATTTTCGTAACTTTAGTAACCTCTTCAATTTTGATATGCGGCTAACACACAAAAAAAAAAAACTGAAAATCTGTCGTCCGATTTTTGGATTGTGTGTAGGAGCCAATAGAGAGTTGTAGTTCCCAACGAAGATAACTGCCCCTCCCACACACACCTCTTAAAAAGCAGCTTGCTAAATGTTTCAGCCTGTTTATCTTTTTGACTAAAAGAATGCTGACAATTTAGTTTTCAGGGAATAGCCTACAATATCTGTTTCTACACAGTGGGTAGCAAGATTTTTCTTATGAAATGTCTCTTTCACAGCCTCAAGCCTTGTGCAAGATTTTTCATCTAAACTGCGAAGTTGTGAAAGTTTGTGGGACGAGTCTCAGCTTTGCTGATAGCTGTATATGTATTGTGTACATTATGTGCTAACGAAATACTATTGTGATATATAATGCTGACAAATTCCTTATAAATGCTGTGGATGCAAGTACTATTCCTCTGTCTATATTTATAATTATTCAATATACTGAAAAACATTTTAGGGTCCCTTTTTTAAAATAAATAAACCATATTGTGCTATGGTGAATTCATATTTAACCACTTGCCGACTGCCGCACGACTATTTACGTTGGCAGTCAGCCCCTCACAGGCAGAGCGACGTAGGGATACGTCGCTAGCCGTTAAGGGTGTGGGGAGCGAGTGCGCGCCGCCGGAGGCGCGCTCCCGCTCGGTCACGGACCCCCCCGCGCGTGTGCCTGGCGGACCCGATGTCCGCCGGGCACTCGCGATCGTCCGTGACAGCGGGAGAAAGGCAGGCGGCTAGTGTAAACAAAGCCGCCTGTCAGTTCTCCCTGTGTAAGAATGATGATCAAACGGTTCTACTATGTAGGACCGTTGATCACTGCTCTTACACACACAGCCACAGCCAATCACAGTTAGAAGCACGCCCCTAGGACACACTTAACCCCTCCCTCTCCAATACAGTTAACTACTTCACTGCCAGTGTCATTTTTACAGTAACAGTGCATATATATAGCACTGATTACTGTAGTAATGTCACTGGTAACTAGGGATGATCGAACTTTTCAAAAGTTCGGTTCGGCCAGAACATCCGAACTTCCCGAAAGTTCGGCCCGGATTTCAGAACCCCATTGAAATCAACGGGACCCGAACTTCGGTAATCAAAAAACACCATTTTAAAGCCCTAAAACCCAATAAATGCCCCTAAAAAGTGCCTAGGGTTCTGGGTCATGCCCCAGGGACTATGAATCACACAAAAAAAACTTCTTAAAAATTGTCATTTTTGATAGAGAGCCAATTATTAAAAAAATTTAAAAAAAAAGAGATTTTTTGATTTTGACTTTGGATTTAGTGTCTGGGGGGGGGGGTCTAAAAAGTGTACCTGTGAAGTTTCAGCTCTGTAGCATGTCCAGAGCCATAAAAAAAAAGATTGTTTGTATTTTGTCACTTATAGAACAGGGATATGGCTCCGCTCTTTTCACACCTTGCCGGTTTAGTATCAAGCATTTTTTTGAGCATTTTTTGGGGGTTATTGGAGGCAGGCAAAACATCAGAACTTCTGTGTAGGGGTATATATACACACATACTTATATGTATATATACCCATACACATATATAGGTGTAAAAGTAGCAGAACACTATACTTTTGCAAATGAAATAATTTGCACTAATATGGCTCCGCTCCTAACACCTATATATGTGTAAGTGTAAAATACATATAAGTGTGTGTGTATATATATACCCCTATACAGAAGTTCAGATGTTTTGCCTGCCTCCAAAGAACCCCAAAAAAATGCCCAAAAAAACGCCTGCAAGAACAAACCTGGGCATTTACATCTGCGTGGGGTGGTCCAGAAGGAGTTAAACAAACAAAAACTGAGCCAATTCCCCCATCCACAATTCAATGGACACAGCCAGTGACAATTCGTGCCCACCCGAATGATGAAAGTCCCACCCAGCCGCCATTTTGCAATATGCTGAGCAGGATGCATTTAAGCGCTTTTACGAGCTTAAAAATCTCTTCATGCTCTTCTTTATTCTCAATGAAATCTAGATTTGAACACTGTCCTAACAAAGGATTTAAAATTTAGAAACCGTCCTTCTGCATCATATGTTAATGAGGGATAGTGTGGGAACAAAGACACTTGAGACTGTCCAGAAATTCTAAGCATCAGCCATGATACCTTCTCCTTAAAAACATCTAAGGCAGACCATAGATGAGTCAGTTTTTTCATTCAACCAGCTTGTTAACCTCTTTAGCCCTGGAAGGTTTATCCCCCTTTATGACCAGGCTATTTTTTTCAATATGGCACTGGGTTATTTTAACTGACAATTGCGTGGTCGTGCGATGCTGTACCCAAATAAAATTGATGTCCTTTTCCCCCCACAAATAGAGCTTTATTTTGGTGATATTTGATCACATCTGCGGTTTTTATTTTTTGTGCTATAAACAAAAAAAAGGCCGACAATTTTGAAAAAAAAACTATATTTTTAAGTTTTGCTATAAAGCATTCCCAATAAAAAAATGTAAAAATCGAATTTATTCTTCAATTTAGGCAAATATGTATTCTGCTACATGTTTTTGGTAAAAAAAATAAATCCCAACAAGCGTATATTGATTGGTTTTTGCAAAATTTATAGCGTCTACAAACTATGGGATATATTTATGGAATTTTAAATTTTTTTATTGTTTTTACTAGTAATTAGCCATGATCAGCAATTTTTAGCGGGACTGTGACATTGTGGCGGACAAATATGATAGTGATGCTTTTTGGGGACCAGTATCACCAGTACAGTGATCAGTGGCAAAAAAAACAAAATGCACTGTCACTGTACTAATGACACTGGCAGGGAAGGGGCTAACATCAGGGATAAATGTGTTCCCTGGGAGTGCTTTCCATCTGTGCGGGGGATGTTTGACTGCAGGAAGACAGAGATCTGTGTTCCTGCTTAGCAGAAACACAAGATCTCCATCTTTCCCTTCCTGAGAATGGCGGTCTGCCTTGTTTACATAGGCAGACCGCCATTCTGCCTGTCCTGAGAACGATCGTGGGATGCCAGCAAACATCGGGTCAGCTGGACCCGCTGATTGGCTCCTGCTGTGTTCAATCAAAGCAGGGGCAGGTCGCTGGCGGCGCGTGCATGTGCCCCAGACCCAGTGCACGAAATCCCATACACAAACCTGCCTCAGTATATCTGCGTGGGGTGGTCCAGAAGGAGTTAAACAAACAAAAACTGATTTTCCCATACACAATTCAAGGTGGATGGGGAAATCCTCCCCAATGTTTCATTGTATTCTACCAGGGGAGAGATTTCCCCGCCACCAGAATACACTGATCTGCAAGCAGCGCTGATGAAGCAGGGAAAATCCGACAGGGTGGTTGAACAGAAGTTTATTGGTTTATTGACCGTCTACTGGGCACCCAGTAGAGAGAGCAGGGAGGGCAATCTGTGGAGGAATCTTGGTGCACAGCAGAGAGGGCAGGCAGGGCAATCCAAGGAGGGCTCTAGGCACACACAGCAGAAAAGGCAGACTGGGCAATCTATTAGGGTCTTTGGACACACTGCAGAGAAAGCAGGCAGGCCAATCTGTGGAGAACTCTGGGCACACACCAAAAAGGGCTGGCAGGACAATTCATGGGAGACTCAGCCGACAGCAACCTCAGCAAAGAGGATCCAGGTAGAGTGGCAGGGAGAGGAGGTCCAGAGGAGAAAGGGCAGATTTTGTTACAGGCTGATCATGGGTCCTCGGAGGGCTGGGTGTCCTGGCTGCATCTTCTTGACCACACAGGTAGCAGTTGTGAGGGAAGTAGAGACAAGGCAAGGTTAGATAGTCAACAGAATAACAATGTGGAACTACAAAGAGGAATAATCAACAGGGCCGGAAGCACAGTCAATTTGGAACTGCAAGTCCAAGGATTCACATTGTCCATAAGTAGCACACGGCCCATGTGGGCAGCAGTCCTAAAAACCCTCTAGTCTCCTTTCTGTGGAACCTCCAGACATAAGTTGCCCTATGTCCATCACTGGGGGAAGCTCAGAAAAGTCTGGCACATTTCTGCCAGCATAGGAATCTTACTTTAAATTCAGCCAAGCCCTCCACATCAAAATACTGGTGCTGAAGTGTCTGGATTTATCCAGGTACACGATACAATGACTTCTGTGTCACCTGCTTAGAGCATCCTTGTCTCCTATCCCTATGGGGCATAGGAACTCATAGATCAATTACATATAGTAGATAAGGTGCCTGCCTATGGCCCCTTTCACATGGGGAGGCACCGGCAGCGGATCCGCCCGCTCAGCAGGGGAACTCTCTTCTGATCCCCGCTAAACAGGCGGATGACAGGTTTGTATCTCGTCCACTGATGCAAAGCAGACACAGCCCGCTCTTTTCTATGGGCAGTCAGATGTAAAAGGACCGCCTGTCCGTTTTCATCCAACTGTCATCTGAACCGATCCACCAGACAGATGAGGAACGGATCCCCATTCATCTGTTTTTAGTGGACAGGATCAGATCGGATGTCAGTGGGTGTCAGCGGACATCTGCCGCTCCATGGAGAACAATGGAAGGTCCGATCGGGTCCACCTAAAAAACTGACAGGCGAACCCAATTGGTCCATCAGTGTGAAAGGGGCCTTAAACACTGTTAAAAGTTGTTGATTTCACATAAAAAAAAAAATAATAATAATATTTATGAGCTTTACTACAGATATCATGCCATTTTATTCTTCATCTGAGTAATGATGGGGTGGAAGGCTACCATGCTTTGGCAAACACTTGCTTCACTGCCGTAAAAAGAAAAGTAAGAAGGTGAAATTGAGTAGTTGTGCAATGTTTAGGTTTCAAATATAGGAGGTTTTCCTTAGGCTATTTGTAAATTTCACCAATCTTTATAGGACCATGTATCAGCACATGGGGACCATGAGGAGCTTAAAATTAGATTCTCTAGCTGATGTATTTATGGAGCAGTGGGATGTGGTGTACAAGATCTGTCTCTAATCCTCCTGGTCAATGCTTTCATTCAGTTCTTTTTTCCCCTCACTCTACATATTGCAGTGGTTGAGGGGCTTGGCGATCTAATAATAAGTTATACATTATATCTCAGGTATATTGCCTCTTGCTGTTGGGTCCTTAATTTCAAATTGATCCAGTGTTTGTAATGAAATGATTTTAATAATTTGGAAGTATTGGAATAGTTCCAAAGCTGTGGCTTTATTGGAGATCCGTAAAGAGGCAAAACTAAGAGGTCCCTCGAGCAGGATTAGATAAAACATTTTGTTTAGGCCCTTGTTGACCCAAAAGTCTAACGTGTCCGTTCAGTAGGGCCAGATGGATCTGAATTATAAAAAGCTAGAGATGCATAAGGGAACATGATCTTGCCTGAGTATTCCACGCTATTACAAACCTGTAGTAATCGGCTTCATTTGTACTTTTATGCTTACAAAGAAATGAAATATGCTAGTATAGTAAATGATTTAGCAGATTTAACCTGTGTCTCTTACCTCCTTTCTCCAGTGATTCTCCGAGACCTGCGATTTTATTCACATGTGTTTTTTGGCTTCTGTGCTCACCCATGTGTTTTGCTTACTATTCTGTGGGTTTATATTTGCTTCTCTTCAATCATTTCCTGGCCCACCTTACAGTTTGCTCCCCTCAATAAGACATGCTCAGTGCAGCCCATGTTGCCTGAGCAACTTCCCCGTTTTTGTCTGAACTCCTGTTTGCAAGTGTTTTGCAGTGTATTTAATGTCTGACTTCCCATATACTGATTTTGGCTTCTTCTTCCATTTGTGCTTGTCTATCACCCACCCTTGACCTCGGCTTGTTTCCTGGATCTTCTTCTGCTGTTTGTACTCTGCATATGCGTGTGGTCTCAGTATCATCAGCTGGGCGTACCTGGGGGCCAAAAGCTGGTTCCAGCTTGTTGCATGTCCATTTCCACCATCAAGGGCCCTGGTGGAGAAGAAGGCTGGGGCTTAGACTCTGCACTCTGGGGAACCCCATGTTTGTGTTCTACAATGGCTCACTATCACAGAAACCTGAC
The DNA here is from genome assembly GCF_965119305.1 of Pelophylax lessonae. Lineage (NCBI taxonomy): Eukaryota > Metazoa > Chordata > Amphibia > Anura > Ranidae > Pelophylax > Pelophylax lessonae. Next base: position 131,862,069 of record NC_138780.1, read on the forward strand.
ACTGACAATGACTAATTGTATGTGGGTTTCAATGTGAGAGGCACTTATCTTGTATTTTTTGGGATGTGGTATACACAATTATAACAATACTGAGAAAAACTATATGTAAAACTATTTGTAACTTAAAACTAAATTGACCCCCCCCCCCCCCAGGAACTAGACAGCCAGACACGTGAATTGATATCCTCATAGCAAAGGAGTGTGCAGCCCCCCCCCCCCTGCTATATGGATACGAGCCAGCATGCCCTTCAGCATTGGGAGATGATTTGAGAGTGGTTCCCCCACAAACACTGGTCCCTCCCTGAAAGGGGGTGCAAACAGGAGCAGGGCCTTATGTACTGGCCTGGTTTAGGAAGCTGAAATGATGGGCATGTTGGCTGGCTCTTAGTTTCTCTTGATTTGGGAATACTAGTCCGACTGGTTAGTTGTGGGATTGGGGGCATTTTTTTTGTATTTAATTTTACATTACAAAAATGAAATTAAAAAAAACTTTAGCCGTTAAAGTGCTGGACCTCTATTGAAAGCACAGATTCAGCTCTCTCCATAAATAATCAAATAATCATTGCATTCTCTCTGCAAAATGCAATAGTATGACAACTTACCTGGTGAATTTTAGTTAAAAGCAGGTTGAGAGAATGCTAGGAGATTGCGCAGAGAAGTTAACATTCATCCTTCGCCTTCCTTTTCATAGGGTAAATGCTACAGTAAAGATAACGCTTCCTAGGGATGTTGCAAAATGTCAGAGAATGCAATTTTCACTTTCTAAATCTTGGATCTTGAAATGCCGCACTGCTGCTAAGAGATCCAGATACTACTTTATCCTGATAAAAGTCAGCAGGAATCAGTGACACAAACGTGAATAAGATGGCCCCTTACCGACTGGTAACAAGAGCCAGGTGCAATGAAATATAACCTCCACTCGTGCACAAAACTTGTCTGGTGTCACCCAAGTGGTATGCGTGGCTTCTTACCAGAATTCTAAAGAGGGTAGACCTGGACCCTCTGTTGGTATATGGGTAGTGTGGACAGTATCCAAAGTCAGCTTCCGACCATAAGGTATAGGTGTCTATCCTTTCCCAGGGGCGTATCACTCTCCTTTAAGGACCGAGGCTGGATATAGCTTTCTCAAATGAAGCTCCCCCAAAGTGGAAAGGAAAAATGGCCAATAGTGCGTTACCCTTATTAAAACACTTTATTTAAATGCGATATTGCACTTACATGGCATCAAATGGATCAGTCAATAGGTTCCTGTAGCAGAACGTGACCGCCTGCAGCGCGGTCCACGTGGTGTGATGGCCTGGCAGCTCCCTCCGACGCGTTTCTCCTTACTAGGCGTCAGCTGGGACTGGAGCAGAAGAGAGTTTACAACCACTTTAACCCTTTTACTGCCAGGTATGTACATCGTACCAACCTGGCAGCAGGGGGTTTCACACACAATTTAGTAGCTGCAGCCACTGGGGTTGTGTGTAAAACTCACAGGCAGGCTCTTGCTGACATGGTGCCGACACAGACATGGTGAGTCCTGGCGGGAGGAGGGAAGGGAGAAGAGGGGACAAACATCCGTTCTCCTCCATGCAGTGACCTAGAAAGTGACATCTTTACCACTTTCGGGTCAGCCTTTCAGTTTCCCTGGCTAGCATAGCCGGGTAGCAGTTGTTTTGCAATGTGATCTGCATTGCAAAATATTCAGTGGAGCCTAGAGTAGACATGCAGGGTCTTTCAGTCACCTGTCACCTAAAAATCATCACTTTTTGTTCCCTAAGTGATAAACAAAATTTTAAATAAAAAAAAAAAAAATTGTAAAAATATAAAGTTACACCGAAGCACATAAAATCCCCCCTAAAAATTTTTTTTTCAAGGCTCCCCACCCCCACATATACACACTAGGGATGTAACGATATCAAAATCTCACGGTACGATACAATTTCGATATTGACCTCACGGTACGATATTTATTGCGATATTGTGGAAAAGCTCACGGTATTGAAAGAGGAAGTAAACTCTGCCCATCAAAAGCTTCTTCTTAATAAAGATAGTACCGTAAGGCTTTAGAAACTATTCTGCATTAATGTTATACCCCTTCATATGTCTCTTACTTGTTTTTTAGTGTTTAGTAAAATCTTCCTGTTTGTGAGAAGCCAGCGCCATGACAGCAAATGTCTTCTGACTCTACTTTCTTCTTGTCCTGGCTGTAATCTCGCACATGCTCAGTAATCACTTATTCAAGCCTCGTTTTAGTGGCAGTTACTATGGCAACAGAGTCGGCTCTCAGCTCCTATTTGCTGTGTCGGCTCTCAGCTCCTATTTGCTGTACTGTGCAGCTGACATTTACACCCCCTGTGACGTTGCGAGTCACATGGGGTGTTTCAGGAACTTGTGAAAGGGAAATCTCGCAGTATCTCAGTCCAATGCCGTAGATGGGAAATGGACAGAGGAATATCTGCGCATGCGCCGGTGACGTCAGGAAAAGAAAAAGGACAGATTACAAGAGAAAGGAGAAGGTTAGAATGATCGAGACACGACCACGCAGATATCGAGACACGTTTACCACCGCGATAGCACGGTATCGTCAATATCGTTACATCCCTAATACACACGCACAAACGCAAATGCATACGTCAGGGGCACCTACACATGAAAACGTTGATTGCAAATGCAATACACATGTTACATATCGCCGCGCACGCTGGAGTGGGAGCAATAACTCTAGCACCAGACCTCCTCCGTAACACTAAACTAATGACCTATGGGGGGCTTTTGAAGTATCTCCTATAAGAAATAGAGGGTACTGAAGTTTGTTGCCATTTCACAGGCACACACAAATTTAAAGCATAACTCCACTTTTGTTGAGAAAAAAACATTCCCCTCTGGGCAATTTATGTACATTGCAAGGATTATAACAACCTTTTTTGCAGACCTTTTGATTTTTCCTACCTTTTGTTATTCTGAAGAAATCCCTGTGTGTTCCTCTGTGCTGAGTGGGTCTAATGGGAGTGGTTTCATAATTATCAGTCAGCTGTGCAGCTGCAGAGCACTAATGAGGAAATTTGCTGGGTCTGCATCCCTTTAGATGTGTGCCTATTGGGAGTATCTCACCAATAATGAAATTTTTGTTACAGGGGATGCCTAAAATCTGACTTGTATCTAAGGCAGACTTTTGGGACAATCGGTGAGCCAATCATACAAGCAGGAAATGAATGTTTCTGGGGTGTGGTCAGTACACATTCTGTGTACAGAATAACTCAAGGTAGCCATATTGCATTGCATTTTCAGAAAATTACAGCGGCTGCAAATTAAAAAGGAAAGGACATTTTTAGAAACATTCAATTACAATATGACTTGTGTAACAATTGTATACGCTAAATTATTTTTTCTTTATTTGCAATTTTTTTTTGGTATCCATTTACTGCATCCTCATCTTTTATATCATGCAAAAAATGTCAGTTGTTTATTGCAGTAATATAGTGTGACATAAAAAAATTGGAACTACCACTATTTTATTCTCTAGGGCAGTGTTGTCGAGCCTTGGCACCGCAGATGTTTTATAACTACATTTCCCATGATGCTCATGCACTCTGCTGTGTAGTTAAGCATCATGGGAAATATAGTTCCAAAACATCTGGGGTGCCAAGGTTCGCCATTAGTGCTCTAGGGTGTCTGCTTTCAGAAAATGTATAATGTTTGGGGGTTTTGTGTAATCTTCATGGCTAAAATGTATTTCCTGACAGACTCCATGGCAGCCTACGTGAGGGTTAGTCCCGCCTCCTCCTACCTCATAGGACCCCACTCCCATAAATTTCACTCTGCCCTAGAGACCATGTTCCTTTTTTGTCCTCCTCCTGTTGGATGGATATCAAGTCTTACCTCATGAAGATTTTCGGTCTATTTCCTGGTGATTTACACGATTGATTCCAGGCTGAATTCCTGAAGAGTCCAGTACGCCCTAGCTACTAGCGGGGTAGGACACAGGTGTGCAATCCCATGCTTCGGAGAAGCATAAAGCCTGGCCACTGGCAGGCAAGCTGAATACGGCCAATTGTCTTAGCTACTAGCGGGAGGCCCATTAATACACCCCAAATTGATGCACTGGAGGTTTTCGTGTCCCAGGTCAGACCGTGGTTTGGAGCGTGCTTGGTAACGTATGGCAGCCATTTTTTGTATATGTATTTTGTCTTGCAGTGTTTTGGAACGCAGGTGCGTTTCATCTTGCGGCCCCGGCTCTTCCTGTGTCCCAGCGCAGCTTCCGGGTCACCGCTGGGTGTCTGGGGGCGGTGCTGGCGCAGTGGAGTGGCTGTTCGTGCTCACACATGCGCACGGATGCTGTCTGTCACGGGGGGCGGTGACGTCATCATCTGGCGGCAGATTTAAACTGCTGTCACAGTGGATCACATTGGGATTGTACTGCGGGCAAACATCACAGGGAAGGCTCCACGCTTGCATCAGCACAAAGACACCCTGATAGAAGATCTTGCTGGGGTTGTGCAGCACGTGTTTCTGATGGCAAATCACTATGTGATACATGTTTTGCCCATGCCTCTAGAGAAAGGGGGAATGATAACCAGTAGGTGGAATCCCTGGTTAGACAGGTGGTCCAAGAATCCCTACAAAACCTGGGGGTTGACCGCACCTGTAGCCCCTCGGCTGGTATGGCAGACATCCCTGTTAGGGATAGCCTCAGTACTCCCGGCCCTTCTCAGCAGAGCATTTCCGGCTTCAACTCCTCGGATAGTGAGGACGAATCGGATACTCCTGGCACAGGTTTTGATTTTGCCTTGGTCCCTACCCTGGTTAAGGCAGTTAAGGGAGCCCTAAAGTGGGAGGAGCCAGTAGAGTCTCCATCTAAACAAAGAAGGTACTTCAAACACCTAAAGAAAGAGCGCCATAACTTTCCCTTTTTAGGTGAGCTGGGCGAAATCATCTTGGATGAGTGGGGATGTGCAGAGAGGAAAAATTCTCTGGTATCCAAAGTTTCCAGGATGTACCCATTCCAGAGTGAGGATGTGAAGCACCTGGAGTCAGCGCCCCTAGTGGACGCCGCCCTCATGAGATTAGCGAGGCACGTTACTCTTCCACTCGAAGACACAGTGTCTTTTAAAGATGGGCTGGAAAGAAAAATCGACACTGACCTTAAGAAGATTTATGTGTCTGCTGGAATGGCTTGTAAACCAGCCCTAGCCATTGCGGCTTTATCCAAGGCCATGGAGGCCTGGACACTAGAGGTGGATTCGGATCTAAGGTCTGTATCAGAAGAAGTAGCCAGAGCTTCTTCAGTGAATGAGCTCAGACTGGCGGCTTCTTTTCTGGGGGAGGCTTCCCTAGATATTATTCGTCTGGTGGCCCGGGTCATGCTCTCTTCAGTGACAGCTAAACGGGCTCTATGGCTGCGCCCCTGGCTGGCTGATCCTTCCTCCAGGCAGGCTTGGTGCCGTATTCCATTCAAAGGGTCTTCCTTGTTCGGGAACAAGCTGGAGAGCGCTATTTCGTGGGCCACGGGCGGTAAGTCGGGGTTCCTCCCGCAGGATCGTCGCCTGCTGGGTCAGAGAAGGACACAGTCCAGACAATCTTCGGATAGAGCGAAGGGTGCTCAAAGTTACAGACCTGGTCGTGAATTCCAGAAAACATGGAGGAAAAATCCATCTTCAAACCAAAAGGCTTCCAAAGGAGCCTCTTCTAGTAGCCAGGAAGCGGCTAAGTCCTTTTGATGTTGGGCCTGTCCAGATGGTTCAGGTCGGTGCTCGCCTTCTCCGGTTTCGACACGTCTGGGCAGCCTCGATAAGAGATTTTTGGGTCATCAGGACAATCTCCACAGGCCACACTTGGTCGTTCTGCAGTCCACCTATCCTCAAGTTTGTTCCCACAGCTCTTCCACGGTCGGAAGAAAAAAGGCAAATCCTTTCGGCATACGTAGATGCGCTGTTGCTTCAAGGCGCAGTAGTTCCAGTACCAGCCAAAGAGAGGTTTCAAGGCCTCTATTCTCCACTCTTCTTAGTAATGAAGAAGAACGGCTCCTGGAGACCGGTCATAGACCTCACACATCTAAACTCCTTTATAAAAAAGGAAAAATTCAAAATGGAGACACTATTGACAATCCGCCAGGCGGTTCAGCCAGGAGTTTGGCTTGTGTCAATAGGCATATTTCCATGTGCCTATAGCAACAGAGTTCCAGAAATACCTGCGGTTTGCTGTGGATCAACACCATCTTCAGTTTACATGTCTCCCTTTCGGGCTCACAACATCTCCTCGAGTATTTTCAAAACTCTTATTGGCTGTGGTAGCCCTGATCAGAATCAAGGGAGTTCGTCTTCACCATTATTTAGACGACTTACTACTTCTGTCGCAAGATCGAGAGCAACTCCTGGTTCACAGAGATCTAGTCACGGCGACTCTTCTCGAGTTCGGCTGGTTGCTAAACCTGGAAAAGAGCCATCTGGAGCCCACACAAGCACTTATCTTTCTCGGGGCTCAATTCAATACAGTCAAGGGCACCATCTCCTTGCCTCTAGAGAAAATCCTGATTATCAGAGACAGAGTACAGCTGGCCATGTCATCATCCCATCTCTGGGCCTCACAGTGCCTCAAAATAATAGGTACTATGGTGGCCTTGACACCTATGGTGAAATGGGCTCAATGGAGGATGCGTCCTTTTCAAACAGGTTTTCTTCGCCAATGGTGCCCAGGCGACATGGATCATCTGATTTGGATTTCCCCAGTAATGCGGGACAGTCTCCTGTGGTGGTTGCAGAAGAGGAATCTACTCAATTGCCATTCTATCCTTCCCATCTCCTGGGTCACGATAACCACGGACGCAAGCAACACAGGTTGGAGCGCTCACTGCCTATCAGAGATAGCCCAGGGCAAATGGAATCCTCGGTTACACAGGGAAGTCTTGAACATCCTGGAGCTTCGGGCAGCATTTCAAGCTCTCCAAGCATTTCATCACCTTACAGTAGGAACATCTGTCCTCCTGAGGCTGGACCATACGACGGCAGTGTCGTATATAAAGCGTCAAGGGGGAACTCGCAGTCACTCTCTATTGAAAGAAGTCGAGCCAATAATGGTCTGAGCTCAGAAACACTTATCCAACCTCACTGTGGTTTATCTACCAGGATCACAGAACATCCAGGCGGATTTTCTATCACGAGTCTCCATGGACAACAACGAGTGGAGTCTTCATGCCGATGTGTTTCAGTGGCTAAAATCCCTAGAGTTCCTTCCGGAAGTGGATCTGTTCGCTTCCCCGTGCAACTTCAAGTTGGAGAAGTATTACAGGAGATTCAAATGCCCACAAGCTTTCGGGGTGGATGCCCTAACAGAGCAATGGAGGTTTCACAAGGCTTACGCCTTCCCACCGGTTCCAGTCCTCCTTCGATTCCTGACGAGACTCAGGTCGGAAGAAGTGGAGGCTCTTGTGATAGCCCCATATTGGCCGAACAGGCCCTGGTTTCCAATGCTGCTACAGCTGAGCTTTCGCGAGCCAGTTCCACTACCTTCCAGGCAGGATCTCCTGTCTCAGGGAACGGTGTTACACCCTTGCCCGGCCCATCTGCACCTGATGGCCTGGTTTTTGAAAGGGAAAGTCTGGAGGCATTAGGGTGTCCAAGCGGAGCTATCTCCACACTGTTGAATGCGAGAAGAGCTGGAACAAATAGAGTCTACGAAAGGATATGGAAGAAGTTCATGTCTCATATCTCCGGAAATATGGATGTGCAAGGCACTCCAAAGGTTCAACATATTTTGAGTTTTCCACAATCTGGCCTAAACCTGCCTTTATCAGTCAGCTCTCTTCGAGTTCAAGTGTCAGCTATCTCGGCTTTCACAGGAACATCCTGGGCAAAGCATCCCCTAGTGAGGCAATTTTTCAGAGGAGCTTCTAGGCTCAGACCACAAAGGAAGCCCAGATTCCCTAAGTGGGATCTTCCACTTGTTCTGGATTTCTTTGCAGACCTCAGAAGAGATAACCTGGTTCAACTCTCCATCAAAGAATTGTCTCTTATAGTAGCGTTCCTGGTGGCAGTCACCTCAGCAAAAAGGGTCTCTGAGCTGGGAGCTTTGGGTTGCAAAGAACCCTTTTTGACATTTTTCCCGAATCAGGTGGTTCTGATTCCCAAGTTGGATTCTCATCCTAAAGTATCCTCTATTTTTCATGAAAATCAGGAAATTGTCTTGCCAACATTCAGATCCTCTGACTCTGCGACTCATCCGCTGGATGTAGGGCAAATTCTGAAGCTATATCTGGAAGCCATATCTCATTTCCGCCATTAGGATTATCTATTTGTCCTGTTCTATGGGAAAAATAAAGGCTTGCGTGCTTCATCTAGAACGCATCTTGGATTGTCTAGTCCATTCAGTGGGCCTATAGAGCTAAAGGGTTGGCTCCCCCGGAGGCTGTGACAACGCATTCTACAAGAGGAATGCCGACTTCTTGCGCAGCGTTCCGTCATGTGGCTCCTGAAGTTGTATGCAAGGCGGCCTCATGGTCTTCAATTCATACTTTCATGGCTCATTATTGTGTCGAGCCAGCTTCTTTATCATCTGTTGATTTTGGTTTGCAGATACTATCAGTTGATGGTGCAAATTAAATTTCTTTTGAACAGCAGATTGCCCACCCTGGTGTGTTTGGCTAGTTATTTCCCACACGTAGGCTGCCATGGAGTCTGTCAGGAAAACGGAAAATTTATATCAAATACTTACCGTAATTTTCCTTTCCTGATGGACTCCATGGCAGCCGGAGTCCCCACCCATCTGCCGGAGGAGGCTATTTTATGGAACATGGTCTCTAGGGCAGAGTGAAATTTATGGGAGTGGGGTCCTATGAGGTAGGAGGAGGCGGGACTAACCCACACGTAGGCTGCCATGGAGTCCATCAGGAAAGGAAAATTACGGTAAGTATTTGATATAAATTTTCCGTTTTTTAAACGTGTGGAAAAAGAATGCAAAAACAGCTCTGGCAGCGAAAAAGTTAATCCTTTCTTATGTTCCTGTTTAAGCTGGAGCCATGACTGCTGCTCCAGGTTTCCTGTTTCAGGGTTGCTTCTTCCTTTTTCCAGCATTCTTTAGAACCAACTTTGCATGCAGGGAATAGAGCAGTATCTCCCTACATTGTGTGCATCAATAGAAACACACAGCCTCATAGCCTAGGATGGCAGGGCAGGACCCTGCTTCTTCCTCCTCCTCCTTCTCCTCCCTTCTTCATGCTGACTGTAGACTGCACTGTCCACTGTTAACTCTTTCCTGAAGTTCAGGAAAGCAGGAGCCAGCAGCATTGAAAGCTGTAAATTGCAAGTGCTGATATAAGAATTTTAACAAATAGTTTACTGGGGAATGTTTATATTATTGTGCTCAATGCGATAAATTAAAAAGCGCTGAGGGCTTACTTCTTTCAGTTCTGCTTTAAGGACAATTACTGATATGAAGTTTCTGTTCTCTCTATAAAGTGTTCTATAAAATTTTAGCGCCATAATTCCAGAACATTCAATAAAACATAATGTTCTTTTTTTGTCATTCATAAACCTAACAATTAATTATTTTTGCTTCTTTATTTGTAATCTGTTATGATAATTATTTCAGATACCATAAAGAAGTTTATAAACAGATTCAGAAACTAAGGGCCCATTCACACCGCTGGGTTGCGATTATGCACTGCAATGTTGATGCGCTGCTGTGCCATTCATTGAGAAGGGTATTACTTCCCAATGAATAGGATGCCAAATACATGTGCCCTGCAATGCAGCACAAGACAACACAGCACAATGCCTTAACCACTTCTGGACCGGAAGATTTTCCCCCTTAAAGACCAAGCCATATTTTGCGATTCGGCACTACGTTATTTTAACGGACAATTGTGCGGTTGTACCCAAAAAATAGATGTCCTTTTTTTCCCACAAATAGAGCTTTCTTTTGGTGGTATTTGATCACCTGTGCGATTTTTTTTTTTTTGCACTATAAACAAAAAAAGAGCGACAATTCTAAAAACAAAACAATATTTTTCACATTCTGCTATATAACATTCTCAAAAAAAAAAAAAGTAAAAATCCAAACTTTTTAACATTTTAGGCCAATTTGTTTTCTGCGACATATTTTTGGTAAAAAAATATCGCAATAAGCATATTTTGATTGGTTTGTGCAAAAGTTATCGCGTCTACAAACTACGGGAAAGATTTATGTCATTTTTATTGTTTTTTTTTACTAGTAAACGCAGCGATCTGTGATTTTTTGTGGGACTGCGACATTGCTGCGGACAGATCAGACCCCTAACGGACATTTTTGACACTTTTGGGGGAATCAGTGCTAAAAATATGCACTGTTACTGTAATAATGACACTGGCAGGGAAGGGGTTAACACTGTGGGTGATCAAGGGGTTAAATGTGAGCCTGGGGGAGTGATTCTAACTGTGAGGGGGCGGGGCTTGTGAAATTATCATAGAGACCTGTGATCCTATATGGAAGGATCACATGGGCTCTATGATCATTGCAGGGAGAAGAACGGTCTGCTGTGTTTACAACAGCCGACCGTCCTTCTCTCTCAGTGGTGAATGATCACGGATGTCAGGCCGCAATCGGAGCCACCTGCCCCCTGCCTCGGAGTCCCTGCTGCCGAGTGGGGGCGCGCTCACCCCCTAGCTGCAGGCGTGCAACCGACATAGGTCTACGTCGGTGTGCGCAGGAGAGCCGCACTGCGGCAGTAAATAGACGGCGGGCGGTTAACCACTTTACGACCGGAGGATTTTTCTGCTTAACGTCCAGGCCACTTTTTTCAACTTGGCACTGCGCGACTTTAACTGACAATTGCGCGGTCATGCAACGCTGTACCCAAAGGAAATTTACGTCCTTTTTTTCCTCACAAACAGAGCTTTCTTTTGGTGGTATTTGATCACCTCTGCACTTTTCATTTTTTGCGATACTAATAAAAAAAGAGCGAAAATTTTGCAAAAAAATTGACATTTTCTACTTTGACAGTTAAAAAATATCCAATATATTAAATTTTTGTCATATATTTAGGCCACAATGTATTTAGCTACATGTCATGTATTTAGCTACATGTCTTTGAAAAAAAATTCTCAATGAGCGTATTTTTAACCACTTTAAGACCGAAAGATTTTACCCCATTCCTGACCAGGCTATATTTTGCGATTCGGCACTGCGTTACTTTAACGGACAATTGCACGGTCGTGCGACGCTGTACCCAAATTCAATTTATGTCCTTTTTTCCCCACAAATAGAGCTTTCTTTGGTGGTGTTTGATCACCTGTGCGATTTTTAATTTTTGAAAAAAAAAGTGACAATTTTGAAAAAAAAAAACAATATTTTTCACATTCTGATATATAACATTACCCAAAAAAAATGTATAAATCAAAATTTTTTTTAAATTTTAGGCCAATTTGTTTTCTGCTACATATTTTGGTACAAACAAATCACAATATGCGTATTTTGATTGGTTTGCAAAAAAAGTTATTGCATTTACTAACTACGGGAAAGATTTGTCATTTTTATTGTTTATTTTTTTTTACTAGTAATGGCGGCGATCTGCGATTTTATTTGCGGGACTGCGACATTGCGGCGGACAGATCGGACCCCTAACTGACATTTTTTGGGGGTACCAGTGACAATACAACAGTGATCAGTGCTATAAATATGCACTGTTACTGTAATAATGACAATGACAGGGGGTGGGGTGGTAGGAAGATGACAGTGGGGATGAAGATGACAGGGGGTTGGATGGTAGGAAGATGATGGGGGATGAAGATGACAGGGGGTGGTAGGAAGATGACAGGGGGGATGAAGATGACAGGGGGTGGGATAGTAGGAAGCTGACAGTGGGGATGAAGATGACAGGGGGTGGGATGGTAGGAAGATGCTGGGGGATGAAGATGACAGGGGGTGGGGTGGTAGGAAGATGATGGGGGATGAAGATGACAGGGGGTGGGATGGTAGGAAGATAATGGGGGATGAAGATGACAGGGTAAGGGATGGTAGGAAGATGATGGGGAATGAAGATGACAGGGGGTGGGACGGTAGGAAGATGATGGGGGGATGAAGATGACGGGGGGAAGAAGATGACGGGTGGGATGGTAGGAAAGATGACAGGGGGGATGAAGATGACAGGGGGTAGGATGGTAGGAAGATGATGGGGGATGAAGATGACAGGGTATGGGATGGTAGGAAGATGATGGGGAATTAAGATGGCAGGGGGTGGGATGGTAGGAAGATGATGGGGGATGAAGATGACAGGGTAGATGAAGATGACAGGGGGTGGAATGGTAAGGAAGATGACAGGGAGGATGAAGATGACAGGGGGTGGGGTGGTAGGAAGATGATGGGGGATGAAGATGACAGGGGGTGGAATGGTAGGAAGATGACAGGGAGGATGAAGATGACAGGGAGTGGGGTGGTAGGAAGATGACAGGGGGATGAAGATGACAGGGGGTGGGATGGTAGGAAGATGATGGGGTGGATGAAGATAACAGGGAGAGGGATGGTAGGAAGATGACAGGGGGGATGAAGATGACAGGGGATGGGATGGTAGGAAGATGACAGGGGGGATGAAGATGACAGGGGGTGGGATGGTAGGAAGATGACAGGGGGGTGAAGATGACAGGGGGTGGGGCGGTAGGAAGATGACAGTGGGGATGAAGATGACAGGGGGTGGGATGGTAGGAAGATGATGGGGGATGAAGATGACAGGGGGTGGGATGGTAGGAAGATGACAGTGGGTATGAAGATGATGGGGGATGAAGATGACAGGGGGTTGGATGGTAGGAAGATGACAGGGGGGGATGAAGATGACAGGGGGTGGGATGGTAGGAAGATGACAGGGGGTGGGATGGTAGGAAGATGATGGGGGATGAAGATGACAGGGGGTGGGTGGTAGGAAGATGATGGGGGATAAAGATGATAGGGGATGGGATGGTAGGAAGATGACAGGGAGGATGAAGATGACAGGGGATGGGGTGGTAGGAAGATGACAGGGGGATGAAGATGACAGGGGGTGGAATGGGGGGAAGCTGATGGGGGATGAAGATGTCAGGTGGTGGGGTGGGGTGGAGTGGTAGGAAGATGACATACACCCCCCAGCTTCACACACCCCTCCATCTCCATCAACCCCCCCTCCCCAGCTTCATACACCCCTCCATCTCCATACCCCCCCAGCTTCATACACCCCTCCATCTCCATACACCCCCCCCCAGCTTCATACACCCCCCCATCTCCCCCCCCCTAGCATCATACACCCCCCCAGCTCCATACACTCCCCCCCCTGCAAGTTAGTAGTAGTTATAAACATCACAGACCTCAGATCAGAGCGGTGCTGTTGCAGAGAGTGAAGAGCTTCTGCCCGCCTCTCTCCTCTGTGTACAGGAAACACACAGGAAGGGGGAGGGGCGGATTCAGTGCTCTCCGCTCTCTGCACTGACACAGGCAGCTGGGGAGAGAGACCAGCTGCTGTGTGTGTGTAACTCGCGGCAGCGTACGGGAACCAAGCCGCCCGCACCGCCGTGAGCATTCCGGGACTCAGCCCTGATTCGCCTGGGACGATCCTGGCGAATCAGGGACGCTTGGGAGCAGGAGGTATGGTTGCGCCCTAGGCGGCAGTGCGCCTAATTTCCTGCCTTTTTCGCCTAGCGGTAGCGCCGGCCCTGTGTGACACAGACACAGATCGCAGGTTTAGCTATGCTGAATCTTGTGATCTGTCCCTGCCTGTCACAGAGGAGATACGCCTGCTTTGTTTACACAAACGGGCGGATTTCCTCACTCTTTCCCCGACGATCGGGGAAGAGCAGCGGTGATCACCACCTCTCCTCCCCTGGCCCGATTCCCGCTGTGTCTCAATACATCTACGTCGCTGGACCCAGCTGAGCCGTTCTGCTGCAGTAGCAGGAATGTGAGCGGTCGGCAAGTGGTTAATAATGGGTTGCACTACAACACAATGCCCCCTGCCCTATGTTCACATGTGATGTTGTGCATCCCAGCCCATTCAGTTGGAATACGTTTTGTTAGCCCCTTGGCTCCATTCACACCTGAGCATATTGTTTTCATGTGTTTTTTTCAGGTGCTTTTTGGGCTTTTTCAGGCATTTTTTTCTGGCTTTTTTTCAGGCATTTTTTGCAGGTGTTTGGAGGCAGGCATTAACATCTAACAAAAAAGCTTGTAATCTGCCAAAAAAGAAGCTCATATACTTTTTTGAGCTTCAGGTGTTTTGCTTCAGGTGCCAAAACACTCATATGTGAACAGGGGCCATTGGAATTAATGAGATTTTGCTTGTTGGCCGTTTTGAGATTTCAGAGATGAGCATTTTATGAGCTGAAATATGCTCAGGTGTGAACAGGACCTTATGGTTTAATATGAACGGTTATTTACAATTTCTAATTTACAAAATATGGCAACTGAATGTTTCAAAATAGCTCTGGAATGTTGCACTAAAGACATACAGTATATGTATTACTTTTATTTCATAATAAGGCTTTGCTGACAGCTAGTGTTAGTATTTGGTATTGCACTTTTCTTCTTGTACAGTTTTGTTACAGTTATAGTAACAAAGTTTGTCATTTTTTGATAATAAATATTTCCAACTCTCCCCTCTTAGGCTCCCTTCACACCTAGGCGTTGCTATATTTACAGGTCTTTTTCGGGCATTTTTTCAGGTGTTTTTGCAGCGTATTTGCAGCGTTTTTGTGCAGGCATTTTGAGTTGACAGGTCACCAATGAAAAACAGTAAAACGCCTGTAATTTGCCAAAAAGGAAGCTAATGTACCTTTTTGAGCGACAAACCTTTTGCTTAAAGTGGTTGTAAACTCCCCAGGAAAACTTTATCACATTAAAATCTACATTATTAAGGCTATTGATCGTTGCCTGTTACGCTTGACTTACTTTTGTAATCTTCTTACAATCCCTCCTGCAAAGTTTCAATAAGTCCCCGGCACATGCGGTTTGTCATTAAATTCACGGTACGCTACGTGTGCCGTTTCCCTAACAACAGCATGCCGGGTATGTGAAAATGGCACAGCTAGGGGGGCTCGCGATACTGTTCCTTCCCCCTCGGCTTCCTGGTTCTCCCCTTGTGACTGTGAGACGTCACAAAAGGGGAGTGAACCAGGGCACCTCATAGACATCCATATGGGCAAGCATAGTAAAGGCCAATTGAGAAAGAGGCTTAGATAGCGGGCAATCGCGCATGCGTGAGATTTCAGCAGGGGAAAAGAGGATGGGCGGAAATTACGTCCGCAGGGGAGACATACAGACATATACTAAAGATGTTGCAGCCGATTCCCGGGAAGACAATTTTATTTATAAAACTAAAAAAGGTAATTGGGAAGCATTTTTACTAACATTACCATGTGCACTGAATAGTAATACTTAATGTATAACAATATTTAAAAAAGAGAAAAAGAAAGCAGAATTGACTTCCTCTTTAAGGCAACAGAACACTCAGATGTGAACAGGGGCCAAATGAATGGTATTTGTCTTGTTGGGCATTTTTAGATCTGAGGCTTACAGCAGAAAATCGCCTAAAAACGCTTCGATGTGAACAGAGCCTAAGAAAGCAAAGCAGCTGTTCAGTATGCAGATACATACAGTATATGTGCATACACAAACACACCAGAGAAATTATTCACTCATGGGTCTTTCAGTAGGTGCACAACTCTAGCTATGTTTTAAGAGTGGGGGGGGGGGGGGGTGAATAAGAATGCTACAGCTTTTTCTCACTTTCCTTTTCCTCATTAACAAGGTTTCTTAAGGCCTCATGCACACTGCTGCTCCTAAACGTACATTTACGAGCATTTGGCGTTTTTTTGCCAAAGCCACTGAACTCAACTCAATTAAAGCGGTAGTATCCCGCTTTTTGACACTTTTACCTACAGGTAAGCCTATAATAAGGCTTACCTGTAGGTACAAATAATATCTCCTAAACCGGCACGGCGCTCCCCCCGGCGCTCTGAAGGTCCGGGGGGACCTTCAATTATGTTTGCCGGGAGCTTGCCGGAAAATCACTCCCGCGCGCATGCGCAGGAGTGACGTCATCGCGGCTCCGGCCAATCATCGCGCCGGAGCCGTGTCTTCCGGCCAATCACCGCGCCGGAGCCGCCGAACCCGGAAGAGACGGCGAGGGATCATGGCAGCGCCCCAGCGATGTCCGGGGTCCGTGTCGGGGCTTCGTTCTAAGGTAAGTTACACATAATGGCCTAGTATGCGATGCATACTAGCTCATTATGCCTTTGTCTTGCAGGTTTTATTTTATTTTTTTTAGGGTTTACAACCGCTTTAAAGCCTATGTATCCATGCACACATTGGCTTTTATCAGAGTTTAGGAGCTGCAGAGTTTAAAGGTAGTCAGAGCTCCTCTCCTGAAGGCAGAAGAATTGTGTTCAGGAGAGGATCATTTGGGCAAGATAAACGTTTGGCGCGTTTAGCACTTCATCATTTCATTCATTATTTCAATGGCCAGAATAAATTTAATTTCTGGCCAATGAAAAAAATAAACTCTCAAACCCCAAATGCTGCTAAGCTCAGCTAAACTGGTTTGAAAAAATGCAACCTAGGTGAGTTTTTAACGCTGGTTTTCTGCTGTCAGGAGAAACAGCATTTATAAGAAAATAATTAGGTAGGGGGGGACTCTGTAATCAAAATACCATGGCACTATCCCCATATAGATAGATACATTGAAAAAAAGGTCCCCACATCTCTCCCAATAGAAGAAATAGTGGGAAAGGGGGGGATTTTTAAGTGCCAAAAAACAGAATACTACATAGATACACTATACTCTAAAAACATCATACAGTTTATTAACCACTTTACCACTAGAGCATTTTGCTGTCTTACGTCTGGGCCACTTTTTGTGATTCAGCGCTGTGCGAATTTAACTGACAATTGCGCGGTCGTGCGACACGGTACCCAAACGAAATTTATGTCCTTTTTTTCCCACAAACAGAGATTTCTTTTGGTGGTGTTTGATCACCTGTGCAATTTTTACTTTTTGCGCTATAAACAAAAAAAGAGCGTTTATTTTGAAAAAATAACAATGTTTTTAACATTTTTTTATATGAAATTCCCCCCAAAAAAGATGTAAAAACCAATTTTTTTTTAAATTTTTGGCCAATTTGTTTTCTGCTACCCATGTTTGGTAAAAAAAACCATGATAAGCGTATTTTGATTGGTTTGCGCAAAAGTTATTGCGTTTACTAACTAAGGGAATGATTTATGTCATTTTTGGTGTTTTTTTTTAACGAGTAATGGCGGCGATCTGCGATTTTTTTTGCGGGACTGCGACATTGCGGCGGACAGGTCGGACCCTTGACTGACATTTTTGACACTTTTGGGGGTACCAGTGACATTACTGCAGTAATCAGTGCTATAAATATGCACTGTTACTGTAAAAATGACACTGGCAGGGAAGGGGTTAATTTTATTGGAAAGGGAGGGGTTAATGTATGCCTGGTGCTTACTGACGTGTGTGGGGGGAGGTGACTGTGTGAGCCAGGGACAGATCGGATGTTCAGCTATGCTGAACACTCCGATCTGTCACTCCCTGTCACTGAGGAGATCCGCCCGCTCTGTTTACACAGGCGGGCGGATCTCCAAACTGGATTCCCCGACGATTGGGGCAGAGCAGCGGCGATCGCCGCCGCTCTTCCCCTGGCCCGACTCCCGCTGTGAATGAAAACAGCGGGAGTGCGCCTCCAGCGGCGCGCGAGCGCCGCCTACAGGGGAGAAGTCTAGCGACGTAGGTCTACGTCGCTAGACGATAACGAGCCACTGTGCCGCAGTAGCAGCACAGTGGCTAGTGGGGAAGTGGTTAATACAAAAATCATTAAAAACATGTATATCATCGCAACATATTGAATAATGCATCAAACGTATTATGACCATCCCGTGCAAGAAATGCGTAGACTAATACATATGAATCTGGATCAACGTGTTTCGCCTGAATCTAGGGCTCCTTCAGGATCCACGTTTCAAATTTTGATAAGCTAGTGAACAACACAGACAGTACACTACTGTTATAATACACAGATATATAAAGCATAAACGTTTACAGAGTATATCACAGCATTTACAAGAAACCAGTGTGCATGAATACTTTCTGTTTTGTTTAGCGTACAGTAGGTGAATGGAAATCATCCTATCTGTTATACATAAAGAGAGTGAAAAACATGAGGCAGGTAATTACACCCTCTATATTCAAAATTATCTTCACCTTTAGATGTGTTAAGGGCCCCGATTCCTAGGCCTCACTTACCAAAGAAGTATATAAGCTATGAGGGGCAAGCTAATTTTTAGAGTCATTAAAAAATATTTGTGGAATGGTGAGCTGCGCTAAAAATTGATAAATAACATAAATGAGGTATAAATTAGTCCATGCAGATATAGAAATAGACTAGAAGATCAAACAGTAAAGTCCAACTTCAAAAATGGCTCCAAAGTGCAGATACAGAAATGGATGAATCCGCCACCAGAGGACACTCGATCAGCCGCAGTGAAGCATGCTAAGGGTGTACGCTTACCAGATAGAGAAGGAATATTCGCATTGTACACACTCCAGGTGTTTAAAAGCCAGCTCCAATGCACATCTCCTTTCCTACCGGGTCCTGTCAGATACAGGGATCTGAAGCGTCCCACAGGCAAACCACCTCGTCCCAATCAAAGGTCCAGCAAGGGTATGCAAGAGAAAGATGGGACCACAATAGTGCAGATGGTCTGAACACTGGTGTTCAAATAAACATGAATGTTTCATGGTTGGGCCATGGAGGATGAGGATCTTGCAAAAGTTTTGTCCACTGGATGTGGTACCAGCCTCTTCCAATCCACTGGTATCAGTCTTGGTATCAGCTTCTTCCAATCCACTGTTCAGCAGGGCTCATGCAGAACGATAGGACTCAAAATGCCATATAGCATATGAGTCAAATCAGCTTGTTGTACAATGGATGGATAATCCGAAGGGATGACTAAGGTCACTGATGTTGAGGTGAAGAGGTAATAGCAGATATGAACCGTCACACCAGAGAGGCTCTCACTCCGTCAGATGGCCAGAAAGGAACCAAAAAACAAGGGAGCACAAAATAGTGTAACACTGCTAAAATTTTAATCAAATAAAAATACACCAAATTGCACTTACAAACATCTCGTGGTAAAGAGCGTATACAGATGCAAAGGTAGGCTGTCAGCAGCGTGGCCTTGACGCGTTTCAGCATAAATGCTTTTTTCAAAAGATAGTGCCAGCCAAACACCCACAAAAGCCACTTATTTATAATCTAAGTAGTAATAAGTCACCCAATGAGAAGATGCCTACTGTGCAGACACACCAAGCCCAAAATGGCGTCGGCTTGCACTCCAAGCCTCATTTTCAATGTGGCTATGGATGCCTATTGTGCAGACAAACCGAGCCCAAAATTTTGTGGGTGTTTGGCTGGCACTATCTTTTGAAAAAAGCATTTATGCTGAAAGGCGTCAAGGCCACGCTGCTGACAGCCTACCTTTGCATCTGTATACGCTCTTTACCACGAGATGTTTGTAAGTGCAATTTGGTGTATTTTTATTTAATTAAAATTTTAGCAGTGTTACACTATTTTGTGCTCCCTTGTTTTTTGGTTCCTTTCTGGCCATCTGACGGAGTGAGAGCCTCTCTGGTGTGACGGTTCATATCTGCTATTACCTCTTCCCCTCAACATCAGTGACCTTAGTCATCCCTTCGGATTATCCATCCATTGTACAACAAGCTGATTTGACTCATATGCTATATGGCATTTTGAGTCCTATCGTTCTGCATGAGCCCTGCTGAACAGTGGATTGGAAGAAGCTGATACCAAGACTGATACCAGTGGATTGGAAGAGGCTGGTACCACATCCAGTGGACAAAGCTTTTGCAAGATCCTCATCCTCCATGGCCCAACCATGAAACATTCATGTTTATTTGAACACCAGTGTTCAGACCATCTGCACTATTGTGGTCCCATCTTTCTCTTGCATACCCTTGCTGGACCTTTAATTGGGACGAGGTGGTTTGCCTGTGGGACGCTTCAGATCCCTGTATCTGACAGGACCCGGTAGGAAAGGAGATGTGCATTGGAGCTGGCTTTTAAACACCTGGAGTGTGTACAATGCGAATATTCCTTCTCTATCTGGTAAGCGTACACCTTTAGCATGCTTCACTGCGGCTGATCGAGTGTCCTCTGGTGGCGGATTCATCCATTTCTGTATCTGCACTTTGGAGCCATTTTTGAAGTTGGACTTTACTGTTTGATCTTCTAGTCTATTTCTATATCTGCATGGACTAATTTATACCTCATTTATGTTATTTATCAATTTTTAGCGCAGCTCACCATTCCACATTTATCTATAGTGTTTCCCGCTACAGCTGCTGCTTCTATTTTGTTATTGCTCAGCGCGGTTATTTATATCTTTGATTAAAAAATATTTTTAATATACATGTTGCTTGGTCCATAGCTGCACCGGCTTTAGATATACATGTTCAGGATTTGCTCCCCCAATTTTTTGCTTGTTTATTATGTATTCGGTCTGACCAGACTTATGAGGTTGAGCATCCCATCCCCAACACACACCTGTACTCTATTGGTGTCCTCTATCAAGTAGATATAGGAGGAGTCCCCTGCAGTGCATTAGCACACCTTCCCAGCAAGGAGTGTTGTCTCCAAGGGTAAGAGAGGCTGGATTCACCCCTTTTTTATGGATAGTGTAGGACCCACTGATAATGGGGTACTTTGACGCAGTGGTGGGCTTGAGCATGATATGGCCATATGGTGGGACTAAACCCCCATTTTTATTTATGGATTGTCTCAATATTTGATAGCCATTTCTTTTGCATGGTTGCGCTATTCTTTTTTAATATACATGTTGCTTGGTCCATAGCTGCACCGGCTTTAGATATACATGTTCAGGGTTTGCTCCCCCAATTTTTTGCTTCAAATTTGTTCAAATTTTGAAACTCAAACAAATTTGAATAACAAACAAACATCTTCTGTTTTCAGGATATCAACATTATGTCATTACAATGCAGTCCTGTAACATTTTGGTACAGTCTTCGCACTGTCTATGTCACCATGGATTGGGAGTATAGAATATTTCGCTACACTCCCTGTGCTGGATATCTTGATCAAGATACTGGCACTGGCGGAAATAATGCACTGCCTTGAAGAATGATAAAGAGCAGCAAGAGCAGTTTATGAACATTGTCAGTTTATCATTTTTTTCCCTGATTAGAGTACTTTAAAAATTTTATTTGCTAGTATTCATACATAAACAGTGCTAGACTGACAGATGGAAGTATAAAGGAAGACCATAAGGGCTCATGCACATTGCGGCTCAAAGAAGCTGCTCCGACAGGCTTTCGAGCTTTTTTGAGCTCTCATTTTTTTCTGCCTAGAAACTCTCCTCCATGTTAGCCAATGTGTCTATGCACACTATGGCTTTTTTTCAGGAGTTTGCAGGCATATGCTGTTACAGGTAGAAAAAAGACCCACCTAACTCACGTTTTTGAGAGGAGCTTTTGAGCAGAAAAGACGCCTAAATGCTCAGAAGCGTAAAAGAGCATGTAAAAGCACAAAGAAGCTCGAAAATACACAAAAAACTACGAAAAATTAGCCGAGGGAAAGGTTTGTGAAAAAAATGTTTATGCTCAAATAATCTCAAAGAAGCTCAATACATAGTTACATAGTACTTGAGGTTGAATAAAGACAATAGTCCATCCAATTCAACCTGTGTAGGTGTGTGTGGCCGTAATCATCTCTCATACCCCTGAATGTTCTGATCCTTGAGATGTACGTCCAAGAGTCTTTTGAAAGCAACCATACTTCCCGCAGAAACTACCTCTTGTGGTAGAGAATTCCACAATCCTGTAGCCCTAACAGTAAAGAACCCCCTGCGTTGCCTGAGGTTAAAACGCTTCTCCTCTAATCGCATTGTATGCCCTCGAGTCCTCATGCAATCCTTTCGACTGATTAGCTTTTTTTCTATGCTGAGATCACCAGGTATTTATAAATTGCTATCATGTCCCCTCTCAGGCGTCTCTTCTCCAGGGAGAATAAATCAGGCGATTGCAGACGCTCTTCATTTTTTTTAAAGGTTTTTATTAAACAAACAAAACACAGTACACCAAAAGAAAAATGGCAGTACAGCAGAAAAGAGAGGATACAGAACATACAAAGCATCCTCTCCAATCATCTGACAAAATAGAACAACAGTACAGAGAATACACCGTAATCGTGGTAAAAGGAACACAGCAAAAAAAAAAAAAAAAACCCCCGGGGGGGTAACACAATATCATAAGCAATATATAACAACACATGCGGAGCAAAAGAATGCACTTTAGACATCGCCTAGGTAGCGTCAGACACCGGGGAGGCAGTAAGGTCAGAGTCTACCCAGAAGGACCAGATTTTACTGAATTTCTTCGGACATCCTCTGGCCTCATACGTCAGTTTATACAAAGGCAGAGCCTGATTAACAATAGAGATCCAAAATGGAACGTCAGGGGGTGTGGAAGATTTCCAACGGAGAGCAATAGCTTTCCTAGCATAGAAAAAGAGCAAACGCAGAAATAGTTTCGTGCAAGCCGGAGCATCCTCATCATCCACATACCCTAGGAGACAACGAAGGGGGTTACAGACATTGGACAACTGAGAGATATTGTTTATAAAGGCCGTCACCCCCGACCAAAAGGCACGGATAGGGGGGCAATCCCAAAACATATGAAAGAATGATCCAACACCATCAGAGCACTTAGAGCAGAGGGGGGAGGATAATTTACCAATTTTATGAAGGAACAGGGGAGTGTAGTAAGCCCTATACAGGAATTTTAACTGTATGACTCTATCCCTGGAGGAAATTACAACCGGGATTTGTTCAGGAAGGACGTCATGCCACACCTCCTCCGTCAAGTCCGGGACGTTCTCACGCCACTGGGACTCAACCACCACCAAGCGCTTAGACCTAGAATGCAACAGCCTACGATAATATGTGGAGACCAGTTTCTCATGTGAAGAGTCAGAAAGGAGATATTCCAAGGGGGATGGCTCCAGCGAGACATCCCGGAGGCCAAACTGCGCAGCCGCCGCATGTCTCAGCTGGAGGTAGCGAAAATGAGCCGTAGATGGTACAGCAAAGGTGGACTGCATGTCCGCAAAGGACCGGAAGGTTCCCCGGTCATACAGGTGATCAACAGACTTCACCCCAAGGCAGGCCCAAAAAATACCGTCGTCCCGACCGAAAAACTCCCGAAACCGTGGATTGTGCCAAAGGGGGGCATAAGGGGAGTACGACCCCGGAGGGTCGGCCTCGCCCAATGCGGTGCAGACGCTCTTCATAATTAAGGTCCTCCAATCCCCTAATTAGTTTAGTTGCCCTTCTCTGGACTCTCTCCAGCTCAAAATAATGAAAACATGCAAAAGAGCCCAAAAAAGTACAATCTTCTTCAAGCTGAAATAAAAGCTCAAATGCCTGTAAAAGCAGCTTTAATGGTCATTGTAGGTGGAAATAAATGTAGAAAGAAATGAGAAAGCATGTAAGAGCAAGATAAAAAAGGAGGAGAAGGGAAACTGGGTATTGAAGAAGGGGATATTTACATCAGCAGCTAAATGGGAAATAATGTACAAGCCACCTGACAGACAAAGGTTGTCCACCAGGGGCAGGTTACAGCCACCCTACATAAGCCCTGTTTAGAAAACTATGTATGTGTTTAAGGTGACTAAACATAACACATTGGTAACAGAAGCACAGGTATCAAGAAATGCATTAGGAAAAGTCTAAATAAAAACAGTCCAAGTGGCAGTCAGACGGAAGAACCAAAAGTAGATGAACTCAAACCAGAATTCCAGTGGCTGGAAAAAAAACGAATGCTGTCCTTTTATTATGCTAAGCTCACCGTTAGCCCACCATGATAGCAAACCCACAGACGCAACAAATTTGCATCCATCCAAAACAAGTTCCCATGAGTGTGTTCTCTTGTTGGGTCACTTACAACCTAATAAAGGAGGTGAAAGGCACCAATAAAGAGTATATTGCATAGTTTGTGAAAAGCTTTCTAAGCTTGCTTTTGAATCAAAGGATCTGCTAGGTTTTGTAGCAAAGGACACCTTGAGCCAGTGGCGGAAAAGCAATCACTGTAGACTTTGCAGGGGGCTCTCGTGCACCTGGAAATATCTTAGAAAAAAATAATCTTCCTACTGTAGGAAAGCTAACAAGACCAGGGATAAAATCAGAGCATAAGTCAGTCTGTATTGTCATGTCTATGGGTGAGAAACAAAATAATCCTGTTATTCTAGCAATAAAATCATTGCTAACTGATGTGGTTGAGGCAACTGCAGCAGCCCAGTTTAGGAGGAGGAAGCCACATAGATCTATAAATCTACAAGTTTGGCCATACTAAGAAGTACTAATCAATATAGATGATAGAACACTGGGAGGTAGCAATGCATTTGACAGCAGTACTTTCTTTACTTGGTATAGAGTATTGCACACAAAGGTAAGAGATAAGGTCTGAGTAACAGAAGGGCTTAAAAAAGTTTTACTTTTTTTTTACAGTATTCAGTTTCAGATAGGACAAAGTACTTCCAATCTTCTTAAGTGCTCTGTGCTGTGCTGTCAGACAGGACACCCCACCAGTCATTTGGGCAGTTAAATTGGGTAACGCTCTACCAATAAGTACAATTTAGGTGTGCATAATGCTGAACAAATATCTGCTGTAAAGTAGTGAGTTTTTTTTTTAGAAAATTAAAGCCTATGCGTTTTAGGAGTCATTTACTCTGCTCATCTGGCCTGATCAATTTTCTAATCTAGGTGAGCACAGCGCTGGATCCTGGGACAGATGAGTGTCTGTTTATTAAAAATCAGCAACTACAGTGAAACACTGGGAGGAGGTGCTGTCTCTCATTAATTTAGCCACGTCACTCTCCATTCAACCCTCCATGAGTATCTGTCTATTGGGCCTTATAGACACCCTGGCCCTGACTACAGCGAAGCGTACAATGATTAGTTTACTTTTATTCAATGGCAGAAAGCAATCCCCCCCATCCATTTCCCAATGGAAGCGACTTGTACATGATGACCTTCTTTTATATAAGGATACTTATTACCATAGGGGTAAAAAAAGTTTGACGAGGTATGGCACAGCTGGATAGCCGATCACACAACAGCACCAGATGCATCTCTAGTAACACCATAAATGTTGTTGTCTTTGCCTGTATTGTAGCCACCTGTATAGAATGTATTGAATGTACTTCATATGTGGGGTTCTGATATACCTGTGGTTCATCACACTCCCTGACCAACTGGCATCTCCCAAGTCTGCACAAGGATTTGAAACAAACCCGTGGACTTATCCCTGCTCGATTCTGCTTACCCAGAGCTTTCTTCTTCTATACACGAGCCATGCTTTTTTTGTATGTTTGTTATGTTTTTTTTTTTTTTTTTACTGTTTTACCTTTTCTTTGCAAACTTCAATAAACAGATTTATAAAAAAAAGCTCCTCTTTAAAGAATAACTTCACTATTGTTGAGAAAAAAACTCCTCTGGGTGATCAATGTACATTTAATAAAAAATAAAGTGCAGTACATTAAAGACTAATAAGAAGAGGACAGTCAATAATATAAACATAGTAAGAAATGAGCAACTGGACCTAAATTACATAATTACAGCACATGGAGATAAAAAAGTCCATAGGCAGCCAGAAAGTGACAGGGAAATGACACAGCCACTGTGGGATGAATAGTGATTCCATAAACCATGTATGGTGAAACTCCGCCCATCATCCACCACAGAAAAAACACTGCCTCTCACATCCCAGACTCAACCAAAAAGGTCACACAGCATAATCCCAGGACATCTGATGCAAACTCCTGTATGG
Organism: Pelophylax lessonae; assembly: GCF_965119305.1. Lineage (NCBI taxonomy): Eukaryota > Metazoa > Chordata > Amphibia > Anura > Ranidae > Pelophylax > Pelophylax lessonae. Next base: position 131,887,915 of record NC_138780.1, read on the forward strand.
AAGTCCCGACATGGATAGGAGAATCTCTGTGTGACTACATGTGTACATGTAAATACAAAAGACGCAATCTAGTGCTCTCCGTGTACTCTTCAATTTATTCAAATAACGATAAAATGTTACTTACATTGAAAGCACTAAACAGTGCAAATGAACAGCGTGAATAATCAAATCGATTGGTGTGATGGCCGCAGGTGACGTCATGTATTGCTCCTCTCCCCGTACGCGTTACGTCTGTGGATCGGACTTTATCAGTTATTTTGTCTCTTTGTACAGCTTAGGAAACGTAATGCTTTCTGTCCTGAACAGATATCTGTTTGTTTAAGTAAGGTTTTTCTTTCTGTGTTGGAGGCTCTGTCTAATGAAATCACCTGTGTAGTGAGACTCTGATGTGGGAAGTCTGCAGTGGTTGTATTACTTTGGCAGTAGTTAATCCCTTATGGGTTTTCTCTCACATAACAAACAAACAACTGTTACTTCGTCTCTCTGGACAGCTTAGGAAACTTCAGCAGCTGCAGTTTGAATTGGGAGGGTTGTTTAATAAATTACTGCATGGCTTAAATAGCAATTGTACAGGTTATAATATTTATTTTCTTTGGAATGTAGAGTTCTCTCTTAAGCCTAGTACACACGCAATGAATTTCCGCCGACCGGTCGCTCGTCTTTTGTCCAGAGTGGTGTCTGTTGGTTGGAATGTGCTCTAGACTGCACACGAATTTTGTCGTCCAACAGAATTATATTTCAGAAGTGATGTCATGTGTTGGATTGCTTTCTTTGTGTTTCTTTCATCTCTGAGCATGCCCAGTCTTGCTCATAAGATTTTTCCCTGTCGAAATCTGTACTGACTGCATGAAAATCGGACGTGTTTTGACGGTGGACAAAAATTTTATAGCCTGCACACCAGAATTTTGTCGGCCGAAAAGTCGGAGTCGGTTGTCGAGAGCACCATACTAACAAGCCGAAAATCGGCAGATCGGTCGTCGGATGAAAATTCCCGGCCGAATTTCGACTCGTGTGTACGGGCCTTTAGACTTGCAGGGATGTGCTTATTTCTGCAACAAGTCCATGTGCCGCTGCAGCCTAATACCTCTATGCCTTGACTGCTCTTTTCAGGTTATATATCTGAAGGGGGGCAGTGTCTTCCTTACTGATACTGTTCCTGGATCAACCCTTCTGCAGGCATCTAAAAGCTAGTATGGAAAGCTAACTAATGGACCCTTGCTATTAAGCGTCTCCAGATCTACATGTATTATGCACACTGTAAACTGGGCCATGGGTGCTTGTGCCTTGGTTGAAAAAATCCTGTAGGAATTTCCTGCCTTGTTCAGGCATCCAGGGAGCAAGATGACAGAGACCAACAGGTTGCCACGAGAAGTCAAGACACTCTAAAGGAGTCTGGTACAACTGTCCCTGTCAAGGATTCTCTACTCTGACAATGTCAAGCTTTGTCCTTGCAGGACCAGTCAACTGGTCAATTTAACCCTCTTCAAACAATTCCTAAAAGGAAGATGCAGAGGCTTCAAGGGCTCCCTGTGAAAGTTGAATAGTTACGTATAGGAGGATGACATGTCTTCTATGAGGGTGTTCTTGCTCAATGTGGGGTGTAGCTTACTTCTTTATGCTGCTAATATCTATACATACTGTAGGCTTTCTGTTGGCTATGATTGAAACCCTGCTTTTTTTGACGTCCCACCCTTTGTTTTTTGGGCTAGCTAGTTCCCAAATGTATGCTGCCATAGAGTCTGTCAGGAAAACTGAAAATTTACTATTAAATCCTTACCCAAATTTTCCTTTCCTGATGGACTCCATGGCAGCAGGAGTTCCCTCCCAGAGTCATGAGTAGGCTAGTTACGAAATGTTGCCTCTGGCTCAGCCTGAAAATTTATGGGAGTAGGGTGCTATGGGGTAGGAACAAGGGCTGGGCTACTGAAACGTCTGCTGCCATGGAGTCCATCAGGAAAGGAACATTACAATAAGTATTTGATAGAAAGCTTTCCATTTTTGCTTCGTTGGTAATTTTTATTTATTTATTTATTTCTCCTCCCCCTCTTCTTGTTCTTGCGAATCCTGTTAATTAGTGTATATCACCATTTTCTGTGTTTTAAAAAAGAAAAGGAAAAATGTTTTATTTTTTATTTTGCTGAGACAGGGGAGGCATGGTCAGGTTATATTGTACCCAGGTTATTGTTTATTGTTGTTAACACTTGAAACTCTCAATAAATATACCTTTTAATTTACCTCTCAAACAAATGATTGTGGAATTTTATGCAGCCTTTCATAACCCTATGGTATGAGCCTAGGCTTATAATATGTTGAAGAAAGATTTTGTGGGAGACTGAGTTGAGTCCTATTGATGATGAAACCTGTCAGAAGGTTGTACCAAGTCGTGTTATAACCCATTACGCTGTAAGTGGCAAGGACCCCTGGCTCTTTGTTTCTATCTTCTTTGGTCCTGCTAGCACATAAAGGTTTACTGGAACCAAAAAATAACTTTTTTGCAAGATGTGATGGGTTACCCAGTACAACTGGACCCCCCAATTATGCCTGCTGGGTCCTCTCGAGTCTTTAACTAGCCATAAACAGTTTGAATCTGAATCCTGTTCAGCAGGGACCAGGCCCATGTATGGGCAGACTGCTTGTACCAAAGCTGATCAATCGATCAACTTGGGCATAACCAGCCTGTTGGATTTTCATGTGATTAGCTGCTGGCAATAATAACTATGTGTTCTCCTGGCCGAGATGGCCCTCCACCCTGCCGGGAGGCGGAAAACTATAGCTCCACAGGAGGGATTAAAACTATATACATTTTCAATATTTTGTTATTTTACACCTGAATTTTCTGCATTTTGTCCATTTTTGTCTTCATTTTTTATTTTAATTTTCAAAGATTTGTCCATTTTATTTTCTTTATGGTCAATGGTCACAAGATGGCGCAGTTAAGCTTAGATGTGACTACATCTTTTGTTCTATTCATGCTTTTTTAGCATTTGGAAGTACATCTTAGAAACTTCCAGTATTTAATAATTATTCAACTTTACCTGAACTATTTTCAAATGAGTTGAAATGTGTATATAAAGAGTGCAAAATTCTCATCCTGAGAGGTGTTCTAATCCCTCTCCACTCTATGCAAAACTAAAAAAAAAAAAAAAAAAAGTTTTGCCTTTAGTTACACTTTGCCTTTAGTTATCATTATATAATTAATGATTAATTCAGTGGTGATCAACTTTTGTAATATGTGTGGCCTCAAGTGTGGCCCTCATCATAACCAAAGGACTAAAGATAAAATTCAGTAAATATTTAGGGTCACCTACACAAAAGCATATGATCAAAGACTATGGGAATGATATAAAAGATTATCAGAGACTGTGGACATAATGTAGGAGATGGTCAGAGACTATGAATGTAATACAGGAGATGGTCAGAGACTGCAGATCTATTAAAGGAGATGTTCAGTGATTGCGGATATAATACAGGATATGGTCAGTAATGGTGGATGTAATACAGGAGATGATCGGAGACTGCAGACATAATACAGGAGATGGTCAGAGACTGCAGACATGATACAGGAGATGGCAAGAAATTGCAGACATAATACAAGAGACGGTCAGAGACTAAAAACATGATTCAGGTGATAGTCAAAACTGCAGACATGATACAAGAGATGATCAGAGACTGTGGACATGATGCAGGCAGGAGATGGTCAGAGACTGAATATGATACAACCCCGATTCCAAAAAAGTTAGGAAGCCATGTGAAAACAGAATGCAATGATTTGCAAATCTCATAAACCCATCATGTATTCACAATAGAAAGCATATCAAATGTTTTACCTGCAAAAATGTAAAAAAGTTGGAACAAGGCAACAAAAGGCTGGCAAAGTGGTACTAACAAGGAAGAGCTGGAAGAACACTTTGCCACTAATTAGGTTAATTGGCAACTGGTCAGTAACATGATTGGGTATAAAAAGAGCATCTTAGAGAGTCAGAGAGTTTAAGAAGTATAGATGGGCAGTGGTTCACCAATCTGTGAAAAGCTGCATCTAAAAATTGTCAAACAATTTCAGAATAATGTTCCTCAATGTAAAATTGCAAAGATTTTTGAAATACATCATCATATACGTACAGTACATAATATTATCGAAAGATTTAGAGAACCTGGCTAAATCTCTGTGCACAAGAGACAAGGCCAAAACGCAGCATTGGTTGCCCTTGATCTTCAGGTCCTCAGATAGCACTGCATTCAAAACAGGCATGATTCTGTGATGAACATCACTGCGTGGGCTCAGGAATACTTCCAAAAATCCATCTGGGAACACAGTTCACTGTACCATCCAAACATGCAAAGTAAAGCTCATGCAAAGAAGAAGCCATATTTGCACGTGATTCATAAATGCCTTTCTTTTCTGGGCCAAAGCTCATTTAAAATGGTCTGTTGCAAAGTGCAAACTTGTGGTCAGATGAATTGAAATTTGAAATTCTTTTTGGCAACTATAGGAGCCGAATTCTCTAAACTAAAGAGGAGAGGGACCTTCAGGCCTGTTTTCAGGGTTCAGTTCAAAAGCCTGTATCTCTGATGGTAAGGGGGTGCATTAACCCTTCCTGTCACCACTTACCAGGCCTTTAAAGGCTTCTAAATGCCTGGAGGCAGAGGTGGGCATTAGGGTCATGTGACAGCTGTGATTGACTGTCACAGCAGTCACATGATCGGAAAGCTCCGGATCGCTAGTATGCATCAGGAGCTTTCCGGTCCCTGCCGGTGACTGTTCTGGTAACAAGCAGGGCATGTACTCTCAGCACAGACAAGTGTTTATATATGGCTGCATATATGTGGCCTCTGAACGTTAAAGCTCACCATATACAGTATCTCACAAAAGTAAGTACACCCCTCACATTTTTGTAAATATTTTGTTATATCTTTTCATGTGACAACACTGAAGAATTTACACTTTGCTACAATGTAAAGTAGTGAGTGTACAGCTTGTATAACAGTGTAAACTTGCTGTTCCCTCAAAATAACTCAACACACAGCCATTGATGTCTAAATCGCTGGCAACAATAGTGAGCACACCCCTAAGTGAAAATGTCCAAATTGTCCCAATTAGCCATTTTCCCTCCTCAGTGTCATGTGACTTGTTAGTGTTACAAAGTCTCAGGTGTGAATGAGGAGCAGGTGTGTTCAATTTGGTGTTATTGCTCTCACTCTCTTTTACTGGACACTGGAAGTTCAACATGCAACCTCATGGCAAAGAACTCTCTAATGATCTAAAAAAATAATTGTTGCTCTACATAAAGATGGCCTATGCTATAAGAAGATTGCCAAGACCCTGAAACTGAGCTGCAACATGGTGAGAAAGACCATACAGTGGTTTAACAGGACAGGTTCCACTCAGAACAGGCCTTGCCATGGTCGACCAAAGAAGTTGAGTGCACGTGCTCAGCGTCATATCCAGGGGTTGTCTTTGGGAAATAGATGTATGAGTGCTGCCAGCATTGCTGCTGAGGTTGAAGGGGTGGGGGGTGAGCATGTCAGTGTTCAGACCATACACTGCACATTGCATCAAATTGGTCTGCATGGCTGTCAACCCCAGAAGGAAGCCTCTTCTAAAGATGATGCACAAGAAAGCCCTCAAACAGTTTGCTGAAGACAAGCAGACTAAGGACGTGGATTACTGGAACCATGTCCTGTGGTCTGATAAGACCAAGACAAACTTATTTGGTTCAGATGGTGTCAAGTGTCTGTGGCTGCAACCAGGTGAGGAGTACAAAGACAAGTGTGTCTTGCCTACAGTCAAGCAAGGTGGTGGGAGTGTCATGATTTGGAGCAGCATGGGTGTTACTGGCACTGGGGAGCTACAGTTCATTGAGGGAACCATGAATGCCAACATGTACTGTGACATACTGAAACAAAGCTCCCTCTCTTCTGAGACTGTGCCGCAGGGCAGTATTCCAAAATGATAATGACCCCAAACACACCTCCAATATGACCACTGCCTTGCTAAAGAAGCTGAGGGTAAAGGTGATGGACTGGCAAAGCATGTCTCCAGACCTAAACCCTATTGAGCATCTGTGGGGCATCCTCAAACGGAAGGTGGAGGAGCGCAAGGTCTCTAACATCCACCAGCTCCGTGATGTCATCATGGAGGAGTGGAAGAGGAATCCAGTGACAACCTGTGAAGCTCTGGTGGACTTCATGCCCAAGAGGGTTAAGGCAGTGCTGGAAAATAATGGTGGCCACACAAAATATTGACACTTTGGGCCCAATTTGGACACTTTTAACTTAGGGGTGTACTCACTTTTGTTGCCAGCGGTTTAGACATTAATGGGTGTGTGTTGAGTTATTTTGAGGGGACAGCAAATTTACACTGTTATACAAGCTGTACACTCACTACTTTACATTGTAGCAAAGTGTAATTTCTTCAGTGTTGTCACATGAAAAGATATAATAAAATATTTACAAAAATGTGAGGGGTGTACTCATTTTTGTGAGATACTGAATGCGCCACGTTGGCAGGAAAAGGTTAATGCTTATGGAATGGGCAGCTTGCACTTCTGGAAAGGCACCGTCAATATAGAAAGATATATTCAGGTTTAGTTCAGGCAAGAATGGGAAAACATTCCTCTACCAAAACTCCAGTAACTGGTCACTCTGATATTCTAAGATGCTCTTTTTATACTCAGTCATGTTACTAACCTACTGCCAATTAACCTAACTAGTTGCAAAATGTTCTTCTAGCTCTTCTTTGTTAGTACTGCTTACTTTGCCTGGTTTTTGTTATCCTGTCCCAACTTTTTTGCACTGTGTTTCTGCCATTGATTTCAAGTTTAAATTTCTCAGTTGAAACATTTGATATGTGTTCTATTTTCTATTGTGAATATAATATGGGTTTATGAGATTTGCAAATCATTGCATTCTGTTTTATGTCGATGTTTTATGTACAGGGTCCTTTTTTGGAATTGAGAGTGTACAAGAGACGGTCAGAGACCGCAAACATGGAGATAGTTTGGACTGGAGACATAATAAAGAAGACTGCTAAAAATCATTGCTATAACAGGGCAATAGGGAGACACAGATTAGTGTCTGCAGGGGACCTGAAGGGCACACAGAAAATGCCAAAGGTGCACATGTTGCCACTAGGCCACAAGTTGGACACCAGGGGTTTATTGCTTATTTATAGTATAGACATATAGAGAGTCATCTTGGTGGTTTTTCTGTTTAAATGGTATCTATTGGGGTTTTATAACATACAAAACAGTTGTACAATGTACGCGGTATAAGGAGGTAAAGTGGATCACAAGGCATATCAGTGCATACAAAATGTGCAATACAGGGAGCATGTCTAATATTGCATTGAAAAACTATAAATGGTACCAAGAGTTATAAAAGTAAAGAAGTGGGACAGGAGGTCCAAAATTCACCCCGGTACCACCAAAAATGAGCAGTTAGAGTGTGTTCCTCATTAGACAGATCATGGCCTGTACTGCATTGGGCCTCATGCCCACATATGGCACACAGTGCCCCGCACAGAAAGAGCCAAGAGAGTCTAGTCAAATTATAATGTATCCTGTGAAACCAGGCTTACATAAGCATCGGGAGAAAAAGCAATGAGAAGAGAGAAAGGAGAGAGACGGGGGGTGAGGGAGGAGAGGGTAAGGGGATGGCTGATAGGGAAAGATAGGGTAGGCGAAGGGTCAGAGCAAGAGCAAGATGGGTCCAACACCTCAGAGCAAACTCCTGAATGAAAATTATAGACTTGGCCCTAGATAGGGCTATGAGGGGGGCGCTTAAAGCATTCCCGTGATGTGAACTACAAAACTGGTTTGCTAAATTGATATCTGATGTGAACTATGTGTACTTTTATTGTCTGGTTGTGACATCTCAATAAACCTTTTTCTGATTTTAAAAGAAAATGATAGACCAGTTACAATGACCACAAAGAGTTGTCCCCCCCCTGTCATGGTCTTACCTTCTTGCTGTTCTCCTTCGTTTGACATGTGCTGGCGGCCATCTTGGTTTCTGGGTTTCTTGTAGCCTCCCACCCTGCGGCTCCTCCTTCCCACTGGGAGGAGCTGGATACCTAGCTCATATATATAGGAGGTCTGTGGCTTCAGTTCCCTGCTTGGTCCTCCTGTGTTCACATGCTACTAAGACTGCTGCTACTTCTGGTTCCTGTTCCTGGCTTCGTCTGACTACCCTGCTGGTTCCTGATCCTGGCTTCGTCTGACTACCCTGCTGGTTCCTGATCCTGGCTTCGTCTGACTACCCTGCTGGTTCCTGTCCCCTGGCTTTGCAAAGACTCTGCATCGGTTTCGCCATCCGTTTGGACTTTTGCTTTATAGCTTGTTTTTCAATAAAGCTTTCTTATTTTCACTTATCTGTTGTTGTACGTCTGGTTCATGGTTCCGTGACATTAGGACCAAGCCATGAATTCTGACGGTACAGGGCCATCCTCGCTACCCACGCTGGTTGCCAGACTTGATCAGCAGGATCACCTGTTGGGTCGGTTCGCCGTGGCGTTGCAAACCCTGCTTGAACGCACGGTACCACAGGCCACGAATTCTGACGGTGCAGGGCCATCCTCACTACCCACGCTGGTTGCCAGACTTGATCAGCAGGATCACCTGTTGGGTCAGTTCGCCGTGGCGTTGCAAACCCTGCTTGAACGCACGGTTCATTTCGCTCCCGTTGCCGATGGGTCGGTTGTCGCTCCTGGGTCCGCTCCTACTGCCGCTCCGGTTGTTGCGCCAGAGTCTACCCCGACACCTGTTGTTGCGCCTGCGGTGTTTCGGGGTATGTCCGGTTCTGCCCCCCTTCCACAGCGCTTTGGGGGAGAGCCAACTCAGTGCCGAGGTTTCCTTAACCAGGTGGGCATTTATTTCGAGTTGCTGCCACATGCCTTTCCTACTGAGAGATCAAAGGTGGGCTTCTTAATCTCGCTGCTCTCGGACAAGGCCTTGGCCTGGGCCAGCCCTTTATGGGAGAACAACAATCCGGTGGTTGCTGAGTTTTCCGGTTTTGTTGCTTCTCTTCGGAAGGTATTCGATGTGCCGGCTCGTGCTGCCTCTGCTGCGAAGCTCCTTATGTCCATCAGACAGGGTTCACGCTCCGTAGCTGAATACGCCATTGAGTTTCGTACCCTGGCAGCAGAGGTGGGCTGGAATAATGAGGCTCTGGTCGCTGCTTTCTCTCATGGTCTCTCGGATGCCTTGAAGGATGAGGTTGCAGCTAAGGACCTACCAGTGGAGCTCGAGTCTCTTATTTCTTTCCTGATATTGATTGACACCAGACTCAGGGAGAGACCTTCCTTTAAGGAGAGTCTGCGGAGGCCTCCTAACAGATTGGCGCCTACCTTTGTTGTCCCACCCGTGCCTCCCTCTCCTCCCACGCCTCCTGGGGATGACTTGTCTGGGGGTGAACCCATGCAGCTGGGGTTTGCTCGCCTGTCCGAGGGGGAGAGGGTACTCCGGAGACGCGAGGGCCGATGCATGTACTGTGGTCTCGGTGGGCATTTTCGGTTGGCATGTCCGAACCGTCCAGGGAAACGCTCGCACCTGAGATCCTGTCGGGGGCAGATCTTGGGTGGAGTCTCCTCGTCCCCGGTTTCCCGTGTTGACAAACCACTGATTACTGTTGTCCTTTCCTGGGTCGGGGGCTCGGTGACGACCCAGGCGTTGGTGGACTCTGGTGCTGGTGGTTTGTTCATTGATAGTGCGTTCGCTGCCGCCAATTCCATTCCTCTGCAGGCTCGAGGTTCTCCTCTGGCTCTTGAGGCGATAGACGGCAGACCCCTTCTGCCGCCACACGTGACTCATGAGACCCTTCCAGTGGGGTTAGCCATTGGTGCCGTCCACAGAGAGTCGGTCTGCTTCCAGGTTATTTCGTCTCCACACTACTCGGTGGTCTTGGGGTACCCCTGGCTCCAGGAGCATAATCCGATTTTCGATTGGAGATCGGCCGAGATCCTCTCGTGGTCACCGCAGTGTGGGGCTAGTTGCATCCATGGGCCTGTCAAGTTGCTGTGTACTTCCTCGGACTCTCTGTTGCCCCCTGAATACGAGGAGTACCGGGATGTATTCGATAAGGTGCGCGCGGTTGCCCTACCTCCGCACCGCCCATACGATTGTGCCATCGAGTTACAATCTGGTGCCGTTCCTCCTCGTGGCAAAGTCTATCCACTGTCGGTAGCGGAGAATGAGGCCATGGAGGAGTACGTGAGGGAGGCGCTTTCACGTGGACACATTCGCAAATCCTCGTCCCCGGCAGGGGCTGGATTTTTCTTTGTGAAAAAGAAGGGCGGTGAGTTGAGGCCTTGCATCGATTACAGGGGTCTCAATCGCATCACGATCAAGAACGCTTACCCGATACCCTTGATTTCCGAGCTGTTCGATCGCCTTAAAGGGGCCACGGTCTTTACCAAACTCGACCTGAGGGCGGCATATAACCTCGTAAGGATCAAGGCGGGCGATGAGTGGAAGACCGCGTTTAACACCAGGACCGGTCATTATGAATCCTTGGTTATGCCCTTTGGGCTGTGCAATGCGCCCGCAGTCTTTCAGGAATTCATCAACGATGTTTTCCGTGACCTGTTGCAGCAGTGTGTGGTGGTCTACCTGGATGACATCTTGGTATATTCTGAGTCCATGGAGACCCACATTCTGGATGTCAAACGAGTGTTGCAACGGTTACGAGAGAACAAGCTGTTCGGTAAGCTTGAGAAATGCGAATTTCACCGATCCCAGGTAACCTTCTTAGGTTACATCATTTCCGCTGAGGGGTTCTCCATGGATCCTGAGAAGGTTTCGGCTGTCTTACAGTGGCCCCAGCCCAGTGGTCTTCGCTCCCTGCAGCGCTTTTTGGGCTTCGCCAATTATTATCGGAAGTTCATCAGGGACTTTTCCATGCTAGCCAAGCCTCTCACGGATCTGACCAGGAAGGGCAGTAATTCCCAGGTCTGGCCGCCCGAGGCCATCCGAGCTTTTGAGGCTCTAAAGTCCGCCTTTGTGTCGGCTCCGATTCTGTCGCATCCCAACCCTGGGTTGCCCTTTGTCCTCGAGGTGGACGCGTCTGAGACGGGAGTAGGCGCCCTTCTGTCTCAGCGTAGAACACCAGAGGGTCCTCTGCTTCCTTGTGGGTTTTACTCCCGGAAACTGTCTTCCGCGGAGTGCAACTACCAGATTGGTGACAGGGAGTTATTGGCCATCGTGCAGGCTCTCAAAGAATGGAGGCACTTGCTCGAGGGTTCGGTGGTTCCGGTCCTCATCCTGACGGACCACAAGAATCTGACCTACCTCTCTGAGGCCAAGAGATTGACACCACGTCAGGCCAGATGGGCTCTGTTCTTGTCACGTTTTAATTACGTGGTCTCCTACCTACCCGGTTCCAAGAACATCAGGGCTGATGCCTTATCACGGCAGTACTCCGACCTGTCCAGGGAGGAGTCGATTCCGACTTCGGTCATACCTCCGAATCAGATCCTGGCTGCCATTCGCACCAGCCTGACCTCTCCCCTGGGTGAGCAGATTTTGGCGGCTCAATCTGGTGCTCCCTCTGGGAGACCCAACGGCAGATGTTTTGTGCCTGAGGAGTTGCGCACTCGGTTGTTGCGAACCTACCATAACTCCAAGACCGCGGGGCATCCTGGAAAGAATCAGCTGTCCTGGGCTGTTTCACGTCTGTTCTGGTGGCCTTCCCTACGTTCCGACATCGCCGCATATGTAGCGGCATGCTCCGTTTGTGCCCAGAGTAAGTCCCCTCGGCACCTTCCGTTGGGCCTTCTGCAACCCTTAGCCACCGGGGAGCGCCCATGGTCACACCTGGGGATGGATTTCATTGTGGACCTCCCTGCATCCCGAGGCCATACGGTCATTCTCATGATTGTGGATCGGTTTTCCAAAATGTGTCACTGTGTTCCTCTCAAGAAGTTACCCTCTGCACAGGAGTTGGCCTCGATTTTTGCCAGGGAGGTCTTCCGGTTGCACGGTTTGCCCAAGGAGATTGTGTCGGATCGGGGGAGTCAGTTTGTGTCCAGGTTCTGGCCCGCCTTTTGCTCCCAGTTGGGGATTCATCTCTCCTTCTCCTCGGCCTACCACCCTCAGTCCAATGGGGCCGCAGAACGTTCCAATCAGGCCTTGGAGCAATTCCTTCGTTGCTATGTCTCCGATCACCAAGACAATTGGGTTGACCTCCTGCCTTGGGCTGAGTTTGCCAGGAACACGGCGGTGAACTCTTCCTCTGGGACGTCTCCCTTCATGGCCAACTATGGGTTCCAACCTGCCGTGTTACCGGAGGTATTCTCTCCCCAGGATATTCCGGCTGTGGAGGATCACCTTTCCGTCCTACGTGCTTCTTGGGTACAGATCCAGAAGTCCCTTGAGGTCTCTGCGCAGCGCCAGAGACTCCAGGCTGATCGCAGACGAGCGCCTGCTCCTTCCTACCAGGCCGGAGACCGTGTATGGTTGTCCACCCGCAACCTCAACCTTCGAGTGCCCACTCCCAAGCTGGCGCCTCGCTTTGTTGGTCCCTTCCGAGTGCTTCGCAGGGTAAACCCGGTAGCCTATGCCCTTGCGCTTCCTCCTGGCATGCGGATCTCCAACGTGTTTCATGTCTCCCTGTTGAAGCCTCTGGTGTGTAATCGTTTCACTTCCACGGTTCCTCGGCCTCGTCCGGTCCGAGTGGGCAATCGTGAGGAGTATGAGGTGAGCAATATCCTGGACTCACGCCTGGTCCGCGGTCGGGTGCAGTTTTTGGTTCATTGGCGTGGTTATGGTCCAGAGGAGCGTTCCTGGGTTCCCTCCGCAGATGTCCATGCTCCTGCCTTGCTCCGAGCCTTCCACGCACGCTTCCCTCAGAAACCGTTCTTTACTCCGCGGAGGAGGGGCCCTTGAGGGGGAGGTACTGTCATGGTCTTACCTTCTTGCTGTTCTCCTTCGTTTGACATGTGCTGGCGGCCATCTTGGTTTCTGGGTTTCTTGTAGCCTCCCACCCTGCGGCTCCTCCTTCCCACTGGGAGGAGCTGGATACCTAGCTCATATATATAGGAGGTCTGTGGCTTCAGTTCCCTGCTTGGTCCTCCTGTGTTCACATGCTACTAAGACTGCTGCTACTTCTGGTTCCTGTTCCTGGCTTCGTCTGACTACCCTGCTGGTTCCTGATCCTGGCTTCGTCTGACTACCCTGCTGGTTCCTGATCCTGGCTTCGTCTGACTACCCTGCTGGTTCCTGTCCCCTGGCTTCGCAAAGACTCTGCATCGGTTTCGCCATCCGTTTGGACTTTTGCTTTATAGCTTGTTTTTCAATAAAGCTTTCTTATTTTCACTTATCTGTTGTTGTACGTCTGGTTCATGGTTCCGTGACACCCCCCCCCCCCCCAATAATTGGAGATACATGGGTTCCAGACCTTCTTAAAGCAGAGCTCCAGGCTTCTTCATAAAAATCTAAAAGTCAACAGCTACAAATACTGTAGCTTCTGACTTTTAATATAAGGAAGTTTACCTGTCCAGGGTTCCCACGATGCCCTCACCCAGGCCAATTTTTCAATCGGCTTCGGGTACAAGCGCCAGCATCAATAGTTAGCCACGCTGTGTCTTGTGAATGTCTTCTGGGATCTGTGTTGTGTCCCAGAAGACTGCGGGGGGGGGGGGGGGAGTAGGGGGGCGAACCATGGCTGAGTTCGCAGCAGCAATCTAAGCTTGAAGTACCTGTCAAAACCAGGTACCTGATCCAAAACAAAAGTGTGAAATACAACACCTTGCTCCTGCGCTCAGACCCCAAGCTCCCCGACCACTCTTTCCACGGGACTCACATTTGGTATCTCAAATGGCTAAGGCCTTGCTGCCCTATAGAGTACTGCAAACAAAAAACAAAGAAAGGGCGCACCTGCCTAGCTCATTATCCTCAATATAGGCTTTATTTATAAAAAGTAACAATGACTACTCACAAACAATGGTATAAACCAGCATATCAAATCCAAACATCAGGAGCAGTCCATGTAAATGTCCACTGTCCTTGACGAATGATGGCTGACGCGTTTCGAGGCTTCGTCTCTTCTCTGTTTTTTGTTTGCAGTACCTGAAGTACCTGAGCCTGAAGTACCTGTCAAAAACCAGGTTCCCCCCCCCCCCCCACCAAAAAAAAAGTGCCAATTGTGGCGATGGAGGGCGCAAGAAAGCAGAACTTCCCTTTTTAAATAAAGCTTTACTTTAATTTTCTTGATCTTGTCCTGCAAGACTGCTGCCAGTTTTTTGTTAAAGCGGTGTTCCAGCCTGTATTTAAAAATACATCCTCCGGGTGCAGGGGCCTTCATCCTTACTAAGGGAAACAGGAAGTTCAAAGCCTGTTTCCTACTGCGCATGCATGAGTCGCACTGCGCTTTCTGATTGGTTACACCCTCCCCCCAAAAGGTGTCAAAAGTGGCGGTGGAGGAGGGGAAGCAGCTTTAATTAGATCGATGCCCGGTTGTTCTGGCTTAAACCTGTGTACAGTCTGAATCACAGATTTCCAGTTTCTTCATGGCAGTTTGTTATTTAGGAGTATATGATGCAGGGTAGAGACAGGAAGAAAGATGCAGAGACATTTAGTAACCCGTCCTGATTATAGAGATGTATACGGTTTTAGGATGAACAATTATAAAATATTACATTTTTATAAACTATCTTTTAGAAATCAGCGATGCACATGAAGCTCTTCTTTTCCTTTTGTTTTTATCTATATGGTTATGAAGTGAGTGTTCAGGGTGAGCCTGTGTCTATTACAGTCACATAACTCCTCCATTGCTTGTGTTATATTACTGTCAGTGAAGGTGTTTCTTTGTAGCGGTGATGCGATGTGATGAGGGTGTATCAGCAGGACGCTACAATGCTTCCCTTGGTGACAAGTGATTACAAACTATTCCTCTGCAGACTGACAGCTAGACACGCCCATTCCTTAAAGCGGCAGCTCCGTGACTGGCTGCCCAGTGCAGAGAAGGGACATGATACGCACACCCTTGTCTAGGAAGCCACGCCCCGGCTCGACCAGGCAATAGATTGTTATTGTAGCAGGCTCCGCCCACCCCGTGCAGTGTGCTCTGGTGAAGTCACGCCCAGTTCCCCAGCATCCAGCCTGGGGGAGTCCGGGGAGAGCCGCTTCGTGTATGCCGGAGATCGGGGCAGGACATGAGGCTCTCTACATGTAGAAATGGCCAATGTAAGGGTAGCTCTCCGGGTGCGACCTCTCAGCAAAAGGTAAGGCGAGCCGAACTGTTATCTGAGCGGAAATCATAGGGATAGAGCTAGAACACAGTACAGCTCACTGCAACCTCTGCACACAAACACTTTCCCTTCTCCTCTGTGTGTACAATGCACACTCCTTATACACAGCACAGCCCCGACACATGTGTCACATGGGTGTCAGGAGTGAAGGATCTCTTCCTTCTAGTGACAATGGATGACAATGTATGGCACGATCGGGGGTCGGATAGTTCTGCGGACAGATGTTCTCTATCTGGTTACCATTACTATGGTGAATTCTGCTCAGAGAGTGAGGATAGCCTGTGTGTGGTTTTCAATGTTTAAGGTGGTACCGAATATACATCACATATACATAAATATATACATCTCATAAGTCACATGTACATCATATATTTACATACATTACATATACATAAAAATACATCCCATATACATAAATATACATCCCATATACATAAATATACATCACATATACATAAATATACATCACATATACATAAATATATACATCACATATACATAAATACATACATCTCATAAGTCACATGTACATCATATATTTACATACATTACATATACATAAATATACATCACATATACATAAATATACATCACATATACATAAATACATACATCTCATAAGTCACATATACATCATATATTTACATAGATCACATATACATAAATATACATCAAATATACATAAATATATACATCACATATACATAAATATACATCACATATATATAAATATATACATCACATATACATAAATATACATCACATATACATAAATATATACATCACATATACATAAATATACATCACATATACATAAATATATACATCTCATAAGTCACATATACATAAATATATACATCACATATACATAAATATACATCACATATACATAAATATATACATCTCATAAGTCACATGTACATCATATATTTACATACATTACATATACATAAATATACATCCCATATACATAAATATACATCACATATACATAAATATACATCTCATAAGTCACATATACATAATATATTTACATAGATCACATATACATAAATATACATCACATATACATAAATATATACATCACATATACATAAATATACATCACATATAAATAAATGTATACATCTCATAAGTCACATATACATCATATATTTACATACTCCGGGTACCCCGGTTTCCTCCCACACTCCAAAGACATGCTGGTAGGTTCATTGGATCCTGTATAAAATTGGCCCTACTATGTATGTATGAATGTGAGTTAGGGACCTTAGATTGTAAGCTCCTTGAGGGCAGGGACTGAGGTGAATGTGTAATGTATATGTAAAGCGCTGCGTAAATTGACAGCGCTATATAAGTACCTGAAATAAATAAATACATCACATATACATAAATATATACATCTCTTAAGTCACATATACATCATATATTTACATACATCACATATACATAAATATATACATCACATATACATAAATATACATCACATATTTTACATACATCACATATACATAAATATATACATCTCATAACAGGGCCTTAAAGTGGCAAAAACTTTAAATAAAGTTAGCAATTTCTTATTGTTGTCTGTGTCCCCGCTATGTTCACGCCCTCTGGTGACCGTTGTCACTAAAACAGAGAGAGCGATGGGAGATTGGACGTTTTATGATTTTCACCAGAACTGGAGTAGCGAGGAAATGATCCAGTGGGGACAACTAAGAGGATGACCTCCTTCATTTTGTAGTAATTTCCTCTCATTTTGTTTGCGTTCCTGGGATCAAAAGTGAAGGGAAATTTCCCCAGTGGGATACAGACAGTAAAACATTATATATGCGATGCAGGAACCCTGTGAATCCACTGCGGGTTCCCACGTCGCATTCAAATCTCAGGCAGTTCACACTGCCATATGGGAATCACTGGGGGTGTCAATACAAAGTTACCGACACCCCCAGATCTGTTCGCATATCGCAGTGTGAACTGACAGTTCGGACATGAATTGGATTGCATTGGTGTGAACTACCATGCGACCCGATTTTGCTACGGACCAAAAAAGGGTCCTGTGCGTGTTCTGTCCGAATCCGATGCAAATTCAGCCATACAATCTGTATGGCTGAATTTGCATTGCACAGACATTGCATGTGATTAACAGAGCAGTGCGCTCCGAAACACATGCAATGTCTGTCATCATTATAGTGTAAACCGGGACTTAAAGTGATACTAAAGTCTCATTGTTTTTTCTATAGGAAAAATAAACATGTTCTACTTACTGGCCCTATGCAGTGGTTTTGAAGAGAGCAGCGCAGATCCTCCTTATCCCGGGTCTCTCACTGGAGTGTTCCTGGGACAGGAAGTGAAGGGAAATTTCCCCAGTGTGATACAGGCAGTAAAAAAATGTAAAGCGATTGTAAAGTCTCTTTTTTTTTTTTCTATAAAAATAACTAACATGTTATACTTACCTCCTCTGTGCAGTTGGTTTTGCACAGAGCAGCCCAGATCCTCCTCTTCTCGGGTCCCTCTTCTGTGTTCCTGGCCCCTCCCTCCAGTTGAGTGCCCCTACAGCAAGTAGATTGCTATACGGGTACCCTAGCCGAGCTACAGCTCTGTGTGTCTGTGTGTGGTTTGGCTCCACCCCCCTCTCTCTCTCCCCATTGGCTAACTGACTTTGATTGACTGCAGCGTCTCAGCCAATCTAGGGGGAGAGTCCCAAGCGGCCGAGGCACTCGTGCACATTGCTGGATCGAGATGGGGCTCAGGTAGGTATTAAGGGGCTTGGGGGGGGAGGCTGAAGATTTTTTTTATTAAAGATTTTTTATCTGAAAGTGATTGTAAAGTCTTGTTTAAAAAAAAAAAAAAAAAGAACAAACATGTTATACTTACCTGCCTTGTGAAGTGGTTTTGCACAGGGCAGCCGGGATCCTCCCCCTCTTGGGCTCTCCTGGCCCCTCCCTCCTGTTGAGTGCCCCCACAGCAAGCAGATTGCTATGGGGGCACCCGAGCTGAGTCACAGCTCCTTGTGTCCATTCAGACACAGAGCTGTACTTCCATTCCATCCTGTCCCCTCTCTCTCCTGATTGGCTAACTGACTTTGATTGACAGCAGCAGGGGAGGCCAATGGCTCCAATTCTGTGTCTCAGCCAGTCAGGAGGGAGAGTCCTGGGTGGCCAAGGGACTTGTGGACATCGCTGGACAGAGAGGGGGCTCAGGTAAGTATTAGGGGATGCTGGGGAGGCTGCTGCACACAGATGGCTTTTTATCTTAATGAATAGAATGCATTAGGGCTCTTTCACACGGGTGGTCCGATCAGATCCGCCTGTCAGTTTTTTAGGCGGATCTGATCGGATCCTCCATGCAGCTCTATGGGGCAGCGGGTGTCAGCGGAGGTCACCTCCGCTGACACCCGCTGCCATCCGCATCCGATCCTGTGCTGAAATCTGGACGGATGGAAACCCTATTTTTCCATCCGTTCAGTAATCGGAGCAGAGCGGATCTGATGAGAGCGGACAAGCGGTCCGCTCTCCTCCGATCCCCCATAGAGGGCAGCGGGTGCTGAGACACCTCCGTCTCCGCTCTGCAAGGGGAGACGGAGCTGTCATCCGCCCGGCTCAGCGGGGATCGCGGATCGATCCCCGCTGAGCAACACGGATCCGCCTGCGGAGGCGGACCGTGTGAGAGAAGCCTTAAGAAGAAAAACCTTCTGCCTTTAGAACCACCTTAACTAACGTTTTTTTAATCCTTTCCTACTCAATTTCCTACTACTTTCCTATTCAAAACTAAAATAAGGAAACATTTTTGACACAGCTGTACACACGCTTTGGTGGCATTAAGTTGCATGCTAAGGAGAATTGAGAAGGGCTCAAAGCTAAAGGCAAAACCTTTTTTTTTTATTTTTTTTTATAGTTTTGGATAAAGTGGAGAGGGATTAGAACACCGGTATGATTTTAACCTCTGCCTGTGTCCCTGTTAGAGAGAATGACCTTCTGTATTTGTCACGTTTCTTGGGAGATAAAAAATCCCAAATTGTCATCAGAACGGGAAGTAAAGGGGAAATATTTCCAATGGGACACCGATGGCAACAAAAGAAATGATAGGGGTTATACACCCTCTAAGGCTGCATTCATGCCTGAGCATAGTGGGAACGTGAGCAGAAACACATATTTCTTCTTGTGTTTTTTTTAGAAACACTCCAAAACCTATAAAATGCTTGCAGTGCCATTATTTGTAAATAGCACCTCAAACATGGGTGCGTTTTTGCCACACGTTTTTCTCATGGGAGCGCACATCACCAAATGTGCCAGGCTCAGTGCAAACAAAATGGTACTTGAGCTTCCATTGGGCATTTGGCACATGACAGGCAGCCCATTCAAGTCAGTGGGCTGTGGTGCCAAAAACACGTGATACAAAACGCTTTGGGGCTGATTTACTAAAACTGGAGCGTGCATAATCTGGCAGAGCTGTGCATGGTAGCCAGTCAGATTCTAACTTCAGCCTTTTTAATTAAAATGGTTCTAAAGGCAGAAGATTTTTTTATCTTAATGCATTAAGATAAAAAAAAAAACCTTCTGTGTGCAGCAGCCCCTCTAATACTTACCTAAGCCTCATCTCCATCCAGTGATGTTACACAAGAAGCTCCGCTGTCCGGGACCCTCCCTCCTAATTGTCTCCCGCTGCTGTCAATTAAAGTCAGTAAGCCAATGAGGAGACAGAGGGGCAGGGCCAGGCTGCGGCTCTATGTCTGAATGGACACACAGAGCAGCGGCTGTTTCCCCTTTAGCAAGCTGATCAGAAACAATAAACTACAAAAAAGTATGAGAATTTTCGTACGAATTTACGTTCATTGGTTCCGACTTGCTGTGAAACGAGGAGAATCGGACAATCATTCGCCCGATTTTCTTATAGTGTGTACCCCACTTTAGCCCACGTTCACATTGGTCCAATTTGACATGTCAAATCGGAGTCAATTGTAGGCAATGGCACAGTCTAAATCGGTGTGACACACACTTTGCCAATTCCCAAAAGTAGTTTCTGTTTTGCTTAGCGAGGGATCGATCCGCCGATCTCTGCTGAGCAGGCGGATGACAGCTCCGTCTCCGCTCATTGTGCAGAGAGGGAGCTGTCAGATCCCCGCTCTCCTCTATGGAAGATCGTATGAGAACGGACCGCCTGTTCATTTTCATCTGATCCTATCCGATCCTCCAGACGGATGGAAAATAGGTTTCCATCCGTTCGGATTTCACTGACAGGATCAGATCGGATAGCAGCGGGTGTCAGTGGAGATGTCTCCGCTGACATCCGCCGCCCCATAGGGCTGCATGGAGCCTCCGATCCAGGCTACCTGAAAAACTGACAGGCAGATCGGATCAGAAAGCCGTGTGATAGGGGCCTTAAGGCTCCATTCACACCAGAGTGAATCGTTTCCAGGCGTTTTTTTGGGGCTTTTTTCAGGCATTTTTTTTGGCTTCTCTCTGGGGTTTTTTGCAAGTGTTTAGAGGCAGGCATTGACATCTAACAAAAATGATTGTAATCTGCCAAAGAAGACTTTGAGCTTCATGCGACAAAACGCTCATATGTGAACAGGGGCTATTAAAATGAATGAGATTTTGCTTATTTGGCGTTTTGAGACTTCAGAGGTGTAAACAGGGCCTAAAGCCCCGTACACACGTACCGATCGTCGGCGAACGATCGGCCGTCTTTTGTCCAGGGCTGTCGGTGTCTGTTGAAAAGTGCAAAAGACTGCACAAGAATTTTGTCCGCCGACTACAGCCGACTGCAGAAGTGATGTCATGTAATGGTTAACTTTCCCTGTGTTTTTCCTTTTCTGAGCATGCCCAGTCTTGCAAATCTGCGGTCTGTCGGCCGAAATCTGTACTGACTGGCGAACAATCGGCCGCTCTGGTCTCGGCATACAAAAATTTTAATGCTTGCATGACAGATTCTTTTTGGCCGAATGTGCGCTGTCGGCTGTCGGAGGCATCATACTAACAAGCTTACAATCGGCAGATCGGTCGTCGGCCGAAGCTTTTCGGCCGACGATCCGTACGTGTGTACGGGGCTTAAGGCCCCTTTCACACACTTCGTCTGTCGGACAGATTCTGTTTTTCTCAGCGGGGGATCGAGCCGCCGATCCCCCGCTGAGCAGGAGGATGACAGCTGTGTCTCTGCGCTGTGTGCGGAGACACAGCTGTCAGTTCCCCATGCATCTCTATGGGGGAAATCGGATGGGAACGGACCGTCGGTCTGTTCTCATCCGATCCGCTGGACGGATGGAAAATAGGGTTTCCATCCGTCCAGATTTGACGGATCGGGTCGGATGTCAGCGGACATGTCTCCGCTGCCATCCGATGCCCCATAGGAATGCATAGGGGGACCGTTCAGATCCGCCAAAAAAACGGACAGGCAGATCTGAACGGTCTGCCTGTGTGAAAGGGGCCTTAGTATATTAGCTTTGTTGAAAGTGCTGTAATTGCATTTCACCTGTGCTAGATCCCCCGAGAGGATCCCAGGTAGGGTTGCCACCTCATCCCTTTAATCCAGGACACAAATTAATTGCACAGGTCCTTTTGCTGATTACGTTCATCAGAGCAGCCTCAGAACCTGTGTAATTATTATGTGTCCTAAAGGGATGAGACGGTGTCAGTCCAATCTCTAATGCTGTGTGTGAATGAATTGAATTGCTATGCACCTTTGGTGTTTTTTTGAGCCTCGGCAATAAAGATTTCATTATGAGATCAGCAAAATGTTACACAATCATCATGGATCTCACTCGGATTCCCCTGTAATATGCAGCAGCAGTACGCACATACAGTAGAATGGTCTTTTTTATGATAGACGGTAAAATGTGTGCATCCAAGCTTTACTCTTCCTGTAAAATATAATAGATCCTGCATACGTTGAGTCGGAGAATGAGACATACTTCCTTAAATCCATTTCCTGTTCTATTCCCAGTTCCCCTTGTCTGGCTTTTATATTGCTGTGTGAGAGGAGCTGCTTTGTAACCATAAAGAGTGCCGGGTGCCTGGGACGGCTTTAGAAATGAAGGAGGGGGTATCTACAAAACTAAGCAACATAGTTTGCTTTCCAAACAAAGCTGCGTACTTGTTTTCATTTCTAATTTATTTTACCCAGAATTCCTTATCTGGACATGCTACAGCCCATATCAAGTATAAAGAAGAGTCTAGATAGTGTTTAGTTGCTGCGCTTATCCTGTGTTTTTTTTTTTTGTTTTTTTTTGGGGGGGGGTTCGTTAATTTACACAGCTTATGAAGCTTCGTAGTGGACAGTAATATTCCATTTTATTTACAGTTAAAGCCCATCCCTGGGGCAAGGAAAAAATCTCCCTACTGTGGGTCTGCCCCTGCAATCAAAGGGTTAAATGGTCATTGCAACCATCTAGACCTAAATGAGCAGTTAACCCTTGCAGTGCAGGGGTGGCCCACTGCAAGGGAGCATTTTTTTTTTTGTTGTTGTTTAGTTCAGCTTTAACCAGTTCTGGACCGGAAGGATTTGCCCCCTAATGACCAGGCCATTTTTTGCGATTCGGCACTGCATTAATTTAATGGAAAATTGCGCAGTAGTGCGACACTGTATCGAAATAAAATTGATGTCCCTTTTTCCCCCACAAATAGAGCTTTGTTTTGGTGGTATTTGAGCACCTGTGCGATTTTTTATTTTTGGCGCTATAAACAAAAAAAGAGCGACAATTCTGAAAAAAAAAAACAATATCTTTCACATTCTGCTGTATAAGATTCCTAAATAAAAAAATGTAATCAAAATTTTTCATCCTTTTAGGGCAATTTGTATTCTGCTACATATTTTTTGTAAAACAAAAATTACAGTAAGCGTATTTTGATTGGTTTACACAAAAGTTATCACGTCTACAAACTAGGGGAAAGATTTATGTCATTTGCATTCAGTTATTTTTTTTTTTACTAGTAATGGCAGCGATCTGGGATTTTTAGCAGGACTGCGACATTGCGGCAGACAGATCGGACGCCTAACTGACATTTTTCGGGGACCAGTGACATTATCACAGTAATCAGTGCTAAAAATATGCAGTTACTGTACTAATGACACTGGCAGGCAAGGGGTTAACACAATGGGCGATCAAAGTGTTAAATGTGTGCCTAGGGGGTGCTTTCTTTACTGTGTGGTGAATGGACTCACTAGATGAACATAGAGATCCATGTTCCTAAACAGCAGGAACACAAGATCCCTGTGTTCATCTGTGACAGAATGGCGGTCTGCCTTGTTTACATAGGCAGCCTGCCGTTCTGTCTCTATGGGGAGCGATCGTGGGTAGCCGGTTTTCTGCCGAAAACTCCAACTTGCCGAGATCTCCATTGACGTTATTTCCGGTGAGTGTACACCAGGAATAATTGGAGATTTCGACCACTTGCTGTTTTCACACAACAACGACAGCCTGTACACTCCAGTAGATGCTATAATTAGTGCAGATTGTTAGTCCGCCCGCTAGTAACCAAAAACATGGCTGCGGCGGCAACTAGTGGGCGCTCTAACAATCTGCACTAATTATTGCATCTACCGGTTTGTATAGGCTGCCAGTGTTGTGTGAAAAACAGCAAGTGGTCGAAATCTCCAAATATTCCTGGTGTATACTCACCGGAAGTAACGTCAATGGAGATATCGGCAAGTTGGAGTTTTCGGCAGAACAATGACATGGAGACAGAACATAGAGAAAGAACCCGCTGTTTGGCTCCCCCTCTGGCCAGTCAACGTGTGGGCGTGTCTCCGGCGTTGCGCGTGTGCCCCCACTGGCTATCACATGAAATGACGTACAGGTACGTAGTTTCATATAATAGAGCCTACCTGCCGCAGTATATGTGCAGCGGCTGGTCGAGAAGTGGTTAACCTAAACCATCTTGAAGTTTGTGAAGATACCCATGCATTTTACTCCTTTGAATGGGATAGTAGGCAGGAGTTCCTACAATCACTTTTACCTTCACTTGAATCAAATAAATAGATAAATAAATAAAACAGACACACAATACTTGGAAATTAATTGGCTGCGTCCGTTTATTATTGGTTTAAAATTTTTATTATCATTGAAACAACGACATTAAAACACTTAAACAACCCAGCCACCACGGCTCAGGCTGTAGCAATAAATAAATTAGCGGATTTTATAACTCCCAATAAACATACCAATTGTCCCCCTTTGCATAACTTACAAAGGTGACCCACCACATAATAACAGCCGCAACATGTAGGGAGGGAGGGATGGGGAACACCACAGCTTGTGCCTTCTGAGGCGAATATGCCCCGCTGAAAATGGAACCCTCTTTTATAGGCCCCCCAGGCTATTCTGGAATCTTCCCCAGAGGTCACAAGTCCCTGCAGGTAAGTCCAGTCACCAGCCAATACAGGTGACCTCCTCAGCCTACACTAGACTACCTCAGGCAGCTCTTCCCGCCCTTTTTCCCTGAGGAAAAAGTAAGGGATAAAGCCTGCCTTATTGCGCCAAAGGGAGAACTTGAAACCTCCCTTCACGCCACTTCTCTCATGAGGAAAAGGGGGCATAGAAACTGCCTTCCCCTTTTCCTATCATTGCGTGACACAAAATGACTTGGCCCTGTGAGTATACACTGCTGTGTCACAGAATTTACAGAACCTGCCCTCCAAACCAGAGGTGATGAGAGGAGGTGTTTCAGAAGATGGAAGTTCAGCCCCCCACCTCCTTCCCCCCGCTGACGGGCCATCCACAAAGCACAGTGCGCTTCACGCATGCGCAGTAGGAAACTGGCGGTTTCCCTTACAAAGAATGGTGGCAACAGCAGCTGAGAGCCGATTGAAAAATTGGCTGGGGTGCTGAAATCACAGGATCCCTGGACAGGTAAGTAGCTGCTGAATTTTCATTTTTTGGTGGGGGGGGGGGGCTGGAGCTCCTCTTTAAGGTTTGAACATGCACTACAGACACAGATTAAGAGCCCATTCACATTAGCGCGACTTGTCAGACGACTTGTCAGCCTGACAAGTCACGCTCGGTCGCGGTCCATTTATTAGCACAGGACCCGTTCTAATAGGAGCGACACAAGTCGCTCCGACTTAATAAAAGGGTCCTGTACTACTTTGGGGCGACCTGGAGGCGACTTGCATAGACTTCCATTATGTGAAGTCTCTGCAAGTCGCGCCGAAGTCGCAGTGCACAGCGGTGCACACGACTTCACAGGTCGCCCCCCCCAAAGTCGTGTCGCGCTAGTCTGAATGGGCTCTTGCTGTTGTGATTTTGAATTCTTTATAAATAAAACCACGTTTTATGAACAGACAAAATGTTTTGCTCTTTGACAAACAGAAGTGCAACTTTAAAGTATATAAAAAAACAAAAAACTGTAAACTCTATTGGTTGTAATGTCATTGCACATATTACCTGAAAATATTAACAACATTAAATATTAAGAAAAAAAAGGAAAGACCTTTTTCTTAACTTATTTTCTTTCAGCAGCTTAGTAGATGCCACCTATAATCCACTTTCTGCATACTGACCTACCTATACTTTGGCTTGAAGAAGTGGTTGTACCGGGATGATACCTGCAGCTGCAGGCATCTCTCTGGTGCCATTTTTTTTTTTTCGATCGGCTGTTAACCCAGCGAGTGGGAGAAGATGTCCCGTAGAGCCCATTCAGACTAGCGCGACACGACTTTGGGGGGCGACCTTTGAAGTCGCGTGCACCGCTGTGCACTGCGTTTTCGGCACGACTTGCAGAGACTTCACATAATGGAAGTCTATGCAAGTCGCTCCGAGGTCGCCCCAAAGTAGTACAGGACTTGTGTCGCTCCTATTAGAACGGGTCCTGTGCTAATCAATGGACCGCGACTTGTCAGGCTGACAAGTCGCCTGACAAGTCGCGCTAATGTGAATGGGCTCTTAATCAATCTCACAAAGCCTTGTTTATTTTTTCCCAATAGTGTAGCACATTTAGTATTTGTCTTGTGGAATGAAGGCAAGTTTAATATGTTTCTAAGGTGGGAAGCTCGTACTTATTCATGTATGATCATTATGAGTTGAAGCTTGCTTGCAGAGTCTGGTCTCTATACACGTGCAGGAAATGTAGTGCTGTGTATAGCGGGTGCAGCTTGTGACTCTAGCTTTGTGTGTGCTAACTCCTTGTCCTTTGTTTTTATTAGCAACGGGGTTTGTGAGGCAACACTAGCAAACAAGTAACAAAATGCAAAAAGAATCTTGCGAGCTACTATGCGTGTTCACAAGTCGGTGTAAGAGCCAGCTGCTGACACTGTTCACAGTCTCATATACATGTGCTCAACACAATCGGATCAACAAAGTGCCGAACTACGCCATCCATCCAAACAAATAATATATACTGTGGGTACGTGCAATGAATATACACTGAACAAATTATAAACACCACACTTTTTTTTTTTGCCCCCATTTTTCATGAGCTGAACTCAAAGATCAAAGACTTTTTCTATGTACACAGAAGGCCTATTTCTCTCAAATATTGTTCACAAATCTGGCTAAATCTGTGTTAGTGAGCGCTTCTCCTTTGCCGAGATAATCCATCCACCTCACAGGTGTGGCATCTCAAGATGCTGATTATTGCAAAGGTGTGCCTTAGGCTGGCCACAATGAAAGGCCACTCTAAAATGTGCAGTTTTATCACACAGCACAATGCCATAGATGTTGCAAGTTTTGAGGGAGCGTGCAATTGGCATGCTGACTGCAGAAATGTCCACCAGAGCTGTTGCCCATGAATTGAATGTTCATTTCTCTACCATAAGCCGTCTCCAAAGGCAATTCAGAGAATTTGGCAGTACATCCAACCGGCCTTACAACCGCAGACCATGTGTAATCACACCAGCCCAGGACCTCCACATCCAGCATCTTCACCTCCAAGATCGTCTGAGACCAGCCACCCGGACAGCTGCTGCAACTATCTGTTTGCATTACCAAAGAATTTTTGCACAAACTGTCATAAATCATCTCAGGGAAGCTCATATGCATGCTCAACATCCTCATCGGGGTTTCAACCTGACTGCAGTTCATCGTCTGCTGCACAGAGAAGGGTTTTAACCTTCATGCATAGAATGCATAAAGGTAAAAAAAAACTTGAGCCTTTACAACCTCTTTATTGCATTCTATGCATTAAGGTAAAATACCTTTTGTGTTACCGAATCCCCCCTACTTGTACCTAACTGAGCCCATTCACAATCCAGCGCTGTGTATGAGAGCCAAGGCTATCGCAGCTCTGTTCTTCCTCTCTGAGCAGATTGATAGCAGCAGGAGTCATTGGCTGCCACTGCTGTCAATCAAAGGCTGTGATAAGAAGAGGGAGAAGGGGCCAAGCCACCTGGTCTCTGTCAATAGACGCAGACATGGCAGCTCAGGAGTGAGCCCGCACAAGTGCCCCCATAGAAAGTGGCTCCCTATGGGGCACTTGCCGAAGAGGAGGAGCCAGGCATGCCGGCGGGGAACCCCAGAAGAAGGGGATCAGAACTGCTCTGTACAAAACTATTGCACAGAGCAAGTATAAGTATAACATGTTTATTATTTTATTACATAAAAAAAAGAGGAGGAGCCAGGTGCGCCGATAGGGGGACCCCAGAAGCAAAGGATCAGGACTGCTCTGTGCAAAACCATTGCAAAGACCAAGTAAGTATAACATGTTTATTATTTTATATAAAATATAAATAAAAGAACTTCTTAGCCCCCGTTCACACTGGGGCGACCTGGTCGCCTGACAGGTCGCCGTAGTTCGCCTTCCATAGAGAAGCTGCGGACCCGTTCTAATAGGAGCGACACAAGTCGCTCCGACTTAGAAAAAGGGTCCGGAGCTTCTTTGGGGCGACCCAGAGCGACCTGCATAGACTTCAATGTTATGAAGTCCATGCCGGCCGCTCCAAGGTCGCGGGGCGAGCAGCGCGCGGCGACCTATGAGGTCGCCCGGCAAAGTAACGTCGCCCCAGTGTGAACGGGGCCTAAAATTATTATTATTTTTTTTTAAGTAACAAACATGTTATACTTACCTTCTCTGTCCCTCTTCACTGCTCCTGGCCCCTTCCTCCTGTCAAGTGCCCCCACAGCAAGCAGCTTTTTATGGTGGGCACCTGAGCCAAACTGCAGCTCCGTGTTTCCAATCAGACACAGAGATGTGATTCGGCCCTGCCTCCTCTCTCTTCTGATTGGCTAACTGACATTGATTGACAGCCGTGGGAGCCAATGGCGCTGTGTCTGTGTCTCAGCCAATCAGGAGGGAGAGTCCTGGACGGCCCAGGAATTTGTGGACATCACTGAACAGAGATGGGGCTCATTTAAGTATTAGGGGGTGCTGGGGATGCTGCTGCACACAGGAGGCTTTTTATTTTAATGCATTTAATTTTTAGTCGCAATAAGCATGCAGTTAGGTTCTAAAGCAAAACTGCACCTTTGGTGAAGATACACTTATCTTGTTGCCCTTTTTCTCAGTGTTATGGAAATGCAGAACACAGACACAGGCTCTGCAAAATAGAAAATGTAACAAGTGCCTGTGCATTGCCAACACCTCACTGGAATCATTTTTTTACATTTTTTTAAGTGCTCTGTTGAGGAGCTTTGGTGATATATCAGCAGGGGGAATCTGCACCGCACAGTGTGATTGGGGTGCCCAGGCACATCCGGCACACCCCTGTGCACACCTATGCCTGTACGCATGGACCCTAAAAGCGTTCCTATGTTAAAATGTGTATAGCCTAAAACTGCATCACGTATTGACAATTCTGGATGAAGTCCATCTCTGTCATTATTCGCTTTCCTTTTACAGACTGTAAGGCCGCACAAGCAGTGTGACACTTCTCTGACTCCTTCCACACTATCTCATTGTTCATGAATTGACCAGCTGCGCAGCCATGAAGAACATCTGAGGGACCTGAGAAATAAATGGAGAGTTTGTGCAGACCACATATAAAAAAAAAAAAAAAAAAAACTCCTCTGCCCATAATACTGGTAGAGTTGCATATTCAAGTCATGCGCTTCATGACTTAATAGCTTTACAAATTTGTTTTATCTTCTAGGATACCCTGGGGAAATGTTTACTGCGACCATAACTAAAGTGAATCTTGTGACTCCAAATCGTTCGCTTTTATCAGATTTAACTGACTGCTGGTTTTAAAGATGAAGTGCTTTGTTATCATTGTAAGATGCTTAGCTGTCAAGTCTAACTGCTAACTGGTAATTCTTTAGACTTTGCCATATTTTAGGTTTTTAAGCCTGGGTTCACACTACTGCGATGCAGGAACCAGCACGATTCTAGTGCGATTCCCCCATCGCATCTCCCACAGTTCACTCTGCTCTCTGCAAACCGATGCGGGTGTCAATACAAAGTTAATGACACCCCCAGTTTGGTTTCCAGATCGCAGTGTGAACTGGGAATTCGGACTGGAATCGGATCGCATAGGTGTGAACGCCCAAGCGATCGATTCCAGTGTGGGGAAAGAAAAAGGTTCCTGCACTTTTTTTGTGTGAATCCACTGCGAGTTCAGCCATACAACTGTATGGCTGAATCTGTATTGCACAGACATCGCATGTGATCTGCACCAGGGGCAAGACCACCTGTCTCATCCACGAGGCTGACAGGCAAGGCCTGGCTGACATTGAAGCCATGTTTACTATTTCTTCACTAACAGATGTGCCTGCTGGGGGCGCTGTATATACTGTATATACAAACCACAATTTGTCACAGCATGGCAGGTGTGCTAATTATTGTTCTCTGGGTACTCAAGACTGAGCCCCCCCCCCTGGAAAAAAAATGATCTATGGCCATGATCTGCACAGCAATGTGGTGCCAATCACATGCGATGTCTGTGTTCGCAATACTGTGAATCCAGGCTAACAAGAGTATTTTTAATTTATGAAAGGTGTTTGAACCTCTTGACTTGCACCACTGGCGTCCTAAGTACATTTCCCAACAGCTTGAGTGCTGTGTGTTTTCCTGGTAGATTTGTAGACCTCAGAGTGGTCCAGTTTCTACCCACGATCAAAAATCATACTGAAAGGTTAAAGTGGTTATAAAGGCTGAAGGTTTTTACGCAGGAAGGTAAAAAACCTTCTTTGTGCAGCAGACCCCCCCCCCCACCCAATACTTACCTGAGCCCCATCTCAATCCAGGGATGTGCACGAGAGCCTCGGCTTCTCAGAGGCTCACACACCCAAGGAGAGAGAAGGGACGGGCTGATCCACGACTCTGTGTCTGAATAGACATGCAGAGCATCGGCTCGGGAGTGAGCCTGCTCGGGTGCCCCCATAGCAAGCTGTTTGCTCTGGGGTCACTGGGTGAAGAGGGAGGAGCCAGTAGCGCTGGTGGGGGGACTCCCAAAGTGTTGGATTGGGGCTGCTCTGTGAAAAACCATGCGGGTAAGTATACCATGTTTGTTATTTAAAAAGACAAAAAAAAAAAAGACCTTGCATTTAGTATCAATTTAATTGGCTTCTACACAAAACTGGGCCTACTGTTCTAGGCTCCATTCACATGGCAGCAAGGATTGATCAAGCGAAAATATACCGACAGTCACATTTGGGAGGAGTCGATTACTAGATAAATTCCTCTGAAATAGGAACGGCCATACATGGATGGAAATTTGGCAAGTTCCCGCTGAACTGGCGGAATGTAGATCCATGTACTGTATGGCTGGCTTTAAAACACCAGTCAGGGTTTTTAATGCTGTCTGTGTCCCCAATGAGTAGATTCACCCTCAGTTTGTTCTGGTGGCCCTTGTCAGAGGGACAGAAAGTGAGGGAAAATCCAAAATTTTAGAGTTGTCACCAGAAAGTGAGGTGAGGGAAAATCTTCCAGTGGGAAAGTGTAACACAGACATCAAAAAATAAACTGAATGGTTTAGCTTTTTCCTACGCTATCTAAAAATAAAGAAAAGACGTCTGTACATACATTTAAATGATGCCTACCATAAATCACACAGTAAATTTTCATGCTTTTTCTATGCGGTAACATGACGGTAAAAGGCTCTGTTTACTCCGTGTAATGCGTGGCTGGTAGAAGGGAACTCTTCTTGCCGTCCACATGATGAGAAAGACATAAAAAGAAAGGGTTTACTTTGCTTTATGCCAAATCAGGGCTTCACAAATTTGCTTTGAATGTAGGAGCCAGCTAAAAAAAGTTAGGAGCCAGTTGTTTTTTTTAACTAAAAAACAAAATAGATTTATTTGGGGGGGATGGGCGGCTGTGTTATTTGGTTGCGGTTCTGCTGGTTGGGACGGCTTTTTCATTGGTTGGTTTTAGGTGATACGTGTCCTTTTGGGGCTCGTGGGATGTGGGGATTTGACACTTGAGGTTATTTTGGCTGGAGTTTTTGGTGTGTGTGGCATGCTGTGTGGCCTGGACTCTGCTCACCTCCCTGCTTGTCTCCGGCAGCGTCGGCGGGGAAGGGTGGGCCATGGTGCGTGTGTATTGGCTGATGCCGAGGGGGAGCCTTTCCTCACAACGGGTCTGCTGGGAGAGGAGCGGAGAGTGCACAGGGGTGCAAGTGTGAGGTGTGGAAAGGAAAAACTGTGGGTGTTGGAACTGAGTCAGCTGCCCTGCACCCAGAACTACATGTCCAGGGTGGTGGTGGTTGCTCGTGCCTGGGGCTGACAGGGGGCCCAGGTGTTGGGATGCGTCTTCTGGTCAAGCTCTGATGTAACGTGTATCGCAATTGATGTTTTCATGTGTTTTTCATGTGTCGTGGCTGGGGGCACTGACAACGCGGACCAGGAAGTGACATCATACACGTCGCTTCTGTGTCAGGAACACATCCACTCTCCCCCCCCTCCCCCGTACCTAGCGGCACCTGCTATGTCTGTCCCGGGCCCGCGGATGGGAAAGTGGGGCCCGGGATACATGGGGGGGGGGCACTTTGCCAGGGTGTGTGGAAGCATTTGGGGGGCAGTCAATGCTTCCACCTGACAAGTAATCCCTGCTGCTTGCCAATGCTCCCACCTGACAAGTAATCTCTGCTGCTTGCCAATGCTTCCACCTGACAAGTAATCCCTGCTGCTTGCCGATGCTTCCACCTGACAAGTAATCCCTGCTGCTTCCCAATGCTCCCACCTGACAAGTAATCCCTGCTGCTTGCCAATGCTTCCACCTGACAAGTAATCCCTGATGCTTGCCAATGCTTCCACCTGACAAGGAATCCCTGCTGCTTGCCAAAGCTTCCACCTGACAAGTAATCCCTGCTGCTTCCCAATGCTCCCACCTGACAAGTAATCCCTGCTGCTTGCCAATGCTTCCACCTGACAAGTAATCCCTGATGCTTGCCAATGCTCCCACCTGACAAGTAATCCCTGATGCTTGCCAATGCTTCCACCTGACAAGGAATCCCTGCTGCTTGCCAATGCTTCCACCTGACAAGTAATCCCTACTGTTTGCCAAAGCTTCCACCTGACAAGGAATCCCTGCTGCTTGCCAAAGCTTCCACCTGACAAGTAATCCCTGATGCTTGCCAATGCTTCCACCTGACAAGTAATCCCTGCTGCTTGCCAATGCTTCCACCTGACAAGTAATCCCTACTGTTTGCCAATGCTTCCACCTGACAAGGAATCCCTGCTGCTTGCCAAAGCTTCCACCTGACAAGTAATCCCTGATGCTTGCCAATGCTTCCACCTGACAAGGAATCCCTGCTGCTTGCCAATGCTTCCACCTGACAAGTAATCCCTACTGTTTGCCCCCAGAAGGGCTAAAAGTTACAACAAAAACCAACTGCCCAGCGCACAGAACTCCATGACGTGGGCATCAGGTAATATAAATTGTGCATCCCTGCAGTCAATAGGCTGACAAAAGCCCAGGTGCCAGTTTGCAATTTCTAGACGCCGTGGCGACCTGGAACTGGGGATTATTCAAGCCTTGTGCTAAAATGTATGCAGGGAAAAAGGAAGCACTGAAGGAGGAAGTATTAAAAAGGTTGGGCATTGTGTAGCCTAAACTTCTACTTTAGAGAAAAACTGTGGTCAGGCAAGTATTTACATGTTCCTAAACACTAAATTACCTTTACAACAAGCCCGGACTCGGGTAGCTACAGGCACTGTGTAGCAGTTCATCCTCAAATTTACTGAAGAAGTACTCAGTGTATAGCAATAGTATCCTTTTTCACAAAATCTCTCCCTTTTATCCCTACAAAGCAGTCATTTAGGTCCAGTTCAGCATGAGTTAATGTAACAGATTGTGAAGAAACCACTGCTAGGTAGATGACCGCTACGCATATGAAAATATCTGGGAGTGGGATTTAGTTTAGGCTTAAGCCCCGTACACACGTACCGATCGTCGGCCGACGGAACGTCCTACAAATGTTCGCGGCTGGTGTGTTTGTTGTTTGTCTGTTGAAAAGTGCTCCAAACTTGCCCAGGACATTTGTCTTCCGACAGAAAATGACGTCACTACGTTCCACGCACGTTCGCCGCTACAAAAGAGGAAGTGAGTGTTTGGCCGTGACCCTTCTGGGCATCTCGCGCTGATTTCGGTAGCATTTGTTTGGTTGACGACATTTCGCTATTTTCCGAGACATCGTTCGAGAATTTATTATGGCGACCGTGAATTCGTCCGTTGCTGTCGTTAGTGTTGGAGTTTTGGCTCTGAGACGACGTACGAGCAATAGGAAGAAGAAGCGGACCTCCTGGACGAAAAATTGGTTGCTTAACCGTGATCAATTTTCTCATATGTCCTTGCTGAGGGAGCTCCAGGAAAATAATCCTGATGACTTCAGGAATTATTTGAGGATGACGGATCCCATCTTTTACCGTCTTCTTGCCCTGGTGTCCCCCTATATTCTGAAGCAGGATACTTGTATGCGGCTTGCAATTACTCCTGAGCAAAGGTTAATTGCGACGTTGAGGTATCTTGCAACAGGGAGAAGCCTGCAGGATCTGAAGTTCACCACAGGCATCTCCCCCCAAGCACTGGGAGTCATCATCCCTGAGACCTGCTCTGCCATCATCAAGGTCTTGCAGAAGGACTATATCAAGGTATGTTTGATTTTTTACATTACATTACATGTATTACTAGTTTCACCCGAATTATGATGTTTTTGGATGTACAGCAATTGACACAGGCCATTATTTGTAAACTACCCTCTGTCCGCATGCACATAGTAGTAAAGATGTAGATTATCTTTAACCATTTGTAAAATTACCCACTAACCACCCCACCATTCTCTCCTATGTGTCCCTAAACGCATTGCCTGTTAACAGTATTTTGAATTTGGGTCATTTTATTGCTTTCCCTCAAACAATTATTCCTTGGCCAATGTTTTAGTACCTAGTTAATGATTTATCTAAAATACATCAGTCCATCCATTCCCACCTATGATTCTGTATGTTTATGTAATGATGTTAAAACCTTCACTGACCACAAGCCCTAATTGATGTATAAATGCCCAGTTTTACTTACCCATCCCCCCACCCACATGCTAAATCTCAAAGTCAGCATATACCAAAGCTCAAGTTCAGAGGTCTTCAAACTATGGCCCACCAGTTGTTCACGAACTTCAATTTCCATCATGCCTAGTCATGTCTGTGAATGTGAGAGAATTACAAGGCCTCATGGGATGTGTAGTTCTGCAACAGCTGGAGGGCCGTAGTTTGTAAATCTCAGCTCTAGCTGGTGAGTATAATGGGCCATACACACTAGAAGATTGTCAGAACAATTTATCCTTCCGATTTACCAAAACCAAATAATATGAGGTCCAACAAACACTTTCAAATCCTATGCAATCTGGTAGGCCCTTGCACTACATAGAAAAGTTAAATCTGCACGAAAAAGTCTTCAGAGAATCTTCTAGTGTGTATGGCCCTTTACAATATAAGAACAATAGGAGGTTGAAAAGAAATGTATGTAGATGTTACATCCCCATATCCAAACCTTTGCCTTCCTGTTGTATATTTTTTTAGCAAGTTGCATAAGCATTTAACAGACAACTGTGTGTGTAATTAATAATGTGATGTGCTCAAGCACTAATTTTTTTTTTTTTTTTTTTTTTTATTTTTTCCCCACAGTTTCCTTCAAACGCAGAGCAATGGCTGGAGATTTCTGATCAATTTCTGGAGAAGTGGAATTTTCCCAATTGTGGGGGTGCTATTGATGGGAAGCACGTCCGCATTGTCCCCCCTCCGAATTCCGGCACATTTTATTATAATTATAAAGGTTTTTTTAGTATAGTCATGCTAGCCATAGTTAATGCAAACTATGAGTTTATTTTTTTGGATATTGGCAAAAATGGCCGCAATTCGGATGGGGGAGTTATTGATCAGACGGAGTTCGCTCGTCGTCTAAAGAACGGCACTCTGAACCTGCCATCCAGGGAGCAAACTGTTGAGGGTATGAGCTTTGTGTTTATCGCAGATGAGGCTTTTGCGCTTGGGGAGCATCTCATGAAGCCCTACCCTCAGAGGAACCTCACCCCAGACCAAAGGATTTACAACTACCGGTTGTCCAGAGCTCGCAGAGTTGTGGAGAATGCCTTCGGGATAATGGCCAACCGGTTCCGGATATTCCTGACGTCCATAAACCTGGCACTGTACAAAGTGGATAATGTGGTCTTGTGTTGCTGCATTTTGCACAACTTCCTACGCAGGAATGCACAAAATTATGTCTTGCAGCAACTGGATACTGACCCTGCTATGCCAGGTACAAGTGGAGAGGCCCAACCTTCTAACCAAGTGGAGTCCATGACGTCAATGGAAGTTGGACGGTCAGCATTGGCATCACACAGGGCCCGTCAGATCCGCCAGGAATATCTGGACTATTTCGTGGGGAGAGGAGCTGTGTCCTGGCAGCAATCACTGTCACACACCCATTAATCTTGTTAAAGATTGGACACACAAGATAAATGTCAGAGATATATTATTTTTCAACACATTAAACAAAAATTGCAATGATTCTGTATTGTGGATTATAATCATTTGGGCACATATGCCAAACACAATTATTTGGGTTAATCATGTGTTATATATGTGTGACTTTGGAAGGGTTAATACATTCATCAGTGTGTTTCTTGACTGTAGTCTCTCACCAGCTGATCCAAAGTGATGATGGCCATGTGTTATTTTTTAGCCAGTGGTGTAAATACAAGGGCCTTCTGCACCCCACAAAATGTACACAAACCCTGTCACATTGAGAACTAGGTCACACCCAAGGTTCATCTAATGTCACCTTACATTGGTGTTCATTGTCCAGAAGTTGCCCATACTATATATTTCATATAATACATTAGGGTATTAACAAAGTACCTACACCTGTTATGTTGTGTTCATTTATGACATCCTTCTCACTGCCCACCAATGTTAGGATATGTCAGTGTTATGTGAAACTTGATCATTGTTCATCTCAAAGTGTTATATATATAGGTAATGGAAAGTGAACTAGAGCAACGAACAAGCAATACACTATAGATTACACTGATCTCCCTACACTGATTTCTACTGCCAATATCAATGCCATATTGAATCCTAGGACTGCTAGTACCTTGAGTGTTGAGTCACACTTATGCGATGCGGGAAGTCTGCGACTTTGCAGCCTTCCAGCATTGCATAAGGGTGACCCGCCACTTACTTTTTCCACAGGATTGTATTCCACAAGTGTTAAGCACTGTGCGATCCAATCCAGATACATCAGAAATAAAGGGTCATGTGCGACTTGTATGCGTGTTCAGTGCGAATGTAGCCATACAAAGTGTATGTCTCAATTCACACTGCACATCTGATGGCATGTAATATCGTAGCGCACTGCTCCTTTATTACATGCGATCAGATGTTCATGCGAAAATCAGCTATACAGTTTGTATGGCTCAATTCGCACTGCACTCGCACAAAAGTCGCACATGATGCATTTATTCAGCCGCATCAGGATAGGATCGCACAATCGTTCAAACTTGTGTGATCCGATCCTGTGTGAAATGTCAGATCGCACTGTGATATGCGTTAAAACTGGGGGTATCTTTAACATTTCATTGACACCTCCAGCAACTCGCATATGGCAGTGTCCAAAATGCTTTCATTAACATGTAAATATGGGAATAGGACAGCCATCATACATTTAGTGCTTCTTTACACAGCTTTAGACCTCGACCCCCCAACTAAAGTCTAATAAAGAATTGAACACACATTGTTGAATGTAAAAACGTTTTAGTATCAAACATTCACAGGGTTAGGGTTAGGGTTAGGGTTAGGGTTAGGGTGTTGTAAAGTGCTTTTCCCAAACTTGGGTACACTCTTTAACATCTGAGTGTAATTAAAATGCCCTAAAACATTCTAAAAAAATTGTAACATCAGGAACATCCCAATACAAACATTAAAAACCTAGTAAAATTGTGGCTTAAAATTTGCCAATCATGTCCACAAAATTGCGCATTTTGATTTGTAATGCCGTTGCAGTCTCCTTTATTTGTTCCAGGTCTGCGCAGCATTGGAGAGCCTCACGGGTCAATTTGGCTAATGTGCAACTATGTAAAACATGGTCTGTAAAAATTAAAAAAAAATGAGTCAATGTGAATCAGCTACATGAGGTCATAATAATAGAGAAACATTTGGTGTCCAGGTAATCTTAAATTCCTCTCGAGTTAATACCTACCCTGTTCTTATGCTCTTTTGCCCTAGGCTCTTCTTCTTCCTCCTGTCCTCCTCCGATGCTGTTGCTGATGATTCTGCCGGTCTCCTGAGCTTACTATATATTCATTAGGGGTGTGAACGCATGATGACGTCATTGTGAGGGCATGGTTGTAATGTATATATATTAAGATGCAGAGACCAGAGACGGGCAGAATGCACGGCAACAGCATTGGAGGAGGACAGGAGGAAGAAGAAGAGCCTAGGGCAAAAGAGCAGACAACATAAGAGCAGAAGATTGGACAGCAGAAGAGTGGAGAGGAGAAGATCCAAAGAGCAGAGTGGAGAAGACCGGATGAAGATATTTAAGAACATTTCATAAACGTCTCCTGTCGTTATTCACATACACTTCCATTTATGTGGTTAATGTGTAGGGGTACTATGTACCCCATACCCATTCACATAGTGATTGGGGTCTGGGATCTGGGGGCCACCCTTTGTTAAAGGTTGCTTCCAAAGTCCTAGGAACCCCCTGTCCGCATGACCCCCCAAAACCACCAGACAGGGTTGTGGGGATGAGGCTCTTGTCCTCCTCTACATGGGAGTAAGGTGCTTTTGGGTGTGCGGTGCAAAGGCCCCCTGGCCCAAAGCAACAAAACCCCCCCATGTTGAGGGCATGTGTCCTGCTGTGGTCCAGGGGGTGTTTGTTCCGCTTGCTCGTTCTCTTTCCTGGCCTGACAAGCTGCATGCTTGTATAAGGGTCTGGTAGGGGTTTTGGGGGTAACCCACGCTGTCTTTTTGTTGTGGGCATACCCTCAAACTCAATACCACACACAAAAGGCCTGGTTGTGAACTTGGGGGGACACCCACGGTGGGTTGTTCAATTTTTGGGTGTAGTTCCCCCTCAAAAATCTTCACAACGCAAGTGGCCCCGCAAGTCAGAGCATCCTGATCCGACTTACGGTGCCACTTCCATTCAAATAAAGAGGCTCCCATAGGGAACTAGTGTTGTAAATTGGAGGCTAAAAATAACACTGATAAAAATCATTCTGAAAAAACCTACGTGGGCACACAATTGGCTCTTGGACACTTGGTCCTGGTTCCTCCACAGTTTCTGAACTGGCTTCCATGCTGCTTGGCACGTTGCCAGGAGATCGGGCTTCTGACCTGGCTGGGGATGCCACATCCTGGCATGATGCAACATCTGCAATGTAAATTTGTAAGGGAATACAAGAATATAAGGTTAAACAATCATTGCAAATACACATATTTCTATGATACCACTACACAAAAATCTGTGCCTACCAACCTTCATGTTGCTCTGATGTCTGGTCACTTGTTGGCTCCACCAGTATTATTTCTGGAATAATGTCTTCATCTACATAATACAAAACATTGGCCATATCATAAAAGTCACCAGAGGTACATTTGTTAGGACATGGTGCCCTGCTTGATAGCTCTTTTAGTAACAAATATGAAGACATGTACATGGTTATCTACGAAAAATATGGTACATTAATGTTTGACAGTGCATAGGAACCAATTACCTTTAGTGGAATCTGTGCCACCTTCTGTGCCCATGTCCTCCTCTTCTTCCTCCACTGCAGATGGAGCTGCCAAACCTCTCCTCCTCCTTTCCCACTGTTTGGCACGGAGTTTACGTTTTTCTCCTATTTAAAGGTTTGAATAATAATCTGTGATTAATAGGAATGTTTGCTGAGAAGATTCGTGCAGGAAAGAACGTTCGTTGCAACACAATACATATATTTTTCACTATGGCTTCCTGACTTTTAATGTCATATACTAAAACATCAACAATAGATCGATCAAATCACGACATGACAACTAAAATGAGTAATCTAACTTTTTACATAGACATTATAATCTAGACATGTTAATACAACATACACCAAATTATAAAAAACATATTGCATGATTAAAAAAATAAAGAAAAAATAAAACTTACTTTTTTTCAAAATCCGATGGATTTGGGAAAGCTGATCCTGCTCACGGTGTTTGAGGTCAGACCATCGTTTCCTAATCTGATCTTTCGATCGCTCGACACCGAATTTTCTGACCAAACAGGCCACCACCTTGTCCATGATGCCATCTTTCCTGGCATTGGGCCGCTCGTAATTTGCCAACTTTCCATCGTAATCCGTTTTTTCTAAAATGGAGACCATCTCCACCATTTCTGCCTTTGACATGGGTGTAGCCCTTGATTTTCGGGTGGCCCAATCACTTCGGCCCCCACTAATTGAGCTCCCAGATTGTTGAGACATGGTTCGTAATTAAACAATGATTATTCCACTGCTTCAGGTGTGAGTGTCGCATGTAGGCCTGATCTTCGGCACGTACACACCCCTGCACAAGCCCGCCACTGGAGGAGGAGTTGACGCCTGCGCTGTATTTAAAGGACGCCAGATCGTTCGGCCGACGATTCGCTAGCGGACATATCGAGAGTTGGAGCACGATCGAGCGGCGAATCACGACTTTTCCCCACAAACAAAGGTACGACTCTTTTAATAGAAAGTGTGTGTTTTGGGCCCTATACAGCTTTTATTAGGAATATCTTTATTATGTGCCAAAATACATGCTCTTTTAATATGTTTTGTGTTGTTTTGTGTCTTGCAGGCATATACTGTCCTGCAATATGGTGGACAATTTCACCACCCACAACTTTTTAATAAGTTTTATTGATGAGTTCAGGCAACTGCCGTGTTTGTGGCAAGTGAAGTCCGCGGATTATAAAAATCGAAAACTCCGAAAACAGGCCATGGAACATTTGGTGGCCTTCTACAAGCCCGTCTGTCCTGGGGCAAATTTTGATTATATCCGCAAAAAAATAAACAGTATTCGTACTGCCTACAGGCGGGAGTTAAAAAAAATAGAAGATTCCACCCAGTCTGGAGCAGGGGCACGGAATGTATATGTACCACGGCTGTGGTACTTTGATAACATGCGGTTCCTGGCAGACACCATGGAATCCAGGCCGTCAATTTCAACACTGCCTTCTACTTCGGCAGAGGGCTCAGTGTCGGTAGATCCAAGCCAGGATGAGGATTTCCTGGAGGAGAGTTTTACTCAGGTATGGCATTTCACAATATATTGTCTGCTAAAATGTAATCATGTAACAAAATTATAAGCTAAACCATAATTGACCCTTTAGGTAAACGGGCATAGCAAGGGGTTGGCATGACAGGCAACCGCCAGGGGCGCAGGCCAAGGGGGGTGGGTCACAAAAACATTGGCATTGTTTTATTGTTTATTTTAACAATCCACTCAGCCTGCACACCCCAGAACCCCCAGTTTGCAGGCGGATTCATGCAGGTGTAAAACATTGAGAGCAGCTTCATGCAGGTGTAAAACATTGAGAGCTGCTTCATGCAGGTGTAAAACATTGAGAGCAGCTGAGCCAAAAGACCAGGAGACTGAGACTGCCTCTCACTGCATCCCCAGCACACCTCTGGTCTTACAAACACTGCTGCATCCCCAGCACACCTCTGGTCCAAAGAAACACTGCTGTAGCCTCAGCATTCCTCTGGCTCAACCTTTTTTAATACAAAACTAACAGCTCCTGCAAATGATCCATCCATCCTTGCTTCCATGTCTCTGGTCTCTCACTCTGGGTCAGCAAGGCAGGTGGCTTCCTTATTCATGTTTCCCTGCACTGCTTCACCCTCAATGCCCTACATCAAGCCCTCTGC
This sequence comes from Pelophylax lessonae, assembly GCF_965119305.1. Lineage (NCBI taxonomy): Eukaryota > Metazoa > Chordata > Amphibia > Anura > Ranidae > Pelophylax > Pelophylax lessonae. Next base: position 131,929,397 of record NC_138780.1, read on the forward strand.
AAGTTCAGGCCCCTCTCTCTCTGCAACCCCCTCCTCTCTCTCTCACACCCCCTCTTTCTCTCCCTCTCTCTATCTCTCAACCCTCTCTTTCTTTTTCACACCTGAGACAATGATTGCCCACTAGAGAGCTCTACACTGGGCAAACAAGGGGCAAATTAGAAACTTTTAATGCCCTTTAATTTTTTTTTGGGGGGGTGGGTTACAGTTTTCCATTGATCTTGGGGGGGGGGGGGGGGGGTTGTTGCCAAATACAGCTCCTCAACAAGGGCACTGGAGACCCTAGATACGCCACTGTATGTAAAGTCTGCTATTTGTTCACAATAATATAACAAACATGCATTTTTATATACACTATAACATTCTAATCAATTGTTCATTTCATCAACAGGGAAGTGTCACTGAGGAGGAGCCAGGTTGCAGCCAGGAGCCTGGGGAGCCTGTGGAGCCTGAGGAGCCTGCGGAACTCTTTCCACCACCACCTCCTCCTGCCAAACGGAGGCAAAAGAGGAAGCACGTGGATGACATCACCGACGAGTTTATCCAGGAGGCCACCATAGCCCTACGTCGGAAACCGGAGGCCAATGAGTCCTTCGGGAATATGACTGCCAAAATCCTGGATAAGGTGGACCTCAGGCAGTGTCAGTATGCCAGAAAAATTATTCTGGATGTGCTGCAAAACGCAGAAAACGGCATACTTAATGAGCACAGCCATGCATGCCAGGAGCACCCGTGCCCTCCACCTCCACCTCCACCTCCACCTCCACAACACCCACCACCTCGCCAAATGCCACATGGCCAGTGGCAATATGGCCAGCAGGATCCAAACCTGCCCTCATGGCAACCTGATTATAGCTATCACCAACTTTAATTTGTGTAACCCCCTATTATTTATTTTACCCCTGTTTGCCAGTTTCTAGTTTAATTTTGTCCAAATGGAACTTTTTTATGTTTAGTTTATTATACGGAAAGTATTGATGTTTGCTTTGTTTTTTTTTTGCTGAGATCCAAAAAATAAAGAAAATGAAAATAAAAAATGGCCTATCTGAATTTGTTAACATGTTTAATATTGTACATAACCTGAAAAATATGTTTTAGACATTAATTCATAAAAGAATAAAGGGTCATATCAATAGTTAGATCTTTGGTGTGAAAATACAAAAATAATGGTGAAGAGTTCAAATTATTTAATTCTAAAATTTGATAGAACAGATAGAATAGACAAACATTATCTTCATCATAACAGAACACATGCCTTTTTATTAGAAAAGTATGGCATTATGAGCAGCATCTTCCTTCTTCTCACATTTATCAAGATGAGCATGTGCTCCGCATTTCACCTATTTCTTGGACTTCCGCGAGCCGAAAGTTCTTTCTGAATAAAATGTTGAGTTTACTAGAGAAAATTCTTCCGGGAACTCATTTGGTTTGATCATGCGTGTTGGGATTTGTAGCTGTGTGTCGGCAGAATTGCGTACTGACAGGCGAACAATCGTCCGTTCTGGTGTCGGCATACAAATATTTTCATGTTTGCAAGAAAGACTTTTGTCCGCGGATTGTGCGCAGACATCTGTCGGAGGCACCATACTAACACGCGTACAATCGGCAGATCCTTCGTCCACCGACGTTTGTATGCCGACGATCGGTACGTGTGTACGGGGCTTTACTATAGACTTGTTCCACTTCAAGGAAGACCATTACTAGTAGTAGTATATATCAAAATCTCTTTCACAAGAACTGGGTGTATCTCCTCAACGATTCACTTATTAGTTTTTGTTTTATAAAGCTGAATTGGTATGGATTTTTTTGCACAGTTCCGTTGGTCCTGCCTGGACCACTGCATGATCCATACCTAAAGGATTCCTGCGGAAGCTGGAACTCAGTCTAGTTGGCACCACTACTGCAGTGATTGCTGCCAGCTTCCAGATCCCGTGCTGAGAAGTTAACCTGCTGCTTAGTGAACGCAGGACATCGCTCACTCTGCACAGGTGTCTAAACCCTGCCTCTCCACCTTATCCAGTTAGAGAACACTTTGCATTCATTGACAAAATGCAAAGTGTTTTCTGAATGCCAAGCCAGTCCTGCACTCACTAAGCAGCCGCTCGCCACAGTGCCTGGAAGACCGCAGTGTTTATTGTAGCAGCAGTGCCTTCTACAGCGATTTCCAGTTTCCATGGGAATTCCACAGGTATGGCACATACTATATGCATACAAACTGCGAAAATATTTATACCTAGAACTTCCCTTTTGTGCCGGTTCACACCAGATCATGAAGCGGGAAGGAATATTTTGTGCCCGTTTCCCGCACTGCGCTCAAATGCACTGCCTTTGCAATCTGCTGCGGGTGCCAATGTATTGTTAACAGCACCTCAAAGGCAGATTGCAAGCACAGTGCGTTTTGCGGGCACCAAATCACATGGTAACCACAGCACCATGCGATTTGGTGCAAAGTGTTTTTCAAAGTAGTGCATGCACTACTTTTACTGTGTTCTGATGCGATTTACAGGCCATTCAAACTAATGGGCTGCAAAATCGCCATGCATGAGAAATACACACAAACATGTGGGTTTGAATCTGCACATTCAGGTGTGAATCAGCACTTAAAATGTAGGTTTGACTAAGGCCTCATGCACACGGGGCGTTTGAAAAAAAGAGCTGCAAAACCAGTTTTGATGCCAGGAAAAAGCAGCTTTTACAAGCGTTTTGTATTGGAGTTAATGCACGTTTTGGCCACATTTCGCACCGTTAGCGTTTAGCAGCCTTTCTCTGCCCTCTTCTAATTTCCAACCTCAAATCCAACTACTACAACTTAAAAACGTCTGACGTGGCCTAACGCTGTATGCGGCCTTTAGCAGCGTCAGGCATTTTTACAGCTTAACGCTGCTGCTTCAGAATGCGCTGGCCCTGGGTTTTCTTTTTTTACAGCTTAAAAATGCCCATGCCACCTACAGCTCCTAAAAGCCTGTGTGCGCACGAGGCCATAGAATAACATGGAGGGGCGTTTTTAGGCTGCAAAAAAAAAACGTCTGACGCTTCTAAAAGCTGCAGTAAAAACGCCCTGTGTGCATGAGGGCTTACTCTGAAGCATACATGTTGGTAAATCAGTGATAGAGTATTTTATTGTATTGTAAATTCTTAGACTTTAAATTCTGTTGCTTCTTATTTATAACTATGGGCACCGTACAGGAAGGCCGCTGTATTGGTTTTGTAACTCTTTCTAGTGTTTTGCAGAGTTTTGTTCTGTACCGTCTTCTCTGTTTAATAGCATAGCCAAAATCTGCAGATGTAAATTCTGTGCTGCTGCCACATTTGTAAGTTCATGAAGTTTCAGCTTAGTCTCACAATTTAAGGAATGTGAAAATCTAGTGGAGTCACGTGATTTGGAAAGGATCTGCGCTGTATTATGTGTGACACCGGATGCATGAGTGAGCATCCTACACAATGAGCCTCTTCAGGAACTGTACTATCAGTCTTTTAACTCATTAGGGAAGTCCAAGATATTAAATTAAACAACGTGTTGTATGTACTGGCGCAAGAAAACAGGCAGGGGCCAGCAGTTTACACCCTAAGGGGTTAAGTCCATGAAATGGGTATCAAATACATATGACAATAGTCCATCCACAAGTCCATATGTATAAAGATCTTCTTTAGCACTGAAGGCTTGCTCTGATGCAAGTAAGAAGGGAACTTGAGGAATACTGTGGGAAAACAGGCGCCACTCTAAGTGCAGTAGAAGATTTTAATGTAATCAGACACCAATATACTAACAAACAAGTATGTACAGGGAGCTTCATATAGCAATACCAATGGTCCGTCCGTGGGGATAGTGGTTCAGGATGGCTCCGGCGGTCTTAGGCACTCGGTAACAGCCGATGGATGTTGGCGCTTCCTGGTAGCTGGAACGCAGGGGCACTCTCCGACGTCACTTCCCAGTCGTGACGTGATGACGCAGGTGGGGACGCGTTTGCGGAGCATGCGCTCCTTCCTCAGGCCTCCTTATATTAAGATATTAAATTGTAGATTAGTACATGTCATTGTAAGAACGTGAACAAGGGGCGGTTATCCTTGCTTCTGCTTGTACATTTTCAGCACTGAGAAGGTAATGAAGTCAGTATAGCTATAGATTCAGATTATTTTATTTCTGTTGCTACTTGGTGGTGGTTTTGTTCCTTTTTCTTTGAGGAAAGGTCCAAAATATGGCTATTCTCTAAGTCCTGGTTCACATTGGTGCAATGTGAGAACCCTGCAAATCCACCTCATCGCACCCGACTCGCAGGCAGTTCACACTGCTATATGCGAACTGCTGGGAGTGTCAATACAAAGTTAATGACACCCCAGATTAGTTTGCATATCGCAGTGCGAAACTGTCAATTTGGACAGGAATCCGATCCCATAGGGGTGAACACCCATGCAATCCAATTCTGGTGCAAACCAAAAAAAAGGGTCCTGCGCGACCTTGGTCCGAATGCAATGCGAATTCAACCATACAATCTGTATGGCTGAATTTGCATCGCACAGATTTGCAGAGCAGTGCAGTGCGAATCACCTGCGATGTCTGTCATCGCTTAAGTGTGAACCGGCAATAAATGATTATGGAGGGATGAAGGAAGCCACTGCAGCAGCTAATCAAATGCTGGTTTTCCCAGCTTCTGTTGTACAGAGCAGCACAGTGGCTAAGTGGTTAGCACTCCTACCCAGCAGCACTAGGGTTGTCAGTGCAAATCCCAACCATGGCACCACCTGCCTGGAGTTTGCATGTTGTACCTGCGTGGGTTTCCTCCAGGTACTCTGGTTTCCTCTACCCTCCATAGATAGGTTAATTGGCTCCTATCTAAATTGTCCCAAGTATGTGTGAATGCGAGTTATAGGGAATGGACAGATGTGAATGTACATATACAGTTTCTTGAAAAATTATTCATACCCCCATTTTATCAAGTTACAACCAAAAACGTAAATGTATTTTATTGGGATTTATGTGATAGATCAACACAAAGTGGCACATAATTGTGAAGTAGAAGGAAAATGATAAATGGTTTCCAAAATGTTTTACAAACATCTGAAAAGTGTGGTGTGCATTTGTATTCAGCCCCCTTTACACTGATACCCCTAACTAAAATCTAGTGGGACCTTCAAAAAGTTACCTTATTAGTAAATAGAGTCTACCTGTGTGTCAGGTAATCTCCTTATAAATACAGCTGTTCTGCAAAGTCCTCAGAGGTTTGTTAGAGAACCTTATGCCCCGTACACACGTGCAGATTATCTGCAGACTTACCTTTTCTATGTAGTGCAAGGGCCTGCATGATTGCATACAAATTGAAAGTGTTTAGGGTTGACCTCATATTATATAGTTTTGGTAAGTCTGCAGACAAAAGTCTTCAGATAATCTGCACGTGTGTATGGGGCATTAGTGCACAAACAGCATCATTTGTCATGCAAAGGCACAATGAAATTCTATAGAGCACTCTTTATGAAAAAAATTAGCTACCCTTTATCTTCCGTTGTCCCATTATTATTTGCAATAAATGATTATTGATTCCTAAGGCACTCTTTTTGTCAATTTAATTTGAATTTCTCCATTTGGGAGGCCATTGCTCCTTGAGAGGGGTAGAACTGCTGAAATCCTGTTATCAAACCCAACCAACACCTGTTCAACAGACAAAAGATCAAAGTCTAGCACTTCTACTTTCTCTGGAAATGAATTCATGCCATCTGTCTAAAGTTGGTCCATAGTCTTCAGTGATGCAATCATCATTTCTGATCTGTGTGAAAATGTACATGTTAACATTGAAGTTATTAATTGTGAGCATTTAATGACCGCAGAACATAGTGATGGCCCTGGAGAAGCTTTGTATGTGTCTCGAGCCAGAGATGGGCAGATGAATGTAGTACAGTTCTTGTCCATCATTGAGCATAAATTAGTGAACCTGACCAGTGAAATTGTATTGCACAGACCGGATTGGTATAGTGTAGCACAGTTAGAAAAGAAAAACACAAGAAATCGAAGGCTCTGTTCAAATCTAGGCGTTTTGGGTGGTTTTCTGCTCTAAAAACACCCAACAAGACAAATCCCATTCATTTCAAAAGCCTCAGTTCACATCTGAGCCTTCTGTCATCTTAACCACTTAAGCCCCGGAAGATTTTACCCCCTTCCTGACCAGGGCCTATTTTGCGATTCGGCACTGCGTGACTTTAACAGACAATTGCGCGGTCGTGCGACGCTGTACTTAAACGAAATTGACGTCCTTTTTTTCCCACAAACAGCGCTTTCTTTTGGTGGTATTTGATCACCTGTGTGATTTTTTTTGATCATGCGCTATAAACAAAAAAAGAGCGTCAATTTTGCAAAAATAACAATATTTTTCACATTTTTTATTATGAAATTCCCCCAAAAAAATGTAAAAATCAAAATTTTTTAACATTTTTGGCCAATTTGTTTTATGCTACATATGTTTGGTAAAAAAATCGCAAAAAGCGTATTTTGATTGGTTTGCGCAAAAGTTATCGCATTTACTAACAAAGGGAAAGATTTTTGTCATTTTTTTTTTTTTAAACGAGTAATGGCGGTGATCTGCGATTTTTTTTTTTTTTGCGGGACTGCGATATTGCAGCGGACAGATTGGACCCTTGACTGACATTTTTGACACTTTTGGGGTTACCAGTGACATTACTGCAGTAATCAGTGCTATACATATGCACTGTTACTGTAAAAATGACACTGGCAGTGAAGGAGTTAACTGTATTGGAGAGGGAGGGGTTAAGTGTGTCCTAGGGGCGTGCTTCTAACTGTGATTGGACATGGCTACTGGTGTAAGAACAGTGATCAACGGTCCTACATAGTAGAACCGCCTGATCTCCATTCTCACACAGGGAAGAATGACAGGCGGCTTTGTTTACATCAGCCAAAAAAACAAAAAGGAGAAGCGCTCTAAGGTGTCCTTTTATGAATGGGTGAATTTTTTTCTCCGTTGGCTTCTCTACAGTTCTCTGGGGAAAATGATCACATCTGGCACCCATTTTATGAATCGGAGAACTTCAGTTCGCCCAGGGTGATCAGAGGAGAACAGTTTTCTCGGAGATCTGTGTAGAAGTCAATGGAGCGTCTGTAATCTCGTGAGACAAAGCGAGATTACAGTAGTATGAAAATCCCTCGCGCGCTTTAACAAGCAGAGATAAATTATCACTGCTAAGTACACGAGGTTATAAATAATAGTCCCCTTACATAAATATGTATATATATACACTGAATACACACACACATACATTGTATATATATATATACACATTAAATATATATCTACATGTATGTGTGTATATATATACATGTATATATATACATAAATATGGCAGGGGGACATGATTACTGTGTTGGGGGGTCTGAACGAGGAAGAAGGAAGTCCATAATCTTCCTTTTTCCCCCTCAGTTCTCCCCGATTCTGTCTTCACTCCCCGCTTCACAAGCTCCAGGCTGGTGAACCCAGGAGTGTGAATTCTGACCCAGATCGCCAGTGAAGTGCGGGGATCGCAGCTTCATAGCCTGGCCATTTCTGTGTCAGTCAATGACAGATTCCAGTGTGAAGAGATGATCAGCGGAGAACATGTTCTCCTGCGATCATTTCTGTTTCATAAACTGAGAATGATCGGAAATGAGCTGTGATCAGCAGGATCACTACTCATCTCCGTTTCATAAAAGGACACCTAAGTGTAGACAGTTTAATAATACATAAGAAGCAATGTGTGTAGTAACTCACAAGACATAAGTGAAAGTCAGGCTGTGTAACATCATCAGATCTTTAAAGCATCCTCTGGGGGGAGGGAGGTGGTGATGTCCAATCCAAAGCGCCGTCCGTGGCTGAGTAGATGTTTAACCTTCCTAGCGGTATTCCCGAGTGTGACTCGGGGTAAGATTTTAGTGCCAAAAGCGGTAACCCCGAGTCACACTCGGGGTAGCGCTAGGAAGATCGCTGGATGCTGGAGGAGGTTTTACTTACCTTTTCTCCGGGATCCAGCGATGTCTGCGAGCGGTGTGCGGCGGCGGAGCTCTCTCCCGATCGTCTGCGAGCCCCGGCTTCCGTCTCCGGCGACGTGACGTCCGCCGGGGGGTGGAACCGGCGGCAAATTCGAATGTAAAATGCACCAAACACACTGATATCGTTCAAAATAAAATAAAATCACATTACATTACCCCCCAGTGCCCTTTCCTGCAGTTTTACTGTACTTTTTATGTAAATATATGTATATATATATATATACATATATATACAGTATATATATATATATATATACATATATATACAGTATATATATATATATATATATATATATATATATATATATATATATATATACGTATATATATACACATATACATATATATATATATATATATATATATATATATATATATATATATACACACACACACATATTATATATATATATACATATATATGTATATATATATATATATATATATATATATATATATACACGTATATATATATATATATATATATATATATATATATATATATATATATACACACGTAATTCTTGTGAATGAGCAGCCCAAACCAACTGTATACATTATATATATATATATATATATATATATATATATACGTATATATATATAATATATGTATACATAATATATGTATACATATATATATATATATATATATATATATATATAATATGTATAATAAATGTATACAGTTGGTTTGGGCTGCTCATTCACAAGAATTACATGCTTTCAGCACCTAAAATAATGGTACCGCTTTCAGCACCTAAAATCCAAAAGAATCATACCGCCAGGGAGGTTAATGGGAGGAAAAAAAGCCGGCAGTCTCCCGCCTCAGTGTACGATGAGCGGTCAGATGGAAGTGACCGACGGCTGCAAGGTTCCGTGGATGGATGGACGCTCTCCCGTCACCAGGGGTGGTGAGTTCAAACAGCAAAGGAACGGCAGGCACGACGCGTTTCTGAGCATGCGCAGGGTCGATGTACCCAGCGCGCTCTTTCCTCAGGTGCTCCTGAGGAAAGAGCGCGCCGGGTACATCGACCCCGCGCATGCTCAGAAACGCGTCGTGCCTGCCGTTCCTTTGCTGTTTGAACTCACCACCCCTGGTGATGGGAGAGCGTCCATCCATCCACGGAACCTTGCAGCCGTCGGTCACTTCCATCTGACCGCTCATCGTACACTGAGGCGGGAGACTGCCGGCTTTTTTTCCTCCCATTAAACATCTACTCAGCCACGGACGGCGCTTTGGATTGGACATCACCACCTCCCTCCCCCCAGAGGATGATTTAAAGATCTGATGATGTTACACAGCCTGACTTTCACTTATGTCTTGTGAGTTACTACACACATTGCTTCTTATGTATTATTAAACTGTCTACACTTAGAGCGCTTCTCCTTTTTGTTTTTTTGCTCTAACAGAATCTCCTCTTGGTCTGTGGAAGAGCGGCTCAGTGTTTATGGACTACTCCTTTCTGACTACACGTCGATCCCATACAATACAGTAAATTTATTCCATCAGCTTTATTTAGTGTTTTGCTTTTGTCCCTTTCCCTCCCCCTCCCCCCCCCTCCCTCCCCCTTCTCCTTGCTTTTTTAATTGACTCATCATACCCATCCCCTGTGTTGGAGGTTTTTAGCGCTCTGGTTTCACATATGTTACTTGTTTACATCAGCCGCCTGCCTTTCTTCCGGTGTAATGGACGATCGCGAGTGCCCGGCGGACATCGGGTCCGCCGGGCACACGCGCGGGGGGGGGTCCGTGACCGTGCGGGAGCGTGCCTCAGGCCGCGCGCGCGCTCGCTCGCTCCCTTGAAGCCTCACAGGCTAGCGACGTAGTACTACGTCGCTTTGCCTGTGAGGGGCTGACCGCCGCAGTAAATAGTCGTGCGGCGGTCGGCAAGTTGTTAAGCAAAACGCCCATTTCTCAGAAAAGTACAAAAGTGCTTCTTTTTTGGTAGATTACAGGCAGTTTTATTTTTTCTCATTAGTCACTTGTCAACCTTAAAAGGCCTGCACAAAAACGCTGCAAGAATGCCTGTAAAATGCCCGTGAAAATAGCAACGCCTAGACATGAATGGAAGCTTAGGGGTGTTCTATAGGAACTGTTAACATTCCAGCTGCTATATTTCTACTGCAAGTTTGCAAATAAGAGATAATTATTGTTTGGTTACCACAGGGTCGGTTTACCATTGCTCATGGTTTTTCAAAATAACCCCCATCTCTATCCACTTCTGGCCGGTGATGTTCAATCCTGCACCAGCAATGGCTTGCATTCACTGAACAGTAAAGTTTTGAAGCTAAGTTTGCAGAGCTATAATAGCGGTTGCATCTATTTGGGAAGAAATTGTTAGTGTTTTTTTCTTTTAATATGTAAAAATTGAGCACATTCACGGGGCGGATCCGCTCTGCGGACTCCGCTAGCTCAGCGGGGATCGCACCTTTGATCCCTGCTGAGCAGGCGGATGACAGGTCCGTCTTTGCTCACTGTTCAGAGACGGACCTGTCAGAGTCCCGCTCTCCTCCATGGGGAGATCGGATGAAAACGGACAGTATGTCCCCAGCAGGATCCCAATCGATCTGACCATCTGGATGGATGGCAAACGTATCACCATTTGTCTGATTTAGGTAGATCTTGTCGGATCGGAGATGTCACCGCTGACATCTGCTGCTCCATAGGGGTGAATGGAGCGTCTGATCAGGACCTGAAAAACTGACAGGCGGACCTGATCGGTCAGATCGTGTGAAAGGGGCCTAAGGAGAGTATATTCAGTATAAAGCAGTGAATTTCACATTCTCCTAATATGAACTGCAGGGAATTATTCCATGTGTAAATGTTTTAAATGAAAGTGTTTGCCACTTGATTGTAAATTGGCTCCTAAGGCTCTGTTTACACTTGTGCCACTCCAAAGTCGCATGATTTCCAGTGCAACTTTGATACAACTTTACACTCTCTGGCACTCAAGTCGCAGTAATCCGAATGGGTGCCAATGAAAACAATGGGCTGTTACTTGTGATGCGACTTTGTGTCCAAAGTCGCACAAGTGTGAACAGAAAAGAGAGAAAAGGAGGCGCAAACACCTGGTGCATTACCCTTGGACACCTTGAAATTTTTATTAAAAAGCCAAGAACATACAGACATGAAGATCATATATCGCATAGAATGAGTCCACAACATGTGGAGGTATTCGTCCCTATTGTTGGACCGCTGACGCGTTTCCGGAGACACGCTCCCATCCTCAGAGCGTGTCAGAGCGTGTCTCCCGAAACACATCAGCGGTCCAACGATAGGGACGAATACCTCCACGTGTGGTGGACTCATTCTATGCGATATATGTTCTTCATGTCTGTGAGTATGTTTTTGGCTTTTTAATAAAAATTTAAAGGTGTCCAAGGGTAATGCATCAGGTGTTTGCACCTCCTTTTCTCTCTTTTCTTTGCACTTTTAATTGGAGTTCCCCCCCTGAGGAGAGCAGCACGCCTGTTATTCCCATTGGAGTGAGCTTGGGTGTTAAAGAAGTGTGAACAGAGCCTAAGGGATTGATTTAGTAAAACGGAAGAGTGCAATATCTGGCGCAACTGTGCATGGTAACCAATAGGCTTCTAACTTCAGCTTGTTCAATTAATCTTTGACAAAAAAGACAACTGGAAGCTGATTGTTTTCTGTGTAGAACTGCCCCAGATTTTGCACTCTCCAGTTTTAGCAAATCAACCGCTAAATCTTGCATGGAATGCATAGATTTTTTCAATTCCTTGACAGCTAATTTTTACTGAGTGTAAAAGATATGATTGCCACAGCTCACTGTACGTTGTCTGATATATTGTACCCAGGGAAGCCCCGCAAGTAACATTTTGTTGTTTTTATGTCCTATGAAGTTGCAGTGTGCAAGGTTAACTGGTTAAGCCTGATAGATGACCTCTGACATCATCAAGAATTAGAACCATGTGTAATCCATACTCGTGTGTGTAAGAGTATACTTACAGTAATTTGTAACTGTTTCCAGCAATGAAATGTTGCAGGGCAACATAAGGCAACAATTCATCTGATCAGAGGACTGCTCATTATTACTATTCAGCAAATGTTTCAGACAAATCTGCTCAGTTTACCTTCCTCATTCCCAATGGTACTCCTGCATTTCCCCTGCGCTCCCCTGTCAGAACACAATAGCACAGCAGTGGAGATCGCTATACTAACATCGCATGGTTGGTACAGCGGCTCCTCCTGAGCTGTCAGGTTTTTTTTTTTTTCGGCCCTACTGGGTTGGACGAAAAATACACGGTATTGTCAAAAGTATTGGGACGCCTGCCTTTACACGCACATGAACTTTAATGGCATCCCAGTCTTAGTTCGGAGGGTACAAAATTGAGTTGGTCCACCCTTTGCAGCTACAACAGCTTCAACTCCCCTGGGAAGGCTGTCCACAAGGTTTAGGAGTGTGTCTATGGGAATGTTTGACCATTCTTCCAGAAACACGTTTGTGAGGTCAGACACTGATGTGGACAAAAAGGCCTGGCTCGCAGTCTCTGCTCTAATTCACCCCAAAGGTGTTCTATCGGGTTTAGGTCAGGACTCTGTGCAGGCCAGTCACGTTCCTCCACCCCAAACTCACTCATCCATGTCTTTATGGAACTTGCTTTGTGCACTGGTCCAAATCACTCGCTCATCCACACTATATTGCCAAAAGTATTTGGCCACCCCTCCAAATCATTTGGTGGAGGGGGACTATGGTGTGGGGTTGTTTTTCAGGGGTTGGGCTTGGTCCCTTAGTTCCAGAGAAGGGAACTATTAACCGCCTTAGCGGTATCCCCGAGCGTGACTCGGGGTAGGAATTTTCTGCTATTAGCGGTATCCCCGAGTCACGCTCGGGGTCAATGGGCAGAGCGTGCAGACAGCGCAGCGGAGCTTCTCTTACCTTATCCTGGCGATCCAGCGATGAGCTCTCATTGCTGTGACCGCCAGTGAGATCTCCGCCGCTCGTCTGTCGGTAGGAGGACTTATAATCGAATCAATAATATAATTTTATATATATATATATATATATGCATATGTATATATGTATATATATATGTATATATATATATACCTATATACACTCACACACATATATATATATATATATAAAATTATATTATTGATTCGATTATAATTCATGCGTTATATATATATATATATACACATATATATATAATATATAACGCATGAATTATAATCTAATCAATAATATAATTTTATTATATATATTATATATTAAATAATAAAATAATATTATTGATTCGATTATAATTCACTTGTTTGTGTTTCAAATTTATCACATCTGGGATGTCTACTAGAGACTTGTTTTGGTCAGGTTTAAGTCAGTAATTACTAAGAATTGTAGGCCTATAATACATAACGCCAAATTTCCATGAAAAGAATTGTACCGCTTTTGGAACAGAATTCCTGACAGAATCATACCGCCAGGGAGGTTAAGGCGTCAGCATACCAAGACATTTTGGACAATTTCATGTCTCCAAGTTTGTGGGAACAGTTTGGGAATGGCCTCCTCCTGTTCCAGCATGACTGCACACCAGTGGAATCATGGAAGAACGGTCAAACATTCCCATAGACACACTCCTAAACCTGGTGGACAGCCTTCCCAGAAGAGTTGAAGCTGTTATAGCTGCAAAGGGTGGGCCAACTCAATATTAAACCCTATGGACTAAGACAGGGATGTCATTAAAGTGATTCTAAAGGTAAAAGGTTTTAAATCTGAATGCATTCTATGCATTAACCCCTTCCTGCCAACGGAATGCAAACATGCGGCCTCAGCTTTAAGGAGTTGTACCGGGTACCATTTTTTAGAGCCGATTCTTGTAATAACTGCTGCGGCTAATCAGCCACTCAGCTGTTATTACAAGCAGCGAGAGTGGACACTCCCCCGCCCCCTTGTGTGGCTCACCCAGGGCCTCCCATTGCATCGGGAGGTCCCGAGTGACCAGCCGACATGTCCGCCAGCTAGCCAAAGACCTGACAAAGCCGGATTCGGCTTTGATCAGTTCTCCAATGTAGATGTTTACATTCCTTGTGACAGCGATAAAAGTGATCAAAAAATAAAAATAAAGGGACGGTGTAAAAATAAAAAAAACAAAATAAAAAAAAGAAGAATTTTTTTTTTTAAAGTGCCCCGTCCCTTCATGCTTGCACACAGAAGCGAACGCATAGGTAAGTTGTGCCTGCATATGTAGACAGTGTTCAAACCACACATGTGAGGTATCGCCGCGTTTGTTAGAGTGAGAGTAATAATTCTAGCACAAGACCTCTCTAAACTGGTAACCGTTACAATTTTTTAAAGCGTCGCCTATGGAGATTTTTAAGTACTGTAGTTTGTCACTATTCCACGAGTGTGCGCAATTTTAAAGCATGACATGTTAGGTATCTGTTTACTTGCCATAACATTATCTTCCACAATTATACAAAAAATTGGTCTAACTTTACTGTTTTTTTTTTTTTAATGCATGAAAGTGTATTTCTTTCAAAAAAATGTTGTTTGAAAGACCGCTGCGCAAATACTATCTGACATAAAATATTGCAATGATTGTCATTTTATTCTCTAAGTTCTCTGCTAAAAAAAAAAAAAATATATATATATAATGTTTGGGGGTTCTAAGTAATTTTCTAGTTAAAAAAATACTGATTTTAACTTGTAAGCAACAAATGTCAGAAAAAGACTTAGGCATGAAGGGGTTAGGATAAAAAAAAAAAAAACCTTCTGTGTGCAGCGGCCCTACTTAATACTTACCTAAGTCCCATCACAATCCAGCGATGTTGCACAAGAAGCTCGGCTGTCCGGGACTCTCCCTCCTCATTGGCTGAGACAGAAGCGGGAGCCAATGAGGAGAGAGGGGGGACATTTCCAGGTGGTGGCTAGGTGTCTGGAAAAAAAGTATCCAATTCTCCCATCCACACATTCAATCCTCCTGCTGTGCTATTGTGTTCTGATGGCGGGGAGCTGGCGGCACTGATTGATCAGGAAAAACCAGACCAGCCGGTTGTACAGAAGTCAATTGGTAGATTGACTTCTGTACAACCAGGGTGCCCATACGTGGATTGAAATTCGGCCGGTCCCTGCTGAACTGGCCATGTTTCGATCTCTCAATGGCCAGCTTTAGTGTTAATTAACCTCTTCCCGCCGGTTGCACTGATATATGCGGCCTCTTGGCGGGTGGGCTTTAATGCCGAGAGGCCGCAAAATTGTGGCCATCTGTTATCACATAGCTCCCAGCACACTCATTCTAGACTTCTCATTCTAAATTCTAGACACAGATATCGTATATGACATTTTGTCAGAACAGGATAACTGGGGTGGTCCTATTAGGTGGATTCCTGTGTGCCAGCTCAGGACAGGGAGTTTTGGAATAACATCTATGTTATGCTTTCAGTTTAGTCCTCTCCGATATTCATTGCTTCTTAGACAACATTGTAAAGGTTCACATCCTATATAGAGTATCACACAAATGTGAGTACACCCTTTAAATTTTTGTAAATATTTTATTATATCTTTTCATGTGACAACACTGAAGAAATTACACTTTTCTACAATGTAAAGTAGTGAGTGTACAGTTTGTATAACAGTGTAAATTTGCTGTCTCCTCACAATAACTCAGCACACAGCCATTAATGTCTAAACCGCTGGCAACAAAAGTGAGTACACACCTAAGTGAAAATGTCCAAATTGGGTCCAATTAGACATTTTCCCTCCCCGGTGTCATGTGACTCGATAGTGTTACAAGGTCTCAGGTGTGAATGGGGAGCAGATGTGTTAAATTTGGTGTTCTCGCTCTCACTCTCTCATAATGGTCATTGGAAGTTCAACATGGCACCTCATGGCAAAGAACTCTCTGAGGATCTGAAAAAAAGAGTGGTTGCTCTACATAAAGATGGCCTAGGCTATAAAAAGATTGTCAAGACCCTGAAACTGAGCTGCAGCACGTTGGCCAAGACCATACAGTGGTTTACCAGGACAGGTTCCACTCAGAACAGGCCTTGCCATGGTCGACCAAAGAAATTGGGTGTACGTGTTCAGCGTTATATCCAGAGGTTGTCTTTGGGAAATAGACATGCTGCCAGCATTGCTGTAGAGGTTGAAGGGGTAGGGGGGTCAGCCTGTCAATGCTCAGACCATACGCCGCACACTGCTTCAAAATGGTTTGCATGGCTGTCGTCCCAGAAGGAAGCCTTCTAAAGCCTTCTAAAGATGATGCACAAGAAAGCCTGCAAACTGTTTGCTGAAGACAAGCAGACTAAGGACATGGATTACTGGAAACCTGTCCTGTGGTCTGTGGTCTGATTAGACCAAGATAAACGTATTTGGTTCTTTTGGTGTCAAGTGTGTGTGGTGGCAACCAGGTGAGGAGTACAAAGATAAGTGTGTCTTGCCTACAGTCAAGCATTGTGGTTGGAGTGTCATGGTCTGGGGCTGCATGAGTGCTGCCAGCACTGGGGAGCTACAGTTCATTGAGGGAACCATGAATGCCAACATGTACTGTGATATACTGAAGCAGAGCATGAGCCCCTCCCTTCAGAGACTGGGTCGCAGGGCAGTTTTCCAACATAATGAGCCCAAAAACACCTCCAAGATGACCACTGCCTTGCTAAAGAAGCTGAGGGTAAAGGCGATGGACTGGCCAAGCATGTCTCCAGACCTAAACCCTATTGAGCATCTGTGGGGCATCCTCAAACGGAAGGTGGAGGAGCGCAAGGTCTCTAACATCCACCAGCTCTGTGATGTCATCATGGAGGAGTGGAAGAGGACTCCAGTGGCAATCTGTGAAGCTCTGGTGAACTCCATGCCCAAGAGGGTTAAGGCAGTGCTTGAAAATAATGGTGGCCACACAAAATATTGACACTTGTGGCCCAATTTTGACATTTTCACTTAGGGGTGTACTCACTTTTGTTGCCAGCGGTTTAGAAATTAATTGCTGTGTGTTGAGTTATTTTGAGGGGACAGAAAATTTACACTGTTATACAAGCTGTACACTCACTACTTTACATTGTAGCAAAGTGTCATTTCTTCAGTGTTTTCACATGAAAGATATAATAAAATATTTACAAAAATGTGAGGGGTGTACTTATTTTTTGTGAGATATTGTATGTAAACAAAATGGACATTTTACTGGACGGAGGGGAAAGACGGGGGAATTGTGTTCAGCATAAGCCGTTATAAAGCTGGAGGTTTCATAAAATGCTGAACTGTAAATTATCAGTTTCATAACACTAAGCAAAGATAGCTGGAAGAGAGAACGCAGTTCATTTTAAAGATCTGCGACCGTTACTTGGCCGGAAATACCAATGTTTTGAAGCAGTGGAACAGATGTTTCTCTGGATGAATTCCAGCAGAAATAACAAAGTATCCCAGTCCCGATTTACCCTCACTGTCATTGACTGCTGACGACTAGCCAAGTTTCTTGTATTGTGTGTTTTTTTTTTTCTTTTTTTTATGTTTTCTTTAAAATAGTCTACTGACTGTTTTCCTTACTAATTCTATGGAATCAAATTTATAAATGAAATAAATGTATGTATCACAAAAAGCTAAATATTTTCAGAATACACTTTTCAGCATCTGCCAAATACTGTGATATTATATTTGGGTGGCTTAAAATGTATCAAAACCCAAGAACAGAAATTGATTGTATTGCAGATTATGGTACCTTAGATGTGGTGGCTCCATTTCTTTTTATAGTTTTCTTTTCTTTGTTTTCATCTGGTGTGACTGCCATTAACACACTTCCTGTCCTAGGGTGACAACTGTGCTGCCAGCGTTGTCACTTTAGGATATGGAGTGTGTTTGGACTACATAATCCCTCCTCTTTTCCATCAACTGGGGGAGGTGTTTTACAGTCCAGGGAGATAGCAGGGAACAGTCCTAACTGATAAGTCCACAGGATGAGAGTGGGGGAGGTTATCAGCTCCCAAGATTTGTGGGTGAAAAGCTGTTTTTTTTTTTTTGTATAATTAATTAATTATTGAGTATATTTGGTCGATTGTATATAGGTTTATTGCACATTAATTTTTTAACACATAGCACCACCTTGCGCCAGCTAGGTGGCAGCTTATTAGCTTGCTGGGAATCGCATCTGTTGTGCCTATCTGCTGCCTATGTCCGGGAACTGCGATGCACTCTGGGCGCCTCCATCTCTCTCCTTTCGTTCTTGTTAGGGGGGGAGGGGGGCTTGTCCAATAGCGCTTTGGCGTCACGGCCCCACGCCATGCGCGTTACGCCCTTTTTGGCTGAAAGGGGCGGAGTCAGAGCGTCAGTGGAGCTCCCGGCCCCACCCTCTCTCTGCTGGCTGTGTAATACAGCGCTGCTTCCTGTGTGCCCAGTGCGCTCTGTGGTGCTATTATCAGGGCACCAATTTGCAGGGAAGCTCCTTTGGATGTCGGGGGGGTGGGCAATTGACCCATTCCCCCCCCCTGGATCCGCCCCTGGTCGAACGTGAGGAGATCCCCCTTCTCTGGTGATGTCCCCAACTGTTATAATACCTTTTGATCTCCACACCACGGGGTCAGGCAAACTATTAAAGTGTGGGTGCTGTGGATTCATCCATAGGGAGAAGAAAGTGGGGATCACAATTTTTAATTATATTTGTGTTCATTAACTAAAGCTCAGCTTTAAGGAAAGGGTTAGTTTTGCGTTTTGTCAGAACCATGACTATTTTAATATATTGCAGTTGGTGATTCCCATGAATTATTTTATGAGTTCCAGCAGCTGTGTGGAATTAATTATGTTATAAACTGCTTTTGGAAGATGTTTATTAGAAGCGAGGGAAGCCTGTGCAATGCAGAAATATCTTTTAGCTCATTGTACTGCTGTGTACATATTGAAAGTGTATCTCATTCTTTGGAGTCGTGTCAAATGAGATGTTGGAAACCTCTCAGGAAAGGTTACAGACTTAGCAAGTGGCTGTTGATCCACCTTCTTTATTGTTTCAGTTGGCTTTAAATTACACCTGCTACGTTAAACTTGCTCATCCACACTATATTGCCAAAAGTATTTGGCCACTCCTCCAAATCATTTGGTGGGGGGAGGATTATGGTGTGGGGTTGTTTTTGTACAATTTCATGCTCCCAACTTTGTGGGAAGAGTTTGGGGATGGCCCCTTCATGTTCCAACATGGCTGTGCACCAGTGCACAAAGCAAGGTCTGTAAAGACATGGATGAGTGAGTTTGGGGTGGAGGAACTTGACTGGCCTACACAGAGTCCTGACCTCAACCCGATAGAACACCTTTGGGATGAGTTATGCCTCGTACACGCGCAACGATTATCGGCCGACTTTTGTCCAGTGTTGTTATGTTGGTTGAAATGTGCTCTAGACTGCACACAAATTTTCTCGGTCAACAAAAATCTACTTCAGAAGTGATGTCATGTGATGGTTTACTTTCCCTGTGTTTTTTCATCTCTGAGCATGCCCAGTCTTGCTCATCAGATTTTTGTCTGCCGAAATCTGTACTGACTGACGGAAAATCGGCCGTTGTGGTGACGGCTAACAAAAATTTTATAGCCTGCACACCAGATTTTATTCGGCCGAAAAGTCGGAGTCGGTTGTCGAAAGCATCATACTAACAAGCCGAAAATCGGCCGATCGGACGTTGGCCGAAAATTCACGGCCAACTATCGATGCGTGTGTACGAGGTATTAGAGTGGAGACTGTGAGCCAGGCCTTTTCATTCACATCACTGCCTGACCTCAGAAATGTGCTTCTGAAAGAATGGTCAGACATTTCCATAGACGCACTCCTAAACCTTGTGGACAGCCTTCCCAGAAGAGTGGAAGCTGTTGTAGCTGCAAAGGGTGGGCTAACTCAATATTGAACCTTACGGACTAAGACTGGGATGCCATTAAAGTTCATGTCGGTGTAAAGGGTGGCGTCCCAATACTTTTGGCAATATAGTGTATGTTGGCTGCCATTGCTGGCTTTTATCTGAAAATACTGTCTGACTTGCTGTGTCTGACTAGAGAAAATGAAGAATTACTTGCCTCTGTTATTTATAAAGCATCAACATTGCAACCAAGGGACTAGCATTTTCAAAAGAGATTAGGATTTCCCTCATGTCAGGTTTATTTTAAGATAGACCTTTACCAACCCCCTGTAATATCTTAAACCTGAACTCCAGGAACATAAACTTTAATTTAAACATATTCCTCAATTAACACAAGGTTATAATGTAAGTCCATTTTGTACCTTTTACAAATCTAGATTTTACCCTATAAATGTAGCAATGGCATCATCACTGTGCTGTACACATCCTGTGAAGTGAGCAGAGCTGTGGGAGGGGCCAGGAGCTCCACCTACTACAGGCTGCCTGCAGAAAACTACAGGGGTGGGCGGATACAAGACCAGTCACCCTGCACAAGGAGAGAGCAGCAGTGACCGGTCTTTTTATTATAAGAAGCTTTTGCACAGAGGTAAAGTTTGACACTGGATTACTGCACAGATCTGGAAGAAATGCACAAAGCACACTAAGACCGCAGGAAGTATACACACGATTTAATCAATAATTCCCTATTCCTGGAATTTAGCTTTATTCATTCCAATTATCATAATTATTTATGTGGCAAAAGCAGCTTTAAAAATACTACCCTTGTGGAAAACAGTGCCCCGAGCTACTTTCGGTACTGTTTGTGTCCAGATGCTGAATCAATAGTCACTTAATCTCTCTTGAAGATGAGAATCAAGGTTTAGACAGAGACCCTATGTGTTCTAATAGTTAATATTTCTATTAAAAGGGGTTTCTACTTTCACTTTAGATTTTATGCAATTCACTGTTGACGCCCAGCCAACATAATATATAGAATTTTACTTGAAAATACCATACAGGTGTACATAAAGAGGTGCATTGACAAAGTTAAAAGAACACAAGTAAACAAAGAAGGAGTGCTTGATGAAGTCTACAATCTAAAGCTGGTCATACACTGTTAGAATTTCTGCCAATTTAGAGGAAAAATTCTAACAGTAGGTGGCCCGGCCATCTCAACAAATGTCAAATAATCGACTTTTGTTGAGGGAGTTGAGCCAAAAATTGTCTTCCTAAGAGCCAATAAGTTGCAGGCACTGTTTGGATATTCAGAAAGCCAGCCCTATTGGCTGTCAGAATAAAATAGCCCAAAGGCCTAACAAGAGGTTTCTATTAGTTTGTTGCCAACTAAACCTTACCCCTCTTCCTCTGATATAACAGCTATTTTCTATTAAATCAGGTGATGATCCCATGTCTATGGGTCCATGTATGACCACCAGCTCACTGCGCTTTACTTGGCCATAACTGCTTGAATTTCAGCTGATTCCTGCTGGCCTGGCCAGAAAATTGTCGGCTGAGCAGTGATTGCATTAATTTAGCAGCAGGCACTATTTGGGTATTCTGACAGCCATCGGCTATCGGAATACAAAAGCTTGGCAGGGTGGATTTATTCAACCTCACTGCTGGCATGGATGGAGGAATCTGTTAGATTTCTGTAAACTAAAAACCAGTGCTATACGGCCTTTACCAGCACAGTATGTATATGGCCTCTACCAGTGCTGTACAAGCACCTTTGTATCAAGGCACTTCTGGTTCCCCACTGCTATACCTCTCTGATGGACCAGCTGCTCAGCTCTACCCAATATATAAAATATAAGAGAGCAAATGCCAGCATATAATTGCTCCTTTATTATCTTATAAAAGTAACATAACACTCATATTTGAATAAAGTAACACTCATATTTGGATTGAGAAAGACAAAACCAAAATGCCAGCCCGGCACTTATGGGTACCCACATCGTCTGATATCAACGCGTTTCGTCACAAGGACTTTCACCAGGAAGGCAGCCTACCCCAGGTGTCAGATTTCTTTTGTGCAGCTCACAGACTGAACAAAAGAAGTTTATATATGTATAGCTTTTATGTACCTGCATTGGCACAGGTTGGGTGGGTAATCTGAGCCCACCCTGTCTTGGGTTACAAACATCCAGAAACCTCTGTCCCAAAGAGCTTTTACTGCTGCTGGGTGCAAAAGCAGCCAACTATATGGTCTGTCTGTTACAGAATGCTAATTCATTAATATATTCAGGTTCAGGAGTAACCTTAAAAGGCTTGAAAACCTCTTGTGCTGCCTGTACCGAATAGAGACGATCACATGGTAAGATCTGGAAGGGGGGGTTCCTAGAATGCAGAGAACAATGTAAATTGGCACCTTGGTTATCATGTACCTCATATCTTGTTATGGGTTCCTTTTTTTAAACAGCCTATACATTACATTTTTGGTTTTGTCATTTATTTGAACACAATGTGATATATAATCCATGACAGCATGATGTAAGACCCTATTTTCAAAGAACAGAACATTGTTCAAGTGACCAGAAATCATTTCTAGTATTATATAAAACACTAAAAACTCTTTGTCTTGACTGAAGTATGGGTACAAGGTAGAAACAAATCTTCTTTGTTATTCCAAACTTTGTACGCCAATATTAGGCTTTCCTTTTAACTGACATTAATAATTCCTGTCTTGGATCAACTCCAGAGTGATAACAAACACTTTCAAGCATCAGAAGTTTGGATTTTCCCATCTGGATTGTTGTTTCTTCTCGGCACAGTAGGGAATTTTTCCATCGCCTTGTCTTTGATTTTGGTGTGTGGTTAGAACACATCTTTCTAATACTTGTTGATGTGTTGTACATTCAGATATGCCTTTCCGCACGACACTTTTGTAAAGTGTAAAATTCTGAGCAGTAGTGGACTTCCTGTCGGCTTGAACAAGACTGGCCATTCTCCTCTTGACCTTTCTCACTAATGAGGGGTTTTCGCCCACGGTATTGCAACTCATTGGAGGTTTAAGTGTTTTCACAGTATTCTATGTACATTTACATATCTAGCACCAACTCACTTAGATCATGGATTCTTCCAACGACTCCATATTTGCATTCTTCGTATACTGATTTGTTGCCTATACTGTAAACTAAAAAAGAGTTTATAATGTGTATGCTGTATTACTGCATTTTTTGTGATTTGACATACAATGTAAGTGTTGTGCAATGACAAACTAACTACTCATGACTGCCTGTTTTTTTTTTTTTGTAAGGACATACAGTATACTGCAAAATTTGCCTGGAATAACCTAATATTCCTAAAACTTTTTTTTTACAGAGAGATTGCAGAAGAAACAAGAATCATACTGAATATCGATGACAAAATAGCAAGGATTAGAAATTTAAAGGTATGGATACCATTAAAATAACTGTAAACCTTCATTTATTTATTTTTGAAATTAAAAAAATGTGTCATACTTAGCTGCTCTGGTATTACACAGAGCAGCCTCAATCCTCCTCCTCTTCTGAGCCCCCCGCCGGCGCTCCAGGCTCCTCCTCTTCAATGAGTGGCGCTTTGCTCCCAAGCTGCCCTCTCGTCGTCCATAGACACAGCTTGCCTCCCTCCCGCTGCCTCGTCACACGATTTGATTGACAGCAGCTGGAGCCAATGGTTCCCGCTGCTATCGATCTGCCCAGTAAGTAGATAGACAGTGGCGAGAGCACATCGCTAGATCGGGTTTTGGCTCAGGTAAGTGTAAGGTGGGGGGGATCTTGCAGCTCAGAAGGTTTTTTACTTTAGTCCATAGAATGCATTAGGCAGGGTTCACACCTCCATGCAGAGTAGCTCACAGCAGGGGTCCGGTGCGTCCCTGGTCATCATTTCAGGTCTAAATTCGGTCTAAATTTTTGGCTGAATTTGGACCTGAAACGAACTAGAAGATTCACAGGACTCCTGTGCAATTTGCTCCGCAGCCATCCCAGGACTGTGTGAACCTGGCTCCATTGAGAGCCGGTCACAGGCTCCTGACATGCGAATTGGATGCGGGGAAACCTGCATCCAATTTCCATAAGTGTGAACCCAGCCTCAAGGTAAAAAACCTTCAGGCTTTAGAACCACGTTAAGGTGACCATTTTTTTGTGTTTCAAGCTGATGTTTAATGAGTAAAACATGTCTATACATAAAAGGAGCCTTATGGGTATGTTGACATCAAATGCAGTCTGGCTGCATTGGGTGGCGATTCCAGCGTAGTCCCAATGCATGACAAGGCAAACTGCCTCGTCTCCATATTTGTCCGGTCCGCACCACTACATTGTGGTGGTGTGCAGGCCATGTGCGCTGAAAAAAGCACTACATGGTTTACATTTTTTTTAATTTTTTTTTTTAGCAAAGTGTGAGGCAATCCACTGCTTCGCAAGCGCAATGGGCAATTGAACTTTATGAGGTATCTGTGTGACATTTCAATAAAGTTTGTTTAAAAAGGGAAACGTGCAATGCGCCGATATTGGCAGATTGGCACTGTTCTGAAGCCTGTGAGAAGGACTCCCGAATTCTGTAGATGGGGGGTGGTTTGAGTTGGGGGTCTGTGGATTTAGTTTGGATCTCTAGCAAAAATTGTATAGGGCAAGCTTCATCTCAAAGTGAACCTGTGCTTTGCCCTTGTAGGGTAGAGTAACAAGTTCACTTTAATGAGGATCATCGCAGTCAATTATATTTACCTTTCTTTCATTCCCCCATTGCTCTGGTCTCCTACAGGAGTGAGGAGAAACCTAGCAAATGGGACGGTTTATGTGTAGAAATTATATGTACGTGAGAATGTTTATGTTGTGAAGACACAAGAAGATGAGGTGGCATTTTAAATAATCACATACTTTACATGAAGGCCAAAGACATGCTTAGCCTATTCAACTGTACAGGGCAGCAATACTATATAGAGATCAGCTACAAGGACAGGTAACATGAAATCAGGGTCCAAAAAGGGTCCCCAGTGCTCAACCTTAGAGAGGGGTCCCCAGCTCTCTCCCTTAGGGCCCCCAGCTCTCCCCCTTAGATCAGTGTCCCCAGTGCTCCCCCTTAGATCAGGGTCCCCATTGCTCCCCCTTAGATCAGGGTCCCCATTGCTCCCCCTTAGATCAGAGTCCCCAGTGCTCCCCCTTAGATCAGAGTCCCCAGTGCTCAACCTTAGAGAGGGGTCCCCAGCTCTCCCCCTTAGATCAGTGTCCCCAGTGCTCCCCCTTAGATCAGTGTCCCCAGTGCTCCCCCTTAGATCAGTGTCGCCAAAGATCCCCCTTAGATCATGGTCTTTAGTGCTCCCCCTTAGATCAGAGTCCCCAGTGCTCCCCCTTAGATCAGAGTCCCCAGTGCTCAACCTTAGAGAGGGGTCCCCAGCTCTCCCCCTTAAATCAGGGTCCCCAGTTATCCCCTTAGATCAGAGTCCCCAGTGCTCCCCCCTAGAGCAGGGTCCCCAGTTCTCCCCCCTAGAGCAGGGTCCCTAGTGCTCCCCCATATAGCAGGGTACCCAGTGCTCCCCCTTAGTCAGGGTCCCCAGTGTTCCCCCTCAGATAAGGGTCCCCAGTGCTCCCCCTCAGATAAGGGTCCCCAGTGCTCCCCCTCAGATCAGGGTCCCCAGTGCTGCCCCTTAGAGCAGGGTCCCCGGAGATCCCCTTTTAGATCTGGGTCCCCAGTGCTTCCCCTTAGTTCAGGGTCCCCAGTGCTCCCCATTAGTTCAAGTTCCCCAGTTCCCCCCCTTAGAGTAGGGTCCCCAGAGATCCCCCTTAGATCAGATCAGGGTCCTCAGTGATCCTTAGAAAAGGGTCCCCAGTAATTCCCTTTAGAGCAGGGTCCCCAGAGATCCCCCCTTAAAGAAGGGTCCCCCTAGATCCTTCTTTAGAGCAGGGTCTCCATAGATCCCCCTTTAGAGCAGGGTCCCCATGGATCCCACTTTAGATTAGGGTCCCCATTGATCCCCCTTTAGAGCAGGGGCCCCATATATTCCCCTTTATAGAAAGGCCACCATAGATCCCCCTTACATAATGTAATAATAGAGGAGGATGTTCCATTCTCCTCCTACTCTGAAGGTCAGGGCCTGGGGGGCGGGGCAAGCACTTGATTGGTTGATGGGACGTTGGCGGTTCTATCAACTAGCCAAAAGCGCTGACAGGGTAGACAGCGGCGGGGGAGGTGGATGCTTCAGACAGCATATTCATCTGTCCTGCTCCTGCCTCCCAATGCAAAATGGGCAGCCGCGGACCCTGCAATAATGGCTCAGGGACACCTTGCCAATCTTTGCAGATAACTAGAGAGCCTCATAATATACTGTATTTTATAATTTATTTGTTATATTTGCAAAGTCAATATTTCTTTGGCTACTGTGTGTGTACTTGCAGCTAGCATAGCATTTAATGGCGTGACCATCAACATTTAGAGTGGTATGCATTCTTTGGAGGCCAGGGGTTTGTGAGCAGTAATCCAGAGTTTGTTGTCTAGGTTGCAGTGGATACATGAATGTCACAGCCATGTATGCATTGGAAGTCTATTTATCTTTTACTACAAGATTGCAAAACCTCATATATACTAATTTACTTTGCAAGTGTCCTGTGACAAGTCCTATGTTTAAGGGCTCTTTCACACGGCCGCTCCGTGTGAAAGCTCCGCTGCGGGACTTTTTTTTTTCACGGAGCGGATGACATTTGTGTCATCCGCTCCGTGTGTCCGCATATCATCCCATCCGTTTGCGGATGATATACGGACATAATGTAAGTCTATGGGGATTGCGGATGTCAGCGGGTGACACCGCTGACATCCGATTTTCCTTCCTTTCCGTTTTTTGAACGGAGGAAAAATAGGGTTCTGTTCCGTTCCAAAAAACGGAACAGAACTGAAAGGAGGAAAATCGGATGTCAGCGGATGGTATTCCGCTGACATCCGCAATGCCATTGACTTACATTATGTCCGCAAATCATCCGCATAAAAATAGGATGATTTGCGGACATACGGAGCGGCCGTGTGAAAGGACCCTAAATCTGAAATCTGGGCACCTATGAAATAACACCAATTATGTGTTATGTGTTCATTAAAATAAAGCACTGCATTCATGTTTATATGAAACTAGTGTTAGTACTTGGATTTGTTACATAGTTGGTAAGGTTGAATAAAGACACCAGTCTATTCTGTGCAAACTCTGATGCGTGTGTGTGTTTATGTCAATAATAAATCCCATATCCCTGTATGTTGCGATCGTTAAGATGCCCATCTAACAGTTTTTTAAACTATCGAAACTCCCTGCTGATACCACTGCTTTTAGAATGGAGTTTCACATCCTTATTACTCTGATAGTAAAGAATCCTCTCTGCAGTTTAAAGGCCCGTACACAGGTACCGATTGTCGGCCGTAAATATTCGGCCACCGACCGATCGGCCGATTGTCGGCTTGTTAGTATGCTGCTTCCGACAACCGACAGCGAATTTTCGGCCGAACAGAATCTGGCGTGCAGACTTTAAAATTTTTGTTGGCCGTCACCAGAACGGCCGATTGTTCGCCAGTCAGTACAGAATTCGGCCGACAAACAGCAGATTAGCAAGACTGGGCATGCTCAGAGAAGAAAAAACACACGGAAAGTTAACCATCACATGACATCACTTCTGCAGTCGGCTGTTGTTGGCCGACAAAATTCATGTGCAGTCTTTAGCACTTTTCAACCGACAGGACAGCACCGGACAAAAGACGGCCGATCGTTCGGCCGACATTCGGTACATGTGTACGAGGCTTAAGGTTAAAGCGCTTCTCTTCCAGTTTCAGTGAATAATCGCGTGTCTTTTTAAACTCCCTCCCACTGAAACGTTTTTTCCCTATGCTATGGTAAATTAGGGTATTTGATGTTCACTATCATATCTCCTCTCAATCATCTCTTCTCCAGAGAGAATATGTTCAATGCTTGTAGTTGTTCCTCATAACAGAGGTCCTCCAATCCCTTTGTTAGCTTTGTTGCCCTGTTCTGGACTCTCTCCATTTCCAGCACATCCATGATGACTGTCGCCCAGAACTGATTGGCATACTCAAGATGCGGCCGGACCAGAGTCATGTACAGTGGCAGAATTATTGTTTTTTCTCTGGAGTAAATCCTCTTTTTTAGGCATAACATTCAACTTGCTTTGCTTGCAGCAGCTTTGCATTTAATGCCATTGCTGAGCAATCATGTCATCTTGGGACCCCCGGATCTTTTTCCAGCTTGGATTACCCCGGTTGTTCTCTCCCTAGTGAGTAACTTGCATTTGTATTTTTAGCCTCCAAATACATTACTTAACATTTTTCAACATTTGATTTTGTATTCGCTGTTTTTTCCCCTGAACAGTAGACCACAGCCTGGGAAAGGGTGGTGCAACATGAAGAGTCAATCCAGCATGTTGCATGCAATTAGACTGACAAGTAACCTGCTAATTGGAGGAGAGGGCAAAGGGACGAGCCCATCATTGTGCATTTGCCCAGGGCCGTCTTTAAAGAGGAAGTAAACCCTCCTCTGTAACTTGTACCTATAGGTAAGCCTATGATAAGGCTTACCTATAGGTACTGTAAATATCTCCTAATCATGTACCTTTTAGGAGATATTTACCTTACATGCAGCCAGTGACGTCACTGGCGCATGCGCTCTGAAGGAACGGCCGCTTGTGCCGTTCCTTCAGAGCCCGTGCCGTGACCGTCGGCTCCCGCGCGTGTGCGCGGGAGTGACGTCACCGCGGCTCCGGCCAATCAGATGGCCGGATGCCGCGATCCCGGAAGACGGGCGACTAGACATGTCGCCCGTCATACAGGTTAGCGGACGGCACGGCGGGGGCTCGTTCTAAGGTAAGTATTTCATAATGAGCTAGTATGCGATGCATACTAGCTCATTATGTGTTTCTCTTGCAGCTTGCAAAAAGAAACAAAAAATGTTTTTGGGGTTTACAACCTCTTTAACACAGGGCAAAAGGGGCAGCTGCCCTGGGTCCAGTCATTGTTGTGGGGCCCAAAGCAGCTGCCCCTTGAGCCCGCACTGGCTGCAAATAGGTAATAAGTGAGTTTTGGGAGGGCCCAAGAAAATATTTGCCCAGGGTCCAATCATAATAAAGACGTCCCTGCATTTGCCCTTAAATAGATCTGGTACAGGCTGTGGGTAGGGAGGGGACCCAGCTGGACTGCAGTAATTGCAGTACAGAAAAGTCAGGTCACCAGGCTGGCTGTGCTGTTATGCACGGCTATGTAAATGTCTGGACTGGGTCGATAGAAATACAAATCCTTTGGCAGTTAAAACAACTTTCATATATGAATTTCAGATGTGTATTAAATACTTTGCCTGGAGTTCAGCTCCAAACTATTGGCTTCGTAAGCAATCCTTTGAGCAGTCCC
The DNA here is from genome assembly GCF_965119305.1 of Pelophylax lessonae. Taxonomy (NCBI): domain Eukaryota; kingdom Metazoa; phylum Chordata; class Amphibia; order Anura; family Ranidae; genus Pelophylax; species Pelophylax lessonae. The sequence continues at coordinate 131,958,610 of NC_138780.1, forward strand.
TCTCAGATTTAAACTATGAGTCTGGTAACCATAAAATATTGAACATTATCACCCTCCTGAAAACTCATTGTTGCTTATTATGTCCATCAAATTCTAATTTGTTCCTAGAAAATGCACAACTAATAAAAATGTAATGGCATGCTTCGCCAGCCTGTTAATTCCAGTGTTTTGCTGTAATGTGCCCAAGAACATCTGCATCAGGCTATTAAAGCTGAGGTCTAATCTGCTTATATTTTGCCTTCCAAAAAATGGCAATAACCTCTTAAATAAAACCTTACTGTTTTTATTGTATTACTTATTTTAGATCCAGTGATGTTATCACTGGGTCTCAGTATTTCTCTATGCAATGCAGACAGGTCATGGTTGGTGGGCTAGAAGAGCTCTCAAAAGTGCTCAGAACTGATACAAGTATAAGTGAGTATTGAGTATATAATGCCATTCAACTGCTGCAATAAACTCTTTTGGCCACATCATCGTGGAAGCTAAGTAACTTTACCAGGAACCCCATTTTGACACTACTATATATAGGGATTTGGTATCATTGCATTCAATGACATTACCAGAGGCTTAGCTGTAATAGAGCCATCATTATATAAGTGTTAGTATTTGGCTTTGTCGAAAATTACGTTTTCCCTTTTGAATTTTGCCTTCCAGGCTGCTAGCAAACTCAGCACTGTCTGGATGCCATTTGTTCCCAGCACAGAATGGTAAATCAAAACATATGTGAATGTTCTTTTTCCATGACCCTCCCTGTTCTGCATCCCAGGGGATCACAGGCAGATCGGCCCTAAGGATCTTATTCACCGATAACAAATCTCTTCAGTGATACTACAAGATAATGCCCCCACTGCCGCAAAACGCTGTCACACATGGCTGATATTTTGTTCTCATAGTATTTGTTGCTCGTTGGGATTCTGCATTCTTGGTCGAGTAGATAGTATACGTAATTAGCTTGGAAAAAACACAGCCCGCATAAGTAAAGCAAAAAAATCTGTAATTTGATATGCAGTTATTTGTAGGTTCTTTTACCCTTTTATACCTAAAGACATCGGTATTACAGTGCCTTGAAAAAGTATTCACACCCCTTGAAATTTTCCACATTTTGTCATGTTACAACCAAAAGCATAAATGTATTTAATTGGGATTTTATATGATCTGCACAAAGTGGCACATTATTGTGAAGTGGAAGGAAAGTAATAAATGGTTTTCACATTTTTTTACATATAAATACCTGAAAAGTGTGGCATGCATTTGTATTCAGCCCCCCTGACTTTGTATTGTAGAACCACCTTTTGCTACAATTACAGCTGCAAGTCTTTTTGGGGATTTCTCTACCAGCTTTGCACATCTAGAGGATGACATGTTTGCCCATTCTTCTCTGCAAAATAGCTCAAGCTCTGTCAGATTGGATGGAGCGCTTCAGTGAACAGCAATTTTCAAGTCTTGCCACAGATTCTCAATTGGATTTAGGTCTGGACTTTGACTGGGCCATTCGAACACATGAATATGCTTTGATCTAAACCATTCCATTGTAGCTCTGGCTGTATGTTTAGGGTCGTTGTCCTGCTGGAAGGTGAACCTCCACCCCAGTCTTAAGTCTTTTGCAGGCTTTCTTCTAAGATTGCCCTGTATTTGGCTCCATCCACTCATCAACTCTGACCAATTTCCCTGTCCCTGCCGAAGAAAAGCATACCTACAACATGATGTTGCCACCACACTGGCACCATGGTTTCACGATAGGGATGATGTGTTCAGGGTGATGTGCAGTGTTAGTTTTCTGCCACATATAGTGTTTTGCTTTTAGGTCAAAATGTTCAACTTTGGTCTCATCTGACCAGAGCAACTTCTTCAACATGTTTGCTGTGTCCCCCACATGTCTTCTTGCAAACTGCAAATGGGACTTCTTATGGCTTTCTTTCAACAATGGCTTTTTCTTGCCACTCTTCCATAAAGGCCAGATTTGTGGAGTGCACGACTAATAGTTGTCCTGTGGACAGATTCTCCCACCTGAGCTGTGGATCTCTGCAGCTCCTCCTACCATGGGCCTCTTGGCTGCTTCTCAATGCTCTCCTTGTCCGGCCTGTCAGTTTAGGTGGACGGCCATGTCCTGGTAGGTTTGCAGTTGTGCCATTTTTGGATGATGGATTGAACAGTGCTTCTTAAGATGTTCAAAACTTGGGATATTTTTTTTAAAACCTAACACTGCTTTAAACTTCTCCACAACTTTATCCCTGACCTGTCTGTTGTGTTCCTTGGCCTTCATAATGCTGTTTGTTCACTAAGGTTCTCTTAAAAACCTCTGAAGGCTTCACAGAACAGCTATATTTATACTTAGATCAAATTACACACAGGTGGACTTTATTATTTACTAATTAAGTGATGTCTGAAGGCAATTGGTTACGCTGGATGTTTGTTAGGGTATCAAAGTAAAGTGGGCTGAAACACAAATGCACACCACACTTTTCAGATACATGTGTTTAGTTGTAAAAAAAAAAAAAAACTAGAAAATTTTGGGCCGAAACTGAAACCGAAAATGCAGGATGCCCTTGGCCAAAAACGGAAACCGAAAATGACTTTTTCCCCCAAATAATTTTAAAATAGATAGAAGACGGGCATACACGAAAAACAGGCAGCGACGTACACCTGTCGCTGCCACCCTGTCACAGTATATGTACTGTGACGGGTTGGCAAGTGGTTAATTTAATTACCAATGGTATTTGTATTATGCAGCATTAGGGGGTTAATGTATTGCCACTGCTGGTCACTGATGCATTAGTGACCAACCAGTGGCAGTTAATTAACCCCTTTGTGCTGCATTAGTGCAACCAGTATCAGTGTTAATTAACACTGGTTGCACTGATACTGGTTGCACTAATGCAGCACAAAGGGGTTAATTAACTGCCACTGGTTGGTCACTAATGCAGCAGTGACCAGCAGTGACAATACATTAACCCCCTCATGCTGCATAATTAATACTAATACCATTGGTAATGCCATTTTCGGCCGAAAGTTTCGGTGGCCGAAATTTCGGTGCATCCCTAAAAAAAAACAGTTATAATTTTCCTTCCACTTCACAATTATGTGCTACTTTGTGTTGGTCTATCACATAAAATCCCAATAAAATACATATATGGTTTTGGTTATAACATGACAAAATTTGGAAAATTTCAATAGGTATGAATACTTTTTCAAGGCACTGTATGTACTTGATTATGTACAGCTTTGTTACATTTTGATGGCACTATGGGAGAAAACAAAAGGTCAAACAGCTAGGTTAGAAATGATGAACCATTGTCTGTTTCTCTTTCTTCCATTGACGGAAATAGCTCCTGATCCAGGAGTAGGACACTAGGCAAAAAAAAAGTCTGGCTACGCCTACGGGCAGTCTCAGAGGGTATACTGTCTCTCTCTGCTATAGGTTTTCTGCCTAGTCAGGAGTAAGGACCTAGTTTCTTGCTGGGATCTCTGGTTCTGGCAATTTTTTTCTTTTTAGATATAATTTTTTTCTCCTGGATTTTTTTCCTGGGAGATCTACAATCAACTGCCGGATTGGGCGACGGGCTGGATAATCTAGATCTAGTGGTCACCCCTGTCTGACCAGCTCTGCGCTAGGTCGGCCACGACCTAGCTACACCTGACTGGGGCTGGCCTGCCAGTGAGAATCTTCAGGAGATTCCCCTGCTTACGCTGTCCCAGAAGGTGGCCTTTTTGTTGGCTTTCACCTCGGCGCACAGGGTGTCGGAACTGGCGGCTTTACCCTGTCGTTCACTTTACTTGGTGGTTCACAGTGATAAGGTGGTTCTTCGCCCCTGTCCGTCGTTCCTTCCTCAGGTTGTCTCTCTGATTTTCATTTGAATGAAGACATTGTGTTGTCTTCCCTGTGTCCCAGGCCAAAACATCTGAAGAAAATTGCTTTGCATGCCTTGGATGTGGTCTGGGCGATTAGGGTGTACCTGACAGCTACGGAGTCTTTTAGGGAATCAGACTCACTATTTGTGCTCACAGATTGGCCTCGGAAAGGGTCGTCCGCTTCCTCTGCGACCATTCCCAGATGGATCAGACAGACGGTGATTCAGGCCTATTCCATCAAGGGTCAGATTCCTCCTTTCCCTGTCAAGGCGCACTCTACTCGGACGCTCAGTGCCTTCTGGGCCTTCCGTCATCAGACATCAGTGACACAGGTTTGCAAGGCGGCCACCTGGTCGTCAGTGCACACTTTCACAGAGTTCTATAAAGTGGATATGTTGGCATATGCGGATGCTTCATTTGGCTGCAAGTTTTTGCAGACTGCTGTTTAGAGGAACTGGTCCTTTTTGGGGGTGTATTGTTTTTTTCAGGTGAGCTCCAGTTGTTTTGGTTGAGCTCCTGTTTACCTGGTTGGCTATAGGTAGCCTTTAAAGGTTCTTTTTTGCTGTTCCCACCCCTCATGTTTAACACTGCTTTGGGACTTTCCAATGGTTAAGAAGATCAGGAGATGTGTCTGTCAATGAACAAAAGAGAAAATGGGATTTTTGACTTACCATAAAATCCATTTCTCTGGTGTTCATTGACGGACACAGCACCCACCCCTCTGTGGAGTTGTAATTCTTCTGACACTGCTTGTAACAAAACTGAGTACCTATAGCAGAGAGAGAGTGAGTATACCCCGTGGACTGCCCATAGGCATAGCCAGACTTTTTTTCTGCCTAGTGTCTTACTCCTGTAGGGTACAGTGTATTCCAATGGTTAAGAAGATCAGGAGCTGTGTCTGTCAATGAACATCGGAGAAATGGATTTTACGGTAAGTAAAACATTAAATTTTTCTTAGCTAGTGCAGAGATAATAACCGAAATATTAGCCCATGTTTATGTAAGAAGTCAAAGCTGAAGGTTACCCCATTACATAATGTAAGACCACCAACTGGTCTGCATTTACCATAAAGGTGTTGATTCTCGCTTTAGTGGCCATTTGCTGTGCTGTGCAGTTAATGTCCTTACTGTATGGCTGCTGAGAGAAAAAGAAAAACGGGATACGCCACCTTAAAATTTTTCGTTCAGGCATTCTAAAGATCAGCAATGAGTGCACAATCCTTTTTTAGCAAGACAAAGCAGAAATTACAGCACATCACGTTAGGAAACCCAAAGATTTTGCACTTATACATGGAATGCCTATATATTCTAACCCTACAGCTGCTACATCTACAACATAAAACATTTGAAAATTGTAGCAAATCCAGATATGCCAGGAAGGCAAAAGGATAGGGGAATTGGAAAGATGAGGGAAAAATCAAGCATATCTGGACCGAAGGGGATTTAATTGTGCCAAATGAACACTCTATGAAACAGGAAATGTATAATAATATCAAAGTTTATTTAAACATAATGGTTATAACAAATATATTTAAAAATAGGGATGGCCATAATCGTTGTACACATTTCAGTACATATCTCCAAAAAGGAGGCGTGTGTAAAGGTTCACCATCAGTGAGCGAGTGAGGTCCATCACGGCGAATCAGCTGCTGGGACCACCCTTTTTAGAAAGCTGATCGCCCGCGGTTTTTAAAAACTACCGGGGTTATGGCATTTCTCTGCTGCCATAACCCTGGCATTTTTACCTTACCTACAGGTAAGCCTACAATAAGGCTTACCTGTAGGTATAATTAATATCTCCTAAACCGGCACGGTTTAGGAGATATTTGCAGTGCATGCAGCCGCTCACGCGAGCGGCGCATGTGCTCTGAAGGTCCGGGGGGACCTTCAGTTTTCCTAGCCGGCAGCATGCCGGAAAATCACTCCCGCGCGTATGCGCGGGAGTGACGTCATCGCGGCTCCGGCCAATCACAGCGCCGGAGCCGCCGAACCCAGAAGAGACGCCGAGGGATCATGGTGGCGCCCGCAGCGATGTCCCGGGGTCCGTGTCGGGGCTTCGTTCTAAGGTAAGTTATACATAATGAGCCAGTATGCGATGCATACTAGCTCATTATGGCTTTGTCTTGCAGGTTTTTTTTTCTTCATTTTCGGGTTTACAACCGCTTTAAGTGTAGCTCCAGCCAAAAGAATCATTTTTAAGTTTTTTTGGATAGCATAGGGAAGGGTTAACACCTCTGTACCATTTTTTTTTTTTTTTTGCTGTCTGACTCTGTACCCCTGTTCAGAAGATTTCACCTCACTTTCTGTCACTATGACAACTGGAATTTGAACATTTTTGGGTTGTTGTGGAAACAAAGATTAGTGGTAAAGCTTCAGTGGGGACACCTTTTTCCCATGGTAACCTACAGGAGTGAATTTCCCTTCCTAGGGGTCGATTTCCTCTCACTTCCGGTTGCCTCCCTCCATTTGTAAGTAGGAGTCGTTTGTAAGTCGGATGTTTGTAACCCGGGGACCTCCTGTACTGCACTATTGTTGTATTAAAAATGTTCATGACATCGTTTGTAAAGCACCTCCATATTCAGCATAGGTTCAAAAACTGTACGGCAAAATAATCATTTATACATTGATCAGTGAACACTAACCAATTAGCAATGATAAGATTATTCAAAAGGTATCACATTCATAAATATCCTGTATATGCCTACAAAAATGCATTTTTTTTTACATGCTTTTCTTTTGGTGATGGCAAACTTGGGACTATGAAAAAAACTGAAAAAGTATAGTTAGAGTGGAACTATTGCGCAAAATAACATATCCAGGCTTGCATATGTTAAAAAACTATTTATTAAAGGTTTGTTTTAAAGATGTAACTTTTTATGGAAACCCATATGAACACACATTACAGACTCCTCTGTGCAGCTAAGAGGTTCCCTCATGCTTAGCATTCTTTTGATGCTCCAGCTATTCATTTTTTATACATAATGTACAGGCTCAAATAAGTCACCATTAGGCCCCATTCACACCAGAGTGACGCAATGCATTGCTTTTTTGTAGCGTATTTGTCAGTCAGTAGTATACAGAAGTCCATTCACTTGATTCCCTACTTGTAACAAATGCACCAAAGTAGCTCTAGTAATTTTTTTTTTGTATGCATTTTACATTCTGCACTTTGCCCCATTTTTTGCACAAATGAAAAAAATGAAGTAACACTTAAAATCAACAGTATATTTAAAGTATAACTAAAGACAAAACTTTTTTTTAGATTTGGATAGAGTGTAGGGGATTAGACAGTTGGTCTGTGCCCCCCTAAGGTAGATTCACCCTCTTTATTAGTCCTGTTTATCATTAGCACTGAGAGCCCATTCACAGTAGCACGACTTGTGAGGCGTCTTGTGTAGCCCCAGGTCGCTTGACATAACAAAAGCAATGTTAATCAATCAGTGCCGTCTTAATTGGCACTACTGAAGTCGCTCCGACTTCAGAAAAGGGTCCTGTACTACTTTGAGGCGACCTGTGATCCGACTGTCCCATATACTTCAATGGGAGTCGCTTCCTTATCTTAATTGACACGACTTGTTATCAGACTTTCCAGGAAGAAGAAAGAGATTAGCCAGGCATTTCCCACAGACAAAGTCGCCTGTCTCTTCAAAGTAGTGCACAAGTCTCTTCCAAGTCTCTTCCAAGTCTCCAAGTCACGGGCGACTTTCTGGTCGTGGTAGTGTGAACCGGCTCTGAAAGTGAAAGTAAAAGAAAATGCCAAATTTTGGGTTGTCCCCAAAACAGGACTAGTGGGGGTATCTTCCCATGAGGAAAGTAGTTCTGGTGACAACCAGGGATTCCCTCAGTGTAGAGGGATTGTCTCTCATGTTCTGTTTTAGCTATGGGACTGGAAATGACAGATAATGTGCCGGATGGGACACACAAATAAACCTTACAGGGGTTATAACCCTCTCTTTCTCTTTCCTAAATAATATGAAAACTTTCCTTTTTTTTTTAGTTCTACATTCATGATCACAAGTATTAACACTTTGAAGCTGGAGCCCATTTTGCTGTATACTGGAATGTGTAACCCATCACCCCCGGTATATTTGATCTTCTATTGTTCTGTCGGTTAAGGGGTCAGTGGCCTCTCTAGCTGGCATGTAGAATTTCTGGCTTCTGAGTTTTCCTTGCCTTGAAATATGATCAGGTGACTTTCTAGACTGAAGTTTGTCTGTTCCAGCATCTGACTGTTTCATGCGGTGCTTTTGTATGTTTGATACCTGAAATCATAAGCTGTTCTTTGCATGTGCTGCATATTTAGTTGGCAGGAAGATGTTCAGCATATGGGCTTCTCTTTTTATTTTATTTTTTCTGAATATTGAAAATACAGCCCTGAGGTGCATTAAAGCTAAACTCCAGGCAAACGGCTAAATACACTGATGGAAGACATGTGGTACCTGCTTAAAGCGAAGTTCCGGCCACAAAATTTTTTTTTCAATAAAAATACCCCCGGGACAGTCAGGGCTAGTACATTCCACAATGGATAGCCTCTGTACTGTCCCGGGTCGTACTTACCTTTTAGAAGAAATACTTACCTTGAAAATTTCTTCTCCAGCGCTGCCATCTCGGATGTGGGCAGCTGAAGCCAGCACGTCCTCTTCCGTGTCCTCTTCTCCCAGAATGCACCTGCACCGGCCCCGCTCGTCACTTCCGGTGCGGGCGCATCATCCCTCCACAGCTTCTGGGCATCCCAAGAAGCTGTTTAGCAGGGAATGAGGCGCCGCACCGGAAGTGACGAGCGGGGCCGGTGCAGGCGCATTGATTCCTGGGAAGACGTTCAGCTCCCAGGAATCGATGCAAAGAGGAAATGACGGCGCGGGCCGAGGGCCGCAAAAAAGGAGGAAGTGGAAGAAAGGTGAGTATATTTTTCTTCAATAACAAGGTAAGTAAATAAAAAAAAAATCGTAACTATCCATTTCTTTTTCAGGTGACCAATAGCAAGCGGATGGCCCAAAATCGATTATGTCGATTTTGTGGCCGGAACTCCGCTTTAAGGATTTTTATTTCTGTCCAGCCAGTGCTAAGATTTACAGTGGGGAAAATAATTATTTGATCCCCTGCAGATTTAGTAAATTTGCCCACTTACAAAGAAATGAAGAGCCTTTAAATGTTATCATAGATGTATTTTAAACGATAGAGTCAGAATATCAACCAACAATCCAGAAAAAGCGCATTATACAAATGTTATAATTTATATTGTATAGATGCATGGGGGAGGTTTGGGACTTTAAATGAGACGCACGGTGGGATATGCCGAAGGCGGGGGGAGAAAGGGAGGGCGCATGCCGTGCATCGCAGCTCCCGGGATGAGCAGCTAGCAGCCAATTACCTCAAGGGACCAGAAATACACAGGTGTGTCTGAGAGATGCCAAAAAATATGATGTAAACTAAATTGTATGTGTATGTATGTCTAAGCATGGCATGGAGAAAATACCCACAACCCCCCAACTGGTCCAAGGGGGGCTCTTTGTGACATAACCATGGACAAGGGAAAGTGGGCCATTGGTATGCACACCCAATAAGGGGGGTATTGTAAAAAAGAATAAACCTGTTCGCCAAAGTCATGTCTCTCCATCCCTATTCACATATAGATGCATGGGGGAGGTTTGGGACTTTAAATGACTTTAAATGAGGCGCACGGTGGGATATGCCGTGCGTCTCCATCCCGATTCAATGTACATAAAAAGAGGGTGAGTGAGAGACACGACACGGCTTGCAGGAAAAAATATCAAATTTATTGAGAAGTACATATATGTAAAATACCATGCATGAATGGTCATACATAAGATGGTTATAACATACAAAAAATATAAAAACAAATCCAGTGTTCATGACAACCAAGTGACAAATGTCCAGAAAATATACAATGTTGCAACATTACAGGAGTAAGATTGTTCACAGTAGTGGAGTATATATATAATAATAGTAATCCTAACATCATGGACTCAACGCGTTTCGTGGACTTAGTATGCCACTTCATCAGGAGTTGGTGTTAGATCTAAAAAATATATATGTAAATGTATATCAGGAGACATCTGTGGCCTCCCCTCGTTTCCAGTATCATTTACCACCATATGACAGTGTAAGTTTTGGGTATTTGAGGCTATCGCCTCTCTTCCCTTCCCCAGTCTTCATGTAATACCATTTGCTTTCTCCTGTTGGGTGGGGTGGTGGGTGAGGCTCCACCCACCACCCCACCAACACACTAGCAGAATGATGGTGTAAGGACTGCTACTAGATCTAAAGAAGGGCCAGGTATGGTATAGGCTCCAAAAAGACTCCCGGTGGGTGATGAAGACTCCACAATGTATCTGGTGGCAACAGTGAAGAGGTGAAGGGTGGTGGGTGGAGCCTCAGTGGCGATCACAGTGTTCTTTGAGAGATAGGACCCCTTTTTCACATGGTTTTACCTTAATGTCCTTGAGCATCTTGCTAATTATATTTTTTGCTAATTTCTGCTATTTTTGCTGTTTTTTGATGTTTCACATGTTCATTTTGTCTCAATAAAGTACTCAATTTTACACACTTTATACCCTTTGTTTGAGCCTATATGCAACTTCTTCCCTTTTCTCCTTTTGCCTTATCTATGCCCTATTGCTTGGCTCACAGGTCATATACCGTTGGGTACCAGAGTGGTGTATTATAAATTGATATGTGTCACATCCTCATACCCCTGGATTTGGGGTCTTGAGTTGATTTCCTGGTGTTTCATTCCGTTCTCCTCCCCCTCCCCTTGGTATTGTTAGAAATGTTTAGATCCTCTGTCAGGTTTTACTGCTCTTTGTCCTCTACTGTGGAGATTCAACCTCACTATTTGTCCTGATGACCATTGTCAATTTACCAGAAAGTGAGGGGAAAACCAAAAAGGTATGGCTGTCGCTGGCACAGTTGTAGAGGAGATATCCTCCCAATGAAGACATAATTTATGAGAAGTGTGGAAGTAAGAATTTCAACTTGTACTGAGGAGATGTCTACACACTTTTTTTTTTTCTTGAGATAAGAAGTTAAGAGAAATCTCTCTGATGGGGGTACAGACATTAACCATACCGGCAACCATTTTAACCCAATCTCATTCTATCCAAAACTAGAACAAAAATCTACTTTAAATTTCCATGCTACAATAGGACTTTAGATTAAAACAGGAGTTAATTTTGTAACCTCCAATGCAGAATGACATCTGCAGTCTGGATTGTGAACAACACCTTCACTTTCCTTTGCAGTCACATTTGAAAACGAGCCTCCCCAATGGAAGTAGAAAAATATGTCATGGCCATATGGGAACACGAATGTTCTCTGGTTACACCAGATCATTGTATAGCTATGCTGAAGTTGCAGGCTTTAGCTGTTCATTTGTGTGCGGTTGCACAAGGTTAGTAAAGAGACGAAATAATCGCCACAGCTGTAGCAGGGGAAGGCCCTGTAGCTGAAAAAGTCTGCTGTAATCATATTGAAATAATAAAGAGAACAAAGCAGCTGTGTAATGGAAACATCTGTATAAGATTTAATATCTTGAGCAACTGTAACTCAGCAAGTGCTGGACAGAATTCAGGTGTGGAATACAGTTCTCCAAAAGCAAGGTCATTCCCCTTGCTTAGATTGTTTAGCCTATAGACTATTGTTCCCCCAAAGGTCGTTCACCTGGCTTACATTGTTCAGCCTATAGACTATTGTTCCTCCAAAGGTCGTTCACCTGGCTTAGATTGTTCAGCCTATAGACTATTGTTCCCCAAAGGTAATTTAACTGGCTTAGATTGTTCAGTCCATAGACTATTGTTCCCCCAAAGGTAGTTCACCTGGCTTACATTGTTCAGTCTATAGACTATTGCTCCCCCAAAGGTAGTTCACCTAGCTTAGATTGTTCAGCCTATAGACTATTGTTCCCCCAAAGGTAGTTTGTCTGGCTTAAATTGTTCAGCATATAGACTATTGTTCCCCCAAAGGTAGTTTACCTGGCTTAAATTGTTCAGCCTATAGACTATTGTTCCCCCAAAGGTAATTTAACTGGCTTAGATTGTTCAGCCTATAGACTATTGTTCCCCAAAGGTAATTTAACTGGCTTAGATTGTTCAGTCCATAGACTATTGTTCCCCCAAAGGTAGTTCACCTGGCTTACATTGTTCAGTCTATAGACTATTGCTCCCCCAAAGGTAGTTCACCTGGCTTAGATTGTTCAGCCTATAGACTATTGTTCCCCCAAAGGTAGTTCACGTGGCTTAGGCTGTTTTGCCTATAGAATATTGTTCCCCCAAAGGTAGTTCACCTAGCTTAGATTGTTCAGCCTATAGACTATTGTTCCCCCAAAGGTAGTTCAACTGGCTTAGATTGTTCAGCCTATAGGACTATTGTTCCCCAAAGGTAATTTAACTGGCTTAGATTGTTCAGTCCATAGACTATTGTTCCCCCAAAGGTAGTTCACCTGGCTTACATTGTTCAGCCTATAGACTATTGTTCCCCCAAAGGTTGTTCACCTGGCTTAGATTGTTCAGCCTATAGACTATTGTTCCCCCAAAGGTAGTTTGTCTGGCTTAAATTGTTCAGCCTATAGACTATTGTTCCCCCAAAGGTAGTTCACGTGGCTTAGGTTGTTTTGCCTATAGAATATTGTTCCCCCAAAGGTAGCTCACCTAGCTTAGATTGTTCAGCCTATAGACTATTGTTCCCCCAAAGGTAGTTCAACTGGCTTAGATTGTTCAGCCTATAGGACTATTGTTCCCCAAAGGTAATTTACCTGGCTTAGATTGTTCAGTCCATAGACTATTGTTCCCCCAAAGGTAGTTCACCTGGCTTAGGTTGTTTTGCCTATAGAATATTGTTCCCCCAAAGGTAGTTCACCTGGCTTAGATTGTTCAGCCTATAGGACTATTGTTCCCCAAAGGTAACAAAGGCACTGGAGGAATCTGCTGTACACAGAGATGCCCAGTGTGAAAACCTATTATCTGATCATTGACAAACATCTCCTCTCCTGCTAAAGCTGACCATTCCCGGGCGTGCCCGGAACTCTCAGCTTACTGGTCCCGAATCTTCGAGGTGTCCTCTGCTCTCCTCCTAATTTGGATGACCCCCTCCCCTAGGTTGGGCCTCTTGGGTCTTATGGATGACATGGTCACTAGAGTGGCGGATCGCACACTTGTGGGTTTGCTGTTTTTTTTACGCCAGGAAGAACATCATTGGCGTCAACGGGCTTTAGCAGTGGAGGGGCGTGGTAGACGCAGCTATCCCTCTGTATCCTGCTACCAATTTCCATAGGGGTTGTCCCAAGAAACATGATAGGGTATGGGCGCGATGGCTAGGGAATTCTTCCAATATATTGCTCCATTAACAGTTGCTGTGCCTCTGTCTCATTGTCTCACTACTCCGCATTTTATGAGTTGCATGATCTTCTTTGGGTTACTCACTGTGATTGCTTTGTCCCATTTGCCTTACTTCCCTCTCATACATATTGAACTCTGGGCCGCACTGCCCCTGCGTGGGCAGCAAGTTGTTTTTTTCTTTATCACTGTAGTCCTTTTCACTGACTCTTGTTCTAGTTTGTTTGTTGTTGTTCTTGTTATATACTTCAATAAAAAGATTAAAAAAGAAAAAAAAACCTGACCATACACGAGGCAAATTTTGAACAGTTACTGGTGAACTAAATGTAATTCTCTCTATGGGCGGCCCTGTTGGCTGCCTCCCACCAAACATTCCTGAATTGAAAAATGAAAGGAGCCAGGCAGCAAGTGTCGGCTAAATCCAGATCCAGGCATTGTTCAGGTATTTTGACAGCTGGCAGCATCGGCTGTCAGAATACAATGAGTGCAGTGGAAGATTAATTCATCCCTGCTAGGTAACCTGGATGAAGGAATTGGCTTTTTTTGTTTGTACATTCTGCCACATCTATATTTATATGGCCATCTTGCACAGGGAACCCACATTTTGTGTGCAGGTTATCCACGCATTGCGATAGACTTCCATTAGATCAGGCAGTTTTGGTGCACTTTCTGGGTTTTCTGGGATTAATTCTGCTTTAAGCTGACACATTCGTGCAAGTTATACCATCCATATGATATTCCTATAGGAAAAAAGAAATTGGCCCACGGGACTTTGTATGAGGTGGGTGCTAGTGGCTGAAAATCAATAGAATGCACAATGAATGTAAAGAACAATGTATAATTTTTATTGCATAATATAAATACAAATAATAACATGTACTCAAATAGCACATGACATAGCTCAATGCTAAAGTATAAAAGTATACAACATGAACAGTGTTACATCACATGTAGGCAAACATCTTGGTGTAACCGCTTGACTTTCATAATAGCCTGAGTAGTATATAAGAATTCCATATTGATACAGTAAATAACGATCTGACGCGTTTCGGGAGCAATATCTCTCTTCTTCAGAGATCAGTAAATTCACAATATATCTACAAAAGAAAATATTGGGTTGGAATAGAGGATAAAAAATGAAAAAATGGAGTAGAGAAGAATTCAATAAAATAATAAAGGCTCAAAGGAGTGTTGGATTACTCACAAATCAATAAAAGACTCAATGGAAAGATTGGACTCCCGTGTACATTTTATGTTCTAAATAGCACTTGCTGTTACATTTTTGTATAAGTAAAAATATATTTTATTTGGCTGTGCCTCACTGTGTGTGTGTTGCTTTTCTCAGCTGGATTATAGAGCAGATGGCTGCGGGGACCCCAGAGAGCGGTTCATGGAGTTTGGCTTTGATTACTGCTATTGCTCTGTAGATCCTGATGATCCAAAATATGCATCTCAGGAAGTGGTAAGTCCCTTCTTCATATTATTTGTCTAGATGTGACAACTAAATAGTCACACATTTATTAAATGCAGCCACTGCAAAAATACTGTACATCTCCGTGTCTGCCATAGATTGTTTTACTGTGTTCAAATAAGATGTCAGTATTTTGCTATACTATATTGTGAGTCTTTTTTCCATTATAAGACATTTTTTTTTTTTTTTTCAGCATGAGAACCTAAAGTGATACTAAACAGAGAAGTGTTAATTGCCATAATTCATTCACATAAATCCATTTTTTTTTTTTTTTAATCCTCGAAGTACCTTATTCCTGCAGCACTGTTGTATGGTCACATGATTTATCCCTGTTGCTTGGCATCTGTAGGGATAGATCCTTGGGAAGGGCTTCTATTACTGCTGTATACGTCTGTCTGCAAAGCCCTGATTGGTGATGTGACAGTCACATGACTATAAAAAACAAACTTTACACAAAATGAATGCTTTAGTGGCTTTGTGAGTATGCACACTCTTGTTTTCACCTTCCTGCCCGGGCTGTAGCAAAATGATGGCCAGGCAGGGGTTTTATTGTTGTGACTGCGTGTCATATGATGTCCTTCACAAAATGATGCTCATGCACACCCCTGGGGGTACGCAGCGCGGCGATCGGTAGTGCGGTGTGTCCCTTGGACACACTGCATCCCCAATCACAGTAAAGAGCCTATGACATAGGCTCTTTACCATGTGATTAGCTGTGTCCAATCACAGCTGATCACAGTGTAACTAGGAACTAGGAAGTTCCAGGTATCGGCATTCCTCTGTTCCCACTGATAAGCAGCTCTCCTGACAGGGGGGTCTGCGTTGATAATCAGTGCATTCATTATCAGTGCAGCCCCATCAACGATGCCTGCCAGTGATCACCAGTGATGCCCACCTGTTCCTGCCAGTGATGCCCACTCGTGCCCTACAAGTGATACCAATCAGTGCCCACAAGTGATGCCAATCAATGCCCATCAGTGATGTCAATTAGTGCCCATCAGTATTGCCTTTCAGTGCCTATCTGTGATGCCTGTCAGTACCTTCTTATCAGTGCCACAAATTAGTGCCCATCAGCCCAACCCATTAGTGCCCATCAGTGCCGCTTATCAGTGCCGCCTATTAATGCCCATAAAGGCTGCATATCAGTGCTGCATATCAGTGCCACCTATCAGTACTGCATATTAGTGCCTCCCCATTAGTGCCCATCAATGCTGCTTCATCTGTGATCATCAGTGCAGCCTATCAGTACCCATCAGTGCAGCCTCATCAGCGCACACCAGTGAAGGAGAAAAATTACTAAGAAACATTTTTATTTATTTATTTATTTATTTTTTTTATTTTAGGTCTGTTTTATTTTTTTTTTATTTGTTTAGCAAAAAATAAAAATACCACCTGAAGAAAGCTCTATCTGTCTCAAAAAAAAGAAAAACATTCTGTTTGGGTACAGCATTGCATGACCATGCAATTGTCATTCAAATTGTGACAGCGCTGAAAGCTAAAAATTGGCCTGGGCAGGAAGACGGGGAAAGTGCCCAGTATTGAAGTGATTACATAGCGTGTAATGAGAGTTTTTCATAGTCTAGCCTTAAAGCGGAACTCCAGTCTGCTCTCATAATTTGTAATAAAAACATATTTGTCATTCTGAAGCTTCCCTCCAAACACTTTGCATATTATTTTATATATACTGTGCAGAAATCTCCCTCCACTAAATCTGGCTGCAACCATTTTACTGTGGGCAGAAGAAGCTGCTGCCTGTTCATTTCCTGGATTTACACAGACACACAGAGGCATACAGACACACACACACATATATACAGACACACACATATATACAGACAGACACACTCACACTACTGCTTGCCTGCACATTTCTCCTCTCTCAAATGAATACTCATGGATCTCTGCAGTCTTCTGTTATCTCCACCCTCTTCCAGCCCCCTACAGCTTTGCAGCTCTCATTGGCTCTCCTATGACTCACCTCTTCTCTCTTGCTGGCAAACTCTCACAGAGAGAGAGCTGTGCATGATGTCATAAGCCTAGGCTTTTTACCAGACAAGAAAGAGGAAGTAGACTGTATAAGGTATTTACTGGCAGAAAAAAAATGTTTTACTATCCAAAGTTAAAACAACAAGGGCAGAGGATTTAATAGATGGAAAGATTAAAAAATGACTGAAGGATTGCTTTAATGGCAGATTTTTTTTAGTTTTGTTTAGAGTAGATAGGGATCAGAACACCTGTCAGTTTTTTTTGCTGTCTGTTTCTCTGTTAGGTAGATTTTGCTCTCTCTGTTCGTTTTCTTCACCATTATCATCAAAAGTGAAATAAAATTCCAAAATATAGGTTGTCCCTAGAACAATAATAGAATGGAAATCTTCCAATGGAAACTCTAGTGCTGGTGGCAACTAGGGATTCCTTCATTTTTGGAGGGATTTCCTATCACGTCCTGTTGTGACTATGGGACAAGAAGTGAAGGGAAATTTCCCCAGTGGGACACAGATGGGAAAAAACTGACAGGGGTTATACCCCCCCCCCCCTTATGCTAAAACAATAAAAAGAAATAGTAGTTCTACTTTAATTTTGTCATTAACCTTTTCTAATTTTATACAGCCTTTGAAACAGCTCATGACCCAATTTTTACATTCTTTCTGTAAATACAGCTTTTTATCTATCAACTGTCATGCTTCTAATTTCCATGTGCACAGAGAAATGTGAATCCATGCCCCTGTGTGTGGCCACTCTCCCCCCTTTACAATATATCCAAGCTGATTTGAACTCTAGATAGATTAAAGAAAAAAAAAAAAACATACATCATTGTGTGCCAATGTGTGCCAGAGCTCAGTATTAGCCAAGGAGAAGCAGCACTTGGGACCAGACAACTGTGCTGTGGTGCTTATGTAACAACATGAACTATGCTTAAAGGAGGAGAGAGCAGAGCAACAAAGAGATGACCTAATGAAGATAGAGTAACAGAGAGATCAGTCTGTTGCTTCTACTTATAGTTTACTCTGCCAAGAGCACAATCTCTCTACTTATACTTTACAGTGTCATTTAACTGCAGCAGAGAAAAGCGAGGTCTCCTAGGGTACGCTATATAACAAAGCTATGTAATTATTAGGACCGAGTGACAAAAAAATATGGTAGATAAAACAGCAGCCATATATATATTTTATGGTTGTCTTTAGCTCTTTGTCTGGAGTTTTGATATTTTGCAAACTGAGCAGCTGTGTATTGTAACTGCTTCCCACCCGGGCCATTTTAAAACGACGCCCAAAAGGGAGACCTATTTTTCTGGGTGGATTTTATGACATCCTCCCCAGAACGCTCCTCGTGGAGGCCAAGCTCCGGCGCGATCTGTCAATCACTGTGTCCACTGACCACAGCGGGTGACTGATCAGAGTACCGGGCCGCAGCTAGTATCGTGTGATTGTTGTGATCAATCACAACAAATCACATGTCAACAATGAATGGCTTTGACTCATGACATTCATTGTGTACAATTGTGTTTCTAGCTGTCATTGGTCACATTGATCACATGGGCCAATCACACTGTGGCCAATTACAGCTAATCACAATAATACACACTAAATGAATCTATTTCATTCAGTAAAAATGGTTGTTTTATAACAGTGAAATGAATTCCTAGTAGTCATAGAGTGTAAAAAAAAGAAAAATGCTGAACACCTCCCTAGAGTAGTACAGTGTTACTCTGGTAACTCAGTATTGCTCTGGTCACAGTATGTTTGAAAAAAAAAAAAAAAAGTGAAAATTTGCATAGTGTCCGGTATTTAAAGGGTAACTCCACTTTTGCAAATAAAAAAAAATAGCAAATAAAGAAAAAACAATATAGCATATACAATTGCGACACAAATCATATTGTAATTGAATATTATTAAAAATTACCTTTCAAACTGCAGCTGTTGTAATTTTCTGAAAATGCATTGCAATATGGCTACCTGGAGCTGTTCTGTACACAAAATGTATACTGACCACACCCCAGAAACATAATTTCCTGCTTGTGTGATTGGTTCACCAATTTTCCCAGAAGTCCGATAAGATACATGTCTGATTTCTGGCATCCCCTGCAACAAAAATGTCATGTTTGGTGAGATACTCCCAATAGGAACACGTCTAAAGGGATGCAAGCCCAGCAGCTTCCCTCATTAGAGCCCTGCAGCTGCCACAGCTGATAGATAATTATGAAACCACTCCCATTAGACCCACTATGCACAGAGGAAGAAACAGTGATTTCTTCAGAATAACGAAAGGTAGGAATCTGCAATAAAGTTAGTTGAAATCCTTGCAATGTACAGAGATCACCCAGGGGGAATGTTTTTTTCTCAACAAAAGTGGAGTTACGCTTTAAGTGATTAAAACTGCATGTTTTTCTGCTTTTAAAAAGACAGTGGGTTGATTTACTAAAGGGGTAGAGGCAGTTCATTTTCCAAAATTGATGTAGGTAAATATGATGAAGCTGTGTTTACTTTTAATACCCAGTCCTGTGTGAGAGGGATTCAAAACATTTTTTGCTAGCACATAGTTATATAGTTAGTCAGGTTGAAAAAGACACAAGTCCATCTGGTTCAACCAAAAAAAAACCCAAAAAACAGTATTGAAAAACCCAACTATGCAATCCCATATACACAATCCTATACCCGCTGTTAATCCAGAGGAAGGCGGAAAAACCCCAGCAAAGCATGATCCAATTTGCTACAGCAGGGGAAAAAAATTCCTTCCTGATCCCCTGAGAGGCAATTGGATATTCCCTGGATCAACTTTACCTAACAAAATTTTAGTACCCACTTATATTATGTAAACCCAGGAAAAAATCCAGGCCTTTTTTAAAGCAATCTAGTGAGCTAGCCAGAACCACCTCTGGAGGGAGTCTATTCCACATTTTCACAGCTCTTACGGTGAAGAAACCTTTCTGTATTTGGAGATGAAATCTCTTTTCCTCTAGACGTAAAGAGTGCCCCCTTGTCCTCTGTGTTGACCTTAAAGTAAATAACTCAACACCAAGTTCACTATATCACCCCTTATGTATTTATACATGTTGATCATTTCCCCGCTTAATCTCCTCTTCTTAAGAGAGAAGATGATTGGCTGATTGAAGTTGGCACAGCATTACTGTATTTACTAACAATGTGCACAGTCTCTACTCCATTAGTAAATCCACCCCATTATATTATGTTGTGTTGATCACTTTTGTGGCCAGCATAGGTTGTGATCAAGGACTGATGGTTCTAATTTTGTTTTTTAGCATACATTTAGTTTATGATGCTTACTTTTGTACATTTAGATATGGGTACTTTGTGGTATTGTTTTGGATTACAGGGCATTACAGTAGGTGCACACCTTTGTGTTACTACAATAGAGAAACAAGAAGATTGCGAGATTTGGGTCGGGATGTTTTTGAAAAAGCTTTCTTTTTATGTATACTGTGAAAATGCAGATAATTCTCTGCTAGTAAAACTTTCATAAAAGTCTGTTTTGCTCTATTCTTTCCGGCAAAATGCTAAACCCTGAATAGGTTTCCTGTTTTAGACCCCAAGCTGGAAATTAGTTATTTACAGCGCACCGTTCGTGCCAGAACTTTGTTTTTCCGTCAAGCTCATTGTTTACGTTTGGATAAAATCACTCCTCTCCTTGTTTGTTGAATTGCAGAGCAGATTACAGAGGGTGATTTGGCTGATATTGCTTTGTACAAGAACAAGGCAAGCTGAGGCTTGTCTTCTGACCTTCTACCTGAGCTGTCCCATTGAAGCCCAGGCTGATACTGGGTTGTTCTGTGTTTGATTTGGTACATGAGAAGAGAACAGAAGAGACCTACAATCATTGTTTAAACAAGGTTAGCAAGTGGACACATAGAGAACAATAAGCTTTGAAAGCTTAGGTTACAGCTTAAAACTTGGTGTAAACATTCCCCATCTGAAAACTTCAACCGTTTTACTTTGTTTTGGCGCATCTCTAGTATAGAGATATGTAGTAAAACATGGCTTGTGTTTCCAGAATGTGTATGTCTGTGTTCTGAACATACACCCTTGGCACTGTCCTTCTTTTGGGGGACAGTTGTAGCCAAGTGTTTGCTACACGAGGGAAATTGAATGTAATGATCTCACGTTATGTGGGGTACATATGGTTGGAAAACCTTTGGAGACCAATACCTGGGACATGATTAGGGATGGATTATTTTTACTCATGATCTATTCTCTACCGATCAAACATGGATAAGCCAGTACTATGCCCCAAGATGCCATGTTTGGCAAAAGTATATTCAGTACTCCCTCTATGGCATTACATTGTTTTGTAGAATCTTTGTTAACCACTCAAGCCCCGGAAGATTTTACCCCCATTCCGACCAGGGGGTATTTTGCGATTCGGCACTGCGTGACGTTAACGGACAATTGCGCGGTCGTGCGACGCTGTACCTAAACGAATTTGGCGTCCTTTTTTTCCCACAAACAGAGCTTTCTTTTGGTGGTATTTGATCACCTGTGCGATTTTTTTATCACGCGCTATAAACAAAAAAAGAGCGTCAATTTTGCAAAAATAACAATATTTTTCACATTTTTTTATATGAAATTCCCCCCCAAAAAAATGTAAAAATCAAAATTTTTTAACATTTTCGGCCAATTTGTTTTATGCTACCTATATTTGGTAAAAAAAATCGCAAAAAGCGTATTTTGATTGGTTTGCGCAAAAGTTATCGCGTTTACTAACAAAGGGAAAGATTTTTGTCATTTTTGTTGTTTTTTTTTTAACGCGTAATGGCGGCGATCTGCGATTTTTTTTGCGGTACTGCGACATTGCGGCGGACAGATCGGACCCTTGACTGACATTTTTGACACTTTTGGGGTTACCAGTGACACTTCTACAGTAATCAGTGCTATATATATGCACTGTTACTGTAAAAATACACTGGTAGTGAAGGGGTTAACTTTATTTGGGAGGGAGGGGCTGTGTGTGTCCCTAGGGGCGTGCTTTCTACTGTGATTGGCTGTGGCTTCAGCTGTAAGGACACTGATCAACGGATCTACATAGTAGATCCATGTGATCAGTGTCTTTGCAGCGAGGAGAATGACAGGCAGCTTGTTTACACAAGCTGCCTGACATTCTCCCTCTCCCCCGCCGATCGCCGAGTGGCCGGCGGACATCGGGTCCGCTGGTCACACGCGCGGGGGGGTCCGTGACCACGCGGGAGCGCGCCTCCGGGGGCGCGCGCTCGCTCCCTAGACCCTCACAAGCAAGCAACGTAGCCCTACGTTAGTTTGCCTGTGAGGGGCTGACCGCCGACGTAGATAGTCGTGCGGCGGTCGGCAAGTGGTTAAGAAGCACAAATACCCATTGAGAATACATAATACTGGTTCAGATCCATGACCTAGGGCAAGTTCAAACAAGGGCTGGCCAGAAATGGATCTACTCAAGCAAGACGTGCTTCTGATTTTAAGCTTTGCTTGCACATATTAAGATGTTTCTCATAAGCCGGAGGGCAATCCCAAAAAACTCAGTCAGATACACTCATTAGTGCACAAGAAGGAATTGTAAGTTGTTTTGGAAGTCTCAGTGTGAGAGGGTCCTAATACTGCACTCTTCTGTGTGGAAAAGAAAAAGATCTGAATTACTGTACATATGTCACCATCAGCAATGGGTAAGGATGACAATCGGTCCTGGTGTTAGATTAGTCAGCAGAGAACAGGAAATATCTCCTCGTCTGCTTTAAGTGAGATATCTGCCCATCGAGGGCCAAAGTAAAGGTGTTTCTTTTTAATTAAAAATAACCAACATGTTATACTTACCTGCCCTATGCAGTTGGTTTTGAACAGGGCAGCCCGGATCCTCCTCTTCTTGGTTCCCTCTTCGGCTCTCCTGGCCCCTCCCTCTTGACGAGTGCCCCCACAGCAAGCAGCTTGACATGGGGGCACCTGAGTCGAGCCGCAGCTCTGTGTGTCCATTCAGACACGGAGCTCCAGCTAGGCCCCACCCTCTCTCTCTCTCCTCATTGGCTCACTGAATTGCGAATGGCGCTCCGTTGCTGTCTCAGCCAATGAGGAGGAGAGTCCCTGGCAGCCGAGTCTCTCCTGCAACATTGCTGGATAGAGATGGGGCTCAAGTAAGTGTTAGGGGGGCTGAGGGGGGGCTGCTGCACACAGAAGTTTTTTTAACTTCATGCATATGGGATTCTTTTTTTTTTTCCCCATTCATACTTACCTAAGTGGATTCAGCATCTGTCCCCTGGCACCTCTGCACACCGCCAGTCGCTGGGGTCTGACAGCTCCCCAAGCAGAGAGCTGCGGACTGTCAGTCAGCAGCTCTCTGCTCTGCCCCCTCCTCGCTCATTGGAGCACTGGGCTGTGGAGGGGGCGGAGCCGCCAGCTCAGGCTCCCACCGTCTTACTGAGAGGCTGAGCCAGGGGTCGGTCCAGGATCCAGACTCTGTGGTGATGATGACGAGGTGCCTGGGCCGAGTTCTGTGATGCCAGCAGAGAATGGACTTCAACCTGCTCTCTGCTGAAACCGGGTCACAGAAGTGCAGAACAAACTGCACTCCTGTGATCCATAGGAGATGTACAGTCAAACAAGGTTTGACTGTACATCTGCTTTAAGATTAAAAACCTTCTGCCTTTACAACCACTTTAACCCACATCCCTATGGTCCAAAACCAAAGCTGGCTAGTGGCCATACACTCTTTGATAGTTTTGTAAAAACAAATAACAATCCAGCTGATTCCTTTATCCTTCCTTTACAGTGTGGATGGTGACATGGTTTATGTACAAAGAATTATCACACTTTTTAAAGACCTTTTTTTCTTCCTCCTCATTCTAGCACCCAATTAGGTCCATAGACCCTTTCATATCTATAGACTCCATTTATGCTACAGCCTTGCTACCCCTTTAAAGAGATTGTAAAGTCATGTTTTTTTTTTTAATTATTTAAAAATTATACAGGTTTATACTTACCTGCTCTGTCCAAAGGTATTGCCCAGTCACCCCAAACCTCCTCTTCTGGGGTCCCACACTGGGGATCTTGGTTCCTCCTCTTCTATGTCTGCCCCCAAAGCAAGCCGCTTGCTATGGGTTCAGATGTGTGAGCTCACTCCCAAGACAGGCTGTGTCTGTGCATATACACACACAGTGCCCCCACCCCCCCTCTTGCTCATTGGGTTTTATTGATCAGCAAAGCCTATGAAAGCAGTAGAAGGGGAGAGAAGACTGGGCACAGCACTGGATCCATAAAGGACGATACAGGTAAGTGTTGGGGGGTGGGGTCAGGATGGGTAATCAATAGGGGGATATTTTTAGTATCCCCCTCCCAATCCCTTCCTCATACCTCCCACCCCTACCTTATCTGCAGGCTCCTCTACCACATTTTACTACCCCATTAAAGCAAGAAGATGTAGCACAACTAAGCCGATGTTAAAGCCTCAGTCAATGCCACTTCGAACCATGCCACTGACGCGTTTCATCCCACACATTGGAGCTTAATAATGCTTATGCCCTAAGTGGGTGGGGGAAAACACATCAGGGGGCGTGGTCTCAGGAGGGGCATTAACTGAGGCTTTTACATTTACACTTTGTACACATCCTTCCTAGGATTGCCTTAGGTGTGCAGCAGTTTCTTGCTTTAATATTCACCTCTCACTAGATGATTCACTTTTCACACCGGCATCGATGTAATCCTGAACACCAGCAGGGCTTCACACCTCAGTTTGGAGCAGAACCACTAAGCACAAACGCTCTTTACTATCCCCTTCTTATCCCCATACCTACTTTCATAATATTCACTTTAGTGCACTTCACAGGGAAATTCTATCATTCTGTCGATACTATGCCATGTATTCTTATTTATTCATTTATCGTTTTTTTGTGCTGAAGTTACAGCCTTTGGTATTGATGGAATTGATTCAGGGTGGCGCAGTACCTATCTATCTTTATCTATTAATTTTTTTTGTATAATGTGAAAGATGATGTTTTGCCAAGTCGATACCTAACATGTCAGACTTCAAAATTGTGCACACTCGTGGAATGGCGCCAAACGTAGGTACTTAACCAGTTACCGACCGCCTACCGCAGATTTACTGCGGCAGGCAGCCGCTCCTGGGCAAAGCGACGCAGGTATACGTTGCTCGCTCTCAGGAGGCTAGAGGGCGAGCGCGCACCGGCGCGCTCCCGCCCCTGTTCGTCAGCGGGGAAGCTGATGCGTGTGTCAGGCGGCTTTGATTGCCGCCTGACACCTGCGATCGTTCCCCGCTGAGAGAGAAGAATGGTCAGCTGTTGTAAACACAGCCGACCATTCTTTCCCTGCAACGATCATAGAGCCCATGTGATCCTTCTATGTAGGATCACATGTCTCTATGGTCATTTCAGAAGCCCCCCCCACAGTTAGAATCACTCCCCTAGGCTCACATTTAACCCCTTAATCACCCACAATGTTAACCCCTTCCCTGCCAGTGTCATTGTTACAGTAACAGTGCCTATTTTTTGCACTGATTATTGTAGTAATGTCACTGGTCCCCCCAAAAGTGTCAAAAATATCAGTCAGGGGTCCAATCTGTCCGCCGCAATGTCGCAGTCCCGCGAAAAATCTCAGATTGCCGCCATTACTAGTAAAAAAAAAAACCTAAAAATGACATAAATCTTTCACGTAGTTGGTAGACGCGATAACTTTTGCGCAAACCAACCAAAATAAACTTATTGCAATTTTATTTACCAAAAATATGTAGCAGAAATCAAATTGGCCTAAAATGTTAAGAAATATTGATTTTTACATTTTTTTTTTTTGAGAATGTCATATAGCAGAATGTGAAAAATATTGTTTTTTTTTTTTTTTTTTTTCAAATTGTCGCTCTTTTTATGTTTACAGCGCAAAAAATAAAAAAACAGGTGATCAAATACCACCAAAAGAAAGCTCTATTTGTGGGAAAAAAAGGACGTCAATTTTATTTGGGTACAGCGTTGCACGACCGCGCAATTGTCCGTTAAAGTAACGCAGTGCTGAATCGCAAAATAGGGCCTGGTCATTAAGGGGGCAAATCCTTCCATTCTTAAAGTGGTTAAATATCTCTATAGGCTATGTTTTAAATTATTTTTTTTTTACAGGTAACTAGTTTAGAGTTACAGTGGAGGTCTTGCACTAGAATGATTGCTCTTGCTCTAATGTTCGCGGCGATACCTCACATGTGTGGTTTGAATGTTGTTTACATATGGAAACACAACCTACCTATACGTTCACTTCTGCGTGAGAGGATGGGGACGCTTTAATTTTTATTTTTTTTTTATGCTTTTCATTCAACTTTTTTTTTTTATCACTTTTATACTTATTACAAGGACTGTAAACATCCCTTGTAATAGGGCATGGCAGGTCCTCTTCACAGCGAGATATGGGGTCTATAAGTCCCCAAACCTTGCCTCTAGGTTGAAAAGCCTAAAACTTAAAAACTAGAAAAGAAAGAAAGAAAGATCTCGGCTTCCCAGCTAAAATATGGGCAGTGTTTATATCTACCGGGGCTGGAAGTGACGTCATAACGTCGCACTCGGCCTCCAAAGGTCATAGAGATGACTGGGGACCATCTGGTCCTCGGTTAGCTCTATGTTAAACTGCCGCGCCGGCTGATTCATTCTCAGACTCACCGATTACACAGGCAAGCTGGTAGAAGCACCGGCGGGAGGGGGAGGACATCCCCCGCCACCTGTAAAAACAATCAAGCGCCTGAACAGCTGCTATCATTTTTTTTCATTGTGCATGGAATCGCCGGCAGAAAAAAAAAAATATCTGAATGATGTCTGCAGCTGCTGGCATCATCCAGATATCTCCACTGAAAGCCCAGGACGTCATATGACGTCCAGCGGTATGGAAGTGGTTTTAATGAACACAGCAGCCAGGGATATCTAATCTAACATCCCCAAGAGAAAGTTAGTATGAAGTTCAGTTTGCCATTTAAGCCATGTACACATGGACCGAATGTCGATAGACAATGCCCAGTTAAAAAAAACTGGCCGTCATTCGGCCTGTGTGTATGTCAGTCTGTCTGACAGAAGTCGGCCGTTCTGTCGGATGTGCATGCTGGAAAAGCAGCATCTGACCATCTCCCGATCAGCGCTCTCAGCCAATGGCAGAGAGCGCTGCTCCAAGTGTTCTGGCGGGCCATCCCCCCTGTGAGAACCCAACAGCTCAGCGGGGGAGATGGCTGAACTTACCTTGCATGGTTACTACAGCGGCTCTGACCGGAGCTGTTAGTTTTGTAGTGTGTACCAGGCTTAACTTAATACAACTAAAATGATTTTGGATGGAGCTCACTTTTTAGACACTATGGGGGAGATTTACTAAAACTGTTGCACACAGAATCTGGTGCAACTCTACATCGTAACCAATCAGCTTCTAGCTTTTATTGTCAAAGATTAATCAACTAGATGAAGTTAGAAGCTGATTGTTTACTATGGACAGCTGCACCAGATACTGTGTGCACCAGTTTTAGTAAATCCCCCACTTAGTTGGGAAATGATGCTTACCTGTACACTTCGGTCTTAGTTTATTGTGGTATTGTTATGGTTTACTGGGCATTACAGTAGGTGCACACCTTTGTATTACTACAATAGAGGAGCAAGACCATTGCGAAATTTGGGTCGGGATGTTTAGGTAAAATCAGAAAACAGTAATTTTCAAGGGGTACTCTGAATATCTTGACTGAGCAGTGGTTGTTAGGCATATGAAGAGTCCTGATGGACAGGAACAGCTTCGCTTAGAATGTGAAGTGTGTTTGAGAAATGGAGAGAAATTCATGATCTTCTCAACTTCTCATCTGTCAGTGCCAGACCCACAGCTGCTCTACAATAGCTCTTCTAATGGCCTGAATTTCACAGGCATAACATCACTTTCTTGGCTTCACCACCAGCCATAGTTGTTGTTTGTCCATTTGTGTTTCTACTTCAGCTATGTTTTAGCGTTTAGATTTTGTTCTGTGTTAGAGATAAAAATCATATTCTACATTTTGGTGCAGCAAGCCAGGAACAGATATATCTCATTTAGTTGTAGTGTGTATGCATTTCTCTTTTTAATGCAGTATTAAAACCAAAAGCAAATGTTTATTTTCTTTTAGTTTACCAATTCTTAGATGTGATGGCTGCATTCGTTTCCTTTTTTAGGCTTTCTTTCTCATAATTTTATCTGATGATCCAGCCAGCAAGTCTGTTTTGTTTCACAAGCTCAAGCTCTCCAGCACAATGTGTCGGTGGATGAGACAAACCACTAAACACTGACAGGGGTGATTAGAATGATCAACTTTTATTTATTAATGCAAAACCTTTATCCCAAAAGGAAAAAACTGTTGTAACTGATTATTAAGTGTGCGCTGGAGTTTGGCGTCAGTTTGTCAGTGTATTTACAGGTAAATCTGCTTGTACATTTAACACGACCCTCCCCAACAGACTGACAATGTCTGTTGTGCCTCCTTTTCTCGTTCCCTCAGTGATGTGTCCCACTAATACAGGAGGTGTGTTACTGTCCAGATTATTCGGGTAAAACAGAGCGGAAAAAGGCAAAATAAAAGAAAACGAATGCAATCACCATATCTAATAATCAGTAAGCCACAATACAATACGTTTTTGGTTTTGGGTTTAATACCGTCTTAAAGCGGTAGTAAACTCATCCCAAAAAAAAAAAAAAAACCTGCAAGACAAAGGCATAATGAGCTAGTATGCATCGCATACTAGCTCATTATGAAACACTTACCTTAGAATGAAGCCCCGACGCGGACCCCCGGACACCGCTGTGGGCGCTGACATGATCCCTCGGCGTCTCTTCCGGGTTCGGCGGCTCCGGCGCTGTGATTGGCCGGAGCCGCGATGACATCACTCCCGCGCGTGATTTTCCGGCAATTCCCGGCAAGGAACTCTGAAGGTACCCCTGGACCTTCAGAGCGCATGCACCGCACGAGTCAGCGGCTGCATGCAAGCAGATATCTCCTAAACTGTGTAGGTTTAGGAGATATTAATTGTACCTACAGGTAAGCCTATAATAAGTCAAAAGTTAAAAGTCAAAAAATGCGTGATACTACCGCTTTAAGGGCTTTCTTTACTTCAGCTATAGAAGTAATGTTATGCATGTAATGCGAGATGATGCATTGTGGGGTGCTAATGAAATTCCTTTTTTTTAAAGTAAGTGTGGTACCCTCCTAGGTAGAGAGTGAACATCGTTTTTGGCTCTGTCTGCTTATCAGAGGAGCAGCAGGTAAATTCTATATTGCACTCTGCTTAACAGGGAGCAGGATCTGTGAGTTAGGACTGCTCAGTGTGCCCAGTGTGTGATTCATATTGTCTGAGGGAGTGTCCCCACTGTGCCCAATGGGGAGGCTTGGACAGTGGAGGAAACCTGGCCAATGAGGACACAGGCTTTGATACACCCCCAGGGATTGACACAGACTGCTGTCTTGGTGCATTGTGGGATTGTGGTATAAAAAGCCTGGGGCACAGGTGCATGAGGTCTTTGGCGGGACACAGAGTCCCAGAAGGAGGGTGGCGGCTGCCTCCTCTTCTGAAGCAGTTGGTATGTGGCCACAGGAGGTCAGCCTGGTGAGCCAGAGGAATGGAGCTGAGCCCAGATGTCCAGGAGAGCTGACTGGAGGAGTTAAGGCAATGCGAGAATCTGGAAAGCAGTATCGTGAGTACAGAGGCTCTTGCCTAAGGGTCTGCCCAGGAAGGGGACCACTCTGGAGTAGTGTAGTCAGTGGACGGGTTTCAGCTGGAGGAAAAGGGGGTAGTAGGTGAGTGCCTTGAAGAGAAATACAATAAGGAACATTTACCTCAGATTCATCCAGTGGCAGGATGAAGTAGCGGCCTTCCCATAATCTCAAGTTAGAAGTCCTCAGAATTGTGAATAGTTCAAGCAGGGCTCGACAAACCCCGGGCGCCAGGTCGACTAGAATTAGCGACCTGGCGCCTGGGGTGCCCTGCAGGAGGTGTCCTGTCCCTTCCACCTCCTCCCCGAGTGCACGGACTACCGCGCTGTCCGAAAATTGAGGCCCCGGCTTTTCGGCCTTCTTCTGTGAGATGAGAGAGGCTTCCAACGGGGAACTGGCACCCTCTTGTGGTGGCCGGGAATTTCACAAGCAGTCACTAATGACTGTTTCCCCTGCCTGTTCTCAATGCCTGCCCATCTCCTTCCCAAGAGGAGATGAGATGGAAGTTTTTGCAGGCTTCATCTCCCTGTCCACTTATCTTTGCTTAAAGGTAATTGGACAGGGAGTGTGGTTATTATTATTTATTTATTTTTTAAATTATGTAAAAAATATTAATAATAATAATAATTTTTCTTTTTTTTTTTCAATTATTGAAAAAAAAAAAATATATATATATATATATATATATATTTTTTATCAACTCCCTGCCATGCCACAGCCACACAGCTGAAGGCCCCTTTAACACAGGCTGTCGGATCAGGTCCGCCTGTCAGTTTCTCAGGCAGACCTGATCGGACCCTTCAGTCTCCTCTATGGAGCGGTGATCTGCTGCCATCTGATCCTGTCCGCCAAAAACAGACGGATGGTGGTTCTATTTTCTATCCATCCCGTGGATCGGATCAGATCAGATGGCATCGTATGGAAACAGACAGACGGTATGTTTCCATCCGATTGCCCTATAGAGGAGAGTGGGTTCTAGTCGTATTTTTGTGTAAATTTAGTATCGTTTTTTTTTTTTAAATAAAGCTTGGTTGTTAGTTAAAAAAAAAAAAAAACTAGCTCCTAACTTTTTTAGCTGGCTCCTAGATTTCAGACAAATTTGTCAAGCCCTGAGTTCAAGTGTGTGTGTGTGTGTGTGTGTATATATATATATATATATATATATATATATATATATATATATATAATTATTGTTAATATTGTTTTTATTTATTTTATATTTTTTTTTAATATTTTTTAAGCCTTTAGATCTCTTGCTCCCTACAGCATATCATCCCCAACTGGCTGTTATATTCTTGTAGTCACACTTACAAAAATCACTTTGTATGTATTCTCTCACAAGGGTTTCTTAAACAGTGGATACAATGGGCATATTTAAAGGATAAGTCCACCCTAACACTAACATCTCTGCATCTATAGACCTCCACAGTCTAACACTAATCTAACTAACCTATCTAGCCCTGTAAAGAAGAAATCAGTATACTTGCCTTTTTTTAACCTGATCCGACCCGATCCCACATTGAACTGTTAGCCTCTGCTTCGCTGTGGACACGGGTGCAGAGGAAACATCTGACAACGGAAGCCCCATAGTAACTCTATGGGCGACGTTACTTCCCATTCATTTCACAGCTGTTGTCAGAGCTTTCGCCGCTGTCAGCTGCGTCGTCCGCAGAGCTTCTGCCGCTGAAGACTGGGTCGGATCAGCTTCAGAAAATGTATGTATAGTGATATTATTCTTTAGAGGTCTATATAGGTTAGCGTTAGATCGTGGAGGTCTATAGATGCAGAGATTTTAGTTTTAGGGTGTACTTTAAGGCTCTTCACTTGTCCTATCCTCAGTAAAAAATAGTGCAATATATATGTCTTGAAGTTGCATTTTATAAACTCAGGCTAAAGAAAGCACCCCCTCCCTGTATGATGGGATCAGAAATTTTGATTTTTCTTGGCATATTTAGGTGTGAGAACACAATCAATAGACTTTTTTTTTGTTCTAGAGAAGGGGTTGCACATTTTCAAGTACAATTGGATATTTTACTTGGGCATTTTAAATGTACATTTTTTTCAGCAGGGTTCTTACTTTAAATTACATTACAGTTATTTTAAGCAAGTCAATTGTATATTATGTTGAGGCACAAAAAAAAAAAAAAAATCAGGAGCACTTTTATTCACTGTAGTATAACTATTCACTTTGATATTATATATATTGATGTCACGCTATTCCCTTCTGTGGTGTTGTAAAAAAATAATAGATACAACAAAGGAGGGTAGTATTTGTAATACAATACATAAGTTGTACCAAAGAGCATAGAGTAAAGTACTGCCATTTAGGAAAAGGTGTCAATAACAGGAAACAATATAATAATTCATGTAAATAAAGCTTTGTCCTTTATTATGCTAACTATAGTTCTAATTTTAAAATCTTGAGGACCTTCAGTAAACATTGTATCTGAAATCAAGCACACAATGTATTCCTATTGTAATTCTACATAATATGCAACCTTTCCCTTAAAAAAATTGAAACACTTGGGGTATATTTATAAAGCAAAAAATTACTACTTTACTGACAATGCTCATTTACCACATTGTATCTTTGTATACCTCCCAACTTTAGAACTTTAGAGTGAGGGCGAGCAGAAAGTGGATACTAAAAAACCTAAAAAATCGTCTCTAATTCATAAAAAATCGATAAACTGCATCCGTACAGATGGACAGATATATATATATATATATATATATATAGTGTGTTATATAGTAAAAATGTATTCTTCCAAATAATGCTGAATGGGTTAAAATAGGTCTGCTGACATCACCAGGGTCCTTCTACTGGGCAGTAACTAGCCGCTACCAATCTGAAAACCATTTAAAAAAATTCAAATACTGATCAGATTTTAAACCTGCAAGGTTGCAGATAAGAGAGTGTCAAGAAACCATGCTGTACTAGAGGTGGTGGATGACAAGCTCCGCATTAAACCGATCGATGCCTTTGGTATAAGATGCTATAGTGGAAAAGCCGCATTATCATAGGCGCATCACGGAGCATAAAGATCCCGCCATCCATTCATCCCAAGGGAGCGATCTGTGGAGCGGTCTTGGAGCAAAGCCCTTTTCATCATTGGATTACACACATGCGTTTTTTCTGTGTGTTAGAGGTAAGCGGCCACTACACACTTTAGAGCATCAAGATTGGGAATTTTACCTGCTGGTTTACTCCATTTTTATTGCATCAGATCTCGGACATCATTGTGGGAATTTTTATGTTTTTAGGAGTGGACATTTTTCTGCACAGTTATTTATTAACTTTTATTGGATTGATTGGGACATACACAGTGCAATACGATTGATTTCACTTTTATATAGGATTGAGATATTCCACAATTTATTTCACATTAGTATCTATTTTACTCATTTATGCTACTGGGATATTATATTTATTTGGATTCATTCAAATTGTATATTGTGGAATTTTTATGTTTCTAAGAGTGAACATTTTTTTGCACAGTTATTTTTGCACAGATACGTAACATTTTTGGATTGATTGGGACATTCACAGTGCAACACGATTGATTTTATATAGGATTGGGATATCTTGCAATATGGAATTCATTTGCTTCACATTAGTATCCATTTAATTTATTTATTTATTTATGTAGCGGGACACTGTTTATATATTTGGATTCATTCGTAATTGATTTTATAAATTTTTTTTCACCTTTTTGATATACGATTGTTTTCTTGAAGGAATAGTAGGAAATTTTTCCACTTATTTCGTCCATTCACAGTAATTATCCACTTGTTCATTTGTTTTGACATTATTGAAACATTTCGTTATTTATTGAGACATTTTTGTTTTATTATCACTATACAGATTAAAACTTGCACTCATTTTAGAACATTCAACATTTTTAACCTATTCAGCATTATTTGGACATTTTTACTATACAACACAATATACAGATTTGTCCATCTGCACGGATGCAGTATATCGACTTTTTTATGAATTAGCGCCGAATTTTGTTTTATTATCACTACACAGATCAAGTCTCTTGCACTATTTTTAGAACATTTACTATTTTAACCCATTCAGCATTATTTGGAAGAATACATTTTTACTATATAACACACTATATATATTTGTCCATCTGTACGGATGCAGTTTATCAATTTTTTACGAATTAGCGCCGATATTTTAGGTTTTTGAGTATTTATTGACAGTGGGGGCACTGATTAAAATTGGCTGCTTTTTCTTTTCTGCGAATTTGTACATTGACACCTGTTGTTTCACACCATCCACACCTCCCCAGATTCTTGGAGGTCATATTATCTCTTGGTAGCGCACTGGTTCTCGCTATTCAGAAAGTGGATACATTGCACTAAATATTGGGCTTGTCCTGAAAAGGCCTGGTAAGACACAGCCCGAGTCTACATGCAGTATATACTGCACATATATCCTACAGTCATTGTACCCTTAAAATATTACTATGCCACAAGTGACAGTCACAATGATGCACATAAGCCTCTGCACGAAGGTTCATATTTTAAAAATTAAACTCTATGCTTTTCTGCATACAGAAACTGGACAGCTAACATTTTGTCTGAGCCTACCTAAAAGATACTGTAAAGGCAATTTAAACAGTTGGGAACTACTTAGCAACTTAAGATAACACTGAGTAGAGACTGCAGGGGTCAGGACTATGTAACATACGGCAAAGCTTACAGAGTGCAGTGGTCAGGAGAATGCACCATAGTGCCTTTTAAATAGTTGGTCAGTGGGAGTGAAAATGCCCTGGCATTGTTGGTCAGTGAGAGGGGAAAACATGCCTTATCTTTACTTTCAGTTGAAACAATACACAGCATTAATTTCAGTGGCTTAACCCCCCCCCCCCCCCGCCACATTGGTGTCAGAGGGATAAACAAACCCCAGCCATGGTATCAGTGAATCCCCTTCATGTGTCAGTGAGAACTAAGTCACAAACATTAGTGCTGTTCAGTAGATCAATCCCACCCTCCTTCTCTGCCACATACTCGGGGGAATAACAAAGGGTGGTGCAGCCTGTATGCCTGCACCACCCTTTTTTAACCTGAAAAACATGAAGCAGACCCTAAGGGCTCTTTCACCCGACGGAGCCCCTTCTGCTAAGGGGGGATCGATCCGCCGATCCCTGCTGAGCAGGCGGATGACAGCTCCGTCTCCGCTCTGTGTGCAGAGACGGAGCTGGCAGATCCCTGCTGTCCTCTATGGGGAGATCGGATGAGAACGGACAGGCGGTCTCCGCTGACACCTGCTGCCCCATAGGGATGCATGGAGCATCCGATCAGGTCCGCCTGAAAAACTGACAGTCGGATCAGATCGGATCGCCCATGTGAAAGGGGCCTAAGCCTAATTGAGGGTTCAAGCCACTTTGTTAGTTAGCAGCAACCTACTGAATGGTTTATGTTGTGTCTGTGACAGCTGGAGCAGCATGTTCTTGATTGCCCACCACCGATACCCCCACCGGCTCAGCACAAGCATGGATGGGTATGCAAGCTGTCTGCAGACAATTCACATCCCATAAGCTAGGGTGTTGATCTACTAAGACTATAGAGAATGCAAAATCTGGTGCAGCTTTGCATGGTAGCCAATCCGCTTCTAAATTCAGTTTGTTCAGTTAAGCTTTGATAAAAAAAAAAAAAATGGAAACTGCTTGGTTCCTGTGCAGAGCTGCACCAGATTTTGCCCTCTCCAGTTTTAGTAAAGTAACCCCTAGGTCTGTTCACTCTTTCTATATTGGAAACTGCTTCATTCCCTTTGTTAATTGGGTGCAGACCCTGTTTCAGTTTCTATTTCGCTCTAAATTACAAACTGATGCTGGTGGCGATGAAAGGCCTAAAACAGCAATGTCAGCTTTGTTAATGTGGCAGACAGTACTTGACGTTTCCTGCACCATTAAAATGGCGCAGGAAGCTCTGATAATTCCCCAGACTGTGTCCAGCCATCAGTCCTCTCATTAATACAATTGCCGTTTACATCATGGCAGAAAAGACATGTTTTTGCAGCCAAGCAAGAGGAACGGGAGTGCCCATGCAGAAAGGAGAAGCCTCACTGCAGTTAACACCCACTTTCCTGTCTAATTTTGCGAGAAAATGTCCAATTTATGGTGCCTAAACAAGTTGTAGCACCTGGCAGTGGGAAGTGTCTCAAGTTACATCTAAAATCGCACTAGTGTGAACCAGGCCTTAAAGTGTTACTAAACCCACAGCAGTAAAATCAGTCTGTATATGCAGTAACCTAAGGGGTTAATCCTGTACATTGTGTAAAAAGGCTGTTTGATCCTGTCTTCTCTGATCTTCCACTTCCTCCACAGTCTCCAATCCATCTCCTGACTTTTTTGGAAGGGTGCATGGGATCAGCACAGGGCCAATCTGCACTGTCCAGACAGAGGGCCAGGAGTCATGCAGCCTCATAGTAGAGTTGGAGCAGAATGAAAACTCCTCTTACAAGGAGATTTTACTAAAATCATTGCATTTCCATTGTATTGTGTACTGTGGGAGATCAGAAATTGTGAATACAGGTTCCTGGGTTTAGTAACACTTTAAGATACATTTTACTAAATCAGTAAAGTAAATAAATATAAAGCTTAATTATGATTATTCTATTATAATTCTACATGGTTTAGGTGTTAGTGGATTTCAATAGCACTTTTCCTTCCATAATTTACAAGCTCCATTTCTCAGCATTCTGTACATAATGCTGTGATTGTGTGCGCACGCCTACACTCTTTCTTCCGTCTGTCTATTACCCCATTAATTTCCAGCATACAATAACTTTCTGTATTTGAGAAAGCAACTGACGCATGTGTCAATACCAAATACCATAGCTTTCTATATACCAGGCTTTGTATCCTTTGTACAAAATATAACAGCATACATTTTTTTCTGATTTTGAATAATAATCATCCCGATCGTTTAAAGTTAAGAATTGGGAGAGAGTTAATCCAGCATTGCTCATGTTTAGCAGAACATTAGTGGATATTTAACATTAACTGCTTGATAAAGAATATACTGTAAACAAAAATGAAATCCGCCAATCAGAAAACAAATTAAGGCTTCTATTTAAATACAGTAAATGGCCACAATGTCCTTAGTAATAGATTAGCAAATATGAAAACAGCCCTTTATGTTTAGAGGAAAATATAGAAGGGGGACCTGTTTTAAAGCCCCCCATGGGGTCATGGCAGCTGGCCATTTCTTTGCTCCCCTTTCTCGTGACTGTAGCACCAGTGGCTCAAGGGCCGTTTGTGGCTGTCTGTAGACCACATTGAGAGTTCTGGAGGGGGCCTGGTACCCTGTAGAAACCCAGTTTAAGCCACCAGTCAGCAAATATCTACAGTGATGAGCACTTAATCCCCCCCCCCCCCCCACCACAGACAAGACATCACACTTGGTAATGGCATACCAAGTACAAGCTTTGTTGTGGCACACAGACTGCAGTCTTAAGCCCCGTACACACGTACCGATCGTCGGCCGACGGAACGTCCTACAAATGTTCGCGGCTGGTGTGTTTGTTGTTTGTCTGTTGAAAAGTGCTCAAAACTTGCCCAGGACATTTGTCTTCCGACAGAAAATGACGTCACTACGTTCCACGCACGTTCGCCGCTACAAAAGAGGAAGTGAGTGTTTGGCCGTGACCCTTCTGGGCATCTCGCGCTGATTTCGGTAGCATTTGTTTGGTTGACGACATTTCGCTATTTTCCGAGACATCGTTCGAGAATTTATTATGGCGACCGTGAATTCGTCCGTTGCTGTCGTTAGTGTTGGAGTTTTGGCTCTGAGACGACGTACGAGCAATAGGAAGAAGAAGCGGACCTCCTGGACGAAAAATTGGTTGCTTAACCGTGATCAATTTTCTCATATGTCCTTGCTGAGGGAGCTCCAGGAAAATAATCCTGATGACTTCAGGAATTATTTGAGGATGACGGATCCCATCTTTTACCGTCTTCTTGCCCTGGTGTCCCCCTATATTCTGAAGCAGGATACTTGTATGCGGCTTGCAATTACTCCTGAGCAAAGGTTAATTGCGACGTTGAGGTATCTTGCAACAGGGAGAAGCCTGCAGGATCTGAAGTTCACCACAGGCATCTCCCCCCAAGCTCTTGGAGTCATCATCCCTGAGACCTGCTCTGCCATCATCAAGGTCTTGCAGAAGGACTATATCAAGGTATGTTTGATTTTTTACATTACATTACATGTATTACTAGTTTCACCTGAATTATGATGTTTTTGGATGTACAGCAATTGACACAGGCCATTATTTGTAAACTACCCTCTGTCCGCATGCACATAGTAGTAAAGATGTAGATTATCTTTAACCATTTGTAAAATTACCCACTGACCACCCCACCATTCTCTCCTATGTGTCCCTAAACGCATTGCCTGTTAACAGTATGTCGAATTTATCTAATTTTATTGCTTTCCCTCAAACAATTATTCCTTGGCCAATGTTTTAGTACCTAGTTAATGATTTATCTAAAATACATCAGTCCATCCATTCCCACCTATGATTCTGTATGTTTATGTAATGATGTTAAAACCTTCACTGACCACAAGCCCTTATTGATGTATAAATGCCCAGTTTTACTTACCCATCCCCCACCCACATGCTAAATCTCAAAGTCAGCATATACCAAAGCTCAAGTTCAGAGGTCTTCAAACTATGGCCCACCAGTTGTTCACGAACTTCAATTTCCATCATGCCTAGTCATGTCTGTGAATGTCAGAGAATTACAAGGCCTCATGGGATGTGTAGTTCTGC
The DNA here is from genome assembly GCF_965119305.1 of Pelophylax lessonae. Taxonomy (NCBI): domain Eukaryota; kingdom Metazoa; phylum Chordata; class Amphibia; order Anura; family Ranidae; genus Pelophylax; species Pelophylax lessonae. The sequence goes on from NC_138780.1 coordinate 131,996,734, forward strand.
AACAGCTGGATGGCCGTAGTTTGTAAATCTCAGCTCTAGCTGGTGAGTATAATGGGCCATACACACTAGAAGATTGTCAGAACAATTTATCCTTCCGATTTACCAAAACCAAATAATATAAGGTCCAACAAACACTTTCAAATCCTATGCAATCTGGTAGGCCCTTGCACTACATAGAAAAGGTAAATCTGCACGAAAAAGTCTTCAGAGAATCTTCTAGTGTGTATGGCCCTTTACAATATAAGAACAATAGGAGGTTGAAAATAAATGTATGTAGATGTTACATCCCCATATCCAAACCTTTGCCTTCCTGTTGTATATTTTTTTAGCAAGTTGCATAAGCATTTAACAGACAACTGTGTGTGTAATTAATAATGTGATGTGCTCAAGCACTAATTTTTTTTTTTTTATTTTTTCCCCACAGTTTCCTTCAAACGCAGAGCAATGGCTGGAGATTTCTGATCAATTTCTGGAGAAGTGGAATTTTCCCAATTGTGGGGGTGCTATTGATGGGAAGCACGTCCGCATTGTCCCCCCTCCGAATTCGGGCACATTTTTTTATAATTATAAAGGTTTTTTTAGTATAGTCATGCTAGCCATAGTTAATGCAAACTATGAGTTTATTTTTTTGGATATTGGCAAAAATGGCCGCAATTCGGATGGGGGAGTTATTGATCAGACGGAGTTCGCTCGTCGTCTAAAGAACGGCACTCTGAACCTGCCATCCAGGGAGCAAACTGTTGAGGGTATGAGCTTTGTGTTTATCGCAGATGAGGCTTTTGCGCTTGGGGAGCATCTCATGAAGCCCTACCCTCAGAGGAACCTCACCCCAGACCAAAGGATTTACAACTACCGGTTGTCCAGAGCTCGCAGAGTTGTGGAGAATGCCTTCGGGATAATGGCCAACCGGTTCCGGATATTCCTGACGTCCATAAACCTGGCACTGTACAAAGTGGATAATGTGGTCTTGTGTTGCTGCATTTTGCACAACTTCCTACGCAGGAATGCACAAAATTATGTATTGCAGCAACTGGATACTGACCCTGCTATGCCAGGTACAAGTGGAGAGGCCCAACCTTCTAACCAAGTGGAGTCCATGACGTCAATGGAAGTTGGACGGTCAGCATTGGCATCACACAGGGCCCGTCAGATCCGCCAGGAATATCTGGACTATTTCGTGGGGAGAGGAGCTGTGTCCTGGCAGCAATCACTGTCACACACCCATTAATCTTGTTAAAGATTGGACACACAAGATAAATGTCAGAGATATATTATTTTTCAACACATTAAACAAAAATTGCAATGATTCTGTATTGTGGATTATAATCATTTGGGCACATATGCCAAACACAATTATTTGGGTTAATCATGTGTTATATATGTGTGACTTTGGAAGGGTTAATACATTCATCAGTGTGTTTCTTGACTGTAGTCTCTCACCAGCTGATCCAAAGTGATGATGGCCATGTGTTATTTTTTAGCCAGTGGTGTAAATACAAGGGCCTTCTGCACCCCACAAAATGTACACAAACCCTGTCACATTGAGAACTAGGTCACACCCAAGGTTCATCTAATGTCACCTTACATTGGTGTTCATTGTCCAGAAGTTGCCCATACTATATATTTCATATAATACATTAGGGTATTAACAAAGTACCTACACCTGTTATGTTGTGTTCATTTATGACATCCTTCTCACTGCCCACCAATGTTAGGATATGTCAGTGTTATGTGAAACTTGATCATTGTTCATCTCAAAGTGTTATATATATAGGTAATGGAAAGTGAACTAGAGCAACGAACAAGCAATACACTATAGATTACACTGATCTCCCTACACTGATTGCTACTGGCAATATCAATGCCATATTGAATCCTAGGACTGCTAGTACCTTGAGTGTTGAGTCACACTTATGCGATGCGGGAAGTCTGCGACTTTGCAGCCTTCCAGCATTGCATAAGGGTGACCCGCCACTTACTTTTTGCACAGGATTGTATTCCACAAGTGTTAAGCACTGTGCGATCCAATCCAGATACATCAGAAATAAAGGGTCATGTGCGACTTGTATGCGTGTTCAGTGCGAATGTAGCCATACAAAGTGTATGTCTCAATTCACACTGCACATCTGATGGCATGTAATATCGTAGCGCACTGCTCCTTTATTACATGCGATCAGATGTTCATGCGAAAATCAGCTATACAGTTTGTATGGCTCAATTCGCACTGCACTCGCACAAAAGTCGCACATGATGCATTTATTCAGCCGCATCAGGATAGGATCGCACAATCGTTCAAACTTGTGTGATCCGATCCTGTGTGAAATGTCAGATCGCACTGTGATATGCGTTAAAACTGGGGGTATCTTTAACATTTCATTGACACCTCCAGCAACTCGCATATGGCAGTGTCCAAAATGCTTTCATTAACATGTAAATATGGGAATAGGACAGCCATCATACATTTAGTGCTTCTTTACACAGCTTTAGACCTCGACCCCCCAACGAAAGTCTAATAAAGAATTGAACACACATTGTTGAATGTAAAAACGTTTTAGTATCAAACATTCACAGGGTTAGGGTTAGGGTTAGGGTTAGGGTTAGGGTTAGGGTTAGGGTGTTGTAAAGTGCTTTTCCCAAACTTGGGTACACTCTTTAACATCTGAGTGTAATTAAAATGCCCTAAAACATTATAAAAAATTTGTAACATCAGGAACATCCCAATACAAACATTAAAAACCTAGTAAAATTGTGGCTTAAAATTTGCCAATCATGTCCACAAAATTGCGCATTTTGATTTGTAATGCCGTTGCAGTCTCCTTTATTTGTTCCAGGTCTGCGCAGCATTGGAGAGCCTCACGGGTCAATTTGGCTAATGTGCAACTATGTAAAACATGGTCTGTAAAAAATAAAAAAAAATGAGTCAATGTGAATCACCTACATGAGGTCATAATAATAGAGAAACATTTGGTGTCCAGGTAATCTTAAATTCCTCTCGAGTTAATACCTACCCTGTTCTTATGCTCTTTTGCCCTAGGCTCTTCTTCTTCCTCCTGTCCTCCTCCGATGCTGTTGCTGATGATTCTGCCGGTCTCCTGAGCTTACTATATATTCATTAGGGGTGTGAACGCATGATGACGTCATTGTGAGGGCATGGTTGTAATGTATATATATTAAGATGCAGAGACCAGAGACGGGCAGAATGCACGGCAACAGCATTGGAGGAGGACAGGAGGAAGAAGAAGAGCCTAGGGCAAAAGAGCAGACAACATAAGAGCAGAAGATTGGACAGCAGAAGACTGGAGAGGAGAAGATCCAAAGAGCAGAGTGGAGAAGACCGGATGAAGATCTTTAAGAACATTTCATAAACGTCTCCTGTCGTTATTCACATACACTTCCATTTATGTGGTTAATGTGTAGGGGTACTATGTACCCCATACCCATTCACATAGTGATTGGGGTCTGGGATCTGGGGGCCACCCTTTGTTAAAGGTTGCTTCCAAAGTCCTAGGAACCCCCTGGCCGCATGACCCCCCAAAACCACCAGACAGGGTTGTGGGGATGAGGCTCTTGTCCTCCTCTACATGGGAGTAAGGTGCTTTTGGGTGTGCGGTGCAGAGGCCCCCTGGCCCAAAGCAACAAAACCCCCCCATGTTGAGGGCATGTGTCCTGCTGTGGTCCAGGGGGTGTTTGGTCCGCTTGCTCGTTCTCTTTCCTGGCCTGACAAGCTGCATGCTTGTATAAGGGTCTGGTAGGGGTTTTGGGGGTAACCCACGCTGTCTTTTTGTTGTGGGCATACCCTCAAACTCAATACCACACACAAAAGGCCTGGTTGTGAACTTGGGGGGACACCCACGGTGGGTTGTTCAATTTTTTGGTGTAGTTCCCCCTCAAAAATCTTCACAACGCAAGTGGCCCCGCAAGTCAGAGCATCCTGATCCGACTTACGGTGCGACTTCCATTCAAATAAAGAGGCTCCCATAGGGAACTAGTGTTGTAAATTGGAGGCTAAAAATAACACTGATAAAAATCATTCTGCAAAAACCTACGTGGGCACACAATTGGCTCTTGGACACTTGGTCCTGGTTCCTCCACAGTTTCGGAACTGGCTTCCATGCTGCTTGGCAAGTTGCCAGGAGATCGGGCTTCTGACCTGGCTGGGGATGCCACATCCTGGCATGATGCAACATCTGCAATGTAAATTTGTAAGGGAATACAAGAATATAAGGTTAAACAATCATTGCAAATACACATATTTCTATGATCCCACTACACAAAAATCTGTGACTACCAACCTTCTTGTTGCTCTGGTGTCTCATCACTTGTTGGCTCCACCAGGATTATTTCCGGAATAATGTCTTCATCTACATAATACAAAACATTGGCCATATCATAAAAGTCACAAGAGGTACATTTGTTAGGACATGGTGCCCTGCTTGATAGCTCTTTTAGTAACAAATATGAAGACATGTACATGGTTATCTACGAAAAATATGGTACATTAATGTTTGACAGTGCATAGGAACCAATTACCTTTAGTGGAATCTGTGCCACCTTCTGTGCCCATGTCCTCATCTTGTTCGGCAACTGCCGATGGAGCTGCCAGACCTCTCCTCCTCCTTTCCCATAGTTTGGCACGGAGTTTACGTTTTTCTCCTATTTAAAGGTTTGAATAATAATCTGTGATTAATAGGAATGTTTGCTGAGAAGATTCGTGCAGGAAAGAACGTTCGTTGCAACACAATACATATATTTTTAACTATGGCTTCCTGACTTTTAATGTCATATACTAAAACATCAACAATAGATCGATCAAATCACGACATGACAACTAAAATGAGTAATCTAACTTTTTACATAGACATTATAATCTAGACATGTTAATACAACATACACAAAATTATAAAAAACATATTGCATGATTAAAAAAATAAAGAAAAAATAAAACTTACTTTTTTTCAAAATCCGATGGATTTGGGAAAGCTGATCCTGCTCACGGTGTTTGAGGTCAGACCACCGTTTCCGAATCTGATCTTTCGATCGCTCGACACCGAATTTTTTGACCAAACAGGCCACCACCTTGTCCATGATGCCATCTTTCCTGGCATTGGGCCGATCGTAATTTGCCAACTTTCCATCGTAATCCATTTTTTCTAAAATGGAGACCATCTCCACCATTTCTGGCTTTGACATGGGTGTAGCCCTTGATTTTCGGGTGGCCCAATCACTTCGGCCCCCACTAATTGAGCTCCCAGATTGTTGAGACATGGTTCGTAATTAAACAATGATTATTCCACTGCCTCAGGTGTGAGTGTCGCATGTAGGCCTGATCTTCGGCACGTACACACCCCTGCACAAGCCCGCCACTGGAGGAGGAGTTGACGCCTGCGCTGTATTTAAAGGACGCCAGATCGTTCGGCCGACGATTCGCTAGCGGACATATCGAGAGTTGGAGCACGATCGAGCGGCGAATCACGACTTTTCCCCACAAACAAAGGTACGACTCTTTTAATAGAAAGTGTGTGTTTTGGGCCCTATACAGCTTTTATTAGGAATATCTTTATTATGTGCCAAAATACATGCTCTTTTAATATGTTTTGTGTTGTTTTGTGTCTTGCAGGCATATACTGTCCTGCAATATGGTGGACAATTTCACCACCCACAACTTTCTCATCAGTTTCATTGATGAATTCAGGCAACTGCCCTGTTTGTGGCAAGTCAAGTCCGCAGATTATAAAAATAGAAAACTCAGAAAACAGGCCATGGAACATTTGGTGGCCTTCTACAAGCCCGTCTGTCCTGGGGCAAATTTTGAGTATATCCGCAAAAAAATAAACAGTATTCGCACTGCCTACAGGCGGGAGTTAAAAAAAATAGAGGAGTCCACCCAGTCTGGAGCAGGGGCACGGAATGTATATGTACCACGGCTGTGGTACTTTGATAACATGCGGTTCCTGGCAGACACCATGGAATCCAGGCCGTCAATTTCAACACTGCCTTCTACTTCGGCAGAGGGCTCAGTGTCGGTAGATCCAAGCCAGGATGAGGATTTCCTGGAGGAGAGTTTTACTCAGGTATGGCATTTCACAATATATTGTCTGCTAAAATGTAATCATGTAACAAAATTATAAGCTAAACCATAATTGACCCTTTAGGTAAACGGGCATAGCAAGGGGTTGGCATGACAGGCAACCGCCAGGGGCGCAGGCCAAGGGGGGTGGGTCACAAAAACATTGGCATTGTTTTATTGTTTATTTTAACAATCCACTCAGCCTGCACACCCCAGAACCCCCAGTTTGCAGGCGGATTCATGCAGGTGTAAAACATTGAGAGCTGCTTCATGCAGGTGTAAAACATTGAGAGCAGCTGAGCCAAAAGACCAGGAGACTGAGACTGCCTCTCACTGCATCCCCAGCACACCTCTGGTCTTACAAACACTGCTGCATCCCCAGCACACCTCTGGTCCTAACAAACACTGCTGTAGCCTCAGCATTCCTCTGGCTCAACCTTTTTTAATACAAAACTAACAGCTCCTGCAAATGATCCATCCATCCTTGCTTCCATGTCTCTGGTCTCTCACTCTGGGTCAGCAAGGCAGGTGGCTTCCTTATTCATGTTTCCCTGCACTGCTTCACCCTCAATGCCCTACATCAAGTCCTCTGCAAGTTCAGGCCCCTCTCTCTCTGCAACCCCCTCCTCTCTCTCTCACACCCCCTCTTTCTCTCCCTCTCTCTAGCTCTCAACCCTCTCTTTCTTTTTCACACCTGAGACAATGATTGCCCACTAGAGAGCTCTACACTGGGCAAACAAGGGGCAAATTAGAAACTTTTAATGCCCTTTAATTTTTTTTTGGGGGGGTGGGTTACAGTTTTACATTGATCTTGGGGGGGGGGGGGTTGTTGCCAAATACAGCTCCTCAACAAGGGCACTGGAGACCCTAGATATGCCACTGTATGTAAAGTCTGCTATTTGTTCACAATAATATAACAAACATGCATTTTTATATACACTATAACATTCTAATCAATTGTTCATTTCATCAACAGGGAAGTGTCACTGAGGAGGAGCCAGGTTGCAGCCAGGAGCCTGGGGAGCCTGCGGAGCCTGAGGAGCCTGAGGAGCCTGCGGAACTCTTTCCACCACCACCTCCTCCTGCCAAACGGAGGCAAAAGAGGAAGCACGTGGATGACATCACCGACGAGTTTATCCAGGAGGCCACCATAGCCCTACGTCGGAAACCGGAGGCCAATGAGTCCTTCGGCAACATGACGGCAAAAATTTTAGATAAGGTGGACCTCAGGCAGTGTCAGTATGCCAGAAAAATTATTCTTGATGTGCTGCAAAAGGCTGAAAACGGCATACTTAATGAGCACAGCCATGCATGCCAGGAGCACCCGTGCCCTCCACCTCCACCTCCACCTCCACCTCCACAACACCCACCACCTCGCCAAATGCCACATGGCCAGTGGCAATATGGCCAGCAGGATCCAAACCTGCCCTCATGGCAACCTGATTTCAGTTACCAGCAACTTTAATTTTTGTAACCCCCTATTATTTATTTTACCCCTGTTTGCCAGTTTCTAGTTTAATTTTGTCCAAATGGACCTTTTTTATGTTTAGTTATACGGAAAGTATTGATGTTTGCTTTGTTTTTTTTTTGCTGAGATCCAAAAAATAAAGAAAATTGAAAATAAAAAATGGCCTATCTGAATTTGTTAACATGTTTAATATTGTGCATAACCTGAAAAATATGTTTTAGACATTAATTCATACAAGAATAAAGGGTCATATCAATAGTTAGATCTTTGGTGTGAAAATACAAAAATAATGGTGAAGAGTTCAAATTATTTAATTCTAAAATTTGATAGAACAGATAGAATAGACAAACATTATCTTCATCATAACAGAACACATGCCTTTTTATTAGAAAAGTATGGCATTATGAGCAGCATCTTCCTTCTTCTCACATTTATCAAGATGAGCATGTGCTCCGCATTTCACCTATTTCTTGGACTTCCGCGAGCCGAAAGTTCTTTCTGAATAAAATGTTGAGTTTACTAGAGAAAATTCTTCCGGGAACTCATTTGGTTTGATCATGCGTGTTGGGATTTGTAGCTGTGTGTCGGCAGAATTGTGTACTGACAGGCGAACAATCGTCCGTTCTGGTGTCGGCATACAAATATTTTCATGTTTGCAAGAAAGACTTTTGTCCGCGGATTGTGCGCAGACATCTGTCGGAGGCACCATACTAACACGCGTACAATCGGCAGATCCTTCGTCCACCGACGTTTGTATGCCGACGATCGGTACGTGTGTACGGGCCTTTAAGCCTCGTACACATGCAACGTTCGTTGGCCGTGAATTTTCGGCCAACGTCCGATCCGCCGATTGTCGGCTTGTTAGTATGATGCTTCCGACAACCGACTGCGACTTTTCGGCCGAACAAAATCTGGTGTGCATGCTATAAAATTTTTGTTGCCCGTCACCACAACGGCCGATTTTCGGTCAGTCAGTACAGATTTCGGCAGACAAAAATCTGATGAGCAAGACTGGGCATGCTCAGAGAAGAAAAAACACACGGAAAGTTAACCAGCACATGACATCACTTCTGAAGTTGGTTGTTGGCCGAGAAAATTCGTGTGCAGTCTAGAGCACATTTCAACCAACACAACAACACTGGACAAAAGACGGCCGATCGGTCGGCCAACAATCGTTGCCTGTGTACAAGGCTTAATTCAACGCACACAGACCGATGACAAACTCAGTCATGGTGCACGCAGACAGGCCACACACATAATCATGGCACACGGACAGACTTCACGCATAATCACAGCACAGACAGACCTCACGCAACATCGAGGTGGTAAAAGGGATTTTTTTTTTCTTTTATTAAATTTCACCTAGCACTGCCTCTTAGAGAAATAACAGGCTGTTTCCCGCGGAATTTGAAACTCCTTCATAATGGTGATGTGACAGCTGTATGCAGGCAATGGAATCAGGCCCATCTTTAATATTGATCGGACCCTGGGCAAACATTTTCTTGGGGCCCCCTGGAATACACTTATCAACTATTTGCAGGCAGCATTGGCTGAAGGGGCAGCTGCTTTGGCCCCCACAACACTGACTGGGTACAGGGCAGCTGCCCCTTTTGCCCTGCATTAAAGACAACCCTATCAGTTTGCTATCTCAGTCTTTTACAATAAAATAATTTTCACCAAGTAAGTGTCTGTTAAGATATCACACGGAGGCCACAATTTGGCACCTATTTGTTCTATTTAGTGGCATACTATTGAGATATGTACATTCCTGCTCTCCAGAGGTAGCTGGTGTAGTTCCAGAGAAACCGGGACATTTCCTTCACTGCAGAGGTCTGATAAATACTGTTCGGAAACATTGTTTGTTTCCAATAATAAATGTATAGGGGCAGTGATTTAGGGCTTGTTCACACCTGAGCGATTTTCTGCTTGCAGCTCGTAGCTCTAAAACGCTGAACAAGCCCAATCCCATTCATTTCATGCTTCTAAAATGCTTGTAAAAGCAGCAGAAATACTTAAAAAAATGCTAGTAAATCGATACACTCACGCGTGAATAAAGCTGAACTATTTGGCTTAGAAACATTTGAGCAATTGACTTTAGGATATCAGTTTGGACAAGGAAGTAACGTATATACAGAGGACCCTTGGAGATCTTTGTGTGATGTGTTTTTCGATAGAGTGCATTGATAGCATTTTATATCTATTGTAAGGGATTAGCTCGGTGGCGGGTGTGGATGACCCCTTGGGGGGTGCGTTTTCCCAGAGAGGTAGCCGACAAGTGCTTGCAAACAAACAGTGTGGTTTATTAAATGGTGTTTTCTTCACCAGGCTGTATGCAGCAAAACATCCAAAATAAAATAAAACAGAAAATAAATCCTTGCCTCTGTGGGCGGCTACCTTCTCACAACTGGAACCTGCCTAAGTGTCTGTCTCCAACCTACCGTCGGGCAGACTTCCTTGTCCTACAGCGGACACTCAATAGTCCTTTTATAATAGCTTCACAGGGCAACACAGTCCTTTGTTTCTTTCACATCAACAGTTCGTCTTCTCACCTTTGAGACGTATTCACCCTTGGTTACCGTCCCGGGCACACATCACTCCGGGGGGTCTTCTCCCAGGCCCACACATCCTGTCGGGAGGCACACGCTGACTGTCCTCCTGCTCCCAGCCCACATGGCTTCAGGACACAGCTTCTGGAGGCAGCAAACAATAGGAATTTCTCTGAACAAATTATAGAGCCTTAACTCCCTCATTCTGAACAGGTGAAGGCCTTTCAACTTCCTGCTGGCTAGCTCTGTAGCCAACACCCTAAATTAATTAATGGACTTTCTAAATCAGGTGGAAATGTATCTCCTTCCTGTGACTACATTCCCAGATTTAGCTGACTTCCTGTTACATACCCCCCCCTCTTGTTTCAACCCTAGGGTTGGGACACAGATTTCCAGGCACGCATGTGTCAAGCACTGCTGACTCACTGATAAGCCTCCTATTATCCTCAAGCTTCCGGATGAAACTGTTTTGTCATCTTCATTGACGGATTTCTCATAAATGCCACACAGTTTGTCTCTCATCTCATATACACATTCTTCAACTGCATTTTTGGCATCATTTTGCTCCTTCTCGTTTCTGTCATCTTCATTGACAGCTTTCTCATAAATGTCAGACAGCTTGTCCCTCATAACCGTCTGTCCAATCCACCATGGAGGACCGTGATCCATAGGCAACTCAATTGGGCTAGTCTTAATGTCTTCAACATTCTTAAGACGCCTCTCTCTGCAATCCATAAATGTTTTCCACAAAACTTTGAGAACCTTTGCTTCACTAAGCTTTGTTCCAAGTAGGGACTCTTGACATCCCTCTGTGACTTGAGTTGCCTCTCCATACAGCTGTACACAATCATTGACTTTTTGTTGTAAAAGGGAATGATCTTCCTTCTTGAGCTTTGCTTGCTCTAAGATGCTGTGCAGAGGATTTTCCAATTGAGACAACAGGCTGTCACACATTTCTTCAAAGTGACCCCTGTTCCTTTTCCCAGAGATATCAATATCATTCAAACATTTCATATTCATAGGCAGATCTGAAGCATTTGCACTCATCAACTTCTTAAACTTTTCGCCCTCCTGAGCGAGTCGCAGTAAAGGCCTACTATTTGATTTGATATTCAGTTTATATTTCTTGCCAAACTCTTCACAGAAGTAGCCAACCAGAACATCATCAACTTTCCTTCCACCAACATAGGGGTCAAAGGCAACAACACAGTTGAACCCAGCGATCTGGGTGGTATCCATTATAGACCTCCTCTCTGCATCAGTGAAGAAGCATGGAACTGCAACACATTCTTTTACAGGTTTCTTCAATGCACTTTCTGCTGAACTATTTGACCGCTCAAGGTCACCTAGTTCTTTTTCTCTATCTGAATTCCACATGGAATGCATCTCAAGATCACGATCAAACTTCTGCCACCCGTCTTTCACCAGTTCCATTTTGGAAACACTCCCTGAAAGGCACTTATTCATTTGCTTCACGTTTTCACCAACAGCCTTAGTTTTCTCCACTAGGTTTTCAGCCTGAACTGAGAAATCACCACATTTCTTACTCAGCTCCTTTGTTTGCTGAAGTTCTAATGATACATTTTCCAATGCTTGAAGTTTTTGAAGGAACGGTTTATTCCAAAGGGGTGATTCAAGCCACATGTCGTCACATTTCTGAGGCTCACTCAGGACAGACCCCAAAACACTGATCCTTTTAAAAACTGCATCAGGCACACTATCCCCTCTTTGGGACAGATCCTCTGTTGCCTGGAATTCCTCTTCCAGTTCCTGCAACGGAATCTTCATCTCTTCTAGTTGCTGTTCTAAGGCTCGCTTAGACTTTTCTAGCTCCTGAACGCTTTTCACAACATCATCCTTGGAGCTGACCAATTCTTCAATTTCTGTACGCAGCTGTTTGTTAACACTTTCTAGTTCAGCCTTACACTCTAGAGCTTCCTCCAAAGAGCGAGCCAAGAACAGGGCTTTGCTCTCGTTATCACGCACCTCCGTTTCTGCACGTGCGCGTTCTTCTGCATATTTTGCAGACACATTCTTCTCTTCACCAAGCATCTGATCAAACTTCTTTTTCACATCTTCAACACACTGTAATGAACCAACGCTTTCTTCCATGCGTTTTTTCATAACCGCTATCTGAGCTTGCAATGTTGCGACTTGCTCTGATAGGTTTTTCTTTGCTTCCGCCTCCTCTTTTAATTGTTCCAGGAAGCCATTTTTTTCATCTTCCATTTGTTTGAGCTTTGTGCTAAAACTCAGCCTTTGACACCTCTCTTCCTGTAAGAGTTCCTGCGTGTCTTGCAGCTGCGATTCCAAGATAGAAAAATCTTCCGCAATTTCTCTAGATTTGCTGTCTGCTTGAGAAAGCTGATTTGTAACATTGTCCAACTCAACCTGCAGTCGGTTTGCCTTCTCTGACAGCTTAGCACACAATCGGTCACCTTCTGACACCTTGACTTGCGATTCCAGAAGCTGTGCCTCTACTTTTTCCCTCTTATGTTCACAATCTCCTTTTCCCTGCATAAGAGCTTTCACCTCATTGGCTAGCATCTGGGAATAAGAATGTAATTCTGCCACACAGGCTTCTTTCTCCTTTAACTGCTGCTGGACACGTTGGGCTTCCCCTTTCCAACTTTCACAGTCCGCACGCCATTCATTTACCACATTGCTCAAAGTAGTGAGCTCATACACAGTACTCAGTAATTTAGCCTCTCTTTCACTTTTCTCTTTGTCGCTGAGAGACAATGTCGTTTTCAGAGCGACATTCTGTTCCTGCGACTCCTGCAGGTCTATTTTTGTAGCTCCCAAAGACTGAAGACTTTTTTCCAGCTGATTACGCAACTCCAACATATCAGCCATACTTTGCTTCTGCAAAGTCTGAATTTCACTTTCCTTTTCCATGAGGATGGTATCTTTCTCCATTATAGTCTCTCTGCGTTTTTGCAACTCGACCAAAAGAAGAGCAGTGGATTCTTCCCACTGTAACACATGAGACTTGAGTAGTTCATTCATTTCCTGCAAGTTTCTATGCTCCATTTTAAGCAATTCCAAGGCTTGTTCCTTTTCTTCCATTTTCCGTTGCAAGGCATCCAACTCAGCCCTGCACACATACTCGGTTTCCTCCAAACCGATGGCCTCCATTGGCTGCTGGCGTCTCTGTTTCCAGCCTGCCATGCTCTCTTGATGAGCCTTTTGTTGAGCTGCAAAGCTCTGCTGAAAATCCGCATTTGCCTGCTGTTGAGCTGCATTTGCTTGCTGTTGAGCTGCATTTGATATAATCAGATGTTTCAACATCTCCTCCATTTTGAGTTTACTTTTCATCTGAGCACACTGCGTCTCCATAGCGGTTTCATCAGTGTTGCTAGGGACAACAACCTTCCTCTTTAGTAGACTCTCTTTAGGCATGGATGGGGCTGGTTCAGACGGCAACATCCCCTCCATCCATAGAATTCGGTCTCTCATTTCATCTATCTTTGCATTCTTCAGGCGTTTTGAACGCCCCATCTTCAATAACTCCACAAACAAATTTTTCACAGTCCAGCAAACAATTTTCAGACCACTGTCTCTTCAACACATGTAGTTTTTCTCTCTCTTGCAGGATCTCTTTTCCTGCGCACACAGTTTGTGCAGTCACTTGCACCAGACACAACAAAGTTCATCAAAAAATTTTGAGACCCCTGTCTCTTTAAAACACTTTTTTTTTTTTTTTTTTTTCTTCTGTCAGGATCTTCTCTCCTGCACACATAGATTGTGCAATCTCATGCACCAGACAAAGTTCATCAAACATTTGCACTTCCTTGCAGGGATCTTCGCTTCTGCCCACTGCATACCTCCACCATATGTAAGGGATTAGCTCGGTGGCGGGTGTGGATGACCCCTTGGGGGGTGCGTTTTCCCAGAGAGGTAGCCGACAAGTGCTTGCAAACAAACAGTGTGGTTTATTAAATGGTGTTTTCTTCACCAGGCTGTATGCAGCAAAACATCCAAAATAAAATAAAACAGAAAATAAATCCTTGCCTCTGTGGGCGGCTACCTTCTCACAACTGGAACCTGCCTAAGTGTCTGTCTCCAACCTACCGTCGGGCAGACTTCCTTGTCCTACAGCGGACACTCAATAGTCCTTTTATAATAGCTTCACAGGGCAACACAGTCCTTTGTTTCTTTCACATCAACAGTTCGTCTTCTCACCTTTGAGACGTATTCACCCTTGGTTACCGTCCCGGGCACACATCACTCCGGGGGGTCTTCTCCCAGGCCCACACATCCTGTCGGGAGGCACACGCTGACTGTCCTCCTGCTCCCAGCCCACATGGCTTCAGGACACAGCTTCTGGAGGCAGCAAACAATAGGAATTTCTCTGAACAAATTATAGAGCCTTAACTCCCTCATTCTGAACAGGTGAAGGCCTTTCAACTTCCTGCTGGCTAGCTCTGTAGCCAACACCCTAAATTAATTAATGGACTTTCTAAATCAGGTGGAAATGTATCTCCTTCCTGTGACTACATTCCCAGATTTAGCTGACTTCCTGTTACACTATATATACATTTTCTCACCCAGTGCTTTAGGCAGACTCCCTTCTATAAAAGGGGAAGTTGCAGTGGCACAAATGTTATATAGCCTCACAAGTAATATAACATGAGCCTTCTGTCAATTGACATGAGGATATACAGTATGCATATATAAAGAAACAACATTACCACATCTATGGATGCACTTTATTGGATACACTTTGCCTGGTGCCTCAGGATCGGATCGCACAGTGGTTCACACTTGTGCGATCTGATTCTGTGCGAACTGTAAGATCGCACTGCGATATGCGATCAAACTGGGGGTGTCGTTAACATTTAATTGACACCCCCTGCGTATCGCATATGGCAGTGTAAACTGCCTCTTGTGCGGATGCGATGCGGAAACAGGCTGAGAATTCGCAGCCTTCCCGCATCGCACAAGTGTGAACCGGCACTGTTTGTTCATTATTATTTTAAATAAATGAAAAAAAGGTATATTGAGTTTTTTTATGATTTTATCCGATTAATCGATTAATCGAAAAAATAATCGTTAGTTGCAGCCCTAGATGGTGCATTGCCCTGTCCATCCTCCCTGTGATGCGGTGAAGTTATCCTGTCCTCTTAGCAGAAAAATAGCCCTAAAGCATAATGTTTCCACCTCCATGTTTGTTGGTTGGGATAGTGCTCTTGGGGTCATAGGCAGCATTCCTCCTCCTCCAAACACGGCGGTTAAGTTGATGCCAAAGAGCTTTTAGTCTCATCTGACCACAACACTTTCACCCAGTTCTCCTCTGAATCATTCAAATGTTCATTCGCAAACTTCAGACGGGCCTGTACATGTGCTTTCTTGATCAGGGGGACCTTACGGGCGCTGCAGGATTTCAGTCCCTCACGGCGTAGTGTGTTACCAATTGTTTTCTCGATCACTATGGTCCCAGCTGCCGTGACAAGATTCTCCCGTGTAGTTCTGGGATGATTCCTCACCATTCTCATGATCATTGAAACTCCATGAGGTGAGATCTTGCATGGAGCCCCAGACCAAGGGAGATTAACAGTTATTTTGTGTTTCTTCCATTTGCGAATAATCGCACCAACTGTTGTCACCCTCCCACCAAGCTGTTTGGCAATGGTCTTGTAGCCCATTCCAGCCTTGTGTAGGTCTACAATCTTGTCCCGCACATCCTTGGATAGCTTTTTGGTCTTAGCCATAATGGAGAGGTTGGAATCGTATTGATTGATTATGTGGACAGGTGTTTTTTATACAGGTAACAAGCTGAGATAAGGAGCACTTCCTTTAAGAGAGTGCTCCTAATCTCTGCTCGTTACCTGTATTGAAGAAATCTGGGAGCCAGAAATCTTACTGATTGATAGGGGATCAAATACGTATTTCACTTATTAAAATGCAAATCATTTTATAACTTTTTTGAAATGCGTTTTTCTGGATTTTTTTGTGGTTATTTTGCCTCTTACTGTTAAAATAAACCTACTTTTAAAATTCTAGACTGATCATTCCCTTGGCAGTGGGCAAACGTACAAAATCAGCAGGGGATCAAAACATTTTTTTTTTTCTGTATACTCCCACAAAAGCTTGGAGGTTTGAGATCTTTGTTTTTGTTGATGTCAGTGTTGGTAGCCAGTGACTCTAGCTCTAGCCCTTAGGCAACACTGCAGCATTAATCCCATATCATGCATAAATATGAAGAGGACTTTTGTAGACAAGTATATGATGTTTTAAATTCTGGGCTTTGGAAATCTGAGTGACCATTTTACACTGTGGCTGCTGTACTCATACAACCATCTTTTCCGTGCCATATCGCTGGAGCTTATATGTTGCCATTTGAATGGCCTTCCTGAGGTTTTTTTGTGTTTGTTTTTTTTTGCCTGCGCAAACATATTCCATATTTTTCTTTTTATAGATAATGTTTTTTGTAATTTTAAATTATTGCATCATGAACAAGAACATGGTAAAATAAATAAAATACAGCAGTGTGTATCACAGCAGTCAGTGTTAATGGGATTACCGGTCAATCTCTATTGTTTTTTAGGCAGTATATAATATATCAAACAGAATGAGAATGTAAATAAAAATTTCTCCAATTGGATACAGCAAAAGAGCCAGGCGCATGGATGTATCCAGAATACCATGTGAATGTGAAGGGTTAAAACCCACCCGCTGCTTCCAAGCTCAAAAGACCAAATGAGGGAAAAAGCAAAAAAATTCAATAAATGGAGCGCTGTTCCGGCAAACAGATCAAGCAGTTTAAATGTTTGAAATAACAATCACTTTATTGAAACAATCTAATGCCATGAGACAATGTATCAATAGCCCTTGCAGGAGGATAGGAGTGTGACCATAAGACACTGCAACTCACAGCTTGTGTGACAGCCTCTGTTTTGCCAGATGGAATGGATTGCTGCCTTGGACCCTGGAGCTCCTGGGGGTGGACAGTAAACCCTATGGATACTGGCTCTGTTCCCAGACCTGGAAGGAACTGTGCAAGGCTGATCTCCACCAATCGAAGAAGTTCACCAGGAGCAGGCAGATGTGCTTCACTGCAGACTGCAATCGGGCAAACAGCGGTAGAACGCCAGGCGGACTGGTGCCTATCACGTAGCAGCAGGGCAGGGCTTTGGATGAATGAAGGATGGGACAAGATACCAGAGCTCAATCAAGATGGACTACATGTTTCGGGGATTAACCCCTTCGTCAGGTCACGTGTTTCAATAAAGTGATCGTTCTTTCAAACTTTTAAACCTGCTTGATCTGTTTACGGGAACAGCGCTCCCTTTGTTGAATTGTTTGCTTTCCCATTTGGAGAATATAAACCTAAAGCTAAACAGATCCTATCAACAGGTCTCCACTATATTTTGTGTGATAAAGCAGAAGAAAGAATAGTACTAAATTTGAAAGTAAGAAGGAGAGTAGTAAAATGGGAGAAGATAGATGAGGTAAGAGAAATAGCCACTGGTCTCTTCCTCCTTTAAGCCAGGTTGTAAGTACAAACAGCCCTACGAAGTGACTCGAGCGTAGGGATCAATTCTAGGGTTGGTCTTAAGGTGCCCATGTGCCATATTTTTAAAGTCCAGTTGTTGCCATTTAAAAGAGCTGTGCTAACCTGACTCAACCCTAGTATTCTAATATCACACTATGTTTGTGTCACTAAAAACATTGTTAAAATATATTTGGAGATGCTATGTAAGCCACATAACTGTTATGAAGGAATATCCTACTTTTTCAGCTGTCATTGGAAAAGGAATAGATGGGAAATCTTCCAGTGGTTACACTGGTTGTGGTGACAACTGCCTAATCCCTTTCTGTTGCGTATACCGGACAAGAAACAAGGAAAAATCTCCCAAATGGGTCATAGACGGCAAAAATAAAATTCTACTCTATTCAAAATTAAAAACAACATTTTAGCTTTGGACATGCCTTTAAATAAAAATATAGCTAGCCTGTGGGGCACAAGGAGCAGTGCTGGAACCAGGGGCGAGGTAAGTTATCTATTTTCTTTCTGTATCCTCCTAGACATAACAAGCATTTATAACCTGTAGTGTGGGCGCACCACTGCAAGGGTTGTTTTTTTAAAAAAAAATCCTAGAGTTGTACTTTAAAATGGTTCTAATAAAAAAAGTTATTTATTTATTTTTTTACCTTAATGTATTAAAGAAGAAGCTTTTCACCACTTTAGGCACGTTTATACTGTATAACCTGCATGTAAGTTATCTTTACTGTAACTGTATGATAATAATAATGGCTATTAAACTTGGTATGGATTAGATTGATGATGTTTCCATTTCTGTTGTATTAAAAACATCTCTGTAATTTGTGCACCGGTTTGTAATTTATGTGCTGTCTTTAAATTGCACATTACACAAATCAGTTTTACTTTTCTTGGCATAAATGTATATACTCTTTATTGTGGTATAATGAGCCTATGTCCATATATTATATATGACTGTGTCTGCACAATATCCAGAGTCATCTATTTTTCCTGCTGATTACAGGAAATAAAAGGCTGAAACCACGTAATAATAACAATGCTCACCCACAAAGAAGCCTTTCCATTTAATTTACTACTAATTGCTTTGCTAAAGTATAAAGGTATAGATCAAACCACATGAATAGAAAAATAGAAAACGAGCATGTGGTTGTTATATATACAATATCTCACAAAAGTGAGTACACTCCTCACATTTTTGTACATATTTTATTCTAACTTTTCATGTGACAACACTGAAGAAATGACACTTTGCTGCAATGTAATGTAGTGAGTGTACAGCTTGTATAATAGTGTAAATTTGCTGTCCCCTCAAAATAACTCAACACCCAACCATTAATGTCTTAACCGCTGGCAACAAAAGTGAGTACACCCCCTAAGTTAAAATGTCCAAATTGGGCCCAAAGTGTCAATATTTGTGGCCACCATTATTTCCCAGCACTGCCTTAACCTTCTTGGGCATGGAGTTCACGAGAGCTTCACAGGTTGCCACTGGAGTCCTCTTCCACTCCTCCATGATGACATCACGGAGCTGGTGGATGTTAGAGACCTTGCAAACCTCCACCTTCCATTTGAGGATGCCCTAAAGATGCTCAATAGGGTTTAGGTCTGGAGACATGCTTGGCCAGTCCATCACCTTTATCCTCAGCTTCTTTAGCAAGGCAGTAGTCATCTTGGAGGTGTGTTTGGGTTCCTTATCATATTGGAATAGTGCCCTGCAGCCCAGTCTCTGAAGGGAGGGGATCATGCTCTGCTTCAGTTTGTCACAGTACATGTTGGTATTCATGGTTCCCTCAATGAACTGTAGCTCCCCAGTGCCGGCAGCACTCATGCAATCCCAGACCATGACACTCCCACCACTATGCTTGACTGTAGGCAAGACACACTTGTCTTTGTATTCCTCACCTGGTTGCGGCCACACATGCTTGACACCATCTGAACCAAATAAGTTTATCTTGGTCTCATTAGACCACAGGACATGGTTCCATTAATCAATGTCCTTAGTCTGCTTGTCTTCAGCATACTATTTGCAGGCTTTCTTGTGCATCATCTTTAGAAGAGGCTTCCTTCTGGGACAACAGCCATGGAGACCAATTTGTTGCAGTGTGCGGCGTATGGTCTGAGCGCTGACAGGCTGACCTCCCACCCTTTCAACCTCTGGCACCACTCATACGTCTATTTCCCAAAGACAACCTCTGGATATGACGCTGAGCATGTGCACTAAACTACTTTGGTCGACCATAGCGAGGCCTATTCTGAGTGGAACCTGTCCTATTAAACCGTTGTATGGTCTTGGCCACCGTGCTGCAGCTAAGTTTCTGGGTCCTGGCAATCTAGGCTATATTTATGTAGAGCAACAATTATTTTTTTCAGATCCTCAAAGAGTTCTTTGCCATTAGGGGCCATGTTGAACTTCCAGTGACCAGTATGAGAGAGTGACAGTGATAACACCAAATTTAACACACCTGCTCCCCGTTCACACCTGAGACCTTGTAACACTAACGAGTCACATGACAGCGGGGAGGGAAAACGGCTAATTTGGCCATTTTCACTTAGGGTTGTACTCATTTTTGTTGCCAGCGGTTTAGACATTAATGGCTGTTTGTTGAGTTATTTTGAGGGGACAGCACATTTACACTGTTATACAAGTTGTACACTCACTACTTTACATTGTAGCAAAGTGTCATTTCTTCAGTGTTGTCACATGAAAAGATATAATAAAATATTTACAAAAATGTGAGGGGTGCACTCACTTTTGTGGGATACTGTATGCAATTTATGTTTTTTACTCTCACTTTATTCAGGAATTCTAAACTGTTTTAATCCACAAAATCCTAAATCACCACACTGGAATTGCGTGCAGCGTACACGATTGCGGGTGCCCCCATTTACTGGAATGGGTCACGCTCGGCCTCCAGGCTGCAACATGTGTATGTACTCCCCCAGACTTTGCAGTTTTTGCCTCATCCAATGCCTTTGCAGCCTTTACCCCCACCTAACCATTGCACTCTGTATATTACATACTCTTGACTCCTGCCCTCTGTGTTACCTCTCCTGACCCCTGCACTCTGTACATTACCCACTCCTGAGCTGTGAATTATGTATACCTGACCCCTGCAGTCTATGCATTACCCACCCTTGACCCCTGAAATGTGCATATTACCCACTCATGACTCCTGCACTCTGTATATTTTATACCAATGATACCTGCACTCTGTATATTTTATACACCTGATACCTGCACTCTGTACGTTACAAACTCTGGACAGCTGCATTCTGTAAGTTACACACTCTGGACATGTGCATTCTGTATGTTACATACTCCAGACCCCTGTGCTCTGTACAAGTTTTAAACCCTTGCCACTGTTCGTGCAAATTTGCTACACCCATATTTCTCCCCCTAGCCTGCAGGACAGCAATACCTCCCAGCTGAGTTGCTGTAATGTACATGTAGTGCAGTGAGCAGTATGAGCTTGTGTGTTGCCCTGGAGAAACAGGACACCCTTAGTGATCAAATCGGGCCATTTTTTCCCGCAGGCGTGTATGCACATCACTCAGAACATGACAGTAATATTCACTATTGATAGTGGCACCACAAGGTTTAAAATCCACATGAATAATGCCACGTTTGTCCCAGAGCATTGCTTTACCTGCAGATGCAATTGTTTGAAATGTTTTTGGTGGTGGTGTGTCTGCATGCTCCCCCTGCTTTGATGCTTGTTTTGATACCGGAGTGGGATGATATGCCCAGGTTTAGTCACATATAATGATGCGATCCACAAAATCCTGTCCTTCCCTGTCAAAATGCAACTTCAACGCAGTGCAGACTTCAACTCCCATCACTGTACTGTACTGTGCTTGAAGTCTTCTGTAGATATCCGTGGATTTTTACGCCTTTGTTCACAAGAAATTTGATCACCTGTTGATGCTGTTCCATGCACCCACTAACACTGTTGTCTGCCATCTTGATTACCCACTTCTTCACCGGAATGTTTTATCCCCTTAATAAACAGGCCATTTTCTCTTACGTCCTCCGACAGTCGCCGCCTCTTCATATTCGTCACATATGGGGTATTAGACTTTGCTCCGAAGGAGTAGCTAGGCAACAGAATATGTTAATATTAAAGCTTTTAACATATCCCACCCTCAAGGGGTGGTCCCCTCAGTCAATACCCTCCTACTTCCTGCAACCATATCTCAGTTTTAATGTCTAGCTTGTCAGGAGTGGCTGGCTTTCTCTGTGCTGGGGCTTTCTGCCCCAGACTCTTTCTTCTTTTTTTTTTGAATTTTTGTTTGAGTTTTCTCTCTACCTTTACCTAGCTGTTCTTTTTGTCAGCGTTAGTTAGTTCTTCTGATGAAGAGGATTATGCGGGCTGGGTCTCGGGCTGATCCCCCTGGTCGCAGGTCGTGGGTCAGTGGCTTCCCAGCCTGCCATCGAGCGTTCAGCCAGGTAACGCTCCTGGCACAGTGAACGACCCATCCCTGTTCGGTGCAGGGATGATTGGTGAGGTGGCTACCTCACTGGACGCTGTGCGGTTTCTTAACCCCCATTCTGTGCGTCTTGTATGTGACTCTCCCTGCCTCATGTGCAGCGGCTTGTTCGCCTGTGCGGGTCCCCCACGCCATGTGAGGTAAGTGTATTTATGTGGGGACCTGTCTGTCTGGGGGGTGTGTCAGTCTGGGACTGTGTAACCTGCCTCTATTCACACTGTTTGTCTCCCTATCTCTCGGCTGCATGCTGTGGGCTGCAAGGGGGGGGGGGGGAGCTGTGTGACACTGTGTGTGTCAGCCTGGTCAGTGTGAGAAGCTGTGTGCTGTGGGGCATGTTTTATGGCATGTTTGGGCATTATACAGCGATCGCTGCGGCGATCTGACATGTGTTCTTATACATGGATGAAATGTGTGCATTACTGCACTGTGGAGCGGCGGTTTCGGCGCCAAACGGCGCCATTTTGCCTACACTCGCTCCGGCCGCATGTTTTACATGCATGGCGGCCATTTTCTTGTAGCCTCCCATAGGCTTTCATAGAGCGCCCTGGCAGCATCACTTCCTCTTCTCCAGGAACACCGATCGAGGCAGCAGCAGCGGCGAGGGTCTCCTCAGGTTTTATCCTTCTGTTCTTGCTATCCATTGCCTGTGTTCAGTTTGCATATTCCCTGTGGGGGTCTCATTGTGCTTGAGTGTGGTGCGGTGGGCTGCGCTCGCCGCGCTTGCTTAAAGGGGCAGTTAACCCTTTATTATCCGTCATTATAGCGGCAATGGATTCTCAGGAGGGCAAATTTCCTACCGCCTTGGTGGAAAGCCAGGGGACCGCTGTTTCCCCCCCAGGGGGGGATTTAGCCACTATTGTGGCTGGCCTTGCTGCTCAGGTGCAGATGCTGGTGGCTGCTCAATCTACTAAGAGACCCAGAGTTGCTCTTTCCTCTGATTCTGAGGGTGAAGGTGATGGGGTCGTTATGGCGGGGGCCTCCTTATCGGGGTCCCGCTCCTCCCTGGATCTAGTGGGGTCCGAGGTGGAGGCTGAAGTTGAGGGGGTTGATAATTCTCCTCCTGGCTCGCCTGAAGAGCTTGCAATCATGGATGAATTGATTGCTTCCATAAAGCAAACGCTGCATTTGCAGGATGAAGTGTGTCCCCCCGCTGCCTTGGCGGCCTATGGGACGCAGAGAAAACGCAGGACGCCGCAGGTTTTTCCCTGCAATGATGATTTTCAGCGCGCTGTTAAGGAACAATGGCGCAATCTGCGCAAACCTTTTGCTGTACCAAGTAGGTTCAAGCTACGTTATCCTTTCTCGCCTTCCACTGATGAAAGGTGGTGTGTGCCTCCCCCTGTGGATCACGCAATTGCTGTTTTAAACAAAGCCACTGCGATTCCTGCAGAGGATTCCCCTGTGTTCTGTGATGCCACGGATAGAAGATTGGAGTCTCTTGCCCGTCATACTTATTCTGTTACGGGTTCTATGCTTAAGGCTCTGTTTGCTTCTCTCATGGCGGCCCAGGCGATCGCAAGTTGGACGCAGATGCTTAGGCGCGTCCTAGTGGCCGATTCGGCCTCACCGGCGACCCTGGATATGGTGGATCAAATCCACCAGGGTGTCATGTATCTGTGTGACGCGGACCTGGATCTGGTTCCATTGGCTACACGTGTGCACAGCGTGGCGGTGTTGTCTCGCCGCCTGGTTTGGCTGAAATGTTGGTCGGTGGACCAGTCCTCACGTAAGACCTTAGCCAATCTACCTTATGATGGGTCTCGCCTTTTCGGGGAGTCCTTGGATGTGTTGATTAAGGGGATCACCGGGGGTAAGAGCACTCTCTTGCCCCATTTCCCCAAGGCTAAGGGGGCTTCTGGGAAGAAGCATGCTAATTTTCGGCCCCCTCAGGGGTCCTTTCGTGCCTTTCGGCCGCACTACAAGGGCAAGCCGTTCAAAGGTCAAGGCTCTCAGAAGAAGCCCTGGTCTGGTAAACAGAAGTCCGGTCAATCCGGATCTGCAGCCCATAACAGTGCGGCCTGAAGGGGCACCCTCACCCAGTTTTGGGGTGGGGGGACGCTTGCTCGGTTTTCTTCAGCCCTGGTTGGCCCGTGTGCGGGACAGATGGGTTCAGGAGATCGTTCGATCTGGTTACAAGATCGAGTTTCTCTCTCGGCCGGAGAGCAGATTTTTTCCCTCAAATCTTCAACTGTCTCCAGAGCGTTTGCGGGACCTACACCTGGCGGTGCGGGACCTGAGGGCTCAGGGAGTGGTAGTTCCGGTGCCTCATCGGGACAGATTTCGGGGGTTTTATTCCAATCTGTTCACCGTGCCCAGAAAGGAGGGCAAGGTTCGTCCAATTCTGGACTTGAAGGCTCTGAACCGCTCTGTGCGGGTTCGCAAGTTCCGCATGGAATCCCTGCGGTCGGTGGTGGCTGCCCTGGTTCCGGGGGAATTCATGGCCTCCATCGATTTGAAGGATGCGTATCTTCACATCCCCATTTTCAAGGGTCACCAGAGGTACCTTCGATTTGCCATTGCGGAGGATCACTACCAGTTCGTGGCGTTGCCTTTTGGTCTCGCCTCGGCTCCGCGGGTCTTCACCAAGGTGCTTGCACCGGTCCTGGCATTGTTGAGAGCCCAGGGCATTTCTGTCCTGGGGTATCTGGACGACATTCTGGTTCGGTCTGCGACCAGCCAGGGTCTGGAGGAGGACCTGTCTGTCACGATACAAACTCTGCAGGAGTTTGGTTGGACAATAAATTATCCAAAGTCGACACTGAGTCCGTCGGTTCGTCTTCCCTACCTGGGAATGATTCTGGACTCGGTGCAGGCGAAGGTCTTCCTGCCGGAAGACAAACTCAGGACTCTCCAGGAGGAAGTCGGGTCCCTCAGGGACGTTCCGCACTCGTCTCTAAGGACGTGCATGAGATGTCTGGGATTGATGGTCTCGGCTTTCGAGGCGATTCCCTTCGCCCAGTTTCACACGCGGGGTCTCCAAGCGGAGGTCCTGTCCATGTGGGACGGGCGACCTCAGTCTCTGGATCTTCCAGTCTCGTTGAGTCATCGCACCAGAAGAGACCTTCTGTGGTGGCTCCAGTCCCCGATGGTGTCCGGGGGCAAGTCGTTTCGTCCTATCTCGTGGACGGTAATCACCACGGATGCCAGCCTGTCGGGCTGGGGTGGTGTTCTGGGCGTTCTGTCCGCCCAGGGGACTTGGTCGGAGGGGGAGTCCTCCCTTCCGATCAACATTCTGGAATTGCGTGCGATAAAACTCTGTCTTCATCGCTGGACGGACCGGCTGCAGGGCTGCCCGGTTCGGGTGCAGACGGACAATGCCACGGCGGTGGCTTACATCAACCACCAAGGGGGCACCAGGAGTGCCCGAGCGGCTCGAGAAGTGGCCGACATTCTGACTTGGGCCGAGACTCATGTCCCGGTGATAACGGCGGTTCACATTCCGGGGGTGGAGAACTGGCAGGCGGACTATCTGAGTCGCCAGACCCTGGATCAGGGGGAATGGTCTCTCCACCCGGCTGTCTTCCAGATGTTGTGCGCGAAGTGGGGTCTTCCAGATGTGGACCTGTTCGCGTCTCGTCTCAACAACAAGGTGAGAAGGTTCGTGGCAAGGACGCGCGACCCTCGGGCAGACGCGTCGGACGCGTTAGTGGCCCCGTGGCATCAGTACAGGCTGATGTATGCGTTTCCACCGATTCAGTTGCTGTCCAGGTTCCTTCGCAGGTTACACTCGGAACGCAGCACGGTGATTCTTGTGGCACCGGACTGGCCTCGCCGGTCCTGGTACGCAGACCTCGTGAATCTGGCGGTCGACGCCCCGTGGCGTCTGCCTCTTCGAGACGATCTCCTGTCTCAAGGACCAATATACCATCCTGCTTTACAGTCGCTGGCTTTGACGGCCTGGCTGTTGAGACCGAGGTCCTGAGGGAGAAAGGTCTCTCCCCTGAGGTCGTTCATACCTTGATCAACGCGAGGAAGTCTTCCTCGGGGAAGGTTTATTACCGTACTTGGAAGGCCTATTTTGCTTGGTGTGAGTCCAGGGGATTTTCTCCCCGCACTTACTCGGTTTCCCGAGTGCTGTCCTTCCTTCAAACGGGTGTCGATCAGCGTTTGGCGCTGGCTACGATCAAGGGTCAGGTGTCTGCGCTGGCCGTTCTGTTTCAACGTCCCGTGGCTTCCAACTCCTTGGTTGGCACTTTTGTTCAGGGTGTGCGGCATCTGGTTCCTCCTAGGAGGGATCCTTTGCCCCCTTGGGACTTGAATCTCGTTCTGTCTGTGTTGCAACGTGCTCCTTTTGAACAGATCAGGGAGATCTCGTTGTCTATGTTGTCCAAAAAGGTCGCCTTTTTGGTGGCAATCACTTCGGCTCGCAGAGTGTCGGAGCTAGCAGCTTTGTCCTGCAAGTCTCCGTATCTGGTTGTTCATTTGGATAAGGTGGTCTTGCGACCTAATCCTTCTTTTCTTCCGAAGAGAGTTTCGGAATTCCATCTTAATGAGGATATTGTCTTGCCTTCGCTGTGCGCGAAGCCTAAACATCCAAAGGAGGTGAGATTACACTCTCTGGATGTTGTTCGGGCGATAAGGGTTTACCTTAAATCAACTGAGTCTTTTCGAAAGACGGATTCCTTGTTTGTTCTTCCAGAGGGTCCTCGGAAGGGCATGGCGGCGTCGGCCTCTACCATCGCCAAATGGATCAGGCAGACCATTGAGCAGGCCTATGCCTTGCAGGGGAAGGTTCCCCCTGTGCCTGTGAAGGCGCACTCTACTAGATCTCTGAGTACGTCTTGGGCCTGTCGTCATGGGGCTTCTGTAGCCCAGGTGTGTAAGGCGGCGACTTGGTCGACCGTACACACTTTTACGAAATTCTACAACGTAGATGTTCAGGCATCGGCGGATGCTTCCTTTGGCCGCAAGGTTCTTAGTGCGGCAATTCCCTAGGGTCCCTTATTGGGGACCTCTGGCTGTTGGGATAAATTTTTTATCCCGTGGTTATTTGTCTTTTCCTGGGTTGTTGCTCCTGTTGAGCACTTGTTTTTTCCTGTTGCCCAGCTGGTTTCCTTCCTTTGGTAAGGTTCCTTTCTTTGATGCGGAGACTGCGTTGCCTTTTCGGCGCGGATGCGTTTCCCACCCCTCATGTTTGCACTGCTTTGGGACGTCCCCATATGTGACGAATATGAAGAGGCGGCGACTGTCGGAGGACGTAAGAGAAAACGGAATTTTTGTAAAATCTTACCTGTAAAATTCCTTTCTCTGAGTCCTCCGACAGTCGCCGCCCCCGCCCCTCTTTTGGGGTTTGGTTGTATACTCTACTGCTATTCCACTAAAACTGAGATATGGTTGCAGGAAGTAGGAGGGTATTGACTGAGGGGACCACCCCTTGAGGGTGGGATATGTTAAAAGCTTTAATGTTAACATATTCTGTTGCCTAGCTACTCCTTCGGAGCAAAGTCTAATACCCCATATGTGACGAATATGAAGAGGCGGCGACTGTCGGAGGACTCAGAGAAAGGAATTTTACAGGTAAGATTTTACAAAAATTCCGTTTTTTGTGATACGGCACCCAAGAAGTGTATATTGATTGGTTTGCGTAAATATTATTGCGTCTATACAGTCAGGTCCATAAATATTGGGACATGGACACAATTCTAATCTTTTTGGCTCTATACACCACCACAATGGATTTTAAATGAAACAAACAAGATGTGCTTTAACTGCAGACTTTCAGCTTTAATTTGAGGGTATTTACATCCAAACCAGGTGAACGGTGTAGGAATTACAACAGTTTGTATATATGCCTCCCACTTTTTAAGGGACCAAAAGTAATAGGACAGATTAACAATCATAAATCAAACTTTCACTTCCTAATACTTGGTTGCAAATCCTTTGCAGTCAATTACAGCCTGAAGTCTGGAACGCATAGACATCACCAGACGCTGGGTTTCATACCTGGTGATGCTCTGCCAGACCTCTACTGCGACTGTCTTCAGTTCCTGCTCGTTCTTGGGGCATTTTCCTTTCAGTTTTGTCTTCAGCAAGGGAAATGCATGCTCAATCGGATTCAGGTCAGGTGATTGATTTGGCCATTGCATAACATTCCACTTCTTTCCCTTAAAAAACTCTTTGGTTGCTTTCGCAGTATGCTTCCGGTCATTGTCCATCTGCACTGTGAAGCGCCGTCCAATGAGTTCTGAAGCATTTCGCTGAATAAGAGCAGATAATATTGCCCGAAACACTTCAGAATTCCTCCTGCTGCTTGTGTCAGCAGTCACATCATCAATAAATACAGGAGAACCAGTTCCATTGGCAGCCATACATGCCCACGCCATGACACTACCACCACCATGCTTCACTGATGAGGTGGTATGCTTTGGATCATGAGCAGTTCCTTTCCTTCTCCATACTCTTCTTTTCCCATCACTCTGGTACAAGTTGATCTTGGTCTCATCTGTCCATAGGATGTTGTTCCAGAACTGTGAAGGCTTTTTTAGATGTTGTTTGGCAAACTCTAATTTGGCCTTCCTGTTTTTGAGGCTCACCAATGGTTTACATCTTGTGGTGAACCCTCTGTATTCACTCTGGTGAAGTCTTCTCTTGATTGTTGACTTTGACACACATACACCTACCTCCTGAAAAGTGTTCTTGATCTGTCCAACTGCTGTGAAGGGTGTTTTCTTCACCAGGGAAAGAATTCTTCGGTCATCCACCACAGTTGTTTTCCGTTGTCTTCCGGGTCTTTTGGTGTTGCTGAGCTCACCGGTGCGTTCTTTCTTTTTAAGGATGTTCCAAACAGTTGATTTGGCCACACCTAATGTTTTTTCTATCTCTCTGATGGGTTTGTTTTGTTTTTTTCAGCCTAATGATGGCTTGCTTCACTGATAGTGACAGCTCTTTGCATCTCATATTGAGAGTTGACAGCAACAGATTCCAAATGCAAATAGCACACTTGAAATGAACTCTGGACCTTTTATCTGCTCCTTGTAAATGGGATAATGAGGGAAGAACACACACCTGGCCATGGAACAGCTGAGCAGCCAATTGTCCCATTACTTTTGGTCCCTTAAAAAGTGGGAGGCACACATACAAACTGTTGTAATTCCTACACCTTTCACCTGATTTGGATGTAAATACCCTCAAATTAAAGCTGAAAGTCTGCAGTTAAAGCACATCTTTGTTTCATTTTAAATCCATTGTGGTGGTGTATAGAGCCAAAAAGATTATAATTGTGTTGATGTCCCAATATTTATGGACCTGACTGTATATTATGGGATATTTTTATGGCATCTTTATTTAATTTTTTTACTGATAGCGATCAGCGATTTTTAGCAGGACTGCGAGATTGCGGGCACCTACCTGAGACTTTTGACACTTTTTTGGGAACCAGTGACATTATAACAGTAAAAAATATGCACTGTTACTGTACTAATAACACTGACAGGGAAGGGGTTAACACCAGGGGCGATCAAAGGCCTAAGTGTGTTCCTAGGGGATACTTTCTAAGTGTGGGGGATGGACTCACTGCAGGAACAGAAGATCACTGTGTTCATCCCTGACAGAACTGCGGTCTGCCTTGTTTACATCGGTTCTTCCTCTCTGGGGAGGGATCGCGGGTGGCCAGCGGACATCGCGTCCGCCGGACCCGCTGATTGGCTTTCCTGTGGCCAATCAGCGGGTGCGCCTCCAGCGGCGTACGCACCCCCCACTGGCTATTGCACGAAACGACAGGTACATTGTTACGCGCAATAGAGCTGACCTGCCGCAGATATATAGTGTGGCTGGTTGGCAAGTGGTTAACGGTCTCTGGACTGGCCTGTGACATGTGCGCCGCCTAAGAACATAAGATCACTGAGTTCCTCCCTGACAGAACTGCAGTCTGTCTTGTTTACATCTGTTCTTCCTTTCTGGGGAGTGATCACAGGTGGCTAGCAGACATCGCATCCTTTGGACCCGCTGATTGGCTCCCCCGGTGACCAATCGGCGCATGCGCCTCCAGCGGTGCACGCGCCCTCCCGCTGCCTATTGCACGAAACGACAGGTACGTTGTTTCGCGCAATAGACCCGACCTGCCACAATATATATATATACTGTGGCTGGTCGGCAAGTGGTTAACGGTCTCTGGACTGGCCTGTGACATGTGCGCCGCTTATCAGCAATAGGACACACTTGCCATTTACTACTGCGTTTAGTACCGCCACACTAGCATCTCTTTTTATACCTGTAAAATTAAGACCCGGGTTGACTTGAGCGCCCCTCCTATTTTGAAGTTGGATTTATATAGCTAATTTATTCAGTGCCTGAGGTTCACATACGTCTCCTATGAGACAATAAAATACCTGGCACAGTGAGGAACTGTCTAGGGCTCTTTCTGCTAGAACTGTTTTAGTATTTATTTTAAATCTTGCCAGTGCTCTTGAGAAATAGATTAGGAAAAGACTGATGGAAAATAATGAGAAATGATATGCGGGCAGGTAGATGGAATGATGCCAGTTTTCCTAAAACAAATAAATCTTGGGCCTGATCAGCAACTCGTTTTAACTTCTATTTAAAATCTTGTGACACAGACACATTAAGGGAAATCCTCTGGGGGAATGTATTTTTATTTGACATTGTTTTCACATTTCCTGTCTCGAGCTTTGACTTTCCGCCTATTGGGGGAGGTGTCGGATAAACACGTGGCAGGATTTCACTCTGCGCCGTAATGACTGCAATATTATATTATATTCTAGGAATATAATTAATATATACATATAGTGAATATATGTCAAGGTATTTTTTATATTTCTTGTATGAATTCCTAATCACTGGAGTCTCCCCGATGATTATCTTGGTCTGTGCTATGACGGAGTTTTACTTTTCTGGCTATGGGCCTGCTTGCTGCAATCCTAGGCTCTCTGCCAATGTTGTAATAGGAGAAATACAGCAACTTCTTGCACCCCTGTAAATGTCTTCCTATTATATCACCGGAGGTGAACAACTCACTGCAGTAAATCTAACATTGACTCTTGGGATACCTGCGATTTTATCAGATCAGTGCAGAAAAGACGGTGATTCCAGAGGTTGTGGTGTCAATAGAAAAAGCACTAAGAGTTCTCAGTGTTCATTTTGACGTCAAATTTCAATTTAGTTTTAGTCATAGTCTTTTGACTAAAATGCCATTTTAGTTTTAGTCATATTTTAGTCATTTAAATTGATTTAATATATGGAGACAATCTTCTATCCCACAACAACTAAAACAATGGCTGCAAACAGTTGACCACCTACAGTGCATTGCGAAAGTATTCGGCCCCCTTGAACTTTTCGACCTTTTGCCACATTTCAGGCTTCAAACATAAAGATATAAAACTTTAATTTTTTTTGAAGAATCAACAACAAGTGGGACACAATCATGAAGTGGAACGAAATTTTTTGAATATTTCAAACTTTGTTAACAAATAAAAAACTGAAAAATTGGGCGTGCAAAATTATTCAGCCCCCTTACTTTCAGTGCAGCAAACTCTCTCCAGAAGTTCAGTGAGGATCTCTGAATGATCCAATGTTGACCTAAATGACTAATGATGATAAATAGAATCTACCTGTGTGTAATCAAGTCTCCGTATAAATGCACCTGCACTGTGATAGTCTCAGAGGTCCATTTAAAGGGCAGAGAGCATCATGAAGAACAAGGAACACACCAGGCAGGTCCGAGATACTTTTGTGGAGAAGTTTAAAGCCGGATTTGGATACAAAAAGATTTCCCAAGCTTTAAACATCCCAAGGAGCACTGTGCAAGCGATAATATTGAAATGGAAGGAGTATCAGACCACTGCAAATCTACGAAGACCTGGCCGTCCCTCTAAACTTTCAGCTCATACAAGGAGAAGACTGATCAGAGATGCAGCCAAGAGGCCCATGATCACTCTGGATGAACTGCAGAGATTTACAGCTGAGGTGGGAGACTCTGGCCATAGGACAACAATCAGTCGTATACTGCACAAATCTGGCCTTTATGGAAGAGTGGCAAGAAGAAAGCCATTTCTTAAAGATATCCATAAAAAGTGTTGTTTAAAGTTTGCCGCAAGCCACCTGGGAGACACACTAAACATGTGGAAGAAGGTGCTCTGGTCAGATGAAACCAAAATCGAACTTTTTGGCAACAATGCAAAACGTTATGTTTGGCGTAAAAGCAACACAGCTCATCACCCTGAACACACCATCCCCACTGTCAAACATGGTGGTGGCAGCATCATGGTTTGGGCCTGCTTTTCTCCAGCAGGGACAGGGAAGATGGTTAAAATTGATGGGAAGATGGATGGAGCCAAATACAGGACCATTCTGGAAGAAAACCTGATGGAGCCTGCAAAAGACCTGAGACTGGGACGGAGATTTGTCTTCCAACAAGACAATGATCCAAAACATAAAGCAAAATCTACAATTTAATGGTTCACAAATAAACATATCCAGGTGTTAGAATGGCCAAGTCAAAGTCCAGACCTGAATCCAATCGAGAATCTGTGGAAAGAACTGAAAACTGCTGTTCACAAACGCTCTCCATCCAACCTCACTGAGCTTGAGCTGTTTTGCAAGGAGGAATGGGCAAGAATTTCAGTCTCTCGATGTGCAAAACTGATAGAGACATACCCCAAGCGACTTACAGCTGCAATCGCAGCAAAAGGTGGCGCTACAAAGTATTAACTTAAGGGGGCTGAATAATTTTGCACGCCCAATTTTTCAGTTTTTATTTGTTAAAAAAGTTTGAAATATCCAATAAATTTCGTTCCACTTCATGATTGTGTCCCACTTGTTGTTGATTCTTCAAAAAAAATTACAGTTTTATAGCTTTATGTTTGAAGCCTGAAATGTAGCAAAAGGTCGAAAAGTTCAAGGGGGCTGAATACTTTCGCAATGCACTGTATATCACATGGAAGACCTTACTTATGAGCTCAGAGATCAAGCTTCCACATTTCATAAGCTATGGGCCTGCTGGTTTGCCTTCACGTTCTCCTCTGAGTATGCAGAGATTATGCACCAGTCTGAGTGAATGTCTGCAACATAGGTACAAACATCACTACTACTACTCCTCATATGTCTATGGGGCGGAGATCCAGCCCTAACCCTCCTCCCCTCCCCCCCCCACCTATGGGGCAGATATCCATTCATAACCCTCCTCCCCTCCCCCCCCCCTCCTCTCTTCAATACCCTCTTTTCCTACACAACCTTTTTCCTACCAAAATATTCATGAATCTGTTGTGTATTTCATCATTTGTACACTACAGTGAGACAGAATTCTAGTATCTACAATACTCTTTATACATTTCACAGTGCAGCTCTTTTGTCCCAAATGATGCGCACCAATAGCTTTTGAAATGTATCTAGATCATTTTTATTAAGTAGCAAATACAAAGATGATCTTGCGCGAAAAGATCATATGAATAATAATAATAATAATAGTTATGCTGCTGTTCAGCATTTATATAATTTATTTAATTTTTATTAAGTGGTGTGGGGAGTTCTAACAAGATAAAGCAGTTTCAAGCATGCATTCATTTGTAAAGCATAAACCCTGCCAGACCATGATGGAGAGGTTCAGAGATTGATTAGTTGGAGGGAATAGTAGATTCATTTTTTGCAAATGGGGAGTGAAGGAAGAATTTGCTTTTTTTTTTTTTTTTTTAAATTGAATTATTATTATTATTATATTGAATAACAGATGTGAGATGCATTCCCAGATATGGCAGTGTGTGGAGGCAGTCTCTTAAAAAAAAAATATATATCCAATATATGTTAATTGGATGGCCTTTGAAGGTGTTTACAGGTAACTGAGGTTGGTATAGCACTCTCTGACCCTAGCATTTGTTTCGCTCTTGCAGTAAAATTATGTAATTCCCTATTTGCTTGTGAAAGGGGTGTTTTATACTTGTAATGATATGAAGTTATGAAGTTTAAAGTGGTTGTAAAGGCAGAAGGTTTTGGACCTTACTGCATTCTATGCATGCAGCCCCTTAAATACAAACCTGAGCCTGATATCAATCCAGTGATGTGCACGAGAACAGAGGCTCTCTGGGCTCTCTCCCTCCTCATTGGTTCAGATACAGCAGCGGGAGCCATTCATTTGCTCCTGCTGCTGTTAATCACCGCTAGCAAGGAGGTAATGGAGGCGGGGCTGAGCCCCCCCTTTGTGTGTTTAAAGGACACACAGAGCAGGGCTTGGGAGCGAGCACACACGAGTGCCACCATAGTGAGCTGCTTTATTATAAGGGCGCTCTGTGGGGAAGGGGCCAGGAGCATCAGCAGAGAAACTGAGAAGAGGATGATCAGGGCTGCTCTGGGCATTGCTCGAAGCCGGTAGATATAACATGTTTGTTATTTTTATTTAAAAAATGGCCTTTACAATCACTTTAATCTTACCAAAATACCCATACAGGGAATATGTGAGGGGGCAGCCTTATTAAAGTTGATTGCTTGAAAACACAGCTGGTTAATACCTCGTAGCTCTATAGATGGTGCCATGTTTATGTGATATTATGTCACGCCAAGCAAAAAACAAAAGTAAATGTTCACTTTTGATCCATTGATTCTTTTGTATTTGTACATTAAATACAATACCATTA
This sequence comes from Pelophylax lessonae, assembly GCF_965119305.1. Classification (NCBI taxonomy): domain Eukaryota; kingdom Metazoa; phylum Chordata; class Amphibia; order Anura; family Ranidae; genus Pelophylax; species Pelophylax lessonae. The sequence goes on from NC_138780.1 coordinate 132,031,391, forward strand.
AAAGTAAGCTATGTGTTAACTGGGAACATGATACAACTGTTCTTAGGATGCTGTTTAACCCCCATTTAACTTTTAGTGCAAGCTGGTATTTGCATAGGCCCCCTCCCTCCTTTGGGACATGTTTGGGTCTGGCAATACATCAGTCAGGCACCAAGCTCTGCATAATAGGATTTGAAAATTAATATGCTTAAACTTCCCATATAGGGAAGTTTTTTATTCTTTATAGAAGTGTGGGTTTTCAGGGGGGCTCAGGCATCAATGTGAAGACTGTGAACTATATTGTCAAAAGTTTTTGGGCATCTGTCTTTACACGCACATGAACTTTAATTGCATCCCAGTCTTAGTCTGTATGGTTCAATATTAAGTGGGCCCATCCTTTGCAGCTATATAAGCTATGAAAGGTTTAAGAGTGCATGCCAGTCAAGTTCCTCCATCCCAAACTCATTCATCCATGTCTTTATTAACCTTGCTTTGTGCACTGGTCCAAATAATTTGGTTGAGGGGGGAATATGGTGTGGGGTTGTTTTTCAGGGGTTGGGCCTGGTGACCTCAACCCGATAGAATACCATTGGATTGAATTAGTGCAGAGACTGGGAGCCAGGTCTTCTTATCCACAGCAGTGCCTGACCTTACAAATGCGCTTCTGGAAGAATGGTCAAACATTCCCAAAGACACCCCACCAAAACTTTGTGAACAGCCTTCACAGAAGAGTTGAGGCTGTTATAGCTGCAAAGGGTGGGCCAACGCAGTATTGAACCCTACGGACTAAGACTGGGATGCCATTAAAGTTCATGTGCATATAAAGGCAGGCGTCCCAATACTTTTGGTAATATAGTGTATGTGCATGGCTGACAGCATTATTTGGAAATGTATGGTGCTGCTGTCTCAATACTCTATCAAAAACTAAAACAACATATTTCTTTTACGTCCTCTGACAGTCGCCGCCCATCCATATTAACCTACACTAGTGGGTAATAGCGCCCTCTGCAGGATCAAGCTAGGCAGATTAATAGGTTAATAAAAACTTTTATACCTAGACACACCTCTAGGGGGCCATCCCTCAGCCATTATCCTGAACCAGGTATCACTGTTCCTCAGTTTTATGCTGCCTAGCGTCAGGATTAGGCTAGCTTTTTCCTTGCCGGGACCTAGCTTCTCGGTTTTCTATGTTTTTTTTTTTTCACCAATCTATATGTTTTTCTTCTAAAAATAGATTTTTATTTCTCTCACTATCACTAGTTAGTCAGGGACTTTTCCTGGAGGACTACAAGAGACAGCAGAGCTGGGCCTCGCACTGGATAATATAGATCCTTATGGAGTCCCAGCCTGCCAACGACCGTCGCAGGTTACTGGTGCACCTTGCAATGACAGTGCCCCTCGGATTGGGGATGAGCCTGCGAAGGTACATCTTCGCTGAGGGTGTCTAAACTCGGGAATGCCCGTTGTTTCGCTAGCTCCCTCCTTGGCTGATGGCACCCCCACTTAGGGTGGGAGGTCTCCCGTATCAGAGTGGTGCCCGCTTTCCTGGACTGGTGAGTACTGATACCCCCTTGCCCCTGGGGGACGTTTAGGGGGGGTTTGTGGGCCCACTCCTAGGGGATGGCAGGGTTGGTGGTCTCTGTGGGATCCCCCTTCTGGCCGGCTTGGTGTATTTTCCCTTCCTCCCTGGCCCTGCTGAGGGCGCCGTGCGCAGTACTTGTGGTACCTTGGGGGTGTGTGGGGGCTCCATAGCTGTGAGGGGTCTCCCTGGGGTCCCCTGTGGTGGCCAGACCGCATGTAAATGCTTGCGTTGGCGCCGTTTAGCGCAACTGCCATTTTGGATGAGGGCTGGTGACTGAGCTCTGTGTGTGTGTGTAGCAGTAATTTTACACCTGTCCTGGTGCCGATCGGGCGCCATCTTGGCTAAGGGCACATGCCTGTTAAGGGCAAGCGGCCATCTTGCCGGTGGCTTTTTACATTGAGTTTCATTAGGCAGGGCTAGGCCTCTAGGGGCGTGAGGCCACTTCCTCCATCCCTTCCATTTTCTCACAGAGCAGCGTGTGTGGCAAGTACCTGACACTCTGGGGGATTTTTACCTTTGCCTAGGCCATTTTCCTGAAAAAACATTTTTTTCTTGTGACTATTGTATTGTCTGAAGGGGCTCTTCAGAATCCTCTTCCACGGCCTCATTATCTGCTGCTCTTGCGACTTTGGCATCCAAAGTGAATCTGCTGATGTCGGAATGCTCTTCTAAAAACGGCCTATGCCCTCCCAGTCCTCTGACTCTAACCCTGAATTGGTTGCCATGGATGATGTCCCTCCTGAGGGGTCCCAGTCCTCCGCTTCTGAGGGGGAGGAGGAGGAATCTTCCTCCTCGATGGTGCGGGAACGAGCTGCGATGGATGCCCTCATTAGCGCCATTAAGGAAACTCTCAATCTTGATGATGAGCCATATCAGTCAAGTAAGCGGGCTGCTTTCGGGTTCCGAAGGACCCAGAAGTCAGGTCAGGTTTTTCCCTGTCCTGAGGAGTTTCACGAAATTGTGAATGACCAGTGGCGCCGCATTAAACATATGCTGGTGGTGCCTAAGAGTTTTTCCCATCGCTATCCCTTTTTGGAGGCCGTGGACAAACGTTGGACAGTGTCCCCTAAAGTGGACCACACTGTCTCTAGACTGAATAAATCCACCTTGATGCCAGTGGAGGACTCCCCGGTGTTCAAAGTCCCGGCTGATAGGCGCATGGAGGCGCTTTCCCTCCACGTTTACTTGGAGGCGGGCTCTCTGTTAAAACCTGTTTTTGCCTCGGTGATGGCCTCTCAGGCTCTCACGGCATGGTCCAAGGTGCTTCGAAGCATCCTGGTGGCGGAGTCGGACTCTCCGACTGCTCTTGACATGGTGGATCAAATTACCCAGACTGGGATGTACCTGTGTGGCGCGGCCTTGGACGAGGCTCCGCTGGTTGCTCGATTTTCTGCGGTCGGGGTCGCGATCCACCGCATTATTTGGCTAAAAAGCTGGTCGGCTGACCACCCTTCCAAAAAAGACGGTGTCTGATGTTCCTTATGTGGGGAGTCATCTTTTTGGGGACACTCTGGATGAGTTGATTAAGGGGCTTACGGGGGGTAAGAGTACTCTTTTGCCCCAGGTCACTAAGGGTAAGTCCTGCCGCGCTAGGCGGGGGCCTTCCTTCAAAGCTCAGCGTTTGTCCTTTCGTGCCTTCGGGGCGCAGGACAAGGGCAAATCATTCAAGCCCTTTGGTAGTCACAAGAAGCCGTGGTCGTGTAAGCCAGAGGCCGGTCAGTCTGGCTCATCGGCCAAGTCCACCTCTTCCTAAAGGGATGCCCTCATCCGTCTTAGGGGTGGGAGGACATCTGCGTTGCTTTCAGGGACACTGGTTTCCAGCATTCGGGACAGGGGGGTTCATGAGCTGATTCGTTCAGGGTACAAGATCGAGTTTCGATCTTGCCCCCGCAGACAGGTTCTTCCCGTCCAATCTCCAGCTGACTCATCATCTCAGAGCTCTCATGGGGGCGGTGCAAGATCTGCTCGCCCAAGGAGTCATTGTGCCTGTACCTTCATGGGACAGGTTTTGCAGTTTTTACTTCAACCTGTTCACGGTGCCCAGGAAAGAGGGCAAGGTGCGTCCGATTCTGGACCTCAAGTCTTTGAACCGCTTTGTGCGGGTGCAGAAGTTCCGGATGGAATCCATCAGGTCGATAGCGTCATCATTGAGTCCAGGAGACTTCCTGGCCTCCATCGACTTGGCTTTACTGTGTTTAAAGGGGATTGCGGTCCTCAGTTATCTGGATGACCTCTTGTTAAGCTCAAGCTCGTGTGAAACTTTGATGAGCGATCTGGCAGTGACAGTTCAGACACTCCAGGAGTTCGGGTGGACCATCAATTTTCAGAAGTCGGCACTGACTCCTTCAGTTCGTCTTCAGTACCTGGGAATGGTCCTGGACTCGGCTCCAGACCCTGCAGGACAAGATCAGGTCCCTCAGGGACAACGATCTCTCCTCCTTGCAGACCTGTATGCGGTCTCTGGGTCTGATAGTTTCGGCTTTCGAAGCCGTCCCGTTGCTCAATTTCACACAAGGATTCTGCAGGTGGAGATCCTTGCCAGGTTGGACAAAACACCTCAGTCTTTGGACAGGAGGATTTCTCTGAGCCACCAAGTACGGTTGGATCTTTTTTGGTGGCTCCGGTCGCCGACTCTGACACAGGGCCAGTCTTTCCAGCCTCTGCTGTGGACGGTGCTCACCTCGGATGCCAGCCTGTCAGTCTGGGGAGGAGTTCTGGGCATGCTTTGTGCCCAGGGGAAGTGGTCGGCGGAGGAGTCTTCCTTGCCGATAAACGTCTTGGATCTCCGAGCAATCAAGCTCTGTCTGTTCCGTTGGTCATCTCGACTTCAGGGGTGTCCGGTTCAGGTACAGACAGACAATGCCACGGCTGTGGCTTATATCAATCACCAAGGGGGCACCAAGAGTGCCCAGGCGGCCGATTTTCCATGCTGCTTTACAGTCTCTGGCTTTAACGGCGTGGCTGTTGAACGCCAGGTCTTGAGAGATAGGGGTCGTCCGAATGCGGTCATCCCTACCTTGTTGAAGGCTCGTAAAGCTACTTCTAGAAAGATTTATCATCGCACCTGGAAAGCGAGTCGCATGGTTTCCATTCTCGCTCCTTCTCCGTGGCAAAGGTTTTGGCCTTCCTGCAGGAAGGGGTGGATCAGCGTTTGGCGCTGACCACGATAAAGGGTCAGTTGTCGGCCTTGGCTGTCTTTTTCCAGCGTCCCCTGGAAAAAAGGGGCACAGACAACACCATGAATTTTGTGTTGTCTGTGTTACAACGACCTCCCTTTGAGAACATCAGAGAGATTCCTCTGCCTGTGTTGTCCCAGAAAGTTGCTTTTCAAGTAGCTATCACGTCTGCTCGCAGAGTGTCTGAACTGGCGGCTGTTTTGTATTGCCGTTCTCCTTATCTGGTGATTCATTGGAATAAAGTGGTTCTGCGAACCAATCAGTCTTTTGTTCCCAAGGTGGTCTTGTCTTTCCACCTCAAAGAGGATATTGTGTTGCCTTTGCTTTGTGCGAAGCCCAAGCATCCCAAGGAGGTGGCTTTTCATTCCTTGGATGTGGCGATCAGGGTTTACCTTTCTGCCTCGGAATCTCTTCGGAAGTCTGATTCCCTGTTTGTTCTTCCTGAGGGACCTCGGAAGGGCTCGGCTGCATCCGCGGCAACCATTTCTAAGAGGATCAGACAGACGATTGTTCAGGCCTATTCCTATTCAGGCCTATTCCATTAAGGGTCAGGTTCCTCCTTTCCCTCTGAAGGCCCATTCTACTAGAGCCGTCAGTGCCTCTTGGGCTTTTCGCCATCAGGCTTCTGTGGCTCAAGTGTGCAAGGATGCTTCCTTTGGCCGCAAAGTTTTGAGTGCGGCGGTTGTTTGAGGAGACAGGTTTTTTCTGTCTCTTTCTTGGGGTGTTTTTTTGTTGTTCTGGGTTTGTTCCCGTTTTGGGCTTGTTGCCCTGTGGGCTCAGGTTGTTTTCTAGCCCGGTTGTTTTTCGTTACCTTTTCAGTTGGTTGCATCTTCCCACCCCTCACACCCGCACTGCTTTGGGACATCCCACTAGTGAAGGTTAATATGGATGGGTGGCGACTGTCAGAGGACGTAAGAGGAAATAGAATTTTTGTGAGAACTTACCGTAAAATTATTTTCTCTGAGTCCTCTGACAGTCGCGCCCCCGCCCCTCTGATTTTTTTCTGGATCTGGGGTTTATTGCCTTCCGGTACTGCTTGCTATAAATTGAGGAACAGTGATATCTGATTCAGGATAATGGCTGAGAGATGCCCCCCTAGAGGTGTGTCTAGGTATAAAAGTTTTCATTAACCTATTAATCTGCCTAGTTTGCTCCTGCAGAGGGCACCATTACCCACTAGTGAAGGTTAATATGGATGGGTGGCGACTGTCAGAGGACGTAAGAGGAAATAGAATTTTTGTGAGAACTTACCGTAAAATTATTTTCTCTGAGTCCTCTGACAGTCGCGCCCCCGCCCCTCTGATTTTTTTCTGGATCTGGGGTTTATTGCCTTCCGGTACTGCTTGCTATAAACTGAGGAACAGTGATATCTGATTCAGGATAATGGCTGAGAGATGCCCCCCTAGAGGTGTGTCTAGGTATAAAAGTTTTCATTAACCTATTAATCTGCCTAGTTTGCTCCTGCAGAGGGCACCATTACCCACTAGTGAAGGTTAATATGGATGGGCGGCGACTGTCAGAGGACTCAGAGAAAAGTTTTTTACGGTAAGTTCTTACAAAAATTCAATTTTTTGGCTTTAGATTTACTTTAAATAGGAACCTAACTCCTAAAACTGAGTTTATTTTGTTTAAACACCCCCTCCTATCCTTAATGAAAATTTCTTAGTTTTGGCTAAAGCGGGTAAAAACTAGAACATCTGTTAGGTTTTTTTACTTTTTTGGTTGCATGTGTCCCTTTTGGGAAGATGTCCCTTCACTGCCTGTCTCAGAGACACAACAAAAAACGAGAGGAAATCTTTCCAAAGTGGGGAAATCACCTCATAGACAACTGCCATTGGTTCAGGTGTCCCTATTAGAAAAATGCTTAATTTCCCACCACTATCTATTCTGATGACAGTGTTCACTATGGTGACACAGACTGCAGTAGAAACCTGAGAGAGGTTCTTAGTTTTGGCTATAGAAACGCAAAAAGTATCTGTTTCCATTTTGCCTAGCACCCTCAGAAACTTTGGGAACTACAAGGAGAGAAAAAAATAATAATTTTTTAACACTACCAAAACAGCTACAGGAGTACTGTCCATGTAGCAACAATCACCCCAAGCATTTAAAGCTATCACAGTTTTTAGTCTGTAGTTTATTTTTAGTTTTTGTGCAGTGGGAAAAATGGATATGTCCATCTCCAATACCTGCTTCTCCCTACCCTCCTTCTTTCTCATAACCTTGAAAGCTACAGCTTCTCCCACCCAAACTACCCTACTCCACAAACAAAAACTGTGCCAAGCATGCTTTAAATAGTACAGTACTCTAGTCCAGACATATACATGCTACACTTGGCCCCGACTTGAGATCCCTGCCAACCTGGGAAAGCATAGTTGTGCATTAGAACCCTGAAAGCAGAACTAAACCCTTCAATCCTTTACAAGGAAGGTGCTAACTTAGCCTCTGCTTGATCTGCAGTTGTTGTGGTGCTGCACATGTGATCAGCTATGACACCAGCTTTGAGGGCTTGAAAATTCCATTGAAAGCTAACATAGGCACACTATCAACCTTGAAAGTTATCACCAGTGGCATGCCTTGAATGTAACTGTTTTGGGAAACTGTTAAATTGGCTTTAGTTGTACTTTAGGTTTTCCTCCTGGAATCTATCCATGTGCAATCTATCATTTGTAAATTTCAACCAGCATAGACAAGAGTCTAAACAATGACCCCAGGTCACAAGTCCTAAAAAAGAGAAAAAAAATAAGACAAACACAATATTGTAAGAAGTTCTTTGTTTTACTGACACCGTATTGCTGATATACGTAACTTCATGTTTCACAATTCTGATGTATGTACTTTGATCTGAACCTAATTTTCATTTTTACATTTTTTCTGTGTTTTGTTAAATGAAAAATTCACCAAAAAAGCTGGCACAGATGATGTCCTTGATTGCAGTTGAGCTTAAGAATTCAGCATGTCAAAGCAAAATTGTACACTGCTTTATTGCCATGTATATGAAACTTTAGTGCCAGTTTCGTTTCTAGGCGCACTTTCACAATTGCTAATGTTGTTATAGTAAAAGTAACTTTACAGATATTGAGTGGAAGATTAAAGGAAACTTTAGAAACTGTATATGCTAAGTACTTCCTACTGAATGTGGGCATTAAGTTTGTTTACATTGTGTAAATGGCTTGCACGTGTATATCAATACACTTGTGAAACGATTTACAAAAAAAAATTCTGTGAAAAAAATGTTAAAGGTCAGTTGTCAGTACCCATTGTTAACTTATTTTAAAACATGCAGTCTATAGATAATATTGTTAAAGCCAAAACACTTTGTTGAGGCAGCAACACAACTTGGACGATTTTCAAAAGGTGACTTCATCCCATTGTTGGTTTTCTTCTTGCAGAACTACACTACGGGCTAGGGGACACTGGTTCCTGCCAAGCAGTTACAAGTAAATCCTAATTAGCCAAAAGTTGAAGAAATTCAGATGTCATATTGCACTGTAAATGTTACACAGGGGAAGGCATCTGAAGTTGTCTAAAGCTTAACAGTATGATAAAGGACACAGGAACTAATTAATTGACTGATTGCCCCTCCTTAATAATTTTTTTTTCAGGTTGTGCTGTCTCTTTTGAGATAGCCTGTGCTTGGAATTCTCCATGCAAACTCACTGGGACTTGCCCCCCCCCCCTTTGTGGGAAGGTTAACTCCACTACCCAGAGCCTCTTTTACTCCCTATTATCATAATACATATCTCCCTAGCTTACATCCGTCAGGCTCTGCCCCGAGTTTTGATATACCCTTCCGTTCCCTTATCAGCATTGCAGATCTCCAGCTTAACTGTGTAAAGGTCTATGAAGCCATTCCTCTCATACCTCCTCAAAAAACTTTTTTTTTGTATGATTGACTCCATTTGCCAGCTTAATACTGAAAAGGTGGCATTACCCCTGTGATCAGGACTTCCTATATATTTTTGTTTCCCGCTCCACATGCGGATTGTAGGTACCCTGGCACTTGCACGCATCTTCTGTTAGAGTATAACTGCTTTTGCCCAGAGATCCCCTGGCATCTCTAATTTACTTATATCTCCAGTTAGGCACATCCCAACCTCTAGGTTGGGTGCCCTATTTTACCTTGAGGCATGCAGGCTGCCTCCCCTCTTTGGTAGGTGTCAGCTGGAGGGAACTGTAGCAAAGGGTTAAATTCCTTGTTGCGTTCAATTTGTTTGACAGGTTCCTATGCTTACCCTTTCAGATTTGTGGTCCTAGTACAAAAACTCAAACAATTCACAAATAGTAATAAAATAAATTTACTTAACTTTGCCTAAAGATGGTGTACAGATACAAAACTGGTTAAATACAGCTTCAATTCAATCCAGGGAGCCCCTCAACTTCTGGAAACAGCCCTGGAGTCGACAAACTTACCACAAGGTTCTAGGCACATTCGCCAAGACGTCCTAAACGAGGCTCTGTCATGGTCTTCTTTGTTCTCATGTATATTTGTGTGAAACCTATTAAAGTGGGGGGGGGGGGGGGCTCCCAGGTTAAAACTAGTTTTAACCAGTTGTAATGGTCTTGAGGTTAGGAGTGTGACCATATGTGGTAAGGTTAGAAAGATCACATTATACAGAAGTAACTATATAGTGTGACAGGAAGTCAGGTAAATCTGTGGATGTAGTCACAGACAGGAGATACATTTCCACCTGGTTTAGAAAATTCACCAATTACTATAGGGTGTCAGCTGAAAAGGTAGCCAGGATGGCTTAAGGAAGTTGAAAGGCCTTCAGCTGTTCGGAATGAGGAAGTTAAGGCCTCTATAATTTGTCCAAATGAAGTCTAAGGATTGCTGCCTCCTGACACCGTGTGGGGAGAGGAGGACAGTCAGATGTGTGCCCCCTGAAAGCTGTGTGAGCATGGGGAAGACCTCCTGAAGCGATGTGCGCTGAGGAGGGTAACAAGTGTGAAGACTACTCAAGGTGAGGTCTTGGATCATTTCTATGTGAAAAGAAACCAATGGACATTTCCTGTGTGAAGGGGAAATTAATTAAGACTGAAGACTAATCAAGGTGAGGTCTTGGACTATTTCTATGTGGAAAGAAATAAATGCACTGTTTGCTATGTGAAGAGACAAACAAAGGAATGTGTTCTATGTGAAGAGAAAAGCAAAGGGACATGTTCAATGTGAAGAGGAAAAGGGACATGATCAATAGACGTTTGTTGTGTGAAGAAAAAACATGGACTATTGAGTGTCTGCTGTAGGATCAGCAAAGTTTGCCCAACAGTAGGTTGGAGACAGACTTCATTAGATAGGTTCCTGTATGTGAGAAGGTAGCCGCCCACAGTGGCAAGGATTTATTTTGTGTTTTATTTTTATTTTGATGTTTTTAAAGCTTGCACTTGTGTGAAGTAAATTGCAAGAATAAACCAAACTGTTGTTTTCAACCACTTCTCTGGTATCTCCCTTTGTAAACGCACCCCCCCCCCAAGGGGTCATCCATACCCGCCACCGAGCTAATCTCCCACAATAGCTATATACTGTACATACACAGAAGTGATTACTTATAAACTATCATAGTTAATAGCATAACCACTAATACCAAGTTCTTTGTAAATCAATACTTATAGACCAGAACTTCAGAATACCCATTCCACAGCTTCCCATACCTCACCCTGCTACTTCTTGTGTTTGGAATTGCCAAACATCTAGCCCTAGGTACCATGTGGGTCTTGTTTTGACCTTGTATAATCCGGTTACCAACAACTTATTGTGCACTCTCATTGCAAGGCATTTGTTGCTGTTTCTTTTCACATGTTGCAACCTTTTGGTGTTCCTCTGGGGCCTTCCTCAGGTGCTCTTTCCAGCACAGAGCCCTCCTCTTTTGTTCGAGGGGGTTGTTGCCTTTAAAGGTTCTTTGTATAGATGGAACCTTCCTTCTTTGTTGCCCCTAGCAGCTGTAGTTCTGCCCTTAATTTCATCTTGGATACCCCTTCTTTTTCTTATGTTACATGGGGACAAAGTATCCTGGAAGCTGGTTCTTTTTTGCTTAAGCGGTGATCCTGTTCTCCCCTTCTGAGACAGTAATTTCCCCTCCCCGTGTCCAGCCTGAAGGCATGTCAAACATTTTACAGTTTACTTTATGGGTAGGGTCAGGACTGTAATTTAGTACTACTTGTCATGTCTTCCCTTGGGGAACTGGCCTCTTTTATTTTTGAGGCTCTTCTCTACTGCCTGATCCCATGCTTCAATAGATGTCTTTGTCTTTTTACAGCAGCTAGAAACTATCCTTATCACAAGTTGCAAGGCTACCACTTGAGCCTCTGTTCAGAAAAAAATTGTATACTCAAGAGACATATAGATTTTTTTGGTACCATTTAGGACAATACATACAAAATATAATTTTTAAAGCAAACATGTTTATTACAAGCAACATTAAAACTTTCTAAAAGACTAACAGAGTCCTCTTTAAGAACTCCTTCCAGGATAAACCACTGTTCCCACAGCAATACAATAGACTTGAATAGGATAGCATAACAGTCATAAATGTTTAATAAATATTGGGAACAGATGGGTAATGAGCCAATCTGGACATGTTTCACGGTTTTACTGTTTCTTCAGGCGTACTAAAGGGAGTGCATGATTTCTGTAAAAAAATCAAAGGCAAATAGTAATGTACATACAGTATACACTTTACACTTTAGTGACATGCTTGTTACATGTACACAAGACTGCTGGGATGGGAGGAAAAACCAAAAGTTACCCAAGGAGATTAGAAAGCGGGAAGAAGCCAGGCGCATAACGGCAGAGGGCCGCAACCCTCACCAGGCAGACATGGTAGTGGACAAAGCAAGCCAGAATCTATATGGAAATACTGTATATAGAAATACCCAATATATGCACAGCTTATAAACGACTATAACAGTGATGGCAAACCTTGGCACCCCAGATGTTTTGGAACTACATTTCCCATGATCCTCGTGCACTCTGCAGTGTAGTTGAGCATAATGGGATATGTAGTTCCAAAACATCTGGGGTGCCAAGGTTCGCCATCACTGGACTATAACGTCAAGGAACTAGCAAACTAGGAACTGGGCAACCGACAAAATATAGTCAAAGGCATATATACCAGCACAAACTGTGCTCCTGAGCTTACCTGCAGGTGGACGAACTGGTGGGACAGTATAAGGCAGCATGGATGTTCATAAGTGTGAAAAAACACTACAAAGGAAAGGGTCCAAAAACTGTAGTACAGGTGTGGAGTTTCAAGAAGGAAGCACATGCTGAATCTGCAAGCAGAAGATTGAAGTACAACCAACTAAAATCCAAACAAACCCCCCTTTACCACCATAAAACATGGACCATTTTCAAACATATCTCACCTGTTTAAACAGAGTACTGCATACTGTGTCCAAAAGGGTGCTAGTGGATACTGTGCTTTAAGTTGGAAAAGGGAAATAAATAAGGTTGGCCCCACAGTTGAAAAGCAGACAATCCAGCATAATAGACAATTGCATTTTTTAAATTTGGTGTGTAAAGCATATCTAAACTCAAAAACAAAAATGTAATCAGAGATGTATAGTAACTAAGTAGAACTACTTCACTACTGTACTTAAGTACCGAAAGGCGGTATCTGTACTTTCCTAGAGTAGAATTTTTTTCTCCTACTTCCACTTTTACTTCACTACATTTTTTCGATGATTTCAATACTTCTACTCCAATATTTTTTTTTTGTGCTGCATAGTTACTCGTTACAATTATAAAAATTACCACTGCCAGAACAGTAGATAGCAGGTTTCATGAAGCTCAAAACGTGTATTATCAGCGCATACGAAAATAAATGCTACTGTATGTATAAATAAAAGCTGCATTTGAAATAATAAAAAACAATATGATGTTCAAACTTTTGACTTCTTTCTTTAATAACTACATAACACAGTACTTGTACTTTTACTTTCAGTACTTGAGTAGCATTTTTTTTTCAAAACTACTGGTACTTTTACTTTCAGTACTTGAGTAGCAAAATTAAAAAAAAAACTACTTGCAATACTTAAGTACAAAAAATGTTGAATACTTTAGTACTTCTACTCAAGTCACTTTTTGATCGAGCACTTCCACTTCTACTCAAGTCACTTTTTAATCGAGCACTTGTACTTTTACTCAAGTATGGGTTTCGAGTACTTTATACAACTCTGAATGTAATATATTGCAGCTTTGCAGTCCTTAGATGTCAAGGGTGCATTCATTTTATTTTATTTTCTCCCTTATTTTCTACTGGTTATCCGGCCAGTAATACTCCTTATGACTTAGGGTGTCTCTTCTGTCTGTGGAGGAGCAACGAAGACACTGTTGGACAGCAGCGTCTGGAGAGGGTAGAGTTTGTCTCACAGTTTGGTTGGTTAAGGAAGTTGAGAAATAACAGTAGCAAAAAAGTAACTGCTTTGTTAATGCTAGTGACTGACTACAACCTATATGTTTTTTTTATTATTATTTTGCCTTTAGTACCAACCACTTACTGTGGTTGGTACTAAAGTAACTCTTGTGTCAATCTTTTGGTGTTATACCACCATGTGACCAAACCGTGAAGATTATTGGTGTTCATCTTAGGAGATAATTGATAGTTGTTGTACATTGTAGGAAGTGGTCCTATCAGTGCATGTTCAGGCGTGATTCATGATATCTATGTCAACATAAATTGGACAGAATAAAATACCCCCCAGCCCCGACTAGTCTAATCTAATCAGATTTTTTGCCTGGGCATTTTTTAAAGGAGAGATTCTTTAAAACGTAACTCCACTTTTGTTGAGAAAAAAACATTCCCCTCTGGGTGATCTATGCGCATTATTAGGATTTTAACATCTGTTGCAGATTCCTACCTTTTTGTTATTCTGAAGAAATCCATGTTCGTTCCTCTGTGCCTCTGTGCTGAGTGGGTCAAATGGGAGTGGTTTCATAATTATCTATCAGCTGTGGCAGCTGCAGGGCTCTAATGAGGAAAGCTGCTGGGCCTGCATCCCTTTAAACGTTTTCCTATTGGGAGTATCTCACCAAAAATTACATTTTTGTTGCAAACGCTTTAAATAAATGCTTTAAATACATTTCAGTTAGCGTGTTCAATACTTACTAACTTCATTTCTGAACCTATTTGTTTTGGTTTCTTTGTATGTATAGATTACATGGGTTACATAGTAAGTCAGGTTGAAAAAAAATCTATCTGGCTCAACCAATAAAAAACAAAAAAACAGTACAGAAAACACAACCATACAATCCCATATACACAATCCTATACCCGCAGTTGATCCAGAGGAAAAACCCCAGCAAAGCATGTTCCAATTTGCTACAGCAGGGGAAGGGATTCCTTCCCGATCCCCCGAGAGGCAATCGGATATTCTCTGGATGAACTTTACCTATAAATAATAATACCCAGTTATATTATGTACACCTAGGAAAGAATCCAGGCCTTTTTTAAAGCAATCTACTGAGCTGGCGAGAACCACCTCTGAAGGGAGTCTATTCCACATTTTCACAGCTCTTATTGTAAAGAAACCTTTCCATATTTGGAGACGAAATCTCTTTTCCTCTAGACGTAAAGAGTGCCCCCTTGTCCTCTGTGATGACCTTAAAGTGAATAACTCAACACCAAGTTCACTATTTGGACCCCTTATGTATTTAAACATGTTGATCATATCCCCCCTTAATCTCCTTTTCCCAAGAGAAAAAAAATTCAGTTCCTCTAATCCAGTGGTTCTTAACCTTGTTGGAGGTACTGAACCCCACCAGTTTCATATGCGCATTCACCGAACCCTTCTTAATTGGAAAAATAAAATATGATTTTTTCAAATTCAAAACATAGGTATATATTATTTTAGGTATATATTTATACATAGGTGCACAAAATGAACAAAACCATTAAGAACAAAGAACAAAACCATTAAAACATGATTTTCACACAAAAACAAAAACATAATAATGAATATTTACTGCAAATAAGTGTGACTTCTGCTGTAGCCTTTCAGAGACCAGTTCAGAAATGCACAGCTTTATCTTGGCAAGTGCCACTCTCATGTCATTATCATGTCTCATGTCACCTCACCCTGGCCTGCTGTAAGGGGGGATCTATATGGGGGATGGGACCTCACCTCACCCTGGCCTGCTGTAAGGGGGGAATCTATATGGGAGACCTGGTCCCCCATATAGATCCCCCCTTACAGCAGGCCAGGGTGAGGTCCCCTATATAGATCCCATGTCCCCCATATAGATCCCCCTTACAGCAGGCCAGGGTGAGGTGAGGTCCCGTCCCCCATTTAGATCTCCCCCCCTTACAGCAGGCCAGGTTCCCCATAAAATAGCCTGGCCTGTCTCCCCCCCCCCCACCACTCCACAGTGGGCGACGCCAGCTCCGGTTGGATCGGATTCGGCCAGGAGCCGAGCTGCACAGCCAGCAGTGAGAGTGAGCCAGGGGCAGAGAGAGCTGCGAGTGCGAGCGGAGCGGGAGCGGAAGGACATGCCCGAAACTGGAGAAATAGTCCCTGACAGCGAAGTGGTACTAGCGGAGGATGTGCCGAACCCTCAAGACTGACCCACCGAACCCCTGGGGTTCGATCGAACCCAGGTTAAGAACCACTGCTCTAATCTTTCCCTATAACTGAGCTCCTCCATGCCTCTTATCAGTTTGGTTGCCCTTCTCTGCACTTTCTCCAGTTCCCCGACATCCTATTTGAGAACTGGTGCCCAAAACTAAACTGCATATTCCAGATGAGGTCTTATTAATGATTTATACAGGGGCAAAATTATATCTCTCTCTCTGGATGCCTCTGTTAATATAAAAAAGGACTTTGCTTCTCCGCTGTGGATTCCCCCAATTCTACCCCCCCCCCCCCCAGTATGTACTGTATGATGCATGCATATTCTTAGCCCACAAGGGCATAACTTTACATTGTTACTGACGTGGTGAAAATTTCATGTCTATAGCACCTTTAGAAATATATTTACCTAGAAAAATAGTGACGCCTTCAGTACTTATTTAACCTGTTGTAATTGCCAATATCATGCTCTTGCAGGCATGTCAAACTAATGTAATGCTAAATAAAGAGCTTGGATACCTAGGCACCTGTAACATGAGCAGAGCATTTATATTTTGTATAATTATTAATTACATTTTCATGTATGTTTGTATTTGTCTATGAGGGTTCTCACTTTTTTCTTTCCTGTTACTTAGAGACAATGGAACATCAAACATGTCTTCATTGTAACAATCATGGCTTACCGTTCCTGTTGTGCTAATATTGACCTAGGACTATGTTCTTCAGCTTTTAAATTGTTAAAAATTTGTGAAATATTTACTCTCAGGACTAGGCTGCATTTAAAAGTGTTTATTAAAGAGACAATGCTGTGTGTGAGAGGATTTTGAGAAGAGGTGGTGTCAGTTATAGCACTATGCTGTATGTGAGAAGATTTGGGAAAGGTGAGGGGGTCACCTATAAGGCCCTTTTCACACGAACGACCAGATCAGATCCGCCTGTCAATTTTTTAGGCGGATCTGATCGGATCCCCCATGTATCCCTATGGGGCAGCGGATGTCAGCGGTGACATGTCCGCTGACACCCGCTGCCATCCGCATCCTATCCTGTCCATGAAATCCGGACAGATGGAAACCCTATGTTCCTTACGTCAGGGGATCGGATCAGATGGGATCGGATGAGAGCGGACATGCGGTCCACTCTCATCCGATTCCCCATAGAGAGCAGTGGGGCTCTGACACCTCCCTCTCCGCACACAGAGCAGGGGCGTACCAAGGGGTTGGCCAGATTGGCAGTGTTAGCAGTGATTTTGGCACCCTCCGCTCAGCCTGCACCCCCGGCACCCCCAGGCAGCGTGCAGCTCCAATCCTGGAGCCCTGTGTCCATTCCAGGCGGCAGTACTGGCTCTCCGGAGCTCTGTCTGCCCACACATACGGGCGGTCAGCATTCACACTGTAACATCATCAATCGGCTCCAGCTCGACGGCAGGCTGGAGATGGGGACTGTACTGAGCTGTCAGAGGAGCCCGTACCACCGCTCAGCATGGTGAGACTCCTTCAACCTCCTCTCCACTACCAGGCAAAGCTGACTGGGGGACCCCCTCTCTCTCTGTCACCCCCTTCTCTCTCTCTGTCGCCCCCTCTCTCTCTCTCTCTCTCTCTCTGTCGCCCCTCTCTCTCTCTGTCACCCTCTCTCTCTCTCTCTTCCCCCCTCTCTCTCTCTCTCTTCCCCCCTCTCTCTCTCTCTGTCACCCCCTCTCTCTCTGTCACCCCCTCTCTCTGTCACCCCCTCTCTCTCTGTCACACTCCCTCTCTCTCTGTCACCCCCCTCTCTTTCTCTCTCCATCACCCCCTTTCTCTCTGTCACCCCCTCTCTCTCTGTCACACTCACTCTCTCTTTGTCAGCCCCCGTTTCTCTGTCACCCCTCCTCCCTGTCACCCACTCTCTCTATGTCTCTGTCACCCCCTCTCTCTCTGTCACCCCCTTGCTCTCTGTCACCCCCTCTCTCTCTCTGTAACCCCCTTTCTCTCTCTCTGTCACCCCCTCTCTCTCTCTCTCTCTCTCTCTCTCTCTCTGTCACCCCCCCCTCTCTCTCTCTCTCTCTGTCACCCCCCTCTCTCCATAACCCCCTCTTTCTGTCACACTCCTCTCTCTCTCTGTCACCCCCCCTCTCTCTGTCATCCCCTCTCTCTCTGTCACCCTCCCTCTCTCTGTCACCCCCTCTCTCTTTCTGTCACCCCCCTCTCTCTCTTTCTGTCACCCCATCTCTTTCTCTCTCTGTTACCCCGTCTCTTTCTCTCTCTGTCACCCCTTCTCTCTCTCTCTGTCACCCCCCTCTCTCTCACTCTGTCACCCCACTCTCTCTCTCCGTCACCAGCTCTCACTCTCTCTGTCACCTCCTCTCTTTTTCACTCCCTCTCTCTCTCTCTGCCACCCCTCTCTGTCACCCCCTCTCTCTTTCTGTCACCCCCCTCTCTCTCTGTCACCCCCCTCTCTCTCTGTCACCCCCTCTCTCTCTCTGTCACCCCCCCTCTCTCTCTCTGCCACCCCCTCTCTCTCTCCCTCTCTCTGTCACCCCCCTTACTCTCTCTGTCACCCCCTCTCTCTCTCTGTCACCTCCTCTCTCTACCCCCCTCTCTGTCACCCCCTCTCTCTGTTATCCCCCTCTCTCTCGCTGTCACCCCCTTCTCTCTCACTGTCACCCACCTCTCTCTCTCTGTCACCCCCTCTCTCTTTCACCCACACTCTCTCTCGCTGTCACCCCCACTCTCTCTCTTTGTCACCCTCTCTCTCTCTCTGTCACCCCCCTCTCTTTCTGTCAAACCCCCTCTCTCTCTGTCAACCCCCCCTCTCTCTCTCTGTAAAACCACCCCTCTTTCTCTTTGGGGGGCGCCGATAAAGTTCCTCGCCAAGGTCGCTGAAGACCCTCGGTACGCCTCTGACACAGAGCGGAGAGGGAGCTGTCACCTGCCTGCTCAGCAGGGATCGGCGGATCGATCCCCTACTGAGCAGCACAGAGTCCGCCGAAGGAGGCGGACTGTGTGAAAGAGCCCTAAGACTATGTTCTGTGTGTGAGAGAATTTTAGGAAGGAGCAGGTTCAGTTATAGGTATACTGTGCATGAGAAGATTTTGGGAAGGGGTCTGGTCAGCTATAAGATGATTTTGTGTGTAAGAAGATTTGGGGAAGGGGAAGGTATAGCAGTCGAGACGGTGCTGTGTGAAAGATTTTCAGGAGGAGAAGGGGTCAATAATATGGTCTATACTACATGTAAGAGTATTTTAAGTGTGGTGGGGTCAGGTACAGAGACTGTGCTCTGTGTGACAAAATTCTGGAAAGTGTGAAGGTCAGAACCCAATAAAAAATATAGATTTTTTTACTGTAAAAACAGCGATTACTGATGTACTGTAGATTTCGAGGGTATGCAGGTTCTCTTTGTTAAGACATAGGATTCTGGGAAAAGCTGAGTTTGCACGGTTTTGCTGTGTGCTTTCTGATGGGACTGGATGAAGGAGGTAAAGAAACCACACTGAAGAATGTGAACATGTTACGCTTATGTTACACTTCTAATATGTTTCTATTTATAGTTAAAGGATAAGTCCAGGCAAAACCTAACGCTAAACCTGCTCTGTGCCACATTTTAACCCTAATCTATCTAACCCTGTATAGCAAAAATCACTGTACTAACCTATTCTGCAGCTGATTTGGTCTGGTCCCAGCATCAGCTGTAAGCATGGAGGCGGGTGCAGGAGAGGAATCAGACAATGGAAGCCCCATAGTAACTCTATAGCGGCTTTCACTAAATGGCGGCCCGCACGATGCTTTCGCCCGGACCGCGAGGCTGCCTCCTGTATTCATTCAATGGTTTGCTGGGACCGCGGGTGTCCCAGCAACCAGTGACGTGCTGTGTGTGCGCTGCGGCTCCCGGCCGGTGTCCTGTCGGGCCGCGAGTAGGGGCGTGACGTCACGCGCGAGCCCCGCCCCCCGCTCCTGACTGCGGCTCCCATTCAGCCAGGCAGCGAGTTGGGGCGTAACATTATGTGCGCGCCCCGCCCCCCTGCTCGTGGCTTCTGGCTCGGCTCCTGGCTCCAGGTATGTGGAGCACAAGGGGAGAAAGCAATGTGGTCATAGCTGCACTTAAAGCTGAAGGGAGGTTTTTAAAGTGTGCAGATTGATGGGCATATTTTGTAGTGCTCATTAGAGTGCCCCATAAAAAAAAAAATGTGCCCATCAGAGTGTCCCCTAACATAAAATGTGCCCATCAGCATGCCTCTTATTTTATGTTAAGGGGCACTCTAATGGGCATATTTAATGTTAAGGGGCACTCTAATGGGCATATTTAATGTTAAGGGGCACTCTAATGGGCATATTTCATGTTAAGAGGCACTCTAATGGGCAGATTTAATGTTAAGGGGCACTCTAATGGGCATATTTTATGTTAAGCGCAACGCTGATTTACACGTTTTGTTTTGCCCATCAGAGTGCCCCCTAACATAAAATGTGCCCTTCAGAGTGCCCCCTAACATAAAATGTGCCCATCAGAGTGCCCCCTAACATAAAATGTGCCCATCAGAGTGCCCCCTAACATAAAATATGCCCATCAACGTGCCCCTTATTTTATGTTAAGGGTCACGCTGATGGGCCTATTTTATGCTAAGGGGCACTCTGATGGGCATATTTTATGTTAGGGCATATTTTATGTTAGGGGGCACTCTAATGGGCATATTTTATGTTAAGCGCAACGCTGATTTACACGTTTTGTTTTGCCCATCAGAGTGCCCCCTAACATAAAATGTGCCCTTCAGAGTGCCCCCTAACATAAAATGTGCCCATCAGAGTGCCCCCTAACATAAAATGTGCCCATCAGAGTGCCCCCTAACATAAAATATGCCCATCAACGTGCCCCTTATTTTATGTTAAGGGTCACGCTGATGGGCCTATTTTATGCTAAGGGGCACTCTGATGGGCATATTTTATGTTAGGGGGTACTCTGATGGGCACATTTTATGTTAGGGGGCACTCTGAAGGGCACATTTTATGTTAGGGGGCACTCTGATGGGCATATTTTATGCTAAGGGGCACTCTGATGGTCATATTTTATGTTAAGAGCAACGCTTATTTACACGTTTTGTTTTGCCCATCAAAGTGCAACCTAACATAAAATGTGCCCATCAGAGTGCCCCCTAACATAAAATGTGCCCATCAGAGTGCCCCCTAACATAAAATGTGTCCATCTGAGTGCCCCCTAACATAAAATGTGTCCATCTGAGTACCCCCTAACATAAAATATGCCCATCAGAGTGCCCCCTAACATAAAATGTGCCCATCTGAGTGCCCCCTAACATAAAATGTGTCGATCTGAGTGCCCCCTAACATAAAATGTGTCCATCTGAGTGCCCCCTAACATAAAATATGCCCATCAGAGTGCCCCCTAACATAAAATGTGCCCATCAGCGTGTCCCTTA
Organism: Pelophylax lessonae; assembly: GCF_965119305.1. Lineage (NCBI taxonomy): Eukaryota > Metazoa > Chordata > Amphibia > Anura > Ranidae > Pelophylax > Pelophylax lessonae. The sequence goes on from NC_138780.1 coordinate 132,052,092, forward strand.
TTTTATGTTAAGGGTCACGCTGATGAGCAAATTTTATGCTAAGGGCACATTTTATGTTACGGGGCACTCTGATGGGCATATTTTATGTTAGGGGGCACTCGGATGGGCTTTTTTATGTTAGGGGGCACTCGGATGGGCATATTTTCTGTTAAGAGCAACGCTGATGGACCCGTTTTGTTTTGCCCATCTTTCTGAGTCATAGCAAAGACTTCAGATTCGGACCTCGGCCCAAAGAAAATTTTAGCAACCGGACCTCCTTGAATTTTAATTCATTACCCCTGCTCTATAGGGTGACGTCACTTCCCAGGCATTTCACAGCCGTTATCAGTCCTCTCCAGAGTTATATAAAGTACTCGAAACCCATACTTGAGTAAAAGTACAAGTGCTCGATCAAAAAGTGACTTGAGTAGAAGTGGAAGTGCTCAATCAAAAAGTGACTTGAGTAGAAGTACTAAAGTATTCAACATTTTTTGTACTTAAGTATTGCAAGTAGTTTTTTAAAAAATGTTGCTACTCTAGTACTGAAAGTAAAAGTACCAGTAGTTTTGAAAAAAAATTGCTACTCAAGTACTGAAAGTAAAAGTACAAGTACAAGTACTGTGTTATGTAGTTATTATGAGAGATGATCTCATATGTTTACATGGACGGCTTGATCACGTGGTGAATGGCCGCTGTGATTGGCCATTCACCATGATCTGTGATCGGCCATGTCCAAGGGACACGGCCGACACAGATTTTCCCCGCTGCGCGCTCGCGGGAGCGCGCGGGGGGCGTGTCACTGGAGGCCGTTTAAAAACGGCCTCCCGAAAATTTGAGTCCGCGCTGCAGCCGTATATAGGCTGTAGCGCGGATGGGAGGGGGTTAACAACCAATTCGTTTAACAACCTGGTCACTGGAACAGAACCTGGTCGTTAAGTGAGGAGAGCCTGTAGTGATATTACTAGTCTTAAAGAAGAACTATAGGCAAAACTTTTTTTACATTTTGGATAGAGTAAGGGAGGGTTATAACCCCTGTCAGATTTTTTCTCACCACCTGTGTCCCATTGCAGATTTCCCTTCACTTCCTGTCCTATAACCAAACAGGAAGTGAGAGGAAATTCATGCAAATTAAGGGAATTTATTAGGGAGCCCCAGGACTAGTGTTACTTTTGGAAGATATCCCCACTAATACCTTTCTGAGGACAACCCAAGATTTGGGATTTTCTTTTACTTTTACTTTCACTTTCAATGATAATGGTAAACAGGACAAATAAGGCCCCTTTCACACAGGCGGACCGTTCAGATCCTCCTGTCCATTTTTTTGGCGGATCTGAACAGTCCCCCCATGCATTCCTATGGGGCATCAGATGTCAGCGGAGACATGTCCGCTGACACCCAATCCGATCCGTCAAATCTGGATGGATGGAAACCCTATTTTCCATCCGTCCAGCGGATCGGATGGATCGGATGAGAACGGACCGACGGTCCGTTCCCATCCGATTTCCCCCATAGAGATGCATGGGGAACTGACAGCTGTGTCTCCGAACACAGCACGGAGACACAGCTGTCATCCTCCTGCTCAGCGGAGGATCGGAGGTTCGATCCCCCGCTGAGAAAAACGGAATCCGTCCGACGGACGGATAGTTTGAAAGGAGCCTAAGAGAGGGCGAATCTCCCTAACAGGGGCACAGACAGCAATTAAAACTGACAAGTATTCTAATCCCTCTCTATCTTAAAACTAACAAAAAAAGTTTTGCCTAAAGTCTAAGCCCCCGTTCACATAGGGGGCGACGCTACTTCGCACCGCGACCTCCGAGGTCGCGGTGCGAGCAGCGCGCCGCGACCTCGGAGCGGCCGCCACGGACTTCATAACATTAATGTCTATGGCGGTCGCCTCCTGGTCGCCCCAAAGAAGCTCCGGACCCTTTTTCTAAGTCGGAGCGACTTGTGTCGCTCCTATTAGAACGGGTCCGCGGCTTCCCTATGGTAGGCGACCTACGGCGACCTGTGAGGCGACCAGGTCGCCTCACAGGTCGCCTTAGTGTGAACCGGGGCTAAATCCTACATATGTATTCTACTCTGTTGTCCTTTGCAGAGTCCTTAGAATAAAAAAATAGTTTGCAAGACCTTGTAGTTTTTGATATACTTCTACATATAATTAGATCACCTTTAAGATTATTTTTTTATTTTGCAAACCAGACCTATGTATCTAACTGTGTCTATGAGGCCTTCTCTTCCCTTTAATTATTTTGTCACCTGCAATGCAAAATACTGTATCCCATATTCAATAGGTGGCCTTACAAGTGATTCATACAGGACAACCATTTACTAGAATAACATGCCTTTATCTACCTTTTTAATGCTACATTTTCCTCAACATGTTATGATTGACTAGGCTCAAACCACAAAAAGTGCCACAAAGCTGTTAAATAGAATGTATTAATCAAATGTTTGTGCTACAGGAGGAGTCCGAAAGAATGACATAAATATTTCTGGTGTGTGCAAATCTAAGATCTGTCAGTCCAGCCCTTTGTTTCCAGCTTGACAAAGAGGATAAACAGATTTTGTCTTATTCCCTGATGATTAGAGTTCTGTTGATTTTATAGGAACCATTCCAAGTCCTGATCATCTGTGCTTTGTGGGTTTCATTTGTTCTTAAATGGGAATGGCACATTAAATACAGTATCTCACAATAGTGAGTACACCCCTCACATTTTTGTAAATATTTTATTATAGCTTTTCATGTGACAACACTGAAGAAATGACACTTTGCTACAATGTAAAGTAGTGAGTGTACAGCTTGTATAGCAGTGTAAATTTGCTGTCCCCTCAAAATAACTCAACACAGCCATTAACCACTTCAGCCCCGGAAGATTTGGCTGCTCAAAAACCAGGCCCTATTTTGCGATTCGGCACTGCTTGACTTTAAGGGACAATTGCACGGTCGTGCAATGCTGTACCCAAATGAAATTGATGTCCATTTTTTCCTACAAACAGAGCTTTCTTTTGGTGGTATTTGATCACCTGTGCAATTTTTATTTTTTTGTGCTATAAACAAAAAAAGAGTGACAATTTTGAAAAAATAATATTTTTCACATTTTTTATATGAAATTCTCCAAAAAAATGTAAAAATCTATTTTTTTTAACATTTTAGGCCAATTTGTTTTCTGCTACATATTTTTGGTAAAAAAAAAATCGCAATAAGTTTATTTTGATTGGTTTGCGCAAAAGTTATTGTGTTTACTAACTACGGGAAAGATTTGTCATTTTTATTGTTTTTCTTTTTTAAACTAGTAATGGCGGCGATCTGCGTTTTTTTTTTGCGGGACTGCGACATTGCGGCAGACAGATCGGACCCCTGACTGACATTTTTTACACTTTTGGGGGTACCAGTGACATTACTACAGTAATCCGTGCTATAAATATGCATTTTTACTATAAAAATGACACTGGCAGAGAAGGGGTTAACTTTATTGGTGATCAAGGAGTTAAGTGTGTCCCTAGGGGGCATGATTCTAACTGTTAGGGGGCGTGGCTACTAGTGAAGTAACCACAGACACATGTGATCCTATATAGCAGGATCGCATAGCCTCTGTGCCTACTTCAGTGAGAATGACAGATGGCTGTGTTTACATCAGCCGTCTGTCTTTCTCCCTCTCCTGTGGAGGATAGCGAGTGTCCGGCGGCCATTGAAGCCACCGGTCACACGCACTGGCTAGGCAGGGAATGAGCAGGGGCGCTTGCCCCCTACAGGCTCTTTGGCAAGCGATGTAGTACTACGTCACTTTGCCTGTAAGCGGCTGCATGCCACAGTAAATATACAGGATGTGGTCGGCAAGTGGTTAACCTCAACAAAAGTGAGTACACCCAGAAGTAAAAATGTCCAAATTGGGCCTAAGGTGTCAATATTTTGTGTGGCCACCATTATTTTCCAGCACTGCCTTAACCTTCTTGGAGTTCACCAGAGCTTCACAGGTTGCCACTGCAGTCCTTATCCACTCCTCCATGACAACCTCACAAAGCTGGTGAATGTTAGAGACCTTGCGCTCCTGCACCTTCTGCTTGAGGGTGCCCCAAAGATGCTCAATAGAGTTTAGGTCTGGAGACATGCCTAGCCAGTCCATCACCTTTACCCTCAGCTTCTTTAGCAAGGCAGTGGTCGTCTTGGAGGTGTGTTTGTGGTCGTTACAATGTTACAATGTTGGAATTCTGCCCTGTGGCCCAGTCTCCGAAAAGGAGGGGATCATGCTCTGCTTCAGTATGTCACAGTGCATGTTGGCATTCATGGTTCCCTCAATGAACTGTTGCTCCCCAGTGCCAGCAGCACTCATGCAGCCCCAGACCATGACACTCCCACCACCATGCTTCACTGTAGGCAAGACACACTTGTCTTTGTACTCCTCACCTGGTTGCCGCCACACACGTTTGACACCATCTGAATCAAATACGTTTATCTTGGTCTCATCAGAACACAGGACATGGTTCCAGTAATCCATGTCCTTAGTCTGCTTGTCTTTAGCAAACTGTTTGTGGGCTTTCTTGTGTATCATCTTTAGAAGAGGCTTCCTTCTGGGATGACATGCAGACCAATTTGATGCAGTGTGTGGCGTATGGTCTGAGCACTGACAGGCTGACCCCCCTCCCCCCCACCCCTTCAACCTCTGCAGCAATGCTGGCAGCATTCATACGTCTATTTCACAAAGACAACCTCTGGATATGAAGCTGAACACATGCACTCAACTTCTTTGGTTGACCATGGTGAGGCCTGTTCTGAGTGGAACCTGTATGGTCTTGGTCACCGTGCTGCAGTTCAGTTTCAGGGTCTTGGCAATCTTCTTATAGCCTAGGCCATCTTTATGTAGCGCCAGAGGCGGCTCTCTAATTAGGCAGTTTAGGCGGCCGCCTGAGGCCTCGCGCTTCAAGGGGCCTCGCGGCCGCCTTTCTGCCCAGTAAATAATATAAGTAGAAATAATCTTGGCCGCCGGTGGCCGCATCCACATTGCCGCGGCGCCGGCGCTAGTACAGGATTGAAAAACCTTGGCCCCGCACTCACATCACGGTTTCACCCGTGCGTGCTGTGCTGTGCTCTGCTGTGAGTCTCCTCCTCCTGGTCCTGCAATCAGCCAATGGAGAGCGAAGACATCACGACTCAACATAACTCCTCCCCTGCATTCTCCCGCCGGTGGTACCAGGAGAAGAGAAGAGCAGAAGAGAGAAAAAGGTAAGGACAGACAGGGCTGCTGATAAGGGGGTACCACTGGTCCTCGTGTACCGGGCCTGGCAGCTGACAAGGGACTCTCTCCCTCTGCAGCCAATTCACAGCATTCCTTCATTCTCTCCCTGCGTGCCTCAGTGCTCTGATGATCTTAGCTCTGCTTCCTGCATTACCTTCTATCTACCTGTTTCTCAGACCAGCCCGTCCCCCCCAGATTCTTGCCCTGCTTTAGGATGCTTACTGTCCCTGTCATATATCACCCCTCCCCCCCATCCCTCTAATTATGCTCGTATCTTTCTCCCTTCTCAGTTAACTTAGTTAAGTTGATTGTGCATTCACTCCCTCTCCCATGTGATCGGTCCTGTCTCACAGTCCATCCTGTTCCTGCAACTGCCCAGCTTGTATGTCCTTTACTGCTCCCCCTCCCAGCTCTGCCTCCCTGACACCGTTATTATAGCCATAGATGTCTCTTATCTTATCCAGCCTGGCTCAGTGTTTGTGTGGCTGGGGCTCCCCACTCCTCTCTCCTAGTCTGCTTCTCCCACAACTCATTGCCACAAATCACTCATTCCCCTATGCAATGTAATTTCTTCTCCCCCTTCAACACTATCATCACCCATAACAGACTCAGTTCCCTTCTACAAATCTATGTATCACCGCTAAATCACTTCTATTTACCCCTTTACTAGTCATTCTGATTAATAATGCCCCATTTCCTAATACCTATAGCTTGGATCTATCATTACAGGATTCCTAATTGAGGTCCGGGTCACATTTATGCGATGCGGGAAGGCTGCAAATCCGCAGCCTGTTCCCGCATCGCACACGCACCCCCGGCAGTTCACACTGCCATATGCGATACGCTGGGGGTGTCAATGTAATCTTAACGACACCCCCAGTTTGATCGCATATCGCAGTGACAGTTCGCACAGGATCGGATCGCACAAGTGTGAACCGCTGTGCGATCCGATCCTGATGCGGCTTCTAAAAAGGGTCCTGTGCGTGTTTGGTGCGGCTGCGGTGCGAATTTAGCCATACAAACTGTATGGCTAAACTCGCACCGCACAGCCGATCGCATGTAATATCGGAGCAGTGCGCTCTGACATTACATGCGAACCCTGCACTCGCACAAGTGTGAACCGGGGCTTAGTCTCAGCACTAGTTCAATTGCATCCTTAAAGAGGTTGTAAACCCTCGAAGTTTTTTTTTTTTTTGCTGCTACCTGAAAGAGAAACACATAATGAGCTAGTATGCATCGCATACTAGCTCATTATGAAATACTTACCTAAGAACGAGCCCCCGCCGTGCTGCTCACTCACCTGTATGACGGGCGACATGTCCAGTCGCCCGTCTTCCGGGATCGCGGCATCCGGCCATCTGATTGGCCGGAGCCGCAGTGACATCACTCCCGTGCACGCGTGCCGGAGCCGACGGTCACGGCACGGGGCTCTGAAGGAAAGGCACCAGCGGCCGTTCCTTCAAAGCACATGCGCCAGTGATGTCACTGGCTGCATGTAAAGTAAATATCTCCTAAACGGTACATGTTTAGGAGATATTTACAGTACCTATAGGTAAGCCTTATCATAGGCTTACCTATAGGTAAAAGTGTCAGAGGAGGGTTTACTTCCTCTTTAACTACAGGTCAGTCCCATTCCCTTACCTATAATAACCCTTAATCATTTTACTATATATATAAAATATTTATTATTATTATTTTTTTAATTTGCAAATAATTCTATGGATATTTATTAATCATTAATCTGGATTATCCCCAAAACCAATCCCCCTATGGATCCGCTATGATCATTTTCCCTGTCCAGGATACAACTCCCCCCCCCCCCCCCCTCCTCCAGCATTCTGATCTCCCTGTACACCCCCCAGCATTAGCTTCTTCTCTCCCCACACACAGGGGCATCGTTTCAGGATAGGGGTGGGGATTGGTAAATATGTCATATTTACCAACCCCTTCCTTTCCTTTTTCCACAATGAGTGAGTGATAGCTACCTTTCACTCACCATGCTCATTCATAACTGAAGAATAGTAAACTGTTTAATATTCTTCAGTTTGTGAATGAACAAAGAGCCTCTGCACAGAGCACTTCCTGATCATTCATCTGCTCAACAGGATTGTTTAAAAATTGTTTTTTTAGTAAAAAAATAATAAAATTGTAAAAAAAAAAAATAAATAAAAAGGGCTCATTTAAACAGGTTCTGTGTCCATGTGAATGAGTGATTTGCTTATGCGGCTTGAGCTACCTGCTACTTTATGGAGACGCAGCAGCTATATGAACACAGCTGCAGGTTTTAATTTGGCAGGTGTTGGTGAGTGGCCCCACATGCCCACTTTTTGTGTTGGGGGCTGTACACCTGAACCCATACACTTTTCAAATTAGGACCTGCAGATGTGTTCATACAGCCACATAGTGTAACATAGTTTGCCTGCACACAACTCCAGGTGGCTCCAGCCACATAAACAATCCACTTATTAATACTGTACAGGCCACATAGCCCATGTGAATGAGGCCCCAGACCTCGTTCACACATAGAGCTTTATTTATTACCTCAATACAGTTTTGTAAATTTTAGATTTAGTAGAAATTTAGTAAGTTAGGTTGTGTTTTGTGTCAGCTAATACTGGTTTTAGTGTATATTTAGCAAAATATCTCTTTGATATTTTCTGTAGGGGGGCCTTGTCAGGTAGGCTGTACAGGGCCCCATGATTTCTATCAGCAGCCCTGAGGACAGGCGGAGCGAGTGAGTGACCTAAATGGAATACTACCCCACCACCATCCATCCACAATTCTTTATATGGCCAGCCCAGGCAGTAGTGGCTTGTAGCAGCAGCTCTAATATTTGTATTTTGATGGAGGCACTGGTCGCTCTGCATTGGATGGAGGCACTGGTCACTCTGAATTGTTGGGGGCACTGGTCACTCTGCATTGTTGGGGGTGCTGGTCACTATGCATTGTTGGGGGTGCTGGTCACTATGCATTGGATGGAGGCACTGGTCACTCTGCATTGCTGGGGGCACTGGTCACTCTGCATTGTTGGGGGTGCTGGTCACTCTGCATTGGATGGGGGCGCTGGTTCACTCTGCATTGGATGGGGCGCTGTTCACTCTGCATTGTTGGGGGCACTGGTCACTCTGCATTGTTGGGGGTGCTGGTCACTCTGCATTGGATGGGGGCGCTGGTTCACTCTGCATTGGATGGGGCGCTGTTCACTCTGCATTGGATGGGGGCGCTGTTCACTCTGCATTGGATGGGGGCGCTGTTCACTCTGCATTGGATGGGGGCGCTGGTCACTCTGCATTGGATGGGGGCGCTGGTCACTCTGCATTGGATGGGGGCGCTGGTCACTCTGCATGGATGGGGGCGCTGGTCACTCTGCATTGTTGGGGGCACACTGGTCACTCTGCATTGGATGGGGGCGCTGGTCACTCTGCATTGAATGGGGGCGCTGGTCACTCTGCATTGAATGGGGGCGCTGGTCACTCTGCATTGTTGGGGGCACACTGGTCACTCTGCGTTGGATGGGGGCGCTGGTCACTCTGCATTGTTGGGGGCACTGGTCACTCTGCATTGTTGGGGGCACTGGTCACTCTGCATTGTTGGGGGCACTGGTCACTCTGCATTGGATGGGGGCGCTGGTCACTCTGCATTGTTGGGGGCACTGGTCACTCTGCATTGTTGGGGGCAATGGTCACTCTGCATTGGATGGGGGCACTGGTCACTCTGCATTGGATGGGGGCACTGGTCACTCTGCATTGTTGGGGGCACTGGTCACTCTGCATTGTTGGGGGCACTGGTCACTCTGCATTGGATGGAATACACATTTGTGTTCCTGACCCTATAGTGTTTTTTTTACTACACTGTCGACAACTTTTTTTCACTTTTAGGAGACACCAACAAGAATAACTGAGTAGTCATTCACAATCTTTTTATCTATACCCAATGTTTGTGTATAGATATTTTGTAGAATAATTTAATTACAAAAATAAGATTCTAAGAGGTGTGAATACCGAGGTTCTGAGATGTATTGATGTTTGCCTTAAAATATGCAATTTATACAGTCAATTTTAATATCGCCTGCTTATTTATTTTTTTTATCGTGCATGGGGGGCCTCATATTTGAATTTCGCCTAAGGCCTTAAAAAGTCTAGAGCCGCCTCTGTGTAGCACAACAATTATTTTTGTCAGATCCTCAGAGATTTCTTTGCCATGAGGGGCCATGTTGATCTTCCAGAGAGTAAGAGCGATGACCCCAAATTTAACACACCTGCTCCCCATTCACACCTGGGAACCTGTTACACTAAAGAGTCACATGACACCGGGGAGGGAAAATGGCTTATTGGGACCAATTTGGACATTTTCACTTAGGGGTGTACTCACTTTTGTTGCCAGCGGTTTAGACATTAATGGCTGTGTGTTGAGTTATTTTGAGGGGACAGCAAATTTACACTGTTATACAAGCTGTACACTCACTACTTTACATTGTAGCAAAGTGTCATTTCTTCAGTATTGTCACATGAAAAAATGTAATAAAATATTTCGAAAAATGTCAGGGGTGTATAAGGATTCTGATTTACTAAAGTGTGAAATGAGATGAAATACAGTGTAAACTTGTATTCACAGCCAACATCCAGTCATGTGCAATAAGAGCTTTAAAACACAACATAGAAAAGATAAATGACCCAATATGACCCTATAGAACAGGGGTCCTCAAACTACAGCCGTCCAGCTGTTGCGGAACTACACATCCCATAAGGCATTGTAAAACTCTGACATGCGCAGACATGACTAGGCATGATGGGAATTGTAGTTCCCCATCAACTTAAGGGCCATAGTTTGACCCCTGCTATAGAATAAGATATCAATGCCACTATAGTGCTAGAATGTTTTGTGGTATAACATTAGCTAGTCTTTCTTTGATTCCAGACTTTTTCAGATTTGACTGAGGGGTATGTTTATAAAGCAGTGAATGTGACTTTTTTCAAAAATTCACTGGTGATGAATCCTTCACTGTGTATGAATTCAGCTTCTACATACCAGCCTTAGGCCCCTTTCACAGGGGCTTTCCGATCAGGTCCGCCTGTCAGTTTTTCAGGCGGACCTGATTGGATGCTTCATTCACCCCTATGGGGCAATGGATGTCCACTGACACCTGCTTCTATCCGATCCGATCCTGTCCGTGAAATCCAGACAGATGGTAACCCTATTTTCCGTCTGTCTAGCGGATGGGCTCGGATGAAAACAGACAGGCAATCTCCCCATAGAGACAGGTCCGTCTCAGCATAGTGAGCATCCAAGGCTGTTCCCCATTTTAGAATGATACCTTCTGATAGCACCTAGTTTATTTCTTTTTGTATTAAAACACGAAACCCTGCTGACCAAACAAATTCATTTGGATACCACGATAGGTAAAAATAGAGAGACAAGTTGTCCAACCTAACCCTGGTGTAGACACTTTTTGAAGATACCTGTTGCAATACTTTGTACTTTATACATAGTCTAAGTGTCGGTTCACACTATGGCGATCCGACTTAGGGGGCGACCTGTGAAGTCGTGTGCACCGCGACTTCGGCGCGACTTGCACAGACTTCATAAAATGAATGTCTATGCAAGTCGCTCCAGGTCACCCCGAAGTAGTACAGGACCCTTTTTCTAAGTCAGATCGACTTGTATCGCTCCTATTAGAACCATTCCTGTACCACACAATGGACCGCGACGGTGCATGACTTGTCAGGCTGACCAAGTCGCCTGACAAGTCGTACTAGTGTGAACCGGAACTAACTGTGCTACAAAGACACCATAATTACTGATAAAGTCCAGATTTATAATTACTGATAATGGCCAGAGAATATTAACCCAATTGTTGTTTGGTTGGAGCTTTGTTTATTTTAAATTCATCCATTTACTTTGTTTTTACAATGTAATTTGCATGCTATACATAACATACTGAAATTGGCTTACTTTGTTTATTTCAGGTATTCCAAGATCTGGGTACCACGGTACTCTCAGAGGCTATTAAGGGATATAATGTGTGTTTATTTGCCTATGGACAGACTGGCTCAGGGAAAACATACACCATGATGGGAACTCCGGTGAGTTATGGCAAAGAATTCACAGCCCTTATTAATGTTATGAAAATTATTAGTTCTTAAAGCTATTTTACAGTCAAAATCCCAAATAAGAAAATGTAAATGCATATAGTCTACCTGTTCAGAGCATCAGTAATTATTCAATTAATTAATGCATTGCTTCAGTGCACCAGTCCACCAACCCTGGTGATCTATAAATATGGATGCTTCTGATGCTGGAACATCTTTCTTGCTACCTCTCACATATACTATATTGTCAAAAGTATTGGAATGCCCACCTTTATATGCACATTAACTTTAATGGCATCCCAGTCTTAGTCTGTAGGGTTTAATATTGAGTAGGCCCACCCTTTGCAGCTATACCGCTTAAATTCTTCTAGGAAGGCTGTCCACAAGATTTAGGAGTGTGTCTATGGAAATGTTTGACTCTTCTTCCAGAAGAGCATTTATGAGGTTAGGCACTGATGTTGGAGGAGAAGGCCTGGCTCACAGTCTCTGCTCTAATTCATCTCAAAAGTGTTCTATCAGGTTGGGGTCAGGACTCTGCAAGCCAGTCAAGTTCCTCCACCCCAAACTCGCTCATCCATTTCTTTATGGACCTTGCGTTGTGCACTGGTGTGCAGTCATGTTGGAACATGAAGGGGCCACCCCCAAACTGTTCCCTCAAAGTTGGGAGCATGCAATTGTCCAAAATGTCTCAGTATGCTGACGCCTTAAGAGTTCCCTTCACTGGAACTAAGGGCCAAGCCCAACCCCTGAAAAACAAGGCCACATCCCCTCCACCAAATGATTTGGACCAATGCACAAAACAAGGTCCATAAAGATGTGAATGAGCGAGTTTGGGGTGGAGGAACTTTACTGGCCTGCACAAGCCGATAGAACTCCTTTGGGATGAATTTGATTCCCAATACTTTCGGTGATATGGTGTATCTCAAGCCTGATGTATAAAAAAGACCAAGATGTTTTTTATAGCTATCAATCTTATTCAAGCTTACCTTGAAAGTATGAATGTGATTGTTGATGCTGGATGCTGGATCCTGTGAGAGTGCAAGTTATTTAGCACATTTTTCAAAAAGTACACTCCTGCTGCCCTACTACTGACTATTTATATCGACCATTAGGGGGGGTTTACTAAAACTGGTGCAAACCAAAGCTGTGCATAGTGACCAATCAGATTCTAGGTTTTATTGTCAAAGATTAATTAAACAAGTTGAAGTTAGAAGCTGATTGGTTACTGTGCACAGCTGCACCAGATTCTGTGTACATTTATGTAGTTTTGTGTTCCTCTGGCTCCTAATGATTAAGCACACATACTAATGTGTGAAATGCCACATTTGTCACATTGGGATGTTCAGCCAATAAACCTGAAATTTGATCACACCTGGAGTGCAGCCATTTCTTCTATGATTGATTTATTCAGTGGAATACAGAACTCTGATTAAGATAAAGGTGAAATGTCAGATTTCATCAAACTTGCAATACCTTTCAAAGCTCATTAATGCTTTTACCTGTTACCTAAAATTAATCCTATTCTTTCAATGGTCCCAAATTTTCAAAATATTTGATATGGGAACGCATAAAAGAAAGTTGGCTGTCATTCATTTTTAAAGGTGTATTTTCCAGGACTATATGGACTAGTCATATTTTTCTATGTAAGATCACTCCTACTTCGCATGTCAAAGTAGGTCTGAACCAGGTAAAAACTAAGAAAAGAAAAAAAAAAAACATATTTAATTTTTTTGAATTGTTTGTATTTTATTAGACATCTTAACTGGTTACATGCGGGGACAATATTGAAATTGTTCACATACATGGTAAAATCTGCTAGAAAATTACTTAGAACCCCCAAACATTATATATTTTCTAAAAGCAGAGGCCCTGGACAATAAAATGGTGGTTTTTGCAGTTTTTTACCTTAAAGATATGGATGAGCGAGTTTGGAGTGGAGAAACTTGACTGGCCTGCACAGAGTCCTGACCTTAACCCGATAGAACACCTTTGGGATGAATTAGAGCAGAGACTGCAAGTCAGGCCTCGTCCATATCAGGACTTGACCTCACAAATGCGCTTCTGGAAGAATGGTCAAAAATTCCCATAGACACACTCTTAAACCTTGTGGACAGCCTTCCCAGAAGAGTTAAATCTAGTATAGCTGCAAAGGGTGGGCCAACTCAATATTGAACCCTACAGACTAAGACTGGGATGCCCTTAAAGTTAATGTGCGTATAAAGGCAGGCATCCCAATACTTTTGACAATATAGTATATGTGAGAGTTAGCAAGAAGGATGTTCCAGCATCAGAAGCAAAGGTAGGTGTCGTATGCCACCTCGCAAGGCATTTAACTCGCAGGCTAGCCCCCGTCCGATGGGGCTATGTTGTGTATGTGCCGGACCTATGAGTGTGTTTGCATTTGCACAGCCGACCCAACCGCTTACAGCTGCTCGGGTCACTTTTACAGTAAAGCCATTTGCCAGCTGAAAAAAATTATACCAGGATCATGGTTGCAGCCATGATCCTGGTATAATCACTTGTTTTCAAGGCTTTATATATCTGGCCTCTGGGCTGGAAGCGCTAAAAGGATGAGTGTACTTTTAAACAAAAGGTCCTTATCCCCTAAACCTAAAACTAAGCTCTGTCCCACAGCTGCTCCTACAGTGCTTACATGCAAATCATCTTTGTGCTGGAGGCACCTGTGTGCAGTAGCTCCCCATAGACCTCTATAGGGTCATCTTCAAAGTGTCCCAAGCCCTTTGAAAGTCTGTGGAGATCTACTTTGTTTACAAACGTACTTATGCTGTAACCAACCTTTACCACTAGGTATGCTCACTGAATCTGATATGCTCATCCAAACCTAAAAGTGGAGCTACACCACCTCTTCCTTTTACCTCCCACTGAGCTCCTTTGGTCACTGAGGCGGCCTGTCAAATTGTTGAACTATTAGAGCGTTGGGGATTTGGGGTTGTTAATATCTCATAGTGAATAAACTCTTGAATTTCACATTTGTATATTGGGCCTCCAAAATCAGGAGCTTTGTAGAGGATAAAGTTTGATGTGCAGACATCTGTGGGTGCCTTCCCTAACACTGATGTTAGTTTACATGGACTATTGTAAGTATTTGCATTTAGAATTGCATTTCTTCTTTTTTTCACAGACCTCTATTGGATTAACACCCCGCATTTGTGAGGTAAGTTTATTTTTCTGTACAAATATATATTTCTATTGCATAGTAAGATGTAAGTTTATATTCTGTCAATAAAAATGTTATTACATTTCCTGTCTAAATATCTAGCATTGCTAGGTGGTGGCATGAGCTCCTGTCAGAATCTTAGCCTTTATTTACTGGGAATTGTATCATGGTGGACAGTAACGTGTTTGTCTCCCTAAGGGTCTCTTCTGCTATAATGCTGATCCCCTAGGCTCTGCATCCTCATGCCGGATAGAAGTGAGGTAAGGAGTTAGCAATATGTATGAACCACGATCCTGCATCTGTTTTATGTCATTTATTAGGTTCTCTTCCATAGTATTGTAAAATTTTAATGTATTTATTTAAGCTTCCTAGAAATTTACAATGAACGTGTCCGGGACTTGTTACATCAAGGAGACCAGAAGAAACCTTACACTTTACGGGTTCGGGAACACCCAGAAAAAGGGCCGTATGTACAAGGTATGCAAAGTTACGTGTATATTTGGGCTTCATTTTTTAAAGTGGTTGAAATAAAAACTTTCTATATCTGCTAATAGTTACTGGTCAGATTAACACCTGTCCTGGAAAATTACAGAATCTGAAAGTTCTGGGTTTGGTGGAGTAAAAGAGACAGCATAATAAGAACTATGTGTTTTTCTTTTTTTTTAAACCCACCATCTTTCCTTTTGGTAATCTTCTAAATCTCCCCCAAAATGACTGCATATATACTAGGATCATATATCAAGTCATTGCACAAGCATGGGATTGGAACCTCTGCTGGAAGAAAACTTCACTAACCAGACCTCTTTGCATTTTAATTCAATTTTAATTCTTCTACAAAGGGCAAAAATATATACAGTGTCTAACCTTTCCCCTGAAAGAACTTAGAATACAATGTGGCTACCATGGTCACACACATAAGGATCAATTTTGTCAAACTTCAATTGCTCTATCTTCTTCCTACAGAGCTACTTCTTATTCACCTCCTCTTTATGTGCAGTACACCTGCTTCTCCCCATTGATCCAGGGTGTTTATTCTGCTTGCCTGTTTCTTCTTCCTCAGTGCCAGCCCTTTACCTTGGTTCTTTGAGGATATCTGAGCTCCCCAGTATTACCAGCAAGTTTTAAATACTTCTTTTTACAGAGCAGATGTTGCAATTTTTGCAGTAAATCAATTGTATTTAAGATTTTCACGAAATTATCTAGTGTCTAAAGAATCCAAGTCATGTCAAAATAATGAATTTCATTATATGGCAAGATTTTAACTGCAATTTCAAGAATACTGAGATCGAATGAAGATTTTTAACCTCTTGCTATGCAAATCAATTTATTTATGTGTTAATCCTGTGCTGACCGTCCTGCGGCCCGGGAGCTGCATGCAGCCCTGTGGCACTTTTTTGTGCAGCCCTTGGAGTCCCTGTAGACACTAATCTGTGTTTACTTATTGCCCTGTTATAGCAATGATTTCTAGCAGTCTCATGCAACATGTTCCCGTTATGTAACTCTCCTAAAGCATGTCCTCAGTCTCCAACAAATCCTATAGCATGTTCACAAGTCCGCAGTCTCTGATTTCACTTGTATCTTGTCTGCAGTCTCTGGCTAGATTCTGTACCATGTCTGCAGTCTCTGACCATCCCCTGTATTAAGTCCACTGTATCTGACCATCTCTTGTATCATGTCCATAGTCTTTGACTATATTGTGCTGTGCATCTGCTGCCTCTGAATCTCAATATTCATGTAAGTGTATTTATGGCCCTTTGGTGCTTTTTGGAGCAATTGAGGCTCCCCATATCAAGAAAATTGAGCACCACTCTGTTACTCTATTTGGCACTAGGATAACGAGAATCTGTATAAATTCATACAATTTTGTATGCTTTGTGATATACTGCCACCTTGTGGCAAAAACTCTTATTGTGCTTACATTGCCTATAACCTTCCATGAACTCTGAACAGCAAGGAACACCTAAAGTTAACAAATATTTTCTATAATCTGTTGTTTACAGACCATTCTATGTTGGTTTTGATTTTTAAAGCTAAAGTAGTATAAAGTACAGTATAGTAGTTTGGGCTAGGGTGAAGAAGAGTTCTGGAAGGTTTGCTTGTTGCTATCTGTGAGCTCACTGAGGAGGTTTACCTGTGACACCAGAACAAGAAATGTAGGAAATGGATGTCACTGGGGCAGGAAACAAAGCAACACAAGCCTGATGGCAGTTACGAAGACTGGCCATACACTGTGAAAATTTCTGTCCTGTAACCTGACAGGGGAATCCCTCCTGCTTAGCCATTGTCTGCTTCCGGCGGGGGGGGGGGGAAGGAGGAAGCTGTCCCCACCAGGACTCAGAGAAGACAGTAATAATCGCTAGCGGCTATAGCAGCCGCTAGTGATAAATGCAAGAGGATCTGGCAGGCTGCTTGTACCCAAGTTGGTCGATCATCTTGGTACATTCAGCCTGCCCATTAAGGCTAGATTCACATCTATACATGTTGCTTTTGAGTGTTTTTTCTGTGCTTTCCATGGGTTTTTTACTGATTCTCCCGCAATTTGCGTTTTTTATGCTTTTTTTTTTTTAATTTGTTGTGCAAATTTTTAAATGCAAATCATGGCAAAATCACAGTAAAACCGCTTTACATGCTTTTCTGCAACTTCTCCATTGAAGTCTGTGAAACCAAAATAGCAAAAAAGCACAGTTTTGCATTTAAAACAGTCCCTGACCCTTTCTAAAAACGCAGAGGCACAAAAATGCATCTATAGGAACCCATGTTAAAAAAAAAAAAAAAATGTCCTGTGTTTCTGCAAAAAGCTTGAAAAAATGCATTGGTGTGAATAGAGCATTACAGTTTGAATCTGGGCCGGTTCAGCAGGAACCCTGTATGGCCTGCCTTACCCTAATAAATAGAAGTCTTTTTGTTGGTGCGTCTACCTTTGCTGGAAGACTTTCCTCTGACTTCCTGCTTGATGTCCCTGTGTCACCAGAACAGTAAGTTAGAGGAAATGTTTCTAATAGGGACACCAGCGGCACTAAAAAAATCATTCAGAATCAAAGTAGTACTAAAAGCTCAGTGTTTTTACTTCATTGTATTCACATCATAAACGTAAATGCTCCAGTTCAATTAGAACCCCCCCCATCCCCAAACACCTACCTACCAGAGCCGGGTCCTCCACGATGGGCGCTGTTCCCTGAATCTCCTGTTTGTGGGGGAGAGGTGAGCGTTTGTCTCCTACAGCTGACTGTCATGAGCTGGGAGGAGGGAGCATTTTATAGAAGCAGGCTATACTTTAGACGTCTGACTTTCCTGAACAAAGAAAGGAATTGGTTTAGTATTATTAAAGGTTGGAGGTGAGCTTTAATACAAAATTCACTTTGATGTTTTCAGGTACATTTACAATTTAGATAATTTCTTGTAAATGCGTTTCTTTGAACTTATGTCATGTTTATTTATGATGCTTGCATACATTTGTTCAGAGTTTCTAGTTAGCTGTACGTAACTATTTATTTTTACAATACAGGGTTATCCCAGCATGTAGTCACCAGTTATGAACAAGTTGTAGCCTTGCTGGAGGAAGGAATGGAGAACAGGTACATTGATGATGTGCAACATACATGCCTGCCCTTCTGTTTCAAAGTCTGAAGCACTACTTTTGTTAATGTTTTTCATACTTTTATTTAACTCTTTTTACTTCCTGCGCTCACACTTCGCTGAGTGCAGCTTCCCCTTAGTCTGGAGTCTATCCAGCTAGTTCACTTCTGGTACTTTAATCACAGAGATCATTTAAAAACTGTGACCTATTTTTGTTTTATTGAGTTCTTATGCATTATTTAAAGTTGTTTACAGACAGGGCTCATAATGACTTTTCTTTTCTTCTTTAATTAATTTTCTACAAAAATGGAGGAACAATCAGAGTCAAAAACCTCTGTTCACTAAGCAATAGGGAATACCCTGTGATGTGTATTACTCTGGTCTAGCCACATCTGGAGTATGCCGTCCAGTTCTAGGCACCGGTCCTCAGGAAGGATGTGCTGGAACTGGAGAGAGTCCAGAGAAGGGCAACAAAGGTAATAAAGGGACTGGAGGATCTCAGCTATGGGGAAAGACTGCAAGCATTGAACTTATTCTCTCTGGAGAAGAGACGCCCGAGACGGGAAATTATATTAATGTACAAATACTGTACTAGTGACCCTAGCATAGGAAACAAACTATTCAGTGAAAGGGAATAATATAAAAGGACTTGTGGCCATTTTCTAAAATTAGAAGAGAAGCGGTTTAACCTTAAACTGCGTAAAGGGTTCTATACCGCCAGAGCGGTAAGGACGTGGAACTCTCTTCCACAAGCAGTGGTATCAACGAGGAGCATCGATTTGTTTTAAAAAACTATTAGATGGGCACCTTAACGACCACAACATACAGGGGTATTCGAGGTACTATTGACATAAACACCAACACACACACGCTCATCATAGGTTGAACCGGATGGACTGGTGTCTTTTTTCAGCCTCCCTAACTATGAAACTATGTGTTATCAAGGCAGATTTTTATTGCAGTGTTTTACTCATGATGTGACACATGAGCTTGTTCTTGAATAGCATTGCAGTAAATGTAAAGATTCTTAAAATTTAAATTGGCCAGCCTAAAAGGGGGTTATAGCAACTACACCAACTCTTTCTAACTCCCCTAAAAACTGCGGAGATATGATATAATTCTTATTCCTATAGGAAATGCTTTATTTTCAATGGACTTGCATCATGAAAAGGAGCAGTGAAGCACAATCACGGTGTTACAGGCAATATGCACACTAGCATTTTTTTATAAGCTCAAAAAACGCTAGAAAAAAAACCGCTAGATTAAAAATGCTGATAATAGCAATTTTTTGCTGACTTGTAGTAGTGTTTTAGTAACTTTTGGAAGCTTTTAGGAGCGTTTCCGTTTTATTAGCCTTTTTACAGTACATGGAGAAAAAAAATGCTCGAAAAAGGATTTTAGTAGTCTTTAGAAGCATTTAGGAGCGTTTAGCATTTTTTTTTCTGCTGGAAAAACGCTCCAAAAAACTCTACAAAAACTATTTTTTTTCTGCTCCTAGATACTGAAGCTCAAAAAATGCTAATAGCCTAAATTAGTGTGCATGGACATATAGGATAACATTATTTAGCTTCTAGGAGCAGAAAAAATGCTAACAGCTTCTAGGAGCTTAAAAAAACATTAGTGTGCATTAAGCCACAAAGCAGAGAAAATGAGCAAATATGGCTGCCCCTATGCAGATATATAAATCCAACTATACATATAAACAAGGGGGATATTTACTAAAACTGGTGCACACAGAATCTGGTGCAGCTGTGCATTAGTAACCAATCAGCTTCTAATTCTTATTGTCAAAGCCGAATTAGAAAATTCAAAGTTAGTAGCCGATTGGTTACTATGCAAAGTTGCACCAGATTCTGTGTACTCCAATTTTAGTAAATCAACCCCAAGGTGTTTTAAAAGAATGAATGTGCACTAAAAATTTAATTTCTTTCAAGATGATCTCTTTTACCCATGTACAGTGCCTTGCGAAAGTATTCGGCCCCCTTGAACATTGCGACCTTTTGCCACATTTCAGGTTTCAAACATAAAGATATAAAACTGTAATTT
Organism: Pelophylax lessonae; assembly: GCF_965119305.1. NCBI lineage: Eukaryota > Metazoa > Chordata > Amphibia > Anura > Ranidae > Pelophylax > Pelophylax lessonae. The sequence continues at coordinate 132,072,194 of NC_138780.1, forward strand.
TTTGTGAAGAATCAACAAGTGGGACACAATCATGAAGTGGAACGAAATTTATTGGATATTTCAAACTCTTTTAACAAATAAAAAACTGAAAAATTGGGCGTGCAAAATTATTCAGCCCCCTTAAGTTAATACTTTGTAGCGCCGCCTTTTGCTGTGATTACAGCTGTAAGTCGATTGGGGTATGTCTCTATCAGTTTTGCACATCGAGAGACTGAAATTTTTGCCCATTCCTTCTTGCAAAACAGCTCGAGCTCAGTGAGGTTGGATGGAGAGTTTTTGTGAACAGCAGTTTTCAGTTCTTTCCACAGATTCTCGATTGAATTCAGGTTTGGACTTTGACTTGGCCATTCTAACACCTGGATATGTTTATTTGTGAACCATTCCATTGTAGATTTTGCTTTATGTTTTGGATCATTGTCTTGTTGGAAGACAAATCTCTGTCCCAGTCTCAGGTCTTTTGCAGACTCCATCAGGTTTTCTTCCAGAATGGTCCTGTATTTGGCTCCATCCATCTTCCCATCAATTTTAACCATCTTCCCTGTCCCTGCTGAAGAAAAGCAGGCCCAAACCATGATGCTGCCACCACCATGTTTGACAGTGGGGATGGTGTGTTCAGGGTGATGAGCTGTGTTGCTGTTATGCCAAACATAATGTTTTGCATTGTTGCCAAAAAGTTTGATTTTGGTTTCATCTGACCAGAGCACCTTCTTCCACATGTTTGGTGTGTCTCCCAGGTGGCTTGTGGCAAACTTTAAACAACACTTTTTATGGATATCTTTAAGAAATGGCTTTCTTCTTGCCACTCTTCCATAAAGGCCAGATTTGTGCAGTATACGACTGATTGTTATCCTATGGACAGAGTCTCCCACCTCAGCTGTAGATCTCTGCAGTTCATCCAGAGTGATCATGGGCCTCTTGGCTGCATCTCTGATCAGTCTTCTCCTTGTATGAGCTGAAAGTTTAGAGGGACGGCCAGGTCTTTGTAGATTTGCGGTGGTCTGATACTCCTTCCATTTCAAGATTATCGCTTGCACAGTGCTCCTTGGGATGTTTAAAGCTTGGGAAATCTTTTTGTATCCAAATCCGGCTTTAAACTTCTCCACAACAGTATCTCGGACCTACCTGGTGTGTTCCTTGTTCTTCATGATGCTCTCTGCGCTTTAAACGGACCTCTGAGACTATCACAGTACAGGTGCATTTATACGGAGACTTGATTACACACAGGTGGATTCTATTTATCATCATTAGTCATTTAGGTCAACATTGGATCATTCAGAGATTCTCACTGAACTTCTGGAGAGAGTTTGCTGCACTGAAAGTAAAGGGGGCTGAATAATTTTGCACGCCCAATTCTTCAGTTTTTTATTTGTTAACAAAGTTTTAAATATCCACTAAATTTCGTTCCACTTCATTATTGTGTCCCACTTGTTGTTGATTCTTCACAAAAAATTACAGTTTTATATCTTTATGTTTGAAGCCTGAAATGTGGCAAAAGGTAGCAAAGTTCAAGGGGGCCGAATACTTTTGCAAAGCACTATATATATATATATATATATATATATATATATATATATATATATATATATAGTGCTGTATTGTACTGTTTTACCTATCAATTAATGTGATCTCCTTTATTAACTAAAGGTATTCAAGATGCAACTTAAAGGATGGCTTAAATCCCTTCATTTGGCTTTATACATTGCAGTGCCTACCAGGGTTGGGCTGTATATCACGTCTACAGAAGGCATGCAAAGACCTGATCAGTAGTCCAATGGCCAACTGAAGGAGTGCACAGAGCTGGCTGACAATATTGCTGCAAATTGCAAGACAGTAGCTTAGCGTTGTCATTCTAAACACGGAGTGCCATTAACTGTTGCTCTGGAAGCCCACATCGTGGATCTAGAGAACACAGTGACAAGACTGCGTGGCATCTACAACCTGGAAAGGAGCTTGGACTTTACCCATCAGGCGCTGGCAGGGGTCAGCATAGAGGAGGAAGGAATAGAGGAGACGCAAGCAGCAGAGGTACGCAGCTGGGTGACTGTTAGGAATGTTAGGGGGAGGAGAGTCAGGGAGGCCAGTCCTGAGTTGGTACACCCTAACATGTTTGCCGAGTTGCAGGTTGAGGGGGATATCAACTCAGGGGTGGCAGAGCTGGAGCACGCGCCCTCCCCCAGCTGCCAGGGGAGGGACGGCTCCAGGAAGAAGGGGGGCCGTAACGCAGGAAAGGTTAGACAGGTTGTGGTAGTTGGGGACTCAATTATCAAGAGGACAGAGAGGGAAATCTGTAAAAAAGATCGCGTGAACCGAACAGTTTGTTGTTTACCGGGCGCCCGAGTTCGACACATCGCAGATCTGGCAGACAGATTGTTGGGCGGGGCTGGGGATGACCCAGCGGTCATGGTGCATGTGGGCACTAATGACAAAGTTAAAGGTAGGTGGAGGATCCTTAAGAACGATTTCAGGGACTTAGGTAATAGATTGAGGAAAAGGACCTCCAAGGTGGTTTTCTCTGAAATACTGCCTGTACCTCGAGCCACACAGGAGAGGCAGAAGGAGCTTAGGGAAGTTAACAAGTGGCTGAGGAATTGGTGTAGGAAGGAGGGGTTTGGGTTCCTGGAGAACTGGGCTGACTTCTCAGTCGGCTACCGGCTCTTTAGTAAGGATGGGCTGCACCTTAATGGGGACGGTACAGCTCTTTTGGGGAGAAAGATGGCCACCGAGTTGGAGGGGCTTTTAAACTAGGAGACGGGGGGGAGGGCTCAGAAATAGAATCAGTCAGGAGGGAGCAGAGGACTGAAGGCAGTTGTAGGGTCAATAGCGACAGTAGGTCAACAACATCAATTGGCGGGTCTGTGCGGGAGAACAGCAGACCAAACAGAAATAAACAAAACCGCCAATCACGTTTAACTTCCGTAAAACTAAGAGGGGTATATGCTAATGCCAGGAGCCTAGCTAATAAGATGGATGAGTTGGACATGTTAGTACATGAGGAGGACATAGACCTTGTGGGAATAACGGAGACTTGGTTCGACCCCTCACATGACTGGCTGGCCAATATCCAAGGGTATTCGGTGTACCGGAAGGACAGGGTTGGTAAAAGAGGGGGAGGGGTATGTCTCTATGTCAAGAACAATATAAAGGTGCTAGAAAGGAGTGACATTACGGATGGGATGAGCATGGATTTAGAATCTGTGTGGGTTGAACTCGATAGGGAAGAAGATAAGGGAAAAGTAGTTGTGGGGGTTTGCTATAGGCCACCTAACCAAGGGGAGGAGGTAGAGCTGGAATTTTTAGCACTAATAGGTAAAGCGGCAAAACTAGGATCAGTCATCATATTGGGGGACTTCAATTATCCCGACATTGACTGGGAAGAGGGGACTGCACACTCGCATAAGGCCCGGCTATTCACGGAAACCTTACAGGATAACTACATGTCGCAGTTGGTGGATTCCCCTACTAGAGAGAATGCTATCCTGGATCTATTGATCACTAATGACCCAGACATAATCTCGGAGGTAGGAGTCCAGGACAACCTGGGCTCTAGCGATCACAGGATGATCACATTTAGTATAAATAACAATATAAAAAGGCAAGTGGGGAACATAAGAACCCTAAACTTCAGAAGGGCAGACTTTCCAAAATTGTACTCATTGATGGAAAGGGTAAACTGGGACCAAACCCTGGGATCACTGACCACAGAGGAAAAATGGGAATGCTTTAGAACAATATTAAGCAAAGGCATCTTGCAGTGCATTCCTATGGGGAATAAATTTAGAAGAGACAAAGCCAAACCTGGCTGGCTAAACCGTAGCGTTAAAAAACTTATTAGGGGAAAAAAATTGGCCTTCAAGAAATATAAATCAGAGGGCACTGTATTGGCCTTCCAGCAATACAAGGAGGAAAATAAGAAGTGTAAACACGAAATCAAGATGGCTAAAATCAACTTTGAGAGACAAATAGCGGAGGATAGTAAAAAAAACCCAAAGAAATTCTTTAAATATATCAACAGCAAAAAAACTAGGGCAGAGCATATTGCACACATAATTAGCGATGATGGGAGGATGGTTACAGAGGACACTGAAAAAGCAACCGTGCTGAATTCTTTTTTCTCGTCAGTCTTTACGCAGGAAAAGGAAGGGTACACTGACCATGACTGTATGGTTAGTAGTAATACACAGGACTTGCCACTATGGCTAACAGAGGGGGAAATCAGGGAAAGACTGGATAAACTTAACACAAACAAATCACCAGGCCCGGATGGCGTACATCCGAGAGTGCTCAAGGAACTCAGTATGGTTATATCTAGACCACTGTTCCTGATCTTTGCTGACAGTATTAGGACAGGAGATGTACCAGGGGATTGGAGGAAGGCTAACGTGATTCCGATATTCAAAAAGGGCCAGAGACATATCCCGGGAAATTATAGGCCTGTCAGTCTGACATCAATAATATGTAAACTTTTGGAGGGGATGATAAGGGACTATATCGTAGAGTATGCTAAAGACAACAACATCATCAGTAGTAACCAGCACGGGTTTACAAATGGGCGATCTTGTCAAACCAATCTCTTAGCATTCTACGAGGAAGTGAGCTGTGAGCTAGATAGGGGGAGACCAGTGGATGTGGTGTACTTGGATTTCGCTAAGGCGTTTGATACAGTTCCCCACAAGCGCTTAATTTATAAAATAAGGTCTGCAGGTATCGACAGCAGGGTTTGCTCTTGGATACGGAATTGGCTAAAAGGCCGTGTCCAAAGGGTAGTAATAAACAGCGCATACTCAGACTGGTCTGAGGTAGTAAGCGGGGTGCCCCAGGGCTCAGTCCTGGGACCAACCTTGTTCAATTTATTCATAAACAGCATTGAGGAAGGGATCAGTAGTTCGTTATCAGTTTTTGCAGATGACACAAAATTGGCCAGGGCAATAACTGCACAGCATGAAGCAGATATCCTACAGAATGACCTGGACAAAATTACGGAGTGGGCAACGACATGGCAAATGAGGTTTAATGTGGAGAAGTGTAAGGTTTTGCTTTTGGGGACCAAAAACATAAAAACACAATACACGTTAGGAGGGGAACCCTTGGGGGAATCAAAAATGGAGAAAGATCTGGGAGTCTTAGTTGATGATAGATTAGGCAACAGCATGCAATGCCAAGCGGCAGCTTCCAAAGCCAACAGAATATTAGCATGCATAAAGAAAGGGATGTATTCCAGAGATAAGACTATAATCCTTCCACTTTATAAAACTCTGGTCCGACCGCATCTGGAGTATTCTGTCCAGTTCTGGTCGCCAGTCCTCAGGAGGGATGTGTTGGAGCTGGAGAAAGTCCAGAGAAGGGCAACTAAACTGATTAGGGGGTTGGAGGACCTTACCTATGAAGAGCGGCTGCAATCGCTCGATTTATTTTCCCTGGAGAAAAGACGTCTGAGAGGGGACATGATAGCAATTTATAAATATCTTAATGGGGATCTCAGCTTAGAAGAAAAGCTGTTCATTCGAAGGAATTGCATGAGGACTCGAGGACATACAATGCGATTAGAGGAGAAGCGTTTTAACCTCAGGCAACGTGGGGGGTTCTTTACTGTTAGGGCTACAAGATTGTGGAATTGTCTACCACAAGAGGTGGTTTCTGTGGGTAGTATGGTGACTTTCAAAAGACTCTTAGACTTACATCTCAAGGATCAGGAGATTGAGGGCTATGTTAGATGATTACAGTCACACACACCTACACAGGTTGAACTGGATGGACTATTGTCTTTATTCAACCTCACCTACTATGTAACTATGTATGTAACTGGCAATATCTCCACACAAGAAATTTTGCAAGAGATTCACAAAAGTAGATTTGCTTGAGGATTCAGTGAGACACGATAAACATACTGAAAAATAGATATGGGGTTTACATGCACTTTAAAGTAGAATTCTGGGTTAAACTCAACTAATCTTAAAAACACTCCCTCCCAATTCCTTTCCTGCACAGGAAAGTTGTGTATACTTACCTGCTTTCATGTCGCCCCAGTCCAGTTACATGATCCCCTGTGCCAGCCTGCTCTGGCTACAGTTGGGGAGGAGAGAGCGCCCGACAATGGCTAATAAAGCCTGGAGAAGTGACATTATCCATAGGCTTTAATGGCCCATCCATTGTCGGCTTTCCCTCCTCTCCCCTGCAGCCACTGCTGACTGAGAACAGGGGAGACAGTCATGCGCCTGAACTGGAGTGACGTTAAAATAGTTAAGTGTATGCATCTTTTTTACACAGGTTAGTAAGCATAGGTGTTGGGGGGGTGGGGGGATTTTTAAGATTAGTTAGGGTTAGCCTGGAATTCTACTTTAAAGTAAAATAATAAATGCACATAATTTTGTAGGACTAAAATGTGCATTGTTACATGTAAATATAAATATGGGTGTAATGTGCTCCAAAAGGTGAACTTATGCTTTCAGTATGCATGTCTGTGTTCTTTTCCTTGCCCCAATCCTTTCTCAGCCAGTGAAGATGGAAAGATGTTTTTTGCAAAAGAATATAATTTTGAGATCACTCTTCTTACAACCTCATTCAACTGTTTGATATATTTATGTTTTTTTTTCTTGATCCAAGAGGAGAACATTTTTTGTATATTTATATAGACTACTATTATTAGGAAGCATTTTGCTATGTACTTTTAATCAGTGCTTTTTCTGAACTCACAGGATTACAGCAGCCACTCATATCCATGATGCCAGCAGTCGGTCCCATGCTATCTTCACCATCCAGTATACCCAGGTTAGTATTCCAGGGGCAGAATCCAGTGCCAACCCCACTACTGTTCCCTTTGAATTCTATTACGTTTTTTACTTGCCTGATAATAAAACAATATATTTTAATAACTGATACAAAAGAAAGTTAACTAGCCAATAAGATGTTTTTATTGTGTGTCTGTGAGCAAGGCCTCTATCCTCAGTTACAAAGGAGACATATTCTGTTGTATTCTAGGTATAATTCTCATTTTAGTATCTGTAATATCTGACAGAGTACAACACAGGAAATATACCCTATCCTTCTATTCTTGTGATATCCTGGTGACTGTGCCTGCAGATGGTGCTTCAAAGATCTCCCGGAGTTAGAACTCTTACTCATTATGCATCCTTCCTATGTACCAGGACCAAGAATAGAGATGAAATAGTAATTAAACATGAAAATAATATTTGAGAAAATATTATTGGCAAACAAATAATAAATTAGTGGACCTTACAACACTGCTTTTATGAAGCAAGATCCAACCTCCTACCAAAAAAAAAAAAAAAACTCATCTGTGTCCTAGTATGTATACAAATAACCAAGGTTCATTTTTTGATTCAGGCAATTTTGGAAGATAACTTGCCATCAGAAATTACCAGCAAAGTTAACCTGGTGGATTTAGCAGGGAGGTGAGTAATTATATATTTTATGGTTGAATTGTTGGCATTATTGGTCATTTAAAACTGGTTGATTATTTATGTTGTCCCTGTTTAGTGAAAGAGCTTCTCCAAATTACTGCAAAGACCGGCTGACAGAGGGCTCCAACATTAACAGATCCCTAGTAACTCTTGGCATTGTTATCTCTGCATTAGGTAAATGTTTATTCTGATCTGGGATATTACTATTACTAGGCTATGTTTAGTTTGGTGAATAAAAGAAGAAATAAGTGTGTATGTACATCTATTTAATTCATGTCAAAGGATTCCCAAAGCACTACACCTTGGCTAAAGAGTCAAATCATAGCTTGCTTTAGACATTTTAATAATTATTATTTTGGACTGCGAGGTAGTAAATATATTTTGTATAAAATCACTATACATCCCCTTTAATGCTATAGGAATCCTGTAATCAACTGAACCTATCAACATTGCCTTATACTCCTGAATATGTGATATTAATACTAGTGAACTAGTTGGTTGTACTCCTCTGGCTAAGCTGGCCATAGACGGTCTGAATCTCAGCGGGTTCAGAGATTCAAACCATGTATGGGCAGACTGAATGTAGCCAAGTAGATTGATCGATCAACTTGGGTACCTCCAGCCTGCCGTATTTTACATGCGATAATTGCTTGCGGGTGTTATAGTAACTACCAATAATCGCTGTGTTCTCCCAGCGGGAACAGCTTCCTCTGCCCCCTGCAGAACACAATGGCTGCGCAGGAGAGATTCCCCTGTCAACACTGACAGTGATTGCAGGAAAGAAATTCACTCCATCTATGGCTGGCTTTACAGAATATCAATCTAGATCAGTTGCGAATTGCCAGAATTTAATGAATAGACTAATAAGCGTAAACATTTTTATTTTTTTTATCTTTAGCCCTTAATTCTCAGATGAGTAGTAGCTGCCAGAGCATCAACAGTATTATCAGTGATGGGGATAGCGGAATCCAAGGCAGCAGCCCATCTGGAAGTAGCATCATTGGATCAAAGCGCCAGCCATTTGTACCATACAGAGACTCCATCTTGACCTGGCTTTTAAAGGACAGTCTTGGAGGCAATTCAAAAACAATCATGATTGCCAGTAAGGCTCTTTTCCACTTAAAGACATGAGTAAAATGGCAGTATTCAAACGTATCTAGCTGAAGTTCTCAAGCTTATCATATGTGAAAGTCAGTATATTTTTAGTGTATGGGTTATAAATGCTCTCTATACATACCATTATTTATTATGTCATTTCAAAAATCTATACTATAAAACAGCCGAACACAGTTGCATAAATGTTCACACTCTTTACATAAGCCTTAAGCTTCCCCAGCCTATAAATTGTATCTACAGTTATATTGCTCAGTGCATCATATCGATTGTTCCATTCACAGAACATGAAGCCCTGCATAGGCAGCCTTGCTGTCGGTGCGGTTCTCATGGCTCTCATAATTACATGCATGTGGAAGAAATTCAGAAAATCTGTCTCCATCAGAACCATCCATCTTCATAACATTTCTTTACTGGCAAAAGTAAGGGCATGAAAGACGGTTCCTACGTAATTCAAAGTATAGGAATTTATTTTTTATTTTATAGATTTTATTTAGAGATCAAAACATACGTGCCATCAGAATCCATAGAAACTGAAAATTTCAACTAGTCAGAGGCTTCCTACATATATATATATATATATATATAATTACTGGAGTCCATCCTGTAGACATGCTGCTGTCATGCTGATTATAGGGCAGCAGATTACAATATTGTTGGCTTTGAAATATTATGACTATGGAAATATACTGTATCATTGTTATAGCTGAGATTATGGGGTTGGTTTACTAAAGGCAAATAGACTGTTGCAAGGGAATTTGCCCCAAAGTTTTGTGAATGAGGATAAGCTCAATCCAATCAGTACCAAAAAATGCTGTTTTTTCTTTATTTACATGCACATGATTGGGTATTCTTGGCAAATAGAAAATTCACCACACTGACTAGGCTCGGTTGCGGCAAGTTCCCTTGCAAATTGAAACTTCTGCAAATAAAAAGCTTATTTGTCTTTAGTAAATCAATCCCTATGTGACTACCTCTCCATATGTGATGTATTACACTTCTGTCTACGTTGATTCCAGCTGTATCACCTGCAAGCAGCAGCTACAATGAAACAATGAGCACCTTGAGATATGCTTCTAATGCCAAAAACATCATCAATAAACCTAGAGTGAATGAGGTAAGTGTACGTTTTATGAAATGTCTTGATAAAAATCTGAACAGCCGTTATGGGAATCCTGTCCAAGTTGATGGGTCATCTGGAGACATGGATCATCGAAGGGCAACATATTGCCCACACCTGCTTGCTTTTTTTTTCTTTTTTACAGCTTATTAAAGTGCAGTCTTCATACAAGCCTTATTCCTTCTTACCCTGCAGCCATCCTTGGTTTTCTGATTTTTAGATTTATCTTTACAGCAGGACAATGGGCCAAAGTCTGCAGAGCATTTTCTAGAATCCTTCTCCGCTTTGTTTCTCTACTTTTCTTTTAATTAGCCACAGATTGTATGAAATACAAACATATGCTTGGATCTGAAGAGAGTTGAAGGTCCCCATGGAGTAAAACTCTCCAATGAAGCAAGTTTCTTAAAGTTATCCCTGTCAGCTCCACAGGGTTCATTAAAAATGTTTACTGCACTAAGAGTTTACTCTCTAAAAAGGTACTTGAATGAAGGGGAGTGCTGGGAGAACAATGTTTCATACAAAAACAAATGTTAAGGTTTTTTTGATATATATTAAATGCAGAGCTTTTCACTGCACACTACTTTTATAAAATGTCAGCAACTGCATTACTACACCCCTTTGCAAATTACTGTATACCAAAATGGGTTTCACAGGGGTTTCTAAGTAAATTGGCTAAAATTCTTAAGTTATACACAGTGGACATTTTGGTTTAACCAAAGGTGATGATTTTCCTTATCTTTTTTTTTTTTTTGCGCTTGAAAATGGTTAATCCATTGTTTGAACTGACCATGGGGAAATATAGTACAAGAGAAAGTTCTTTTATGCTGGTGCCTGGGTTTGGCATGGAACATGTGACTAGAATGGGACCGTTGTATTGAATGGGACCCTTGTATTTGAAAGAGTGCATCATCCATAAATTTACCATATACCTTAATAAGTTTTGGCAAAGTATTAATGACATTCAGTCAGCACTTGCAAATTGCAAGACTTCAGTCTTGCAAATTGTGCTGTTGCTTTGGTTGAGAGATGGTTACACGTTTCACTGATTTTGTCTGCTTCCTCTGACCGCATATAAATATCTATAATCATGTAAAAATATGATTCGTTTTAATACCATTACATGTACTCTTCAGTCACAATACTGCTTTCTTTGTCATTTCTTTACTCAAGTTCTATTTTTGGCATTGCTTTTTGAACTTTCCATACCTCCCCCAATTAGGCAACATTTCAGATGGCCAAATTTACAAAGAATTCCCTAAAAAGTTCAGTTTTATAAACAATTTACAAAAGGACTTCCTTCAATATTTCTTGCACATATGATTGTTTTCATTTTTGGGTGACTAAGATAAAACATGTTGCATTGATTGCAGTAATTTTGCATGAGACACTACAGCACAATGTTTGGTGATGATAAAATTATTATTTTCTCCAGGATGCCAATGTTAGACTGATCCGCGAGCTAAGAGAAGAAATTAACAGACTGAAAGCTATGCTAAGGAACTTTGAATTGGTACGTTCCAGCAGCTCTCCTATAAAATATTGTCCTTTTTTACATCCTGTACAGATTCCTTCCTTTTTAGGCCACATGCACACTGGACACTTTTACAGCTGCTGTTTTTGGCGTCAGATGTTTTTTATCCGCAACCAGTAAACTCCCAGCATGTTATTCTATGTGTCTATGCACACATAGGCTGTTATCAGCAGTTTTTTTCCAGGGGGGCGTTTTCTGGCTGGAAAAAACCCCAGAACGCTCTGATAAAAGCTTAAAAATGCTTAAAAACGCGGATATTCTGCGTTTATCAGCGTTTTTGAGCCATAAGCTTTTGTAGGAGTATAGTTTTGCTAAAAAGAAAAAAAAAAAATAAAAAACGCTACTGAAAAATGCTAAAAAATGCTACTGCAAAAAAGCGGAAAAACTCCTACAGCTACAGCTTTCAACAGGGCGTTTTGATAACATCCAGTGTGCATGAGTTCTGTGGTTATTTTTTGGTGCTAATTTTTTGGTGTCTGTAATATTTCTGATGTTCTAGAAGGAAAGTTTGGATAAAGGGATTTGAAAATACACTTGGGTTTATAGGTGATACTGGATATTTTGTTAGAGCAATATAAAGGCTTTTTTTTTTTTTTTTTTCTCGAAAAAGGAAAATTGTATCAAATACTTACCATAATTTTCCTTTCCTGACACCAATACATGACAGCATACATATGATATAGTTCCGCCCCTATATCTACCCACAGGACCTATCTATAAAAGTCTGACTTAGAGCAACCTCCCCATTCTCCGTATAAAGCACAAAGATCATAAGGAGGGTTTGTATGCTGCCATGTATTGGCGTCAGGAAAGCAAAATTATGGTAAGTATTTGGGACAATTTTCCATTTTCCTGACGCCATCATGGCAGCATAACATATGATAAATAGCGAGCTAAACAGGGTGGGGTATAATAAAATTTACCACAATGGACATGGAAACCTAGACTGTCAGTCCATTGAAGTCCATTGATGTACAATCCCCTGTATCTTCCCTGTAGTGCTGTAGGCCAGTGTACCACGCCAACCAGCCTGCTGCTTTGCAGAAGTCTCTATAGACAAATGCCCAAATTTAAAGATGTAAAAATTAACTTAGCTAAATGAGCCTGTATCACTTCTGAAGGGCTCTTGCCTGGCTGCACTGTAAGCTTTCTGGATGACCTTTACTCTCCAAGATGACAAGGTTTTGCTGTAGGTTCCTCTTCTGAACTTGCCTGATGGAAACACAAACAGCCTCCTGAAGGATTTTTCCTAGTAAGCTGCTTGAAGGTAGGCATTTTAGACACACTGGTACATCCAGTGTAGGTTAGGTACTGTCTCTGCTGGAAAGGATGGAATCGCTACTTTGTAGGATGAAAACAGAAGCCACTTTGGGAACAGAGGAGCTCAAGGAGCATAGGCCCCAATTTGTCTGGAAGGAATAAGATGTAGGACTCTGTAGCTCCAAGTATTTGCAGAGCCGATACTTTGCCACTTAAAGTTATGGAGGGACACTGCCTCTCGAGTGATGTCCCACTGAGGACTACTATCTGACGATGCAAGCAGAGTCCTGGCAAGAAAGCCAGGACCAGAATAAAAACCTACTAGGGAACATTATACCTCCTCAGGGCAAAGTTTCAGGACTGACCCCATGAGGCATTCCCCTGGCAGCTCACATCCTCATTTTCCCCGGTGAAAGCTGAAATGTGACCCCCTACAGGACTAGGCTGTGAACCTGTTCCCAGACTTTGGAGTAAATAGATTTGTTAATGTCTTTTCTGGAACCTTGTCTGGATTTAACCACTTTTAGAAGACGGCCCAAGTCCTCCAATCCTTCCCCTCCATTTACAGGCCATCATGGGACAGGTGTTGTGGAAACACTGGTAGCTGAATTACCTGGTCCTGCCTAGATTCCACAGATAGGGTAAACCCAAGGCCTGCAGGCCAATCAGCATGCTTGCTATCATAGAAAGACCCTCAAACAACAGTCTCCCCTTGAAGTTCATGACCAAAGGCAATAGAGGAAAGGCATCTGTTAGGTGACTATCTCTTGGGTGAGTGAGGGCATCCGCTTCCTCCACCAACAGGTGAGGGCAGAAAGACAGGCACCTTGTGAATGAATGTTGATGCAAACAGATTCAACTGAGGGTAGCCCCATACCTGAGTGATATTGACAAGATCTTCCGATTAAAGACCCATTCATTGGGAACCAAGTACTGGCCTCAGTGTTGATTAAGGTCTCAGATAATGAACCTACCGGAAGGGATCAAGTGAGGGTCCCCTGACATATCCATCACCAGAGGCTCCTGTACATCTGGAAAGAAGCACTTTGATTCTGCTGCCTTTTGCATCGCAAAAAGAAAGTTCATTGGAAGTCCAAGGAATCCAGTTTGCCCAGGGTAGCATAGGGATGCAAGACATCATCGTTTCCAAGGGACCCCTGCATTGGGAAGCTGACAATTGCTTGGCCCATTCAAAAAGGAGGCGAAAAAGTGCTTGCGTGAGCATTGAACTGGGGCTCCGTATCGATGACTAGTCAGGTCTGCTCCAACTGTCTTGACACCTCTTCTCCAGCCAAAACTTCTCAGACTGGCCAGAAGAATCCCCTTTTGAACTAGTAAGTCATCTGGAACTCTGAGCCAACAGTAGAATACCATAAAGTAATGGTGGATTTGAAGCACCCCCATTTCCTCAGAGGGACTACACAGAGATTAGAACCTCCATAAAAGTAATCGGTAAGGCGGATAGCCCTGAAAGGAAGACCCACAAACTGAAAATGTCCATCTCACCCCGAGACTCAGTTTCTTCAAACTCAACACTCACTAAAAGCCTGTAAATCTCTATGAGGGATGACTTAGAATAACTCCTTATTCCAGTCGTATAATATTGATGTATTCTGAGAGGACGTCCACCTTCTGCAGAGAATGTGATATTCTGGTCAGGATGAAGAAATGTTCTGGAGGGTGATGTCTTAAACTCTAAAAGTAACCGTTTTACTGAAGATGGCACCCCTGGATCCCAAAAAATGGGCTTTACCATTTGTGCACACATTCGGCCACCCTAGTCTCCACCACACTAACCTGGGGGGGGGGGTCTCCCATCAACCAGACTCCTGTGGGGGATGATAAAGGGATTGAAAAGGACCATGGCTGTGCGTCCTTCAGAAAGGTGCCCTTTGCACACCCTCCCATTTGCTCTTGAAGTTTTCTATTCTGGCAAAAGGATCTTGAATCCTGAAAAGTAGAGTGAACTAAACTATCAGAAAGAACTCAACGGAGCCTCAACCTCCTATGGGGAGGAAGGCCAGACTAACCACCAATTGCTCCTGGAATATTGCTTAGCGTTAAGATGTACATGTGACTTTTGATCGGGGCCATTAAAGAGTGTTAGAGATTACAAGGGTGTGTGCCGCTCTATGAAACTTAAACCCTGTTATATGGCAATCAAGAGCCAACTGCGAGCACCATCCATCTGCACAGCAAACTGAGGACAACTAGAATAGAGCAGCGGTGAGTCTCTTGGAATAGTCAAAAAAATTCTAGTCAGAGGGAAAATTGTCATCATACAGGCACTTATGACCACCCAGCTTTAAAGCCCCTTTATTGTTCCTGAATGCAGAATTACCTTAGGGGAACATTGATAACAACAAATGCTACTTCATCCACAAAATCTGCCGATCACTTAAGCTCACCAGGAGCACTAATAATCTGCTCTTTCAGTGATTCATGGGTGATGGAGACCTCCATTCTGGGTCCCAACTGTGCTGCGCTTGCAACAAAATACTGTGATCACTGGCTTCCAAGCACCCCCTGTGTCTTGACATGAATCTCTCAGATATCTATCAATTCATCGATTGTGGATACAGCCAACGGAAACTGAATCTTCCCTGGGAAGAATAACACTCGTGACAAAATGCATAATGGTAGTGTCCATACCTTTGCAGTAGGGTGCAGTGTTGTAAAGTGTGTGCTACTGCAACACATGTTAAGTGCACTAGCTTGATGCAGTGTCATTCTTGTGAGCAGAGAATTGGCACTTCCTTCTGGAATAGGGTATAATTTTGCCACTGCTTACTTCTGTAAAACTTCATATCACTACTGCCACTACTCTTGAATCAGCCTTTTTACCTTTCCATTCATTGGGGAGTATGGAAGGACATGTCTTCAAAACGTGATGTACTGACTTGGAAGGCAGTGATATGGGTCCTCCCATTCTGGGCCTGCTTAACTGCTCTAATGAATGACTGGACCCAAGAGGCACTAAAAACCTGCTTAGCCTCTGTAAGGAGGACGACCGACCCTCTTCTATCTCTGGTGTAGCCAGGTATAAGGCAGAGGAGAATGGCTTGGATAAAGGTGCCCTTACAGCTGGGAACAAAGTTGACTGTAATGGGCTTGGGGACTTCTTGGTTAGAAGAGCTAATTTTGATGCCCTGAACTCATCTGCAGGGCTGCGCCCTTGACTTTGCACCTGAAGTCCGCTGGCATAAGTGATTGGAGAACCAAGTTAGAGACTTTCCCATGAACGGCCATGGCTTGCAGGCTTACAGCGTTCTTTGTCCTTCCAGAGGTCTCAGCGCCAATATCCACAGACATTTTAGTCTGGTAATAACTCTGTGCCGCAGGCCCAGCACTTTTATACCCTTTTGTTGCTATTAGCACTCAGGGGAGGAGTAATACTGACACTCGCTGGTAACTTTCTTGGGGACACCTGCGGGGATGGATGAGCCGCTGTCCACATTGGACTTGTCATGACATGGCAACACTCTTTTAGCTTGACCTTAAGCAAGAGCGAGAGTGGGCCAAGTTGCATCTGAAGACGAAGGCCACGCTCATGAAAGGCACTCTTTTTCCTCTTCTTACCAGACTGTGAGCACATAGAGGTTTTGGGTATGTGGCAGAAAGTTCCTTTTGGAACAAGGATGTCAGCACTGCGCAGAAAGGAAAAGGAGACTCATAGAAAGAAGCAAACTGATTATAGACATGTGCCCGAATCCCCTCCCTCCCCTCCCCCATTCACCTGCAGCATAAGCAAGGGAAAACATTAGATGTTTCCAGTGCAAAATCCACCTCACACATGCATGAGCCTGTACATGCCATAGCAAAGATGGCTGCCACATGGGGCCCTCTGCACATTGCATGCATGGATGCCATAGCCAGCCCTGAGACTGGAAACAGACAAAAAAAACTAGTCCTAGACCATATCGTGCACACACACACATTGGTCAAAGCAAAAACCACAGATGAAAGGAAAAAACTGCAGACAAAAAAAAAATAAAAATACTATAAACAGCACATTGTGGGATTATTATCATGTGAAAATTGTGGAGTGTGGAAAAGTGTGGAGTGATCTTTTCAATCAGATGTGAAAAGAAATTCTGACCCCATCTAATGAAATATATGCAGTATGAGTTGTAAATTATGAACTGAAATCTCTGCTGTGACCTTGTCTTTGTTTTGCGCCTATAAAACACATTTCACCAAAAATAGTGTATAGGGTCACTGGTTAAATTTAAGTGGCAAACTGACAAGGACAGAACTACAGTAATCTTGTGGTGTGTATGCAGCACAGAGCAACAAGCAGAGGAAGGTCTGCAATCACATTTTAAGCCTAATGAAGTTAGAGGCAAGGGAAGAAAACAAAAAGGGATAGCACATACCTGTAGGAGAAAAGAAACTGCAGCACTGACTCCAGCTTTAGGATTCAGCACAGCTGTGCAGAGAGAAACATGCATCATGGACTCCAGCAAACAAATACCAGCACGAGAGACACATGCATCATGGACTCCAGCAAACAAATACCAGCACGAGAGACACATGCATCATGGACTTCAGCAAACAAATACCAGCACAGGTGTGTAGAGAGACACATGCATCATGGAGTCCAGCAACGAAGCACAATCTCAGATGTACAGAAAGACACATGTATATGGACTCCAGTAGCCAAACACCATCTTAGGTGCACCACATGAGGTTCTGTCGTCTCTAGTTAGAGAACTCCTCAGCCCCAAAAGACCACCAGAAGAGGCTCCCCACCTTGTTAGAGCATTTAGCAACCTAAGATGTGGGACTGCGCCTGGGAGAGGCTGAACCCAGATGGATACCGACACAGTTGGCAGGTAGGGACTTTATCACAACATTACAGTCTTACGGGTGTATATCTTGAGGACGAAAAGCAGAATGGGGAGGTTGCTCTCAGTCAGACTTTTATAGATTTAAACAGGTCCTGTGGGTGGATATAGGGACGGAGCTCTATCATATGTATGCTGCCATGTTGGCATCAGGAAATGCTTGTTGCCTAGCTCTCAGACTGACCTTCTAGCTTCAACCCAGAGAATATATGCAGATAAGAACTTCTCTCACTTTTTTAGCGATTCAGAAGGTGTGTAAATAGAGAATACCAGCTAGAAATTACTGTGCCAAACCTTAAAAAAACCTTACCATAACTACGGTTCAGTTTTGATTTGTGGCCCAAGATTGCCGCTTTAGAAACTTTAGTCATAAATGTTCACTTTAGTCTAATTTTCAAAATGCCTGAAGCCCTGATCTACATACAGAGATCATAATGTACACACTGAGTACTTCAGCATTTCATTTAGACATTGTCTTAGTGCACCAGTTCATTGCAGCCTTTTGTTGTCAGTTGAGAACCCCTACCTATGATGCAGAATAGCTACTCTTAAACACCCACACTGTTGACCCTTACTGTCACTCACTTACAAAAAGCCCAACATAAAAAAGTCAGTTTTCTCGCCAGCCAATCATAGTCAAACCTGTCTTGGAATGTTGAATGTGGTTGATGTTACAGAAGTGTACCACTTTACCCTGCTAGGTGCTCTGTGTGGTGTGGATGTATGGGATTAGACAGAATTAAAGGGACTGTTGTATGTCATAATAGATGTATGGAATCTAAGTTAATTGCTGATTTATTTTTGAAGCTGTAAGCTTCAAGCTGTCATCCCTATTCTAGCCTCACTATTTAGTGGGTGGTTGACCGGGAACAAGCATGTGTATGTCACTGTCCTGACACCTGATATGCATATACTTGTTCAGTTACTGACAAAGCAATGAAGGCAGGGATGTAAATGACAGATGTGGATGATAGCCCTGGAACTTGTAGCTCCAAAAAGTGGTTGTCACTGGAATACCTACAATGCTTATTGGCAGAGCATTTGGTTTGCAGAACACTAGAGGATGAGTCGAGTTATTTAGAACTAGTAGCATGGTCTGATCTACAGTATATGCAGTGTTGTGGGCTGGTCTATATTGCTATGTGTATATGCAAAAAGGACTGAAATTTCTAAGCTCTGAATGTAGCGATGTTTTGAGGTCATATTTAAGATCAAGTATTAATCAATCTTGTTAATCTAGAGAGGTAAGCTGGTTTATGCATCTAAATATGCCTTTTTTCATCTGTATATAATGTATCTGTGGAATTGTGATGTTTTTTTCTTTCCCTATGCATTCTTATACCAGAGAGCTATTAGCCCTGCATTCAGCGAGGAGAGGGATGGGAATCTTACGGAAATGGTACGACAGAATGAATTAAAGGTGGGTGTATGAATTATATTCTTTCTGACCCTGTACTTGTAGAACTAGTGGCTTTGGTAGGAAGTCCTGTTAGGACTAGTAAAGTAATTCTAGCTGAGCATGTGTTTTGTTTTTTGTTTTTTGGTTTGATAATGTACTTCATCTATCCACAAGATGGCACTGTGCTCTTAAGAGATTATTATGTATGTATACCTTAAATTACATACTGTAATTAATTCCTACCCTTTGTTATATAACTGTCAGGCATTTTCTTTTCTTTTTTTTTTAACTCTAACATTAATATTGGCTCGAATAGGGAGGCACTGAGTCGAACATCGCCTAGCCAGATCACCTAAACCAACATCATTACAATATTGTTAAATAGCAACACCAATAGTATACCCTCCTGGGTCAGGTGCTATCGTTTCCATCTTATTGAATTTAAATTTAATTTGCTAACATGATTATCTAGTTCCACTTCTTAAAAATTCCTACTACAAATGATCATTGTGGCATTGTGGGTGAACATTTTGTGCTTTTGTATTGCTGTTATGCTCAAAGCCTTTCACAAATAAAGAAGAAATAAGAAAAATTATTAAAAGATGATGTGGGATGAGGCCTGATCACTAATAAAAATATGGACAAATTAAACTTTTATTTAAAAAAAAAAAGCCATGTACCAACCTAAATGCTTTATGACCGAGGCCTATATAGGAGGCTGAAACTATTTTTAGGAATTGATTCCTTTTTATGGCTTGATGGATTCAATAAAGATATACATATTTAACGCCGCAAGATCCTGGTGCCGGATTTCTACTCTCATCATTGGATTTTGGACGTTTAGTACTACGTGAGTCCGGGTACAGATGTCTTGATCTCGTCCTGTCTATCTCTATAGAATTTTGGGGCTGCGGCACTTCCCTATGTTGTTAAATGCCCTTACTCCTACTCTGTATTGTCATTTAAGTAATATCACCCTGCAAAACAAAATTGCGCCTTTGATGTAATTTTTCCTAGTTCTTCTATCAACGAATTTTAGGATTTAGATACTTACCAGGACCTGGATGCAAATGACCGCATTAAATCTATACTGTTGGGCTGTTTGCATACAGAAGTTGAATGTAGGAGGCTACTGTGGTCCTGCATGTAATTTGTGCTTTGTGTACCCCCCTTCCCTTCCACATCAGAAATTTCTGAGGTGGAAGGAGGGAACGGTACAAATAAATTAAACTTCAGCCTCAGATGCAAACCAATGCTACACTCATGACTTCCAGAGCGGTTTTCTAAACTGAGCCATTTGGCTCTATACGCCTTTCTATGGTAAATTCTTACATGTAAAACAAGTAGATTAGGTGAAGTTAGTGCAACCCATTACTTCCTTCGCAGATAATAATGGCGTTTTTATTTTTTTCTGTTATGTGTTTACAGATTGAGCAGCTCACCAAGGACTGGACAGACAAGTGGACAGATAAAGCTGCCCTTATGGAGCAATATAATGTGGACATCGACCACGGGAAAGCCAGAGTGACCATTGATTCTGGTTTGCCTCATCTCATTGCTATGGATGATGATATCCTTAGTACTGGAGTGGTGATTTATCATCTAAAGGTAATGATATATAACAAATTCTATTTCTGAGTATGAGTTGCCCCATGTGGATCCATTTAATTCAATTACAGGAAATGTTTTGAAGTTAGTAGGTGTTCAGCAGAGTAACCTGGTGTCTTTTAAATGCTTAAATTGTCTTTTAAGCTGTTAGAGAAAACCTATTTTCAGGGGGGCAAATGTCTAAGTTGTTTTTTAAAGTGGATGTAAACCCTCCCATATACTCAGTGAATTGAATAGCCTCTGATAAAACAGAGATGAAACAAATCTCCCTACATACGTTTTACATGCATATCTGCTGTCTTCAGCTTGCTATATTCTTTGAAAAGTCCACATGGTGGCACACTGCAGTGAGATCAAAGTTTTAAAAGTCCTTTTTTGTCACCATGCCAGACAAAAAAATACAGGAACTAGTTGACACGTTTCACACAATTCTTTCATGCTTACGAGTAAGCACAAGTGATTTCTGTGAAACGCGTCAACTAGTTCCTGTATGTTTTTGTCTGGCATGAGGACAATAAAGGACTTTTAAAACTATGACCTCATTGCATTTTGCCACTATCTTCTTTTCTTCACTTTCCTTTTTGGTGGCGAGCCGGGGTGAGTCCTGCAGTGGCCAGTAACCTGTTGATTGCCTGAGTACAAACTGTGGTTAGATGATTAGAAAATGTATCTTCCTGTTTAGCACTGGGAGTGTAGTCTTGGCATACACTGTGTGACAGCTGATTGGAGGAAAGGCACACACCCCCACTCCACATAGGCAGAGGAAGGAAGAAATGTGTGAATAGACCAGCTGTCTGCTAATCTATTTATAGCACCCACCCCGACACAAAATTCAGCCTGGTTTTATCTCAGTTGACAGAGGACTTGTCGGAAGTTATCATGCTGAAAACAGAACACATAGTTTGACTCAATTATTTATATTGCATAGTTCTCATCATACCCCGGAAAAGTGGCGAAGGCGGGACACATCAACATGCCCAAAATGCAGTCAGGACCCTGAAAATTGAATACACATTCTATGGAGGTGCCCCAAACTTCATTGCTATTGGCAGGGAGTAATTTCTACTATTAACCTGGTCTTTGGGGTGGGCTTATTAGCGGAACCTGGGTTAGGCTTGCCGTCTATACTGAATAGAACGAGGATCCCTGAAAATACTCTAGTTCGGATATTATGGTGTCTTTTTTTTGCCCGTAAATTTATCGCACAAAAGTGGCTTGCACCTCATCCCCCAACAGTTTAGGGGTGGATAACACAAATTAAGGAGAATATACTTAAAGAGAAATGGACTTTCTTGCATAGAGGCTGTCCAGAGAAGTTTGGTAAAGTATGGTAGAAATGGCTGATCAAAATGGATACTGTTGTGAATTAAGGAGGGGAGGGGTGGGAGTGGAAAGGTTATATATAATATATATATATATATATATATGTGTGTGTGTGTATATGTTTTTTTTTGTTATTTGGGTCTGTGGGGTATTATGTATAAGGATATGTTTCAATAAAAATTATGTGATTAAAAAAAAAAAAAAGAAAACAGAAGAACAGAGCAGCAGAAACACACGGGACTTAGGGCTTTGGAGAGAGATAAGAAAACACTGCAGATACTTGTACCCAGGTCATATTTCATGAATTAGGTTTACATCCACTTTAAGCTGTTAGTGCCGGTTCACATTTGTGCCATGCGGGAACGCTGCGAATATACAGCGTGTTCCCGCATTGCATCCGCACCCCTGGCAGTTCACACTGCCATATGCGATACGCTGGGGGTGTCAATTAAAAGTTAACGACACCCCCAGATCAGATCGCATATCACAGTGCGATCTGAAAGTTCGCACAGAATCGGATCGCACTAGTGTGAACCACCATGTGATCCGATTCTGCTGCGGACCAAAAAAAGGGTCCTGTGCGTGTTTTTAGTGCGATTGCGGTGCAAATTCAGCCATACAAACTGTATGGCTGAATTTGCACCGCACAGAGATCGCATGTAATTTTAGGAGCAGTGCGCTCAGAATTACATGCAATCTCTGTGATCGCACAAATGTGAACTTAGAGAAAACCTATTTTCATAGGACCAGGTTAACGTCCTGTATTAGTTTATTTACCATCATACTGGAGGTCCCTGATAGGGTCGTTTTCTACAGCCAATTAAACCAGAAAAGCATAGATTATCTTTAAGGTCTGTGAAAGATAACTGAGAACCCAAAGAAACCTTACACAAACCCTGAAAAAACACACCAACACCATGCAAATAGTGTGTTGGATAGTAATAAGCTTACAACCGCAGCACTGCAAGACTACAATTGATAACGTCTGAGTGTGGGTTAATTGTTACAATCACCGTTATACTCATATTAATATAATAGCATCAGCTAAATAACTGTTTTCAGTGATAATTGCATTTTCCAAAAATGTACAACCGAAACAAGCAATTTGTTAATATACATGAATTCAGGCTCTTTCTATTATCAGACCCACAATGTCTGGATCCTTGATTCCCCGAGGCTGCCACAGGGTTTGTTGTTAAAGCTAGGAAAAAGGAAAATATTTTACACAACATACTAATCTCTATCTCCCCCTATTCTCTCTCTCTCTTTTTTTTTTGTTCTGGCTCTCCCTGGCTGATAGATGAGGCTTTTCTTGTCATTTCTGCTTAGCATTCATTAGGCTCTGCTGTCTTGCTATTCCTGAGAAGGTAAAATGGATTGCCTTGTGTTCCACATTGTGAATGTTTAGACAAAGGCTTTGCAGTTGTAGTTGTGCGGTGCTCACCGAGGTGTCTGTGTTTGAGGTGCAAATTTGTCATCTATTCTGTCCATTTCATTCATTGACGGCTTCGTTTTCCTGTTCTGTGATTTTCTAGGAGGGAACAACGAACATCGGGAATGGTGATCATGATATAGGTAAGAAAAAAGGCTGTAAATGTATGCCAGATTCTGTGATTTGACCTATTTCCAGACAATTCAGTATTTTAGCAGCATTCATTACTAGTGTATTGCAGACTTAAAGGCAACGTGAGGCAAAACATGTTCATTTAATTTAAATTTTAACAGCTAGTATTTTCTGACCCTGATTTTGGTGTGGATGTTTGGAGAGTTGTACGAATGTAGGTACTGTTTTATTTAGGATGTATGCCAGAATTCACAGCTTATTGAATAAATTGATGCAATCATTGCTTGTTTGCTTAGTGCAGCTAACGTTCAGTAATAAAACAAATCTGTAGATGTGACTATTCAAAACTGTATTAATGGCTGAACAAAATTATAGAACATCCTATAAGTCTAGATTGTATGCCAGTTGGACAGTTATAATTCAATCGTCCTGTACCCTAAGGGGTGCCTAATGTATTGTAGAGGCGGGTTGGTCTAAGGGATTTTGAGGTAATTAAAATATGTTTTGGGATGGATTTAGCCTTTCCTATTAAAAGTGTTACTAAACCCACAACTGTAAAATCAGTCTGTAAATGCAGTAAAGCATGCTTGGTATACTCACTGTGGAACCCAAGGGGTTAATCTCCACATTGTGTAAACAGGCTGTTTGATCCTGTATGCACAGATCCTCCTCTTCTTCCACTGACTCCAGAACATGTCCGGATAAGACAAAGCTTTTGGAGTCAGGCTGTACATGCTCAGCTTGGTGTGTATTGCTAGAGAGTTTTTTTTTGGAGAGTGCATGTGATCAGCACAGGGCCAATCAGCACTCTCCAAACAGAGGGTCAGGGGAAAAGGAAAACGCCTCCTACAAGCTTTAAGCAGAGAGTGAAAGAAGTCACAAGACTGCTATATAATGCTGATGAGAAAAGGTATTTGCAGTTTATATTTACTAAAATATTTGCATTTCCATGTTCTGGGGGAGACCTAATATAGTGAATGCAGGGTCCTGGGTTTAGTAAAACTTTAGGTCTGATCCAAAACCAGTATCTTATAGGTGCATACTGGCGGCAGGAATCAAATGAATAGGTTTGTGCTCAAAACCTTTCAGCATATGTATAGTCTTGAAGCTAGTAAAGTAGATCCTGAATTCAAAAAGAGAAGACTTGCTCTGTTAAAGAAAACACCTAGAAGTGTTAATTGTGACGAAACTGGACCCTGAAAATGTACTTTTTGTGCTGAATTCCTCCTGAAAATAGCAGTGCACTTCCTGGTATGTGAGGGTGCACTTCCGTGCTTTACAGCCTCATACAATAGCTGTACATCTGCAGCGTGAGATCTAAGGCACAGCTGCCTCTGACTGTTAGGAGATTTGATGATGTCACTACTGTGCTGCTCACTGTTCTCTTTGCTGGAGGTTCTGACATGAGGAAGCAAAGCCCTGCCTCTACCAGGATGGCTGTCTCCAGACAGAGACACAGTGCAGAACAAAGCAGGGTAAGTTAATAATTGGGTACAGCTTATTGGGTTCTGTTTCTCTGTAAAGGGGAGTGACCACATACAACTACCTCAATCAGTTTAGTAGCTTGAGAACTTTGACAAAGGTCTCATTCGCAGACATCGAATTTTGTGTGCTGCAGATCAAAGTGATTCTAAACCTTAATTTTTTTTTTTTATTCAATTTAAAGTTACATTTACCTGTTCTGTGTAAGGGTATTGCACAAAGCGACCCCTTACCAACTCTTCTGATATCCCCCACTGGCACTCTCTGCTCCTCCACTTTTGTATGTTTCCCCATAGCAAGCCAAATGCTATTAGAGAAAACGAGCGGGCATGCTTCTGAGCTGGGCTGTGTGTGTCCATAGACACACTAGGCGCAGCTTTGCCTTGCCCTCCGCAACCTCCTCACAGGATTTAACTTAAGAGCCGAGGGTTTCCGCTGCTCTTAGCAAAGCCTTTGAGAGATGCTAGACATGCACAGAGCTGGATCGATGGAGAACTCAGGTAAATGTTTAGGAAGAGGGAGGGAAGGGGAACAGGTAGTGGAAGGTTTTTTACCGTAATGCAGAGTATGCATTAGGGTAAAAAAAACCTTTAGAGTTTGAAGCCACAAGCTTGGTCTTGATCATTCAAATAAGTAAATAATACTCTCTGGTTTGGGGAGCAATTACCACTACTTTAAAACCAAGAGACACTATGCTTCTACATGCATTATATGATATAGTCTGACCAGGCACACCAAGGTGACCCCGCTTCTTTTGTCAGTCCAATAATAGTTATGAAATATTTATATGTTCAGCTTGAATGATGCTTTTGTGCCTACTCTTGTACTATAAGTGGACACCAATAGTATAACATAACAGTTGGCTGGAAAGAAACAAGCTCAGCCCTGAAATTGGTCTGCAAGATATTTGTAGGTTTATCTAAGAAAGTCCTGGGCCTCGCAACATGGACTTTCCATCAGTTTTGGTAGGCAAGGAAGCCTGATTGAACCATTCTAAACACTGCATTAATGGCAAACTGTACACTGGCAGTTCCTGTATGACAGACACCGCTGTAGGGAAGCTAGACTTCCGAGCGCCAATGAAATGGTTAGAAGCTACCTAGCCTTTATGTTTGTTATAATTGCATTGTATCCATTTTATAAAATATATGTACAATTTAACAAGGATGACTATAATGACTACAGCAGGTAAGTAGATGAGTCTGGGCACTCAGGTGCTGATATTTCTTCTTCAATTGCTGTAGATTTTGTTACCAAGATCCGCTCCATTGAATAATGAAATATTTGTTTTTTGTGGATTGCTTCTTCCATGGTGTCATAAAAGTTGAGTGATTGTTCAATTTAGACCAATTTAGATTCAGCATTTTCAGTTCATTTTTCCCATTTAGAATCCAGCTTAATCACCAACATTTTAAAAACTGCAGCAAATAATCTTTCTTGTCTATAGATTACAAATTTGGTAAATACGTTTTAATTTCAAGTCTGTGCTAGGAAAATTACATCTAGAATTTGATTTTTACTTTGGCTAACGCAGACCCTTCATTTGTTTAATTTTTTTAAATTATAAATTACCTAAACAATCTAGTTTCCTTGGACTCGCAGTGGTGAGCTGTTTTGGAGTAAACCTGTGGTGTGAGGGCTTTTAATGATGGCCTTCTTCTGGAAATGCTGTTTGCATTGCTGCTATGCTGGTCACTAGATTTAATACTCCTGACCCAGAACTAGTATGCGGATCAGAAAAGCCAGGGTACAGTGCGATGTTCTTATCTGAATACTTGTTCTAGGTTAATAGCTCAAAGCATTGAAGCTGAGGGGCAGCTAAAAACTCAGGCAACAAACATAGATGATTTCTGAAAAGGCAGTCTACATGAAAGAATTTCTTTAACTTTACATTTCAACTTTTAAGAAGTGAACGCTCCATTTCACACAATAAAACATAAGCACACCTAAACCAATCTGGGAACTATTTTTCCTTATTTGGGGAACTCTAGGCCTTTGAGGATGTTAAAGGTCCAAACTATGGAACAACAGCTTATGTTGCTGACCAAGATTTAGAAATATGCTGACTTTTCTTTTTGACTGTTAAGTGTTACAGGGTGAATGCATCGAGCAGAATCACTGTATAATCGAGAACAACTTTGGAGTTGTAGAACTGAGGCCAATCTCAGGAGCTCTCTGCACAGTCAACGGGCAAGAAGTCACAGATGTCTGTCGCCTCTGCCAAGGTCAGTAATTTGTTGTCACCTGCTACATCTAGATAAAGTGAGTCTTTGATTTGCCCATGTACAGAAAATCGATAGGTTTTCTTAACTGCTGCATAACTGCACATACCCACCTTCTCTTTACCCCCCTGCCTCTCATTTCTGCCTCCAGGTACAAAGAGAAGCACCTGGTAGTTCTAGGTATTGTCACTCTTACCCCTAATGCAGGCGGAACATTAATCTGAAACACTTCATAAATAATAAATCACACGGAGGAAGCTGCGCTTAGATTATTACAACAGAAAAAAGTATTAAAATTGAATTAAACTATTTGCATAGAGCCAGCTGCTACACATATGCAGGATAAGACATAAAACATACATTTAGGAAAAGGTGTAGCGCTAAAGCAAATCACATTGGTCCTTTTATGATTGTGAAGAGATACGTTGATCAGGCAGATGAGTGAAGTCCACCACCAGCAAACACCAACCACACTGCCTCTTACCCTCCGACTGATTGTAATGGAGCATTAGTACATCCCACAGCGGGCTCAACCGGTCTCCTTATTCAAACCGATACTCCAATCTGTGTTGCAGTAATAGTATCTCCAAATAATCAAACCTCCAGGGATAAGCACTCAAACAGGGCTCCAGAAAAAGAGAAGATCATATAATCATATAACATCATGTCAATTAAACTGCTGGGATATTGATCTGGTCAGTTAAGTAGCAGAGGGGGTTGTTAATCAGTTTTAGATGCTTTGGTGGTAATGAGATTAACAAAAGGGGCACTATATGGGCAACAATGATACAACCTCCAAAACAGAAATGGCTTTGCAGGTTGAGGCCACTGACATTTGTTTTCCATACTCATCTTTTCTGACTATTTTTCACTAATTTTGCATTTGGCTAGGGTCGTTGTCACTTCTGGTAGCATGAGGCGATACCTGGACCTTATAGAGGTTGCACAGGAAATCCAACTCCTCCAGGATGACACATCAATACGTGTTATTGCCAGAAGGTTTGCTGTGTCTCCCCAGTCTCAAGAACATGGAGGAGATTCCAGGAGTCAGGCAGTTACTCTAGGAGAGTTGGACAGGGTGGTAGAAGGTCCTTATTCCATCAGCAGGACCAATATCTGCTCCTTTTGGCAAGGAGGAACAGGATGAGCACTGCCAGAGCCCTACAAAATTACCTCCAGCAGGCCACTGGTGTGAATGTCTCTGACCAATTAGAAACAGACTTCATGAGGGTGGTCCGAGATCCTCTAGTGGGCCCTGTGTTCATTGCCCAGCACTGTGGAGCTCAATTGCCATTGAACACCAGAATTGGCAGGTTCGCCACTGGTGCCCTGAGCTTTTCACAGATGAGAGCAGGTTCACCCTGAGCACTTGTGACAAACGTGAAAGGGTCTGAAGAAGCCGTGGACAGTGTTATGCTGCCTATAACCTCGTTCAGCATGACCAGGGTAAGTGATGGTCTGGGAAGGCATATCCATGGGGGGACGCACAGACCTCTACAGGCTAGACAATGGCACCCTGACTGCCATTAGGTATAGGTATAACATCTTTTGATCCATTGTCAGACCCTACTCTGGTGCAGTGGGTCATGGGTTCCTCCTGATGCACGACAATGCCTGGCCTTATGTGGCGAGAGTATGCAGCCAGTTTCTGGAGGATGAAGGAATTGATACCATTGATTGACCCTTACGCTTGCCTGACCTAAATCCAATAGAACACCTCTGGGACTTTATGTTTTGGTCCATCCTACGCCGCCAGGTTGCACCTCAGTCTGTTCAGGAGCTCAGTGATGCCCTGGTCCAGATCTGGGAGGAAATACCACAGGACACCATCCGTCATCTCAATAGGAGTATCCCTTGAAGTTGTCTGGCATGTATAAAAGCATGAGGGGGCCATACAAACTACTGAGTAACATTTTGAGTTGCTGCAATAAAGTTTCAGCAAAATGGACTAGCCTTCTGCATCATTTTTTCACTTTGATTTTTGGGGTGCCTTTGAATTTAGCCCTCTGTAGGTTGATCATTTTCATGTCCATCAAATGATGTGGCATCCTTTCGTTCCTAACACATTACCCAGTCCATATCAGTAAAGCTATCCAGAATGAGATTTTTCCCCAATTAGATGTGATGTGTTTTCAAAGTGTTCCTTAAATTTTTTTGAGCAGTGTATTATACAAACAACATCATGATTTCAGGAGCAGGGTTGCTAATAATTTCCCTTATGTCCATTATTATACTTTTATTTAAAGTTTCCAAATATGGTGGCTGCGCAACCCCAGGCAATGTTTTACATACAGTGGGGAAATAATGATTTCATTATTTATTTAACAAGTAATTGTTATCATAGGTGTAATAAATAATAGAGACAGAATATCAACCAAAAATCCAGAAAAAACACACGATACAAATGTTATAATTTGAGTTGCAGTACAGTGAGTAAAAAAAGTACTTGATCCCCTACCAACCAACAATAATTCTGGCTCCCACAGACTGGCTACAGTATGTGCTCATGCAGTACACAGATTAGGCCTGCCAATTCAAGAAGGTGCTCCTAATGACAACTGAGATCTGAGGAAGGGGCGAATCCCCGAAACATGTCATCTCAAATTTGGCATTTATAATCTTTCCCCCATTGTCTCACTGATACTCCGTGTGTGGACCCTTGCTGTTTATACCATCTGCAATCTGTTGCTGTGTCCCCGGTCTGGTGACATCATCAGTCGGCACAGCTCAGGACACAGGAGTTCTGGAGGAGCCGGCGAGCCCTGTGTGTGTGGCTGATCAAGAGGTGTCACCACATCCAGCTCGAGTGGACGACGTGAACTGTACTCTCCTCCTCTCCTCTGTGATGCACTCCCTGGTGTGATCCTTCACCTACACCACAGACAGCCCCTTACCATCGACTTTTCTGGATACATCAGCAACAGCACCAGCCACCCCTGCAGGTATTTTTCCATTGTCCATGTTTCTTATGGTGACCTGCGGAAGTGGTTATTTCTTTTTGCCATCTTCCCATCGGAGCTTATGTGGACAAGTTTTTAATCATTTTATCACATTTAACTGTGACATTGTTTCTCTATCGCTCATTGACAGACGTAGTCTTCTTGATTCTCAAGAGCTGGGTTATGTTGTCTCCGCAGGAGTAGGACTAGGCAGAAAGACAAAACGTTCTGGCTCCACCTTAGGGGCAGTCCCTGAGGGTATATCCTCCCTCTCTCTGCCACAGGGAATCAGTTTTTTTCTGTCTAGTCAGGAGTAAGGACCTAAGTTCCTTGCTGGGATCTTTTGGTCCTGGCAAGACTTTTTTTCTTTAAGAAAAAGACATTTTTTAGGTAGTTTTCTCCAGTTTTTTTTCCTGTGAGATCTTCAAGCAAAAATGCCGGACTGGGTGACACTTGTGGTCACCCCAGCCGGCCTACGAGCGCGCGCAGACCATGGCATTGCGCTTGGTCGGCCGCGACATATTCAAGTAAGTATGCGGGGCCGGGCGACGGGCTGGATGTTGAGATCCAGTGGTCACCCCGGTTTCTGCCCTCGAGCGCGTGCAGACCAGAGCTCCGCGCTGGGTCGGCCGCGACGGAGTCCCAGTGGAGGGACTGACCTTGCGAGTTAAAAGTCTCGCTTGGACGCCAGGTACCAGAGAGTCGAGGCGTCCGGAGTGGTCCACAAACCCCCACCCCGGTGGAGAGGGTATTGTGAAGAGAGGGTGCCTGTCGGTTCGGTATGGTGAGTAAACGTTCCCTTTTTTCCTCGTTATGAGGCAGTATGTATTATGGGCCCCTCCATATATGGTC
This sequence comes from Pelophylax lessonae, assembly GCF_965119305.1. NCBI lineage: Eukaryota > Metazoa > Chordata > Amphibia > Anura > Ranidae > Pelophylax > Pelophylax lessonae. Next base: position 132,102,872 of record NC_138780.1, read on the forward strand.
AGTATATATCTGATACTTACAAGTCCCCCTTGTAATACAGCATGTGTTTGTGGGAAGTGGACTTGGTTTAAGAGCTAACACTCTACCCAGCAGACTGTAACATTACAGCAGACATAGGAGGTATAATCCTACCTTATGTGTAGTGTATCTTCTGTAGATCCATATATCGCCTCTTAGCAGAGATGCAGGTGGATGTGCTGGGAAAAACGATTTCGGCGGTCCGCCGCCATTTTGCCGTAGACCGAATGCATGTATGTCCTCAGGTCACGCCGGCCGCCATGTTTTTGGAGTCTTATGTCTCTTCTATGGGGGCGGCCATGTTTTGTGAGCCCAGCTACCTCGTGGAGAGCTGGGAACGCCGGAACGCGTACACAGGGGGCGGAGCCACGCCTTCTACCCGGGAAAAAGCAAACAGCTCCTTCCAGTCTGTGTAAGACAGACGCTGACTGCAGTTGGTTGGAAACTGCACTGCATCGGTTGGTGAGCCTTGGGGGTCCCTCTCTCTCTCTGTGGGATCGAGAAGCAGGTACTCTGAGGGGCGCTATTGCGCTAGGGGGAGACACACAAAAAAAAAAAAAAAAGTTTTTTTGTTTTGCTGGCAAAGGTGTCCTGAATTAACATGGACCCTGCCACTCATGTATCTCCTCCGGATCCCCTCGAGGGGTCTGCGGGATCCTCCAGCACCCCATTGACAATTGAATCATTGTCAGCTATTATGGAAACTTTTGTGTCCCGGGTGGAAGTGGCTTGTCAGGGACAGGGCGCAAGAAAGCGACCCCCGCCTAACCCCATATTATCTGAAACCTCGGATTCAGATTCTGAGCCCATTTCTGCAGTTGCAGGTACTTCATCTGGGATTGGTGTCTCGGGTCCTGTCTCTTCAGACAGTGAGGAGGATGTTTCGGCATCCGCCATAGCCCGAGAGGAAGCGTTGGTAAACGCACTCATTGTATCTGTTCAAGAGACCTTAAGGTAACAGGGTATTCCATCGGAAATAGCTGAAACTGAAATCTCTTTTGGGACTAAAAAACGCATCAAAGTGGCGAAGGTTTTTCCATTGCCCAAATGTTTTGGCAATCCAATCGAAGAAGAATGGCGTCTGCCAAAACGCACTTTTACTATTTCTAAACGCATTGACAGGCGTTATCCGTTTGAGGAAACCCTTATTAAGAAATGTATTGTAAAAGGTAACTGATGCTAAAAAACGTCAACCACCCGCCCGGCGCTAAAATATATATATAAATCAGTGTAAGGTATAAAGAAATAAATATATCTACTCAAATCATGAATAAATAGTAAATAAAATCATGTAGATAAAATCATGTAAAACATGTCACTCTGTGCATCCTTTTAATGCACTAGCTGCCACTGTAAACGTAAAACTTGCAAAATCAAATGTATAATAATAGCCCAATCTGTGCGTCTCAGTTCGTTATATCATACATTCAGCGGCGCTTCAGCACACACAATGTATGTGTGCAAGTATATTAGTCAGTTCCTGCAGTGCTTCAGAGCCTGCAATTGCAAACTAGTTCCAACTCCACAGGATGTGCAGTCACAGCCAGCAAAAAGATTTCTCCTCTGATGTTCAGCACCAGTGATTGTACACACAGTATCACTAATCCTTCACCACACCGACTGTGCACCCCTATGAAGTGGCCACTCACCGAATTGCCCTTGAAATATCGCCTTTATGCATAAGCTGCATGAGCCCTTGCTTCTAGTCGGTCTGTCGTCGCTTAGGCACGTCCAGATCCTATCCGTCCACCAGGGGTCACTATCAGGCTGTATATCTCCTCAGTGCAATTTGTAAGCAAACGACATGAAGCAAGAGAGTAGTGTAATACTGTTTCGACTTTATTAATTAAATAAAACTTCCCTCCCCTTCAGCGTATATGCTTACATTTCAATCACCCTTTGCACGCATATCATAAACACAGAGGCTTTGAAAGGTACCGCCGCTCGCCGACCGCGAGCTAGTCCCTGCTGTGGATTACAGCGCTCCTGCGGCTAACAGGCGAGATCCAGAACAACAGCGGTATCCTCCCTTCGTCTCCTCAGCAGCAGCGTACGTGCATCCTGACCGGTTTCGTCTGGTAGACTTCCAGACTACCAGACGAAACCGGTCAGGATGCACGTACGCTGCTGCTGAGGAGACGAAGGGAGGATACCGCTGTTGTTCTGGATCTCGCCTGTTAGCCGCAGGAGCGCTGTAATCCACAGCAGGGACTAGCTCGCGGTCGGCGAGCGGCGGTACCTTTCAAAGCCTCTGTGTTTATGATATGCGTGCAAAGGGTGATTGAAATGTAAGCATATACGCTGAAGGGGAGGGAAGTTTTATTTAATTAATAAAGTCGAAACAGTATTACACTACTCTCTTGCTTCATGTCGTTTGCTTACAAATTGCACTGAGGAGATATACAGCCTGATAGTGACCCCTGGTGGACGGATAGGATCTGGACGTGCCTAAGCGACGACAGACCGACTAGAAGCAAGGGCTCATGCAGCTTATGCATAAAGGCGATATTTCAAGGGCAATTCGGTGAGTGGCCACTTCATAGGGGTGCACAGTCGGTGTGGTGAAGGATTAGTGATACTGTGTGTACAATCACTGGTGCTGAACATCAGAGGAGAAATCTTTTTGCTGGCTGTGACTGCACATCCTGTGGAGTTGGGACTAGTTTGCAATTGCAGGCTCTGAAGCACTGCAGGAACTGACTAATATACTTGCACACATACATTGTGTGTGCTGAAGCGCCGCTGAATGTATGATATAACGAACTGAGACGCACAGATTGGGCTATTATTATACATTTGATTTTGCTTATTAAGAAATGGACAGAACCACCTGTGGTGGATTCACCAATTGCTAGACTGAATAAAGCCACGGTTATTCCTTTAGAAGACGCTCCGTCTTTTAAAGATCCAGTGGATCGCAAGATAGAGGCTATGTCTCGCACCATGTTTTCCTTGATTGGATCAGCTTTCAGACCTATAATAGCTATTGGTCTGGTTTCGCAGGCTGTAACTGAATGGACCAAGTGGTTACGCCGGGACTTAGAAGAGGTCCCTCAGGCGGTATCAGATTTGTTGGAACAAATGATACAGGGGTTACAGTTTGTGTGTGATGCGGCGTTAGACGCCACTCCATTATTGGCGCGGGCATCAGTCTCAGCAGTGGTTCTCAGGCGTACACTGTGGCTAAAAGGTTGGTTAGCCGACCAAGGTTCCAAAAAAGCATTGGCTAATATCCCCTTTTCAGGAGAGCGTCTATTTGGAGCCAACTTAGATGAGATCATTAAAGATCTCACGGGTGGAAAGAGCACCTTTTTACCGCAAAATTTTAAAGGTAGAGGAACTCGTCAAAGACGAGGGCCTTCTTTTTCTGCTCACAAGAGGTTTTTTCGTCCCGCGGGTGAAAAAACGAAATCCTCCAAAGCTCCTGCAGGAGGCGTCAGGGGTCGTTGGTCGGGCAAGCAAAAGCCCGCCCCCTCCAGACCTGAAGATAAACCATCCAAAGCCTGAAGGTGCGCCCCCACCCATAACTGGGGTGGGGGGACGTCTTCGCCGGTTCCCGGATCCATGGCTTTCCAGAATCCCGGACAAATGGGTTTGCGAAGTCATAAGGTCAGGGTACAAGATCGAGTTTCGATCTCTCCCACCGGCGCGATTCTTCCCTTCCAATATCCGACTATCCTCAGATCGTTTAGAAGATCTGCGGAGAGCAGTCACAGATTTACTACAACAAGGAGTGGTAGTCCACGTTCCTTGGACAGAACGGTTTCAAGGGTTTTATTCAAACCTGTTTACAATACCCAGGAAAGAGGGCAAAATGCGTCCAATTCTGGACTTAAGAGCACTCAATTCTTTCGTCAACATAAGAAGATTCAGAATGGAGTCCATTCGCACGGTAGCAGCCTTCCTGCATCCAGGGGATGTCCTAGCGTCCATAGACATCAAGGACGCCTATCTTCACATTCCCATTTTCGCAGGACATCAGCGGTTTCTACGCTTTTCCGTAGAGGAGAACCACTATCAGTTTGTGGCGTTACCTTTCGGTCTCGCCACGGCTCCGCGGGTCTTCACAAAGGTGTTGGCCCCAATGTTGGCACTTCTGCGCCAAAGAGGTATATCGATCCTTGGTTACCTAGACGATCTTCTGCTTCATGCAGAGTCTCCTCAGACCTTGCTACAAAACATAGAAATTACTATGATTTCTTTACAGGAATTCGGGTGGCTGGTGAACCAGCAAAAGTCATTTCTGGTTCCCACCCAGAGGCTCGAATATCTGGGTCTAATTCTAGACACAGTCAGGACAAGAGTTTTTCTTCTGGTAGGGAAACTCCGAAAGATTCAATCAGCAGTCCAGTTGTTACTGTCCAACAGCTGGTCTTCCCTTCGGACTTGCATGAGGGTTCTGGGGTTGATGGTGGCTTCATTCGAAGCAGTCCCATTTGCCCAGTCCCATACCCGAATTCTTCAGCAAGAGATTCTTCTCAGATGGAATCGGAATCCGGAATCCCTGGACAATCAGATCCGATTGAGCAAACAGACCAGAGAGTCTCTGGTCTGGTGGCTTCGGTCTCCGATGCTCAGCCAGGGAAAGTCATTTCTGCCAATATATTGGACGATAGTGACCACGGATGCCAGTCTATCCGGATGGGGAGGAATTCTCGGTCAGTTATCTGTCCAGGGACTTTGGTCCCCGGAAGAATCCAGGTTACCGATAAATGTATTGGAACTGAGAGCGATCAGACTTTGTCTGATTCACTGGACCGAGCAGCTCCAGGGCAGCCCGGTTCGGATCCAGTCGGACAATGCCACGGCCGTGGCTTATGTCAATCACCAGGGGGGCACCAAGAGTGTCCGAGCGGCCAAAGAAGTGGCTTGCATTCTTCGCTGGGCGGAACGATTTGTTCCAGCAATCTCTGCGGTGTTCATTCCGGGGGTGGAGAATTGGCAGGCAGATTATCTCAGCCGTCAGACCCTGGATCAGGGGGAATGGTCCCTCCATCCAGACGTTTTCCACCAGTTGTGCCTACGGTGGGGCACCCCGGATGTGGATCTGTTGGCATCACGATTCAACAGGAAAGTTCAGAGATTCGTGGCTCGCTCCCGCGATCCTCTAGCAGAAACCACAGACGCACTGATCGCCCCGTGGGGGCAATACCAGCTAATATATGCCTTCCCTCCTCTCGCGTTACTGCCAAGACTTCTTCGCAGGATAGAGGAGGAAGGAATTCCAGTAATCCTGGTAGCTCCGGACTGGCCTCGTCGAGCTTGGTACGCCGACATGGTCAGACTGGTGGCGGACGTCCCGTGGAGACTTCCTCTCAGGGAGGATCTACTGTCTCAGGGACCGATCTTCCATCCTGCTTTACGATCGCTGGCTTTAACGGCCTGGCTATTGAGACCCAGGTGCTGAAGGACAAAGGTTTGTCAGCTTCAGTTATTCCTACTCTAGTTGAAGCAAGGAAAGCGACTTCCAGAAAGATTTATCATCGCACATGGAAGTCCTACATTGCATGGTGTGAACCTTTGGGGTTCCGTCCTCGGTCTTATTCGATTAGTCGAATATTGGCTTTTCTGCAACAAGGGGTTGAGCAGAAACTGGCCTTGAGTACTATCAAGGGTCAGGTCTCAGCATTAGCCATCTTCTTTCAGAAGCCTTTGGCTACTCATTCCTTGGTGCGGAATTTCATCCAGGGGGTGCGACATCTGGCTCCGCCAGTGCACGCGCCGTTACCCCCCTGGGATCTTAATTTAGTGTTGTCGGTTCTTCAGAAACCTCCCTTTGAAGATATTAGGGAGATTCCTCTACCCACGTTGTCCCAGAAGGTGGCCTTCTTGGTGGCTATTACTTCTGCACGCAGGGTGTCAGAACTGGCCGCATTATCTTGTCGTTCACCATATCTGGTGGTTCATAGAGATAAGGTGGTTCTTCGTCCGAATCCATCCTTCCTACCAAAAGTGGTTTCAGAATTTCATCTGAATGAAGAAATTGTATTACCTTCCCTGTGTCCTAAGCCCAGTCATCCTCGGGAGTTTGCTTTACACTCCTTGGATGTGGTCCGGGCGATCAGGGTATACTTGAAAACGACAGACTCGTTTCGCAAGACGGATTCACTTTTTGTGATCCCAGATGGACCCAAAAAGGGGTTGCCTGCATCTGCCGCGACCATTTCCAGATGGATCAGACAGACGGTAGTACAGGCTTATTCTATTAAGGGTCGGGAGCCCCCGTTCCCTGTTAAGGCGCACTCCACTCGGGCACTTAGTGCGTCATGGGCCTTTCGCCATCATGCGTCAGTGGTTCAGGTGTGCAAGGCGGCTACCTGGTCGTCGGTGCATACCTTTACTAAACATTATAAAGTTGATGTAATGGCATCGTCTGATGCCTCGTTTGGCCGCAAGGTTTTGCAGGCCGCAATTTGAGGAGACCAGTGGTCTACCTCGAGGGTTTTTTCCGTTGGAAAATTTTTCTTTAGTCTCATTCTTTGTTTATAATGAGCCTTTAAAACTTCTAGTTTGGCACCGGTTGGGCCTTCTAGATTGGATTTGATTTTGTCAATCCCACCCCTCATTTGTGGCACTGCTTCTGGATGTCCCAGCTCTTGAGAATCAAGAAGACTACGTCTGTCAATGAGCGATAGAGAAAAATGGATTTTTGTAAGATCTTACCGTAAAATCCTTTTCTCTTAAGCTCATTGACAGACGTAGTACCCGCCCCTCTATCATTGAGTTGGGTTGGGTTAAATTCTCTGTACTGCTTTAAAACAGAACTGATTCCCTGTAGCAGAGAGAGGGAGGATATACCCTCAGGGACTGCCCCTAAGGTGGAGCCAGAACGTTTTGTCTTTCTGCCTAGTCCTACTCCTGCGGAGACAACATAACCCAGCTCTTGAGAATCAAGAAGACTACGTCTGTCAATGAGCTTAAGAGAAAAGGATTTTACGGTAAGATCTTACAAAAATCCATTTATTCCAACATGTTTAGCCTTGGTGTATTTTTCTGTGTTCGTGAGCGCTAAAACTCCTTTTTTCCGGAGCTTCTATCATTTGGGATTGATTATGAGACAGCTGCACCCCCGACTCAGGACCCAAGGCTATTTCTTTCATACAGATTTTTCTCCATGCCATTTTTTCCCCATGCTATTTTTTCACTATGTTTTTAACATATTTTTGGCCATATGTTGTTTTTGGGTTTCTTCTTTGGTAATTAGTTCTCAGCGCCAGGTTTTTTCTTTTGTACAGTCCAGCTGAACATCTTCTTGGCAATTACAAAAAGTCTTTTTACGCTATGTTTTGTTAGTGAAAAAATCTATTGAAAGTAAAAAGCTTCCAAATATGTATAAAATAAATGTAGGTGCTGGAAAATATAATACCAATGCTGTGGTCCCAGCACATGGTACTGTTTTTTTTTTCTTTCCCCCCCACAGAACATTTCTATTCACCATGGTGGCTTTGTAATGCAGTGATTCACATCGCAACCCATGGCGCTGAAAAAAATACCACGTGCAGTACTTTTTTCAGTACACACGTAGCAACACTGTGGTGCACACAGACACCATTGGAAACAAGGAATTTTGCCTTGTCTATGCACCAGGGCTCCTCTGAAAATAGACAATATAACCCCAATACATCTGGTGGGAGTGGCCCACATTTTAGTAGATAGATTTCTTATTGCCACTTACTATATAATTTCCCCTGACAATTAGTCAGAATACAGAGATCAAAGCAGTAATTTGTACAGACATCCTCTATTAATCTCGGCTTACTGTGCACTCTAGGAATTACTAGCAGCCTTCTTGCTGCCAAGCATAACCGCTAATGCCAGAGAAGTTGGAAGGAGAATGCATTCAAAGAGAAAGCTAATTAGATGATCTTAAAGGAACAGCGCCATAAAAATTTTGTACTGTATACGGGCATGTTAAAATATTGATTTATAGATGGATGCATTGTCACTGTTCCGTGTTTTGGTAACTTTTGACATGCCTGTGTACTCATTGTTGATTACTCCAGGCACAGGGGTGTCTTTCTTTGCCCCCCCCCCCTTTTTTTTAATATAGGGTGTGTTTGTATTATATACTTTATCAAAGCACAGGCTTCAGTCACACCTAAAGCTTCATTCACGCTTGTGCAACCTATAAAGTCGCATGGCAAGTCGCATCCCATGTATTTCAATTGCAGCACTTAAAGTTTCAGCGTCTTTAAAAAAGGCTCTTGCCCTACTTTAATGCAACTTTCATGTGACTTCATGTGCCATAGACTGCAATGTAAACTCTCAAAAGTCATGAAAGTTGAATCTTAATGTTATCAATGCATGTAGTACCCCAATCCTCAGGGCTGTCAGGATTGGGGTACTACATCCCTCAGCAGAACCTATCCTGGTCCAGGTGGCCAAACAAGCGTTACCCAGTCTTAATACTATATGGTATATAAGACCCATTCTGTCTGGTGAGTGAGTTTTCTTACTACCCTCCACGGTGGAAACAAGTATGACCACTTGACCGTTTGGAAGCTGAGCACAGAGCACCTGCACTTTACTGCACCCAGGAATATACAAGTCACCCATGAACTCATTTTTATTTTTTTTATTTTTTTTTATTTTTTATGGAAATACTTATGAACTTTTTTTGAGCACTTATTGATTATTATTAATCACAATAGTGCACTGATATTTCATTTAGTCTTTTTACTGTATTTATTCTGTATGTCATATTGAGCACCTGGCTTTTATTTATTATTTATCTATTAGGCACTATTGGTGTATTCGTGATATTTGCATTTATTATTATTTATTGTATATGCACTATTGGCACTTCAGAATCTAAGGCTGCATTCACATGTCAGCGTTTGGATCGCGGGCAGAATCGCCCCGATTCCGCCCGCGATCCGGAGATTATTGCAGATCGCAGGACACCTGTGCGCGATCCAAACGCTGACATGTGAATGCAGCCTAATTGAATTCCTCAGGTGCACCCATCCCATTTCAACACTCCTCATATTTTTTTATTAAATTGTGTCACTGTTAGCACATCAAGCACCAACTTTATATACTATTTATGCACTACTAGTAATTTATAGTTTAGCCATTCAGGCTTACCCATCCCCATTGATACTTACTCCTCTGGAATCACAGCACTATAGGTAGCCACTTTACTTGTGGCTATATACAACACATCTCTACCCTTTCTATAGCAGCTGCATCTGATATACATTGACTATCTATTTATTTTCCTAAATATTATATTACCTAGTCCATTGGCGATATACCTCTAAGTATATATATATATATATATATATATATATATATATATATATATATATCCTTCATACTATCTGTATGGCTGAATTCGCAACACACAGACATTGCATGTGATTTTCAGAGCAGTGCGCTCAGAATCACATGCAATGTCTGTCATCATTATAGTGTGAACCAGGGCTTATACTTTGTACAGAGCAGTGGGCTTTGAATCACATGCAATGTCTGTCATCATTATATTGTGAACCGGTGCTCACACAGTTGAAATCAGAGATGTTTTTTACAGGACAATCAAATTCTCTTCTAATGATCTGTACTCTTCGATGGATATAATATGTGCTGTACAGTGTTTTGTCATCTTTATTGAATATGAAGTCATGGTGCATTATACATTATGCCTTTTTTTCTCTTTAGGAGCTGTAATTTTATTAGGGAAGTATCAAAAATTTCGATTTAACCACCCAGCAGAGGCTGCTGTCCTGAGGCAAATGAGATCTGTAAGTTTTAAATGATATCACCGTAAAAATAATCCCATCATATAGTATGCTATGGAATATGACACTGATTACATTTTTCAAATGTATGTGCATTTGGATGACATCATTCAATGTACCACATTATTGTTCTACACTGTGATGCTTAACACAATACAAAGAAATGTGTAGCAGATTATCTTGCTGTGGTTTGATTTAATTGATTTGATGATTAGGTGAAATTCTGCTTGTGGGTTTCATTTATCAGTGTCTGAAGCAGGAGTTGCCTGTGCTTAAGCACTTGCCTACAGGGCACTTAAACCCTCTTCCTGCCCAGGCCAATTCTCAGCTTTCAGCGCTGTCGCAATTTGAATGACAATTGCGTGATCATGCAACACTGTACCCAAATTAATTTTTTTTCAAATAAATAGAGCTTTCTCTTGGTGGTATTTAATCACTACTGGGGTTTTTATTTTTTGCTGAACAAACAAAAAAAGCCCAAAAATGTTGAAAAAATAAGAAAACTGTTTTTATAGTTTGGTATAAAAGTTTGCAAACCGGTATTTTTTATCCTTTATTGATGTGGGCTGATGAGGGGAACTGATGGGTCCTGATAGGCACTGATAGGCTGCACTGATAGGAGACACTGATGGGCACTGATAAGGTGGCACCGGTGGGCACTGATAGGTGGCACTGATGGGTGGCACTAAAGGGCACTGGTAGGTAGCACTGAAGGGCACTAATAGGTGGCACTGATAGGTGTCACTAAAAGGGGGCACTGATAGGTGGCACTGATGGATAGCACTGATGGGCAGTGATATGCACTGGTAGATGACACTAATAGGCAGCACTGATGATGGGGCACTGATAGGTGGCAATAGTGGGCGTTGATTGGTGGCACTGATCTGCACTGGTAGGTGGTGTTGGTGGGCACTGGTAGGTGCCACTGGTGGGCACAGATGCTCCTCTCCTCCTTGGGACCGATGTCCCTCTGACAGCAGCGGCCATCTGCCTTTTTTCTCCTCACGCTGATAGCGTGAGGAGAAAAAAAAAAGCTGATCGCTGGCTGTTGTTTACATCATGTGATCAGCTGTCATTGGCTGACAGCTGATCACGTGGTAAGGGGCCGCGACCAGACCTTGCGCACTCCGCATGGACGCCCTCCCGGCAACTAAGGTCCCCGCTGTAGCCATCTTTCGGCTATAGCGTAGATAGGAAGAGGTTAATAATATTAATAATAAAAAAAACTTCATCAGTCTTCACCTGCTCATTATACTATTTAAACATTATGCTCCTCAGGGTCGATGGCATTATACTCTTTTTATGGATTTGTTTTAAATTTTAGTAAATATATATAAATAATAATAAATTATAAATAAGCTATTGGAGGCAGCTTGCTGTCTGCTTTATATTCTCAGCTATGTGTTACCTGTATACGAGGTGTTTTTATTGAATAATGAGACTGATTAAATAACTCACCTTTATATGTATTACAAATGTAATTCTTGTCCCCTTCAATAAATTCCCCATTTGCACTAATACATTGCTGCAGTCTTGTTTTCCACTGGTCAAAGGCATATAGAATTATTGTTTTTTTTTTTTTTTTTTTCATAAATGTCACTCTTTTTTTGTTTATAGCTCAAAAAATTAAAATCGTACAGGTGATCAAATACTACCAAAAGAAAGCTCTATTTGTGGGGGAAAAAAGGACATTGATTTTATTTGGGTACATCGTCGCACGACCACGCAATTTTCCGTTAAATTAAAACACAGTGCCGAATCGCAAAAAATGGCCTGGTCATTAAGGGGGAAAATCCTTCCGATCCAGAATTGGTTAATTAAACAAGCTGCGGATAAAAGCTGATTGGTTTCTCTGCCAAATTGTAACTATTTTTTCCCTTTCTGGCTTTAGTAAATAAACCCCCTAGTGTTTTTGATGTCATGATTGTAATCCTAATTGACACCTGGTGTTTTTTGGTTCCATTAGGGCAATCCTGACTGACACCTAGTAGTTGATTTACGCATTTGCGTTTTTGCTGCATTTTTCCGCGTTGCATTAAATTTAACACATCGCATGATGCGTTTTTGCAACGTTTGACTTGCATTTTCCCTATGTCACTTCCCACTATTCTAATACAATTTTCATGCGATTCTAGTGCAACTTGCTTGCGATTTTGGATGACCAGGGAGGAGAGGTGGGGTGAAAGTCGCATAGGAATGAAGGGCACTATTGAATATAATGTGATTTCCCTTGTCACGCGATTCTGTGAACTGGAGCTTGAAGCACTTCCCACAGGTGTGTTGCATGTTTGATTTGTACCGCGCTAAAAATGCAGCAAGCGGGACTTTGAAAAATGCAATGGACCTGCAACTGACCAGTGTGAAGAGTTCCAAAGGGGTTTAATGGTCATGCATTTTTCTTTCAATTTTTTTAGCGCAAATTTGGAAGAAAAACTGATCATTGTGAAAGCAGCCTAAATCAACCCCCTAGTGTTTTTGTATTAAAAACAGGGTTTTGATATATGTAATATCACCCTCTTGGGATGAGGTCACCATAGATGTCAATCATGTGTAATAAAGTGATTTTGCACAAAGCCCATCTGATGGTCATCTTTGTGTCAGGGTATGTTGTGCACCTATTTATTCTGATGTTTTAGGTTGTGTTACTTGCTATACCCTTTTGTGTGATGATGTTGTAGGTGTCATTATGCAGAATGATATCATTGTTTTGATGTTGTCTCTGTCATCTATGACATCTCCTAGTTTGTTGTTCGTTTGTTTCTGACAATTGTATTATCTTCAGTTGTGAGGAGGTTATTGGCCACATTATCTAGCTGGTATTGTACTGTTTGTTGTTACAAGAGATCTTGGCGTATTTACCAATGTAGTGCAGTAATTGTGTGCAAAATGCACAAACGTGTAGCAGCCACTGATCTTTTTGTAGTTGTATACCTAATCAATTCATTATATTTGGTTGCATTGGGTTACTTTATATAAATAAGATGCCTTCTGTGGGAGAGCAGAGGTCTATCTCCAGCAGTCCGTTACAACCCCTGAAAATTAACAATTACTTACTTATTTAGCTGTTAGCATGAACGGTGCTAATTGTAGAGCAGTAGTTGGGACTGCGCCTGTGGGTGTTGGACCGCTGGAGAGAGACTGCTGCTTTCACACAAAGGGCAGCAGTCACTCTCTTCACCCCGCTATGAGGATTCTTACTTTGGGCTTGGCCCTGGGGAGCAATTAAAGGACAAAATAAATGTGAGACATTAAAAATGCAATGTTTCTCTTTCGTTCATTGATGGACACAGCTCCATATCTTCTTTGACCCTTGGGTTATGCTGCTCTCCATAGGAGTAGGACTAAGCGGAAAAAAATTCACTACGCCCCTAGGGCAGTCATAGGGTGTATACGTCCCACTTCCTGCTATAGGACTTCAATTTTTCTGCCTAGTCAGGAGAAAGGACCTAAGTTCCTTGCTGGGATCTCTGGTCCTGGCATTTTTTCACTTTTAAGTGAAATTTCTTTCTTTTCTTATTGTCTGTTCCTGTGAGAACTACAATCAACTATCGGACTGGGTGACGCACTGGATATCCTAGATCACTACGGTCTTCCCAGTCTGGCCAGCCAGCACGACCTAACTTTAGCTCCGCGCTAGGTTGGCCATGACGAGTGAAACACCTCGCGAGGACCCATAGCCCTGGTCACGACCTGAGTCGCAGCGTACCTCTGGCCGCAGCACCCCCCGTTCCAAAATGGTGCAGTGGACTGCCCGGAGTGGTGCTCGCTCGGTTCCCAGATGTGGTGAGTAGTGTCCCCCCTCTCCTCTGGGAAAATGTTGGGGTGGACGCGGGCCCTTTCCTCAGGTCGGTAGGCCCCCTATGTGTCCTTCCTTCCCGCTTGGTGTCCCCTCCTCCTCACTAGCAGGGTCCCCTGCACATGTCACCCTCATCTACCCCCTTAGTCCCCCCTCCCTGGGGGGCATCTTTGCTTCTTTGCAGACCCGTGGATCTCTTTCAGTCAAGACAAATGACTTGGTCCAGTTACAAGATCGAGTTTCAGTCCTTGCCTCTGGCAAGGTTCTTCCTTTCCAACTTGCGCCTGTCCCCGGATTGGCTGCAGGGCCTTTGCAGGGCAGTCCAGGATCTGCTATCAATGGGAGTAATTGTGCCGGTTCTAGAGTTGGAATGTTTTCAGGGATTTTATTCAAATCTGTTTACTGTTCCCAGGAATGAAGGCAGGTCCATCCAATCTTGGACCCCAAGGCCCTGAATCGCTTTGTGCGGGTTCAGAAATTTTGGATGGAGTCCATTTGCACGGTGTTGGCATCCTTCCATCAAGGGGATTTTCTGGCCTCTATCGAGCGTTTTCTTCTCTTTGCAATGGGAAAGGAGCATTATCAATTTGTGGTGTTACCCTTTGGTCTCGCCTCAGCTCCTCGGGTATTCACAAAAGTGTTGGCTCCGGTGTTAGCCTTGCTCAGGCAGAGGGGGATCGTGGGACTGGGCTACCTGGACGATCTCCTTCTGCGAGCAGAGTCTCCGTCTGTCTTAAAAATTATCTGGATATCACTGTGCGAACTCTGAATTTTCAGGAATCAGCTCTGACTCTGTCCAACAACCTGAACTACCTGGGCCTGAATTTGGATTCAGCCTCAGCCAGGATGTTTCTTCCGGAAGCGAAACTGCTGAAGTTGCAGCATGCGAGTCGGCTCCTGTTGTCCAACCGTCAGTCGTCTCCCAGGACTTGCATGCAAGTGCTGGGCTTGATGGTTTCCACCTTCGAGGGGGTTCTGTTTGCTCAATTCCATACCAGGCATCTGTAAAAGGAGATTCTTGCCAAATGGGACAAGAATCCTCAATCTCTGGACGATCTGATCCTGTTGAGCTGGGGTGCAAGGGGATCCTTGATTTGGTGGCTCAGTTCCCCGGCGCTTTGACAGGGGAAGTCCTTTCTCCCACTGTACTAGATAGTGATTTCCACGGATGCCAGCCTGTCCGGGTGGGAAGGTGTCTTGGGCACAGATTCGGCTCAAGGGGTTTGGACTTGGGAGGAGTCCAGTCTGCTGATCAATATCCTGGAGATACGGGCGATCAGGCTTTGCCTGTCCCTGTAGATGGATTGTCTGCAGGGGTGCCCAGTAAGGATTCAATCGGACAATGCCACGGCTGTGGCATATGTCAGTCATCAAGGGGGCACCAAAAGTGCCCTAGCGGCCAGAGAAGTAGTCGGCATTCTAAGGTGGGCAGAATATGTTCTGGCCCTCTCTGCTGTGCACATTCCAGGGGTGGAAAATTGGCAGGTGGACTACCTTAGTTGACAGACGTTGGAGCCAGGCGAATGGTTTATTCACCTAGAAGTGTTTCAACAACTGTGTCTCCAGGGGGGGACTCCCGATGTGGACCTGTTGGCCTCTCGTCTCAACTGGAAGGTTCAGAGGTTTGTGTCAAGATATCGGGATCCTTTGGTCGACGCCGCCGATGCTCTGGTGGCCCCTTGGGGTCAGTATCGTCTAATTTATGCTTTTCTCCACTACAGCTTCTGCCGAGACTTTTACGCAGAATCGAGGCAGAAGGTATTCCAGTCATTCTGGTGGCTCCAGACTGGCCTCGCCAGTCTTGGTACTCAGGCCTCGTAAGGCTGGTAGCCGATGTTCCTTGGAGACTCCCCTCAGAGAAGATATTTTGTCTCAAGGGCCAATCTTCCATCCTGGTTTACGGTCACTGGCTTTAACAGCCTGGCTATTGAAAGCCAGGTACTGAAGGATAGAGGGTTGTCGGATTTGGTGATTCCTACACTGTTAAAGGCTAAAAGATATGTCATCGAGTTTGAAGGGCGTACATTTCTTGTTGTGAGTCTCGGGGGGGTTCTCCCCGTTCCTTTTCGGTGTCCCGTCTGCTGGAGTTTCTACAACAGGGTGTAGATCAGCGTTTGACTCTGGGCACCATCAAGGGCAAGGATTCCGCCTTGGCAATCTTTTTCCAATGGCCGTTGGCTGCAAATTTTTTGGTTCACACTTTTGTCCAGCAGGAAAACTCTTCACGCTGCTACTCCTGATGTACCCTCTTCTCTATTTCTCTCTTGAGTTAGACACAGTCATACATGGGGTTTAGGAAAGAGGAAGGAAGATTTCCATTGCATAAAACCATTTAAAATTGCTAATGTATTTATTTATACATTGTTACAATATATGCCTATCGCCTCCGACCGCAACACAAAAGCCGCGAGCACGATGATGGCAACGTCCTAGCCCCGCCCTTCTAGTTTCGTCATTCAACTTACTTACGGAGCGGTAGGTAGGGTTAAACTGGTAAATTCCAATTAAATTCTACACCTAAACACTTTTTACTGTATTCCTGTAACTGGAGATTTTTTAGGAAAATGGTTGTAACATCTCAGACTGTGTTTTTTTGGGGGGTTTTGGTAAGAGTGTACATCTGCAAACAATACTTAGCATAGCCTGTGTTTGACATAAATTTCTTATACTGGTTGTTTCTTTTGTAGGGGAGCCAGGCTACTTTTGTAAGTGATTGTTCTTTGGACTGGCTGGACCTGTCAGGAGATTATTCTTCTTCCAAAGAGAATTCACTCATCTTGAACACGAGGTATGTTCTGAACCATCTGAAATTATATTACCTCCATGTTTTACTTGGAAGTTGTTACCACTGTTGTAATCCTTTTCATTCATACTACACTGGAAAGCATCAATAGAGTTGTTTGACATCGTATTCAGCAGTGGCGGCTGGTGCTCAAAATTTTTGGGGGGGCGCAAAAACAAAAATGTAATAGGTATTGCTTCGCGGCAAAAAACGAGGTAAAAAAATTGCATGACTTTGAGGTCATGGTACAGGCATGGCACATGTGATGGTATAGGCATGGCACAGATGGTACAGGCATGGCACAGGTGATGGAATAGGCATGGCACAGATGGTATAGGCATTGAACAGGTGGTAGAATAGGCATGGCACAGGTGATGGTATAGGCATGGCACAGGTGATGGTATAGGCATGGCACAGGTGATGGTATAGGCATGGCGCAGGTGATGGAATAGGCATTGCACAGGTGATGGTACAGGCATGGCACAGGTGATGGAATAGGCATGGCACAGATGGTATAGGCATGGCACAGGTGATGGAATAGGCATGGCACAGATGGTACAGGCATGGCACAGGTGATGGTACAGGCATGGCACAGGTGATGAAATAGGCATTGCACAGCTGATGGTACAGGCATTGCACAGGTGTTGGTACAGGCATGGCACAGGTGATGGAATAGGCATGGCACAGATGGTATAGGCATGGCACAGGTGATGGAATAGGCATGGCACAGATGGTACAGGCATGGCACAGGTGATGGTACAGGCATGGCACAGGTGATGGTACAGGCAGGGCACAGATGGTACAGGCATGGCACAGGTGATGGAATAGGCATGGCACAGATGGTATAGGCATGGCACAGGTGATGGAATAGGCATGGCACAGATGGTACAGGCATGGCACAGGTGGTGGAATAGGCATGGCACAGATGGTACAGGCATGGCGCAGGTGGTGGAATAGGCATGGCACAGGCATGGCGCAGGTGGTGGAATAGGCATGGCACAGATGGTATAGGCATGGCACAGGTGATGGAATAGGCATGGCACAGATGGTACAGGCATGGCACAGGTGGTGGAATAGGCATGGCACAGATGGTACAGGCATGGCGCAGGTGATGGAATAGGCATGGAACAGATGGTACAGGCATGGCACAGGTGATGGAATAGGCATGGCACAGGTGATGGTAAGGTCATGGCATAGGTGGTGGAATAGGCATGGCACAGATGGTACAGGCATGGCGCAGGTGATGGAATAGGCATGGAACAGATGGTACAGGCATGGCACAGGTGATGGAATAGGCATGGCACAGGTGATGGTAAGGTCATGGCACAGGTGGTGGAATTGGCATGGCACAGATGGTACAGGCATGGCGCAGGTGATGAAATAGGCATTGCACAGGTGATGGAATAGGCATGGCACAGGTGATGGTAAGGTCATGGCACAGGTGGTGGAATAGGCATGACACAGGTGATGGAATAGGCATGGCACAGGTGATGGTAAGGTCATGGCACAGGTGGTGGAATAGGCATGGCACAGATGGTACAGGCATGGCGCAGGTGATGGAATAGGCATGGCACAGGTGATGGTAAGGTCATGGCACAGGTGGTGGAATAGGCATGGCGCAGGTGGTGGAATAGGCATGGTGCAGATGGTACAGGCATGGCACAGGTGATGGTAAGGTCATGGCACAGGTGGTGGAATAGGCATGGCACAGATGGTACAGGCATGGGGCAGGTGATGGAATAGGCATGGCACAGGTGATGGTAAGGCCATGGCACAGGTGGTGGAATAGGCATGGCGCAGGTGGTGGAATAGGCATGGCACAGATGGTACAGGCATGGCACAGGTGATGGTAAGGTCATGGCACAGGTGGTGGAATAGGCATGGCACAGATGGTACAGGCATGGCGCAGGTGGTGGAATAGGCATGGCACAGGTGATGGAATAGGCATGGCACAGATGGTACAGGCATGGCGCAGGTGGTGGAATAGGCATGGCACAGGTGATGGAATAGGCATGGCACAGATGGTACAGGCATGGCGCAGGTGGTGGAATAGGCATGGCACAGGCATGGTGCAGGTGGTGGAATAGGCATGGCACAGATGGTACAGGCATGGCACAGGTGGTGGAATAGGCATGCCGCAGATGGTACAGGCATGGCTCAGGTGATGGAATAGGCATGGCACAGATGTTACAGGCATGGCACAGGTGATGGAATAGGCATGGCACAGGTGATGGTAAGGTCATGGCACAGGTGGTGGAATAGGCATGGCACAGATGGTACAGGCATGGCGCAGGTGATTGAATAGGCATGGCACAGGTGATGGAATAGGCATGGCACAGGTGATGGAATAGGCATGCCGCAGATGGTACAGGCATGGCGCAGGTGATGGAATAGGCATGGCACAGATGGTACAGGCATGGCACAGGTGATGGTAAGGTCATGGCACAGGTGATGGTAAGGTCATGGCACAGGTGGTGGAATAGGCATGGCACAGGCATGGCACAGGTGATGTAATAGGCATGGCACAGATGGTACAGGCATGGCGCAGGTGGTGGAATAGGCATGGCACAGGCATGGCGCAGGTGGTGGAATAGGCATGGCACAGATGGTACAGGCATGGCACAGGTGGTGGAATAGGCATGGCACAGGCTTGGCACAGGTGATGGAATAGGCATGGCACAGATGGTACAGGCATGGCGCAGGTGGTGGAATAGGCATGGCACAGGCATGGCGCAGGTGGTGGAATAGGCATGGCACAGGCATGGCGCTGGTGGTGGAATGGGCATGGCACAGGCATGGCGCAGGTGGTGGAATAGGCATGGCACAGATGGTACAGGCATGGCACAGGTGGTGAAATAGGCATGGCACAGATGGTACAGGCATGGCACAGGTGATGGTAAGGTCATGGCACAGGTGGTGGTAAGGTCATGGCACAGGTGGTGGAATAGGCATGGCACAGATGGTACAGGCATGGCGCAGGTGGTGGAATAGGCATGGCACAGGCATGGCGCAGGTGGTGGAATAGGCATGGCACAGGCATGGTGCAGGTGGTGGAATAGGCATGGCACAGGCATGGCGCAGGTGGTGGAATAGGCATGGCACAGATGGTACAGGCATGGCACAGGTGATGGTAAGGTCATGGCACAGGTGATGGTAAGGTCATGGCACAGGTGGTGGAATAGGCATGGCACAGATGGTACAGGCATGGCGCAGGTGGTGGAATAGGCATGGCACAGGCATGGCGCAGGTGGTGGAATAGGCATGGCACAGGCATGGCGCTGGTGGTGGAATGGGCATGGCACAGGCATGGCGCAGGTGGTGGAATAGGCATGGCACAGATGGTACAGGCATGGCACAGGTGGTGGAATAGGCATGGCACAGATGGTACAGGCATGGCACAGGTGATGGTAAGGTCATGGCACAGGTGGTGGTAAGGTCATGGCACAGGTGGTGGTAAGGTCATGGCACAGGTGGTGGAATAGGCATGGCACAGATGGTACAGGCATGGCGCAGGTGGTGGAATAGGCATGGCACAGGCATGGCGCAGGTGGTGGAATAGGCATGGCACAGGCATGGCGCTGGTGGTGGAATGGGCATGGCACAGGCATGGCGCAGGTGGTGGAATAGGCATGGCACAGATGGTACAGGCATGACACAGGTGGTGGAATAGGCATGGCACAGATGGTACAGGCATGGCACAGGTGATGGTAAGGTCATGGCACAGGTGGTGGTAAGGTCATGGCACAGGTGGTGGTAAGGTCATGGCACAGGTGGTGGAATAGGCATGGCACAGATGGCACAGGCATGGCGCAGGTGGTGGAATAGGCATGGCACAGGCATGGCAGAGGTGGTGGAATAGGCACTTACCTGGCGACGGCTCGGCTCCCGGCGGCGGCTTCTCCCCTCCTCGCGACTCTGATGTCCGTCCTCTTCTGCTCGGCTCCTGGCGGCGGCTTCTCCCCTCCTCGCGACTCCTCTTCTTCGCGGGCTGCGGCGGGAAAGTGACCGGGCGGTGACGGTGAGTGACTGATGCACGCACCGGCACCGCCCCCAACGAGGTCACCATGGATGTCCTGAATCATGATTGGTCCAGGCTGGAGTCTGGACCAATCATGATCCAAGACATCACAAAAGGGGGTGGTGTAGCGCATTTTTCTGCGCTACAGTTACGCCCCAGAAGGCCGCCAATTGGCGCCTCTGCTGGTGGAAAACCCCACCCCCCATCGGCACCAATGCGGCGGACGCCGAAAGAGGGGTGGTGGAGCGCAGAGCTCTGCGCTACAGTTACGCCCCAGAAGGCCGTCTATCGGCGCCTCTGCGGGTGGAAAACCCCACCCCCATAGGCACCAATGAGACGGGCGCCCCTTGTGGGCAAACATTTTTTTTTTTTTTTTTTTTTTTTTAAATCTTTTTTTTTTCTTTTTCTTTTTTTGGGGGGGGGGGGGCGGCGCCCCTGCGCCCCCTATGGGCTGGCCGCCACTGGTATTCAGTGATATAAATTGGTACATTCAGTTCATGAAACATAATGGAAATACTGTGCCATATATTATCCCTTGTCAACAGCAGCATAGCTGCTCGTAGTTTAAATATATATCTTGTTTTGTAGAGCTGTAGGATATACCAAAGACATATTTTAGTAAAGTGCTTATTTGCAAGGTAGGCAGTAATCCTTTGCTTCTTATATAGGCTGTCACAGTTGTTCTCAGTAAAAAAAAAAATAACCTCTCTATGGTTTTTTTTTTGTTTTCATTTGTTGGTGTAGCTCTGTGGTGATTCTGTTTTAGAACATTTTTTTTAAATAAAATCTTTCATTAGAATGTCACAGAAGGATTTAAAACGATTTGGTATACATGACTATACCAGGTAGTTGACATACAATATATAAGATAAGAATAAAAATATGAATAACTGACTTGTATATCTGGCATGCAGTGTCTTTAGTTTTTTAGCTTGTACAATACAATGATTGTAATCAACTTCCAAAATTTTGACAAAAATTGGATTTTTGACTTACCGTAAAATCTATTTCTCTGGTGTTCATTGACAGACACAGCTCCTGATTTTCTTAACCATTGGGTTATACTGCCCCCTACAGGAGTAGGACACTACGCAGAAAAAAAAGTCTAACTACGCCCATGGCCAGTCTCAGGGGGAATACTCGCTCTCTCTGCTATAAGTACTCAGTTTTGTTACAAGCAGTGTCAGAAGAATTACAACTCCACAGAGGGGTAGGTGCTGTGTCCGTCAATGAACATCAGAGAAATTGATTTTACGGTAAGTCAAAAATGCCATTTTCTCTTTTGTTCCTTGATGGACACAGCTCCTGATCTTCTTAACTATTGGGACATCCCAAAGTAGTGTTAAACATGAGGGGTGGGAACAGCAAAAAAGAAATTCCCAAGGCTACCTATAGCCAACCAGGTAAACAGGAGCGCAACCAAAACAACTGGAGCTCACCTGAAAAAAACAATACACCCTCAAAGAGGACCAGGTCCTCTCAACAGCAGCCTGCAAAACCTTGCAGCCAAAGGAAACATCTGCAGATGCCAACACCTCCACTTTATAGAACTTTGTGAAAGTGTGCATCGGCGACTAGGTGGCCACCTTGCAAACCTGCGTCACTGATGCCTGATGACGGAAGGCCTATGAGGCACTGAGCGCTCGAGTAGAGTATGCCTTGACAGGGACAGGAGGAACCTGACCCCTGATGGAATAGGCCTGGATCACTGTCTGTCTGATCCATCTTGAAATGGTCGCAGAGGAAGCAGACATCCCTTTCCGAGGCCCATCCGTGAGCACAAATAGTGAGTCTGACTTCCTAAAAGACTCTGTAACTGCCAGGTACACCCTAATTGCCCAGACCACATCCAAGGCATGCAAGCCAATTTCCTTTGGATGTTTTGGCCTGGGACACAGGGAAGACAACACAATGTCTTAATTCAAATGAAAATCAGAGACAACCCGAGGAAGGAATGACTGACCAGGATGAAGAACCACCTTATCTCTGTGAACCACCAAGTAAGGTGAACGACAGGATAACGCCGCCAATTCTGACACCCTGCATAAAGAAGTGATAGCCACCAAGAAGGCCACCTTCTGGGACAGCATAAGCAGGGGACTCTCCCAAAAATTCTCAAAAGGAGGCTTCTGGAGGACTGAGAGCATCAAATTGAGGTCCCAAGGCGGCAATGGAGACCGCACTGGAGGGGCCAAGTGCCTAACTCCCTGAAGAAAAGTACACACCAGGGAGTATGTGGCCAAGAGCCAGTGAAAGAAGACCGCTAAAGCCAACACCTGACCCTTGATAGTACTCAAGGCCAGTTTCTGCTCAACCCCATGTTGAAGGAAGGTCAAGATCCGAGCCACCGAGAAAGAGCAAGGATGAACCTCAAGAGACTCATGCCATGATGGTGGATCTTCCTAGAAGTAGATTTCCTAGCTTTTAACAGTGTTGGAATCACCAACTCTGACACACCTCTATCCATCAGCACCTGGCGTTCAACAGCCCAACTGTGAAAGCCAGCGACTGTAAAGCAGGATGGAAGATTGGTCCCTGGGACAGCAGATCCTCCCTGAGAGGAAGCTTCCAAGGAACGTCGGCAACCAGCCACTCCAGATTAGCGTAACAAGCCTGGCGAGGCCAGTCCAGAGCCACTAAGATGACGGGAATCCCTTCTAGCGCAGAGCTGAGGTCTGTCGCGCTCACTGGCCAGACTGGGGTGACCACTGGATCTAGATTATCCAGCCCGTCGCCCAGTCTGGCAGTTGTATGTGGATCTCGCAGGAAAAAACCAGGAGAAGAATTTCTATCTAAAAAGAAAAAATTGCCAGGACCAGAGATCCCAGCAAGGAACTAGGTCCTTACTCCTGACTATGCAGAAAAAAACTGTGTACCTATAGCAGAGAGAGGGAGTATAAACCCTGGGACTACCCATAGGCATAGCCAGACTTTTTTGCTGCCTAGTATCCTACTCCTGTAGGGGGCAGTATAACCCAATGGTTAAGAAGATCAGGAGCTGTGTCAATGAACGAAAGAGAAACTGAGTTTTATAGAACATTTGTTTAGCTCCATTGCATAAAAGTAAGGTTATTAATATAACTTAGATTACAAAATCTTCAGTTTTACTCAAATTAGTTGATGCAAAAATGAATACACCCCACAACAAAAACTACTACATCTAGAATTTTGTATGACCTCTATGATTTGTAACAACACCACCAAGTCTTCTTGGCATGGAAGGAGCAAGTTGGTGACATATTGTATTCTTCAAGAACTAACTCTTTTAGAGCCTGTATGCTGGATGGAGAGTGATGCTCAACTTGTCTCTTCAGAATTCCCCATTTGTGTTCAATTGGGTTTAGATTAGGAGACATACTTGGCCACTGAATCACTGTCACCCTGTTCTTCTTCAGAAATGCAACAGTAGCCTTAGATGTGTCTTTTGGATCATTGTCATGTTGGAAAAGTGCACGACGACCAAGGGCACGGAGTGATGGTAGCATTTTCTCTTTTAATATAGAGCAGTGCATCTGTGAATTCATGATACCATCAATGAAATGCAGCTCCCCCGACACCAGCAGCACTAATGCAGCCCCACAGAAGGACACTGCCACCATCATGTTTCACTGTAGGCACCATGTATTTTTCTTTGTACTTCTCACCTTTGCGACACCATGCAGTTTTCAAACCATCAGTTCCAAAAACATTTATTTTGGTCTCACCACACTCAGAGTCCCAGTAGTCTTCTTTTTCAACATGGCCCTGGCAAATTCCAGGTGTGCTTTTTTGTGCATGAGCTTTAGGAGAGGCTTTCTTCATGGAAGACACCCATGCATGCCATTCCTCTGCAGTGTATGCCATATTGTGTAAAGGTAAACAATCAACCCAGTTTGGCTTTCTACTTTTTTAGCTAACTGCTTTGAAATTGCATGACGATTTTCTTCAACCCTTCTAATCAGAAGACGCTTCTGTTGAGGTGTTAACTTCCATGGACGGCTTAGAGATCTCTGTGAGATGGTTGCAGTTCCATCTTTGTTAAATTTTTGTTTCACTTTACGGTATACTGACTGATAAGTAAAGTTTTGCTGATCTTCTTGAAGCCTTCACCTTTTTTGTGTAAAGAAATTGTTTTCTTTCTCAGGCCTTGTGACATTTCTCTTCCATGCGGTGCCATTGCCGACAGTATGGAATGGGAAGAGATTTTCTTTAAGTAATGCCCTTTAATAATCAACTGTCTGCTAAACACCTGTTTAATGAATACTTAGACTCAGCTGTATTTGAATTGTTGTTAATTAGGATTTTTTTGTCTAAAATGTAGCTTTGCTCCTAAGATTTTCGTTAAGGTGTATTCATTTTTGCAACATGGTCTTGAATGAAATTGTTAGGGAAAAATACTTTTTTGTGTGTGCAAATTAAAAAATCTTGGTTGCAATCCATGGTACACATTTGTGGGAGTAATTTGTAGTATTGTGTCCCATAGAAAATGTTGCTTTTGAAAGGACAGTAAAGATTTTCTGACGAATCTGTTTGGGTGTAATCATTTATGCTGAGCACTGTATAAGGTTATCTGAGTCCAATAAATTCAAAAGTAGAGCTACAACCTTGGTTAGATTGATTAGGAATAGTTTACCATTCAAAATTCCAACTGTTCTCCCTATTTCCTTTTTTTTTTTTGTATTGAGAATAAGGAGTAAAGTTTGTGTTGTTGAAGTGGGGAGGGGGTAATAATCTTGGGGAAGAATAAAAATAGAACAGAATGGTCTCATTAGGAAAGGGCATTTAGAGAAATAAAAGTACAACAGAAAAAAGAGGGAGGAATAGTGGAAGGATAGCAGTGTCTGCTTGTCTGTTTTAGAACATTTAAAGAACAGTTTTTAGGCAATTATATGGAATGCCCTTTTGTTTCCTAATGTATTCCTTCAAAAATAAGTTGTTTTTTTTGTGTTTTTTTTTAGTTTGGTGGTGCCATACACCAGTTAAAAGCAGAAGTTTAGGTAGGATGGGGGGCAGTCCTTGCTAAACAGCACTCATGTACTGACTGATGTCTGGTGCAGTAGGGCTCTAAGCCCAGCCTTTAAAATGATGATGCCCTAGTGGACTGGTCCATGACAGCCTGAGCTAGGAGGATGTGGGTTGAATCCCCTTGGCTATCATTCACCCTGGAAGGCTGTGGTCATCTGGTGGCAAAAAAAGGCACTGCTGTGAGGGATAGCTCTGGGCAGAAAGAAAAGGTTTTGTTATATACAGTATACCCTTTAACTCTCTTCCAGAGATAGAGTAATTGAATTAAGCCATAGCGAATATAAAATGTATTTTTATTTAAAACTATAAAAAGCCTGTGGAAGGTTAAGCTTTTAAAAATGTGAGAGTCTTATTACAATTTATATCTGTACAATGATAACCCTATATATGTGCTGACTAAAAATAGTTTAATACACCTTTAAGTGGAAAAGCTGTAATTAGCTAGCACGTCACCATGATAACTTTATGTATATGTATGCTGGCCTTCCAGCTGTAGTGTAATCCCTGAATAGGGCACATTTTGAATGGTAGTAATGAAGAACTACCGATTTTATCACAAGCTAATAATATAAATGTCAGGCCTTCCATGCAATTAGTAGATGATTTCCAGAATCTGGTCAGTTCATTCCCGTTCTTGATGCCTGAGCTACTATAGTAACAGAAAGCTGCATTATGCAGTAGAGTAGACTGTGTGCAGCCAAACCCCTGCACCAGCCTGGGCGGGCCTCGGCAGGAGGAATGGAGTGTGGAATGACAGTGTGTCCTGGCTGGAAGCGTGTTTGGTTGGAGACATTTTCTCTGTATAAATCATGGTGGGATTTTTCTTGCAAAGCAGAGAAGCAAATGAATTACATTACGCTTTGTTTTTTTTCCCTGCAAACATGGAGCTTGCCTAATACAGAGAAAGGTAGGATCAGCATATCTCTTTCTCTGTTTATTAAAATGCAGCATCATCACCTTATTAAAAAGACTGTTTCCTAATTTTATTTACTATAAGATTATTTTATTGTTATATTTGAATATGTAACAAATCAGGGAGATTAATAATGTTTTCTGAAACATGGAGAATGTTAGTATCTGTAATATTTTGTGTTAGCACAAAAAAAATTAAAATTTGTCAAATATTCAAAATTTACAGCAATAAATAGTGTTTATTGAGGAATACATTTCTTGGGATTTTACAGTCTCTGTCCTTTGCTTTGTAACCTAAGATGTCCTTATGTACAGGGCACGAGTTCTTGTTTTGTCTGTAAGCTTCTGTTCAGAGCAGATCCATGTAAACTACTTCTATTCATAAAAACGTCAGGAAAGAGCAAGTAGGTTCAACTATATATTTTATTTGCAAATGTTTGTAAAATCTTATGGTCTAAAATTTGCTTAAGAATTGTTTCTTATCTTTTCTGTATTTATTAACTTTAAACACAAACCAGTTTTTTTTTTACAATTTCAATAAATACATTTAAACAAAAGCCTTGCTAGTATAGATTTTAATCCCAAACATTATAGATCTCTAAATACAACTCCAGTAACTTGTGCTTTGTACTACCATATGACCACTGCTAACATATGACATAAGGAGAGAAGATAAACAATAATTATAGAATAAGGATGACAGCCTCTGAGTATGCAACTTTGAAAACAAGCCAGCAGTGGGAACTTCTTTTTTTGGTTTCAAGTTGCTTACTCCTTTATCATTACTGTTGAGTTGGCTGCAGGGCAAACGTGCCTTTACCATGTCAAAATAGTTTACTTTGTATATATCAAATTCAACATAGTTGCCATTGGGATTTGTTGGTGGGTTGGAGTTGATGCAAAGAGGGTGGTTTCAGTGGGCGCTAACTGGCAGCCTGCGTTTTTGGGAGTTGTGTCTATAATTCCACATTGTACTTTGCCTGCTTACAGTGACGTAATAGAGTACTAGAAGTGACTTTACTAAAATTTTGAACTGCTTTGGCAAATGTCACTACTGACAGGGCTCAGGCTACACTGCGGCACTTAGGCTGCCATAGCTACGGCATTGCAAAATGCTTTTTAATTGTTTACTAATGTAGTTTAAATGAGCTTGCATGTTGGGAAAGTGAAATTGCATTTCAAATGTAAGGGGGTAGAAAATAACACCAGTCTTTTTTTTTTTTTTTTGGTCTTGCTCAGAAATGTGCATGGATGCTGAATTTCATTTTTTTTTTTAATCTGCAATAAGTACCCATAATGTCTGGCAAAAACACAAATAAATGCAACAGTGCATGCATGCCTAGATCATCATGCTGTCTTCTGAATGCATGCTGTGTGTACTAGAATATCTTCTTGGAAGCCAGGTATCTTGCAACCGCAATGCCAACTATATGCGTTGAAGGGTGTGCTGTCCTGACATAATGTTGGCCTTCATGGTTTAGCTATAGCTTCACTTTAATGCTGTTCTAATGTATTACACACCTAAATAATGTACGATGTATTGACAGATATCAAGCAGGGCCATCAAGATCTTTGATTTATAGTGGCCTTTAGTATCTGATCACTTTCGTCATCGTTGTCTGAACTGAATAAAAAGGCAAAAACCTGTAAATCCCAGGAAGTTGATTGCTCTAAACTAATGCAGGAAAAGTACAATGGATCTACATTCTGGTCCTTTTGTGTGTTTGAAAGCAAATGAAGGCATTATGCTGAGTCAACACTAAATGTTTCTGACAATGTGTAATCCACAGTCTGCTGCATAGCAGTAACTAGAGACACTACTGTTGTTTGCTGGACACTGAATTTTTCAAAGTAAATTTTACAAATATTGTATTAGAGTTTGCATAAACAATATAACAGAGAGCATAGGTTCAGTCTGAAGCATCGAAAATGTGTGGACAAAATGGAACAGTATTTTCAGAAAAGAAATAAGAATGTAATAATAGTTCAAGCATTAACCACTTGCCTACTGGGAACTTTTACCTCTTTCCTGACTAGGCCAATTTTCACCTTTCAGTGCTGTCGCCCTTGAATGACAATTGCGTGGTCATGCAACACTGTACCCAAATTCAATTTTTAATATATTTTTGAGACAGATAGAGCTTTATTTTATTGGTATTTAATATGGGTTTTTTATTTTTTGCCAAAGAAAATAAAAAAAAAACCCAAACATTTTTTGAAAAGAAACATTTTCTTTGTTTCTGTTTAAAAAGTTTTGCACATAGCTCCATTGGAAATTCTGAAGAATCATTTGATATACTTCCCAAATTCTACAAGCTATATGCCAGAAAGAGACATCAGAATTGTCGCTGTCGTCACTTTCCCTACCTGATGATGAATTTTCCCATGAATCGCTTTTGCTCAGTTCTTCAAGTAACTCCATTTCGCTGTCGCTGTTTTCCAGTTTATCTAAAAGCGCTTTTATGCAAAAAGAATGCTTTTTGGACGCCATGGCCGTTCAAACTTTTCCAGGCACAAAGCACTGGAAAAGCACAGGCAAGGCACTGGAAAAGTCACCAGGTGCAATCCTGTGCTGAAATGGCATGATACAGTGTAATCCGTTAGGATCACAGCTTTGTATCATGTCATTTAGTGTATTTACACTTTTGAATTTGCCGCCGGTTCCACCCCCCTGCGTCGCAACGATCACAGGGAAGGGAACCGGAAAGGCAAGTGCCAGCAATCGGCCGCGCACAGAGCGGGGAGAGAGGGTGAGGACGCCGGGGGAGCGCAGGGAAGGTGAGTAACATTGCGGGGCTAATCCCAAGTGTGGCTAGGGGTTACCGCTTTTGGTACTTAAAGTTAACCCTGAGCCACACTCGGGAATAACGCTAAGGAGGTTAAGTTAAACGGGTTCTGCACCCTGCCTCTCAACCCCAACAACAATTTCCACCCCTCTGGCCCACCTGGCAATAGTGTAAGTGCAAAGACCAATGAAAACACACACGTTATGATAAAACACAGAAATGTCTTTACTTTAAGGTTTCTGTGTAAAAGTGACCGTAATGGTGTATTCTTGAATGAATTAGCTGAAGAACAATAACTGAGATTAAGAGCAACATAACTTGATATAGTATATCAGGCTGCTTCTAAGGGATTCCACTACCGTAAATTACCCCAGAAGTAGAGGCAAGCACTTAAACAACAATGAATCACAATATAACAACTTTACACAAGCTTGGTGACCTCTACTTAAAGTAGCACTGTGAGTCTAGGCAGGAGGAGAGCAGAAGAATGACTTTCTCCTATGTCAGACTTCTCTCTTCTATCCCCTGACACCACAGGTCCAGTCACCAATACTGTATCTAATCCAGTGCTCAGTGGCTTAACTCTCAAATGAGACTACCCTGCATTCACCCTACATACACAGAGCCCTGAGTATGTGTGTGCGTGCCCATATGGCACCAGTAACATCAGTCCCTTGGAAGAAGGATGAGGCCTTGTATCTTTGGCTAGCCACTTTAGTTGGTGCACTTAGAGGACCTGCTTGGCAAAGTGTAACTGTGGTATGCTGACAGTATCCGGTTTAAGCAGTTAGGTCACCTGTTGGAAGACTTAGGAGGAGTGCTTTGACTTCTAGATAAGCGCTGGATGTTTTTGAACTAGAACTAGAACTTTTTTGACAACCGCCATGGGGCGTTGCGGTTTTTGCTCCTGTGGAAGATAACTAAGGGACACTTGTGCGCTTGTTTACAATTATAAAATAATAAAATACTGTTTGTTAGAAATCTAGAAGTATACAAAGCATAAATGACACTCAGATACTGAGTTGGTACATTGGAAAAATACTTTTCAACCAGTTATGCTATGGTAATGGGAATGTGTAACAAAATATATAGTAGGTGTTATCCCTCTTGGACTGCAAAGGTAGAAAAACACTTTCAGCTAAAGTATGCTCTTTCGAGCTGTTAATTCTTTGCAGTATTAACTCCTTGCATGGATTTTTATGCATAGAGCTGCTATGCAGAGGCAAAAAGCTTCCTAATCCTTCTCTCTTTTTAGCAACAGTACAGAGACTGTGTCTGAGGAATATCAGCAGTGGAAAATAGACGTGGAATCGTCTTATCGACAAGTAGAAGAGCAGCAAAGATACGTGGAAGATTTGAAAAGGCAGATCCAGGTTGCACAGGTGAAGGGAGAAAAGGAACTGGAAAAGGAACAGACTCTACTCAATCAGCAGATATTAGAAAGTAAGAGCATTATTTATGTATTATTTAAATATGTATTTCATCTATAAATACCAGAAACATAGTTACAACTAGCTCCTTCTAAAACATTTTTCCACCTTATGAATTAGAATGTATGGCTGCCTCTTTACTTTAACGCATATCCTGCATTGAGGAAAATATGTTTTACCACTTGATGTTCCCCCATTAAACACATACCTCTTGAGTATCCTCTCAATCTTGGGTGTGCCTCCTGCTGCTGTCAGTCAAATCCTGGGAGGAGGGAGCAGGGAGAGTGGCCAAGCAGCGCTGTATGTGTCTATGGGTGCACACAGCCAGGCTCGGGGGTGCACCCACACAGATGGCTTCGTAGCTAGCTTGAGTGAAGAGGGCCAGAAGGGGATTCCAGAAGAGGAGATAAGGGACCACTCTGGGCAATACTATTAAAAAGAGTGTTGGTAGGTGCTGCATGGTGCAGTGGCAGAAAACAGAGTCCCAGTGCAGTGCAGAGAAAGAGGAATATATTGTAACTGAAGTTCAGCAATACAGAACGTGCCTGGCGGGAAGGCAACCTGATTGAGGGCACTCACCGCATGTAACAGAGATGTGACAGTAGAAGCGTCTTTCTCAAGGGAGGAAATGCGCCCTAGCCGGTCCATATTCAATTGGGGAGGCTTCTAGATAGAATAGCGTGTCCCTGCACTTTACCTCTCCCCGAAGCTAAGCATTTTCCCTGCCAGACGGGAGACCTGTCCTTACTCTAGCCACACGTGACCCTCCATTTCCGTATACCCAGGGCTGCCAATAAGGGGATATCACCAGTCCCCCTGTAGAGGGCCCAGGCACACAGGGGGGCCCATACAGCAGGGAGATGTGGGCAGGACAAGGAGGGCGATCGGTGCAGCGGGGGGGGGGGGGCACTTATATAAATGATGCCCTTGGCAGATCTCAGCAACAGTTGGAAGTTGGATTCTACCCCCTGCTGGCTTTCAGCTGCTGCAGGGAGAGATACATAGAGCATTGTTCCTGTTACAAAATCATTAAAAAAATTGCAAAAAAATAACTATTTAGAAAAGTAGGGACTCATTCACACGGGTTCTCTGGTCCATACACTGTAAATGAGTGGTTTGTTTGTGCTGCTGGAGCCATCTTGTACTCTGAGGATGCAGCGGCTGTATAAACACAGCCACAGGTCCTAATTTGATAAGTGTGCACGCCTGTCAAGTTAGGACCTGTGGTTGTGTTCGTAAAGTTGGTGCATCCCCATAGTGTAACATAGGCTGCCTGCACACCGCAGTGGCCACGTGTAACCACTTTAAGACCGGAATATTTTCCTGCTTAATGACCAGGCCCTATTTTGCGATTCGGCACTGTGTTACTTTAACAGACAATTGCGCGGTCGTGCGACACTGTACCCAAATAAAATTGATGTCCTTTTTTTCCCACAAATAGAGCTTACTTTTGGTGGTATTTAATCACCTGTGCGATTTTTTTTATTTTTTGCACTATAAACAAAAAAAGAGCGTCAATTTTGAAAAAAAAAACAATATTTTTCACATTCTGCTTATCAAAATGTTTTAACATTTTAGGCCAATTTGTTTTCTGATACATATTTTTGGTAAAAAAAAAATCGCAATAAGCGTATTTTGATTGGTTTGCGCAAAAGTTATTGCGTCTACTAACTACTGGAAAGATTTATATCATTTTTATTGTTTTGTTTTTGGCGATCTAGCGATTTTTAGCGGGACTGCGACATTGCAGCGGTCAGATCAGACCCCTAACTGACATTTTTGACACTTTTGGGGGTACCAGTGACATTACTACAGTAATCAGTGCTAAAAATATGCACTGCTACTGTAATAATGACACTGGCAGGGAAGGGGTTAACAGTGTTGGTGATCAAGGGATTAAATGTGACCCTAGAGGAGTGATTCTAACTGGGGGGGCGTGGCTTGTGAGATGACCATAGAGACATGCGATACTATATAGCAGGATCACATAGTCTCTGTGATCATCTCAGGGAGAAGGACGGACGGCTGCGTTTACATCAGCCGTCCGTCCTCTGTCAGCATGGGGAGATCGCTGGTGTGAGGCGGCAATCAGAGCCGCCTGACACACGCACCGACTCCCCGGCTGACGATCGAGGGCGCTCGCCCCCTAGCCTCCTGAGAGCGAGCGACGTAGAGCTATGTCGCTTTGCCCAGGAGTGGCTGCCTGCCACAGTAAATCTGCGGCGGGCGGTCGTGAGGTGGTTAAAAAAAAAAAAAAACAGTACAGGCCAAAGCAGTTAAGTGAAAGAGCCTCAATACCCACACAACTTTATTAACGAAATACAGTTTTATCTTTTAGCTTTAGCAGGAATTTTGTAAATTCTGTTATGGTTGTGATTTTAATGTATTTTTAATAGGATATTTTTTAGTTTGATATTTTCTTGGGGGGAGGGGAACCTGTCAGTAGGATACAGGGCCCTGTGATTTCGAACAGCAGCTCTACTGTGCATGTAAAAGCAGCAGAAAGAAGCAGCCTAAATGGTGGGACTTGCCTAGACTTGGTGCAAGGACTAGTATGCAGCTGTAATAGTCATTCTGTTTTTGAATTAATGGCCGATTTGATGTTTAGACAATGAGACCTTGCAACCAGATTAAGTTTTTCTTTGTAAATGGTAAAGATATTTTATATTAGACTATGTTTTCCATATGATTGCAGACCAGCAGTGGCTTGTGAAAGAGAAGCAACGGCTAACTGCAGCATGTCAACAAAGAAAGGAATCAGCAGCTCAAACTGAGACCAAAACATACGCAGAGGTTGAAATCCAGAACTGTGTGCAAACTGAAATTCATCCATCTCCAGAGGAGGTGGACAGAAAGCAACTGTTGCAGCTGGAACTGCTGCGTAAATGCTCCCTTCGGAGGGCTGAGCGAAATATTAAAAAAAAAAGGGTAAAGTTTCAACTGGAGAGGATTGTAAAAAAACAAAAACTTTTAGAAGCAAAGAAAACCCTCCAGGAACTGGAGGCTACATGTTGGATTAATGAGGATGTACAGAAGCCAGTTCATCTACAAGCACCTAAACATCAAGACCCCGTGGTACATTCTTCATCATTAGAAAGAACTAGGTCTTCTTCTTCTTCTATATTATCGTACTATAGGAGGCGCTCATTGCCTTGGACTTTACAGACACTTCCTACATATAGGTGAGAACCGACTGCATATATCTTATTATATATCCCATGAGTGCATTGCCAGCTATATTTAATAATCTAGTTTAGGTATCAGGAATTTTTATGCATTTCAGAGCTTTTCCAGCTATGTTTAGTAACATAGTTTAGGAATTAGAACTTTTCATGTATTTGGGATACTTACTATTAGATGATTATTAAATAGAGTGTAAGTATTCGCTAAAAACTTGATGCACAAATTCTGCTAAACAAAAATTGCTACATCTGCTCAGCTTGGTGTTTATTTTGGGCACTGGATTCTATGTTAGGTGCTTACCTTGGCATGAAATACAATGTGTGAAGTTAGCTGCAGGGTTCTATACAAGTCCAGGACCATGGTCAATTTTTATGGTTTCCAGACCCTGAAGATCTCTTTGGAGGTACACCCCCCATGATGGGCGGTGCCTAGACATTTAATAGGCCCAGTGTTGTGAATAAGGTAAGACAGGGTTCCCCTGTATAATGACGCTGGTTCCTGGTTTTTAATAACACTATCCACAGAGCATAGCAAATTATGCGGTTTATTGGGCAGAAACTTTGGGTTTTATTCACTTTATTGTGTTACCCCTTTCTTCCGCATCTCAATGAGTAGTTTTAAAAATTGGCTTTTCTCTTACGTCCTCAGACAGTCTCAGCCCGTTCAGATGTTCTTCATTATTGGGTAATGCGCCCTCTCTGAAGGAGCAGGCTAGGTATTGAAAACTTGACAAAAAAGAGTTAAACAAAGACACACCTCTAGGGGGCTGTCCCTCTCGATATTACCCTCAGCCATTCAGTTCTGCTCTTCAGTTTCTTGCTGCCTAGCGTTAGGAGTAGGACTAGGTTTCCCAGCTGGGACTCCTGTCTGTATTTTATTTTTCTTTGAAAAAATGTTTGAATTTATTTTCCTCACTCACTTACTCACTCACTCACTCTCTCACTATCGATAGTTAGTCAGGGGGATCCTCCTGGAAAGATACAAGCGACAGCCGGGCTGGGCCTCGCACTGGATCATCTAGATCCTTATGGTGTCCCAGCCTGACCAGCGAGCGTGCGCAGGTTGTGGTCCGCCCAGGCCTCGCAACGATGGTGCCCCTGTGGATGGGGACGAGCCTGCGGAGAGCATTCTTTGCCGGGACATCTCAACTCAACTCTGGATCGCCCTGTGTTGCAGCATCCCCCCTTGGCTGATGGGTGGGAGGTGGTCCGTATCGGAGCGGAGCCCACGGCCCGTGGTATGGTGAGTGACGCTACCCCCCGTTTCCCTGGGACAGTCACCTGAGGGGGAGTTATGTGGGCCCACTCCTTGGGCATGTCAGAACATGCGGTCTCTGTAGTGTCCCCCCCTGGCCGGTTTGGACGGTCTCTACCTCCCTGCCCCCTTTGGGGGGCGCTCTGCGGTAAACGCTGCATGGGGGGGGTGGGGGCTTGTTACCTTGTCCTGGGGGTCTTCCTGGTAGATTCCCGCGGTGGCCAGGTCCTGGGTTCCTGACAAATTTGTGCCGTTTGTTTCGACCACCATTTTGGGTGAGGGCAGCCTGGCTGACTCCCTGTGAGGGCAGCAGCCATTTTCTTGCTATATTTGGCGTGCCATCTTGGATGTGGGCAGCCGCCTAGTAAGGGCGGTGGCCATTTTCCCTGTGCTTTTTTTCCCCATTGACTTGTATTGGCATCCATTTTTGTGTGGCTCAGGGCACTGTGGGCCTCTAGTGGATGATGTCACTTCCTTCATCCATCTTCAGTTACTGCAGGGGTGAGCGTTTTTCACTTTCATACGTCTCTGTAATTTTTTTTTTTAATGCATTTTGGGTGTTTTTTTTCCAAAAATGCACTGCTCTCTCAGTTAATCTATCAATGTAAAGGGGAACTCCGGCGGCAGTTGATGAATGAGTCCTAGGTTAACCCTTTCCCAGCTGATCTATTTTTTGCACTTCCGGAACATGCAGAGCACCTTTCCGCCGCACCTCTACCTGCAGCCATTGCTACAAATGTTGTTACAGTGTACGATTCAGTACCGGCCAGTGCCCTCTCAGTCATCTTCTTCAGAGCCTGATGTGGTTGCCACGGACAGCGTCCCCCTGAGGGGTTCCAGTCCGCACACTTAGTAGGGGAGAAGGAGGGGTCCTCCTCTGCCGCAGCGCGGGAACACGCTTTGGTTGCTTATTCGCTCTGTCAGAAAAATGTTCACAATTTTAAATTTCAATTTTGCATGATGAGCCCACCCAGTCAGGTTAGCGGATTTCCTTCGGGTCCCACACAGCCCAGAAGTCGGGTCAGGTTTTCCCCTGTCCCGAGGAGTTTCACAACATTGTGAATGTACAGTGGTGCCGCGTTAAGCTCACGCTGGCGGTGCCTAAGCGGTTTTTCAATGCCGCTATCCTTTTGCAGACGGTGTCACCTGGGGTGCAACACACTGTTTCCGGATTAAATAACTCCACGGTGGTGCCCGTGGAGGACTCCCTGGTGTTTAATGACCCGATGGATGGGCGTGTGGAGTCTGTTTCCGCCATATTTATTTGGTGGCGGGCTCCCCCCTCATGCCTGTGTTCGCTTCCGTGCTGGTTTCACAGATACGGAATGGGTCAAGGTGCTTATACGCAACTTGGTGGCGGAGTCGGTCTCTCCGACTCTTATTGCCCTGGTGGAAAGTACGGCTCGAGCCATGGTGTTCCTGCGTGACGCGGCCCTGGACGAGGCTCCTCTGGTCGCAAGGTTATCCGCGGTAGGGGTTGCGCTCCGCCACATCGTTTGGGTTGAAGAGCTGATCGGCCGACCATGCCTCCAAATAGATTGTGCATGGTATCCCTTATTGGGGGAACGGCTTTTTGGGGACCCCCTTGGTTGGGGTTGTCAAGGGTCTCACAGGGGGTATGAGTACCCTCCTGCCCCGAGCCGCACAGGCTTAATCACCCCACGCGCGGCTGGGCCCTTCTTTCTAGGCTTGTCGGGGGCCCCTTCATGCCTCAGGGGCGCAGGACGAAGGAACATCCTTCAAGGCCTCTGGCGGTGACTAGCAGTCCTGGTCTGGTGAGCCCACGACCGGTCAGTCCGGTGCGGCGGCCCAGTCTTCTTATGCCTGCCGGGACACCCTCACCCGTTTCCGAGGTGGGGGGACGTCTGTGTCTTGTCCAGGAACCCGGGTTGTCCAAAATTCAGGACAAGGGGGTTCACAAACTGATTTGTTCAGGGTACAAGATCGAGATTCGATCTCGCCTCACAGACAGCATCTTTCCGTAAAATATCGGTCTGTCTCCCGATCGTTTACGAGATCTCAAGGGGGATGTGCAAGATCTTCTTGCCCAAAGAGTTGTTATACCAGTCCTTCAGTGGGACAGGTTTCGCGGGTTCTATTGCAACGTGTTCACGGTGCCCAGAAAGGAGGGCAAAGTGCGTCCAATTCTGGACCTCAAGTCTCTGAACCGCTTTGCGCAGATGCAGAAGTTCCGGATGGAATCCATCCGGTCGGTGGTGGCGTCTTTAAATTAATGACCAGGCCCTATTCAGCACTGCGTGATTTTAATGGACAATTATGCGGTCGTGCGATGATGCACCCAAATAAAATTGACCAGCTTTTTTTCCCCACAAATAGAGCTTTCTTTTGGTGGTATTTGATCACCTGTGCGATTTTTTATTTTTTGCGCTATAAACAAAAAAATTTCGAACAGTTTTGAAAAAAAAAACAATATTTTTCACATTCTGCTATATAACATGCCCAAAAAAATGTAAAAATCAAAATTTTTTAACATTTTAGGCCAATTTGTTTTCTGCTACATATTTTTGGTAAAAAAAAAATCGCAATAAGTGTATTTTGATTGGTTTGCGCAAAAGTTATTGCGTCTACTAACTGCGGGAAAGATTTATATCATTTTTATTGTTTTTTTTTTTTTACTAGTAATGGCGGGGATCTGCGATTTTTAGCGGGACTGCTAGATTGCAGCGGACAGATCAGACCCCTAACTGACATTTTTGACACTTTTGGGGGTACCAGTGACATTACTACAGTAATCAGTGGTAAAAATATGCACTGTTATTGTAATAATGAAACTGGCAGGGAAGGGGTTAATACTATTGGTGATCAAGGGGTTAAATGTAAGCCTAGGGGAGTGATTCTAACTGTGGGGGGGGTTGGGCTTTTGAAATTATCATAGAAACATCCCATCATTGCAGAGAGAAGGACGGACGGCTGTGTTTACAACAGCCGTCCGTCCTTCTCTGTCAGCGGGGAGAGATCGCCGGTGTCAGGCGGCAATTGGAGCCACCTGACACCCGCGCTGGCTTCCCCGCTGACGATCGGGGGGGAGCGTGCTGCCGGTGGCGCGCGCTGGCCCCCTAGCTCCTTCCAGGCAGATGACACCTATTAACGTGATTTTCCCTGGGAGAGCCACTTTGCCGACGTAAATATACAGTGAGCCGACGGTAAGTGTTTAAAGGATGCGTATCTGCACATCCCTGTCTACGAGGGTCATCAATGGTTTCTCTGTTTCACGGTGGCAGAGGACCGTTATCAATTTGTGGCATTACCCTTTGGTAAGCTTCGGCTCCCAGGGTATTCACCAAGGTTTTTTGGCCCCGGTGCTGGCTTTGCTGCGCAAAGGGGGTGTCAGGGATCCTCTGCTATACACAGGCACACTGGCGCCGCAAACCGGCGAACGCCTATACGCATGCGTGTACGAAGAGGAGCCTTGAATAGCTAGAGGCTACCTTAGTATAGCTAGAGGCTACCTCAGTATGGTTCCAGGCTACCTCAGTATAGCTAGAGGCTACCTCAGTGTGGTTTGAGGCTACCTCCGTATAGCTCTAGGCTACCAAATTGGCCTATTTAAACACAGCTGTCACTACAGGAAGTTGCTGTGTTATCTTCAGCTCTCCCTTGTGATCCGTGTTCCTGTGTACCTGTTGTTCCTGATTATTTGACCCGGCTTCCTCTTGTCTTTGCTACTTGCTGCCCGCCCTGACCTTTGGCTCGTCTGACTACTCTCTTGGTTAACCCTTGTCTGCTTCTCTGCTTCTGGACCAGAACCTGCGCTCTGCTTGGCTGGGTAATCCTGGGGACCGCGACCTGGTGCTAGCTTGCAGCGTAGTCCAACCCCACCATTAGGGGCCCTGGTGAAAACCAGCTAACACTTAGACTCCGCACCTCAGGTGAACCTGTGTCCTTATCAGAGTACTTACCTTGGTGTCCATACGGCATCCAGCTCTGCTACCACGGCCTTCTCATCAGGTGAGAGTTCTCTCTATTAGTCAGGCTCCACCTGCCATCCTGACAGTATAACACAGCCATGACCGAGCCTGCACGAGGGATCTCTCCGATGGATGAGATATGTCAGCATCTGGCGGCTCTTACTCAGGCCGTGAAATCCCTTCAAGAGGTGTATACCCAGTTGGAAGGACGTGTGCAGTTCCTGGTCTCTTCTGCTGACCCTACCGCAGATCCAGCTTCTTCAT
This sequence comes from Pelophylax lessonae, assembly GCF_965119305.1. Taxonomy (NCBI): domain Eukaryota; kingdom Metazoa; phylum Chordata; class Amphibia; order Anura; family Ranidae; genus Pelophylax; species Pelophylax lessonae. The sequence goes on from NC_138780.1 coordinate 132,141,988, forward strand.
CCGCCACACCTCCCACGGGGACCACGCCAGGACCCACGGTGGTCATGTTGCCCCCGGAACCGAGAGTCCCTACACCAGAAAGATTCGGTGGAGACCGCAGCAAGTTCCGTGCATTCCGCAATGCATGCAAATTATATTTTTCCTTACAACCCCGGACCTTCTCGCTGGAAGCCACCAAAGTGGGTTTCATCATCTCCCTCCTTCAGGGAGAACCCCAGGCTTGGGCCCATCGTCTGTTAGAAGAACGCAGCATGCAGCTTGACTCCCTGTCGTCCTTTCTTAATGCGATGGCCCAGCTCTACGATGACCCACAGCGGACCTCCACCGCGGAAACCGCACTCCACATGCTCCAACAAGGCCGAAGAGCTGTGGAGAACTACGTAACCGACTTCAGGCGGTGGAGCGCAGATACCTACTGGAACGATGCGGCCTTACGTCACCAGTTCCGTCTTGGTCTTTCAGAGGGGCTGAAAGATGAGCTGGCCCGTGTGGGTGTACCAGAGACTTTGGAGGAATTGATCGCACTGGCGATCCAGATTGATCGTCGGCTCCGCGAACGCAGAGCGGAGCGATATACCCAGCAGTCTCGCCCAGTCTGGATGTTGCCCCGAGTACCCACTCCCAGACGTCCTTTTCCCACCAGTCTCGTCCCTACAGATCCGGCTCCTGCTACACCGGTACCGGACACCTTGGAACCCATGGAGCTTGGAGTCATGCGACCTTCCCTGACAGCAGAAGAACGTCTTCGCCGGAGACAGAACAATCTGTGTCTGTACTGTGGGGAGCCCGGTCACTATGTACGCTCCTGTCCTGCAAAGCTGCATAAGTGCTTTTCCATCTCGCCCTCAAGCTATCCGGCACCCTCTTCCAGCACTAATCACCTGGCTCTGTCTGTTCTTTTTCAGCTTCCGGAAGGTATGGTTCCAGTCACCGCAATAATTGACTCTGGAGCATGCAGCTGCTTTATTGACTTGTCATTTGCAGCACAACAGCACATTCCCCTTCGACCCAAGTCACAAGGACTCTCCGTATTTTTGGCAGATGGTTCATGCATCAAGTCTGGATTGGTGACCCAAGAAACCCCTCCTTTACCCGTAACTGCTGTTGGAAATCACAAGGAGCTCCTGAGCTTGGATGCCATTGCTTCCCCCCTATTTCCAGTCATTTTGGGGCTGCCTTGGCTTCAGGCACATAACCCATCGATCAACTGGGCCTCCGGAGACATCCAATTTCAGTCTTCCTACTGCCAGAACCACTGCTTGCCGATGCCCCTCAGTTCCCCCAGTATCTTGCTATGCACAGACTCTGATAAAGAGACACGGTCTCTCGTACCTGAACCCTACCACGAGTACCTGGATGTTTTTAGCAAACAAGGGGCTGAAACTCTCCCCCCCCACCGTGCCTATGATTGCCCGATTGAGTTACTTCCAGGAGCTGAGATTCCCTTCGGTCGGATCTTCCCTCTATCAGAACGTGAGTTGGGAACCCTTAAAGAGTACGTAGAAGAAAACCTGAAGAGAGGGTTCATCCGCCCATCCACCTCCCCGGCAGGGGCAGGAATCTTCTTTGTAGAGAAGAAGGACCATTCTCTTCGGCCCTGTGTTGACTACCGGGAACTGAACAAGATAACAGTTAAAAATCGTTACCCCCTTCCACTGATCCCCGAACTTTTTCAAAGACTGAGGTCTGCTTCTCTGTTTACTAAGCTGGACCTGAGGGGAGCCTACAATTTGGTCCGCATTCGTGAAGGGGACGAGTGGAAAACGGCCTTCCGTACCAGGTTTGGCCATTACGAATATCTGGTGATGCCTTTCGGCCTTTGTAATGCCCCGGCGACTTTTCAACATTTTGTCAACGACATTTTCAGAGATTATCTAGATGTCTTTGTAATTGTTTACCTGGACGACATCCTAGTCTTTTCTGCTTCCCTGGACCAACACCGGGAACACGTCAAGAAGGTCCTCCACCGTCTTCGGCAACATAGGCTATACGCCAAACCAATAAAATGTGAGTTCGAACAACGGAGTATTCAGTTTTTGGGACTCGTAATTTCTTCCACAGGCATCAAGATGGACCCACAAAAGGTCTCTGCCATCCTGGACTGGCCAGCACCCTCAGACAAAAAGGGGGTACAACGTTTTATTGGTTTTGCCAATTTCTATAGGAGGTTTATTAAAGGATTCTCCGCCATCATTGCTCCTATTACGCAGCTAACCAAGCAGAACAATCGTTTCTGTTGGACCTCTGAGGCACAGGCCGCCTTCAGTACTTTGAAGGGACTATTCACCACCGCACCAATCCTGAGCCACCCTGATCCCACTTTGCCCTATCTACTTGAAGTGGATGCCTCAGAAACGGCTGTAGGTGCGGTCATTTCCCAACGTCAGGGTCTTAAAGATTTAGTCCACCCTGTGGCTTTTTTCTCCCGCAAGCTTTCACCAGCAGAGAAAAATTATGATGTGGGTGATCGGGAGCTGTTGGCCATCAAGGCCGCCCTGGAGGAATGGAGGTATCTATTAGAAGGAGCAGCACACCCTATCCTGATCTATACAGATCATAAAAACCATGAATATTTAAGGACAGCCAAGCGCCTGAAGCCACGCCAAGCTCGTTGGGCATTATTTTTCTCCCGATTTTGTTTCCACATTACGTATCGGCCTGGATCAAAGAACGTTAAGCCTGATGCGCTCTCCCGGATGTTTGACAACCCTAAGGAGACTTCAGCACCAGACACCATCCTATCCCCAAACCACTTTCTGCTGCTTCAACCTGACCTGCTGTCCCTTATGCAACAAGCCTCGAGGGATGTCCCCTGCCTCCCTGGAATTACATCTTCCCGAGATGGACTATTATGGCGGGGTGACAAGATTTTTGTCCCTGAAAGCACTCGAGTGATGATCCTGGGCCTGTGCCATGACCACCCTTTGGCGGGTCACTTTGGGGTTCACAAGACTCTGGACCTGATACAACGCACGTTCTGGTGGCCTGATTTAGAAAGGGACTGTAAACAGTATGTAGGAGCATGCCCCATCTGTAACCGGAGCAAGACGGTTAGAAGCAAGGCCTGGGGGTTACTCAGACCACTGCCAGTCCCAGATAGGCCATGGAAAATGATTTCCATGGATTTCATTGTTGAACTCCCTCCGTCTGAAGGTTGCTCTGTCATTTATGTAGTGGTTGACCGTCTATCAAAGATGGCTCACTTTCTGCCACTAAAGAACACCCCCTCCGCCTCAGAGACTGCTCAAATATTTATCAAGGAGATAATCAGGCTTCACGGGATCCCAGCGGACATCGTTTCCGATAGAGGGGTCCAATTCACCTCCCGGTTCTGGAGATCCCTGTGTGAAACCCTAAAGATCAAGCTATCCATGTCATCAGCATACCACCCTCAGACAAATGGACAAACAGAGAGGACAAATCAAACTCTCGAACAGTATATTCGGTGCTTTACCACGTTTGTCCAGGATAACTGGGTGTCATTATTACCTTTAGCGGAATTTGCCTATAACAACGCCAAACACTCAGCCACAGGCCAGTCACCATTCTTTGCCAACTACGGCTTCCATCCATCATTTTTCCCTTGTGTTGTCTCTGAGTCCACAGTCCCTGCAGCTCGGAGTGTCGCTGAATTCCTCAATCTCAACAGCAAACTGCTACAGGAAGCAATGGTCAAGGCGCAGGCAGCTAACAAGGTGATCTTCGACAAGAAGAGGAAAGGTGAACTGATCCTCCAACCAGGGGACAAGGTTTGGCTATCAACAAATAACCTCCGCTTGGCCTGCCCCTCGAAAAAATTGGCACCCAAATTTATTGGGCCATTTCCAGTAAAGAGGAAACTTAACGAGGTATCCTACGAACTGATCTTGCCAGAGTCACTTAAAATCCACCCTGTATTTCACGCTTCACTGTTGAAGCCTGCCTTACCTGACCCCTTTCCGGGTAGGGATTCTAGGCCTCCTGACCCTGTGGTGATTGACGGTGATGAGGAATTCGAGGTGGAAGCTATCTTGGACTGCAGAAGGAGGAGGAACCAGATACAATTCCTGGTTAATTGGAAGGGCTTTGGCCCAGAGGAGAATTCCTGGGAGCCCGAACAGGATGTCCATGCCCAGGAATTAATTCGGGCTTTTTTCCGCAGCCATCCTCAGAAAAGGAATCTTTTGGGCACCCGGAGGTTGCCCATAAGGAGGGGGCAATGTCAGGGATCCTCTGCTATACACAGGCACACTGGCGCCGCAAACCGGCGAACGCCTATACGCATGCGTGTACGAAGAGGAGCCTTGAATAGCTAGAGGCTACCTTAGTATAGCTAGAGGCTACCTCAGTATGGTTCCAGGCTACCTCAGTATAGCTAGAGGCTACCTCAGTGTGGTTTGAGGCTACCTCCGTATAGCTCTAGGCTACCAAATTGGCCTATTTAAACACAGCTGTCACTACAGGAAGTTGCTGTGTTATCTTCAGCTCTCCCTTGTGATCTGTGTTCCTGTGTACCTGTTGTTCCTGATTATTTGACCCGGCTTCCTCTTGTCTTTGCTACTTGCTGCCCGCCCTGACCTTTGGCTCGTCTGACTACTCTCTTGGTTAACCCTTGTCTGCTTCTCTGCTTCTGGACCAGAACCTGCGCTCTGCTTGGCTGGGTAATCCTGGGGACCGCGACCTGGTGCTAGCTTGCAGCGTAGTCCAACCCCACCATTAGGGGCCCTGGTGAAAACCAGCTAACACTTAGACTCCGCACCTCAGGTGAACCTGTGTCCTTATCAGAGTACTTACCTTGGTGTCCATACGGCATCCAGCTCTGCTACCACGGCCTTCTCATCAGGTGAGAGTTCTCTCTATTAGTCAGGCTCCACCTGCCATCCTGACAGGGGGATTGCGGTCCTCGGTTATCTGGACTGCGTATCTGCACATTCCTGTCTACAAGGGTCATCAGCGGTTTCTCTGTTTCACGGTGGTAGAGGACCGTTATCAATTTGTGGCATTACCCTTTGGTAAGCTTCGGCTCCCAGGGTATTCACCAAGGTTTTTTGGCTCCGGTGCTGGCTTTGCTGCGCAAAGGGGGATTGCGGTCCTCAGTTATCTGGACGACCTCCTGTTGAGGGTGAGCTTGTGTGCCACTCTGTCAAGCGATCTGACGGTCACAGTTCAGACGCTCCAGGAGTTCGGGTGGACCATCAATTTCCAGAAGTCGGCACTGACCCGTCAGTCCGCCTGAGTTACCTGGGCATGGTCTTGGACTCAGACAAAGTGTTTCTTGCGGAGGACAAACTTCGGACTTTACAGGGCGAGATCAGGTCCCTCAGGGACAACGATCTCTCCTCCCTACGGAGGGAGGCCAAGCAAGTGGCCGAGATTCTGACTTGGGCCAAGGCACACGTTCCAGCTATCTCCTGTCACGGAACCATGAACCAGACGTACAACAACAGATAAGTGAAAATAAGACAGCTTTATTGAAAAACAAGCTATAAAGCAAAAGTCCAAACGGATGGCGAAACCGATGCAGAGTCTTGCGAAGCCAGGGGTCAGGAACCAGCAGGGTAGTCAGACGAAGCCAGGATCAGGAACCAACAGGGTAGTCAGACGAAGCCAGGATCAGGAACCAACAGGGTAGTCAGACGAAGCCAGGAACAGGAACCAGAAGTAGCAGCAGTCTTAGTAGCATGTGAACACAGGAGGACCAAGCAGGGAACTGAAGCCACAGACCTCCTATATATATATGAGCTAGGCATCCAGCTCCTCCCAGTGGGAAGGAGGAGCCGCAGGGTGGGAGGCTACAAGAAACCCAGAAACCAAGATGGCCGCCAGCACATGTCAAACGAAGGAGAACAGCAAGAAGGTAAGACCAGACAGTACCTCCCCCTCAAGGGCCCCTCCTCCGCGGAGTAAAGAACGGTTTCTGAGGGAAGCGTGCGTGGAAGGCTCGGAGCAAGGCAGGAGCATGGACATCTGCGGAGGGAACCCAGGAACGCTCCTCTGGACCATAACCACGCCAATGAACCAAAAACTGCACCCGACCGCGGACCAGGCGTGAGTCCAGGATATTGCTCACCTCATACTCCTCACGATTGCCCACTCGGACCGGACGAGGCCGAGGAACCGAGGAAGTGAAACGATTACACACCAGAGGCTTCAACAGGGAGACATGAAACACGTTGGAAATCCGCATGCCAGGAGGAAGCGCAAGGGCATAGGCTACCGGGTTTACCCTGCGAAGCACTCGGAAGGGACCGACAAAGCGAGGCGCCAGCTTGGGAGTGGGCACTCGAAGGTTGAGGTTGCGGGTGGACAACCATACACGGTCTCCGGCCTGGTAGGAAGGAGCAGGCGCTCGTCTGCGATCAGCCTGGAGTCTCTGGCGCTGCGCAGCGACCTCAAGGGACTTCTGGATCTGTACCCAAGAAGCACGTAGGACGGAAAGGTGATCCTCCACAGCCGGAATATCCTGGGGAGAGAATACCTCCGGTAACACGGCAGGTTGGAAACCATAGTTGGCCATGAAGGGAGACGTCCCAGAGGAAGAGTTCACCGCCGTGTTCCTGGCAAACTCAGCCCAAGGCAGGAGGTCAACCCAATTGTCTTGGTGATCGGAGACATAGCAACGAAGGAATTGCTCCAAGGCCTGATTGGATCGTTCTGCGGCCCCATTGGACTGAGGGTGGTAGGCCGAGGAGAAGGAGAGATGAATCCCCAACTGGGAGCAAAAGGCGCGCCAGAACCTGGACACAAACTGACTCCCCCGATCCGACACAATCTCCTTGGGCAAACCGTGCAACCGGAAGACCTCCCTGGCAAAAATCGTGGCCAACTCCTGTGCCGAGGGTAACTTCTTGAGAGGAACACAGTGACACATTTTGGAAAATCGATCCACAATCATGAGAATGACCGTATGGCCTCGGGATGCAGGGAGGTCCACAATGAAATCCATACCCAGGTGTGACCATGGGCGCTCCCCGGTGGCTAAGGGTTGCAGAAGGCCCAACGGAAGGTGCCGAGGGGACTTACTCTGGGCACAAACGGAGCATGCCGCTACATATGCGGCGATGTCGGAACGTAGGGAAGGCCACCAGAACAGACGTGAAACAGCCCAGGACAGCTGATTCTTTCCAGGATGCCCCGCGGTCTTGGAGTTATGGTAGGTTCGCAACAACCGAGTGCGCAACTCCTCAGGCACAAAACATCTGCCGTTGGGTCTCCCAGAGGGAGCACCAGATTGAGCCGCCAAAATCTGCTCACCCAGGGGAGAGGTCAGGCTGGTGCGAATGGCAGCCAGGATCTGATTCGGAGGTATGACCGAAGTCGGAATCGACTCCTCCCTGGACAGGTCGGAGTACTGCCGTGATAAGGCATCAGCCCTGATGTTCTTGGAACCGGGTAGGTAGGAGACCACGTAATTAAAACGTGACAAGAACAGAGCCCATCTGGCCTGACGTGGTGTCAATCTCTTGGCCTCAGAGAGGTAGGTCAGATTCTTGTGGTCCGTCAGGATGAGGACCGGAACCACCGAACCCTCGAGCAAGTGCCTCCATTCTTTTAGAGCCTGCACGATGGCCAATAACTCCCTGTCACCAATCTGGTAGTTGCACTCCGCGGAAGACAGTTTCCGGGAGTAAAACCCACAAGGAAGCAGAGGACCCTCTGGTGTTCTACGCTGAGACAGAAGGGCGCCTACTCCCGTCTCAGACGCGTCCACCTCGAGGACAAAGGGCAACCCAGGGTTGGGATGCGACAGAATCGGAGCCAACACAAAGGCGGACTTTAGAGCCTCAAAAGCTCGGATGGCCTCGGGCGGCCAGACCTGGGAATTACTGCCCTTCCTGGTCAGATCCGTGAGAGGCTTGGCTAGCATGGAAAAGTCCCTGATGAACTTCCGATAATAATTGGCGAAGCCCAAAAAGCGCTGCAGGGAGCGAAGACCACTGGGCTGGGGCCACTGTAAGACAGCCGAAACCTTCTCAGGATCCATGGAGAACCCCTCAGCGGAAATGATGTAACCTAAGAAGGTTACCTGGGATCGGTGAAATTCGCATTTCTCAAGCTTACCGAACAGCTTGTTCTCTCGTAACCGTTGCAACACTCGTTTGACATCCAGAATGTGGGTCTCCATGGACTCAGAATATACCAAGATGTCATCCAGGTAGACCACCACACACTGCTGCAACAGGTCACGGAAAACATCGTTGATGAATTCCTGAAAGACTGCGGGCGCATTGCACAGCCCAAAGGGCATAACCAAGGATTCATAATGACCGGTCCTGGTGTTAAACGCGGTCTTCCACTCATCGCCCGCCTTGATCCTTACGAGGTTATATGCCGCCCTCAGGTCGAGTTTGGTAAAGACCGTGGCCCCTTTAAGGCGATCGAACAGCTCGGAAATCAAGGGTATCGGGTAAGCGTTCTTGATCGTGATGCGATTGAGACCCCTGTAATCGATGCAAGGCCTCAACTCACCGCCCTTCTTTTTCACAAAGAAAAATCCAGCCCCTGCCGGGGACGAGGATTTGCGAATGTGTCCACGTGAAAGCGCCTCCCTCACGTACTCCTCCATGGCCTCATTCTCCGCTACCGACAGTGGATAGACTTTGCCACGAGGAGGAACGGCACCAGATTGTAACTCGATGGCACAATCGTATGGGCGGTGCGGAGGTAGGGCAACCGCGCGCACCTTATCGAATACATCCCGGTACTCCTCGTATTCAGGGGGCAACAGAGAGTCCGAGGAAGTACACAGCAACTTGACAGGCCCATGGATGCAACTAGTCCCACACTGCGGTGACCACGAGAGGAACTCGGCCGATCTCCAATCGAAAATCGGATTATGCTTCTGGAGCCAGGGGTACCCCAAGACCACCGAGTAGTGTGGAGACGAAATAACCTGGAAGCAGACCGACTCTCTGTGGACGGCACCAATGGCTAACCCCACTGGAAGGGTCTCATGAGTCACGTGTGGCGGCAGAAGGGGTCTGCCGTCTATCGCCTCAAGAGCCAGAGGAGAACCTCGAGCCTGCAGAGGAATGGAATTGGCGGCAGCGAACACACTATCAATGAACAAACCACCAGCACCAGAGTCCACCAACGCCTGGGTCGTCACCGAGCCCCCGACCCAGGAAAGGACAACAGTGATCAGTGGTTTGTCAACACGGGAAACCGGGGACGAGGAGACTCCACCCAAGATCTGCCCCCGACAGGATCTCAAGTGCGAGCGTTTCCCTGGACGGTTCGGACATGCCAACCGAAAATGCCCACCGAGACCACAGTACATGCATCGGCCCTCGCGTCTCCGGAGTACCCTCTCCCCCTCGGACAGGCGAGCAAACCCCAGCTGCATGGGTTCACCCCCAGACAAGTCATCCCCAGGAGGCGTGGGAGGAGAGGGAGGCACGGGTGGGACAACAAAGGTAGGCGCCAATCTGTTAGGAGGCCTCCGCAGACTCTCCTTAAAGGAAGGTCTCTCCCTGAGTCTGGTGTCAATCAAAATCAGGAAAGAAATAAGAGACTCGAGCTCCACTGGTAGGTCCTTAGCTGCAACCTCATCCTTCAAGGCATCCGAGAGACCATGAGAGAAAGCAGCGACCAGAGCCTCATTATTCCAGCCCACCTCTGCTGCCAGGGTACGAAACTCAATGGCGTATTCAGCTACGGATCGTGAACCCTGTCTGATGGACATAAGGAGCTTCGCAGCAGAGGCAGCACGAGCCGGCACATCGAATACCTTCCGAAGAGAAGCAACAAAACCGGAAAACTCGGCAACCACCGGATTGTTGTTCTCCCATAAAGGGCTGGCCCAGGCCAAGGCCTTGTCCGAGAGCAGCGAGATTAAGAAGCCCACCTTTGATCTCTCAGTAGGAAAGGCATGTGGCAGCAACTCGAAATAAATGCCCACCTGGTTAAGGAAACCTCGGCACTGAGTTGGCTCTCCCCCCAAAGCGCTGTGGAAGGGGGGCAGAACCGGACATACCCCGAAACACCGCGGGCGCAACAACAGGTGTCGGGGTAGACTCTGGCGCAACAACCGGAGCGGCAGTAGGAGCGGGCCCAGGAGCGACAACCGACCCATCGGCAACGGGAGCGAAATGAACCGTGCGCTCAAGCAGGGTTTGCAACGCCACGGCGAACTGACCCAACAGGTGATCCTGCTGATCAAGTCTGGCAACCAGCGTGGGTAGTGAGGATGGCCCTGTACCGTCAGAATTCGTGGCCTGTTGTACCGTGCGTTCAAGCAGGGTTTGCAACGCCACGGCGAACCGACCCAACAGGTGATCCTGCTGATCAAGTCTGGCAACCAGCATGGGTAGCGAGGATGGCCCTGTACCGTCAGAATTCATGGCTTGGTCCTAATGTCACGGAACCATGAACCAGACGTACAACAACAGATAAGTGAAAATAAGACAGCTTTATTGAAAAACAAGCTATAAAGCAAAAGTTCAAACGGATGGCGAAACCGATGCAGAGTCTTGCGAAGCCAGGGGTCAGGAACCAGCAGGGTAGTCAGACGAAGCCAGGATCAGGAACCAACAGGGTAGTCAGACGAAGCCAGGATCAGGAACCAACAGGGTAGTCAGACGAAGCCAGGAACAGGAACCAGAAGTAGCAGCAGTCTTAGTAGCATGTGAACACAGGAGGACCAAGCAGGGAACTGAAGCCACAGACCTCCTATATATATGAGCTAGGCATCCAGCTCCTCCCAGTGGGAAGGAGGAGCCGCAGGGTGGGAGGCTACAAGAAACCCAGAAACCAAGATGGCCGCCAGCACATGTCAAACGAAGGAGAACAGCAAGAAGGTAAGACCATGACATCTCCGCTGTTCACATTCCGGGAGTGAAGCACTGGCAGGCGGACTATCTCAGTCATCAGTCCTTGGATCAGGGGTAATGGTCCCAGCATCCAGAGGTGTTTCGTCCCCTGTGTGCCCGGTGGGGGACTCCGGACGTTGATCTGTTCGCGTCTCATCTCAACAAAAAGGTGGAAAGGTTCGCGGCCAGGGCCCAAGATCCTCTGGCGGATGCCGCGGACACGTGGGTGGTGCCCTGGCACCGGTAGCAGCTGATTTACACCTTCCTTCCAATTAAACTGTTGTCCAGGTTCCTCCGCAGGTTGGCGTTGGAACAGGTGCAGGTACTTCTGGTAGCTGCAGGCTGGCCTCGTCGGTCTTGGTACGCGGACCTCGTGCAGATGGTCGTAGAGCCTTCCTGGCGGCTAACTCTGAGTTAAGATCTGCTGTTTCAAGGGCCGATCTTCCATCCTGCCTTACGATCTTTGGCTTTAACGGCATGGCTGTTGAAAGCCAGGTGTTGAGAGACAGTGGCCTCTCAGATGCTGTCATTCCTACCTTGCTGTGAGCTCGGAAGGCTACCTCCAGGAAGATTTACCATCATACCTGAATGGCGTATATATTACCTGGTGTGAGTCGCGAGGGTTTTTCTTCCTTGCTCCTTTTCGGTGGTGAGGTTTTTGGCCTTCCTGCAGGAAGGTGTGGAACAGCATTTGGCGCTGGGCACAATCAAAGGTCAGTTGTCGGCCTTAGCCATTTTCTTCAAGCGTCCATTGGCGACTTACTCTCTGATTCGAACCTTTATTCAAGGGTTACGTCATCTGGCTCTGCCGCGGAGGGCTCCTTTGGCTCCGTGGGACCTAAATTTGGTCTTGTCCATTTTGCAACGGCCTCCCTTTGAGAACATCATAGAAATCTCTCTGCCTGTGTTGTCCCAGAAAGTAGCTTTTCTGCTGGCTATCACCTCTGCATGCAGAGTGTCTGAACTGGTGGCTCTGTCTTGCCGTTCGCCTTAACTGGTTGTTCATAGGGATGCAGTGGTCCTACGACCAACTCAGTCTTTTCTCCCTAAGGTGGTGTCGGATTCCCACCTCAAGGAGGATATTTTGTTGCCTTCGCTATGTGCGAAGCCCAAGCATCCCAAGGTGTTTGCCTTGCATTCATTGGATGTGGTCCGGGCGATCAGGCCCAGCTTTGAAACCCTCAGGTCACGACAACACCCCTCCAATTCATTTCTGTAGGAGTCTTCCTGGCCTCATGGTAGCCTCCTTCAAGGCAATTCCCTTTGCCCATTTTACTCCAGACATCTTCAACCCAACACTCTCAAGTTATGGAACAAGCAGACCCAGTCCTTGGATCACCTAGTGATCCTGTCCGGTAAAGGTCTCCTGACATGGTGGATCACCAAATTTGCCTTGGAACTGAGAAAGTTGTTCTTCACAGAAATTTAGAAAGGAATGTGGTAACCACAGATGCAAATAGGAAAAAATATCAGCCACACTCCAATTAGCTCTTCTTGCAGTGTTTTTAAAAATCTGTGAATTGACTGCATACAGTGATTTTTCCAACCCAAACAATATCAGCCTCACTCTTAGGGAAGGCTGGTTTTGGGTTGAAGACATCACTGTATGCATTCAATTCACTGAATATTAAAACTGGGGTGAGGTTTACAACTCACTGACTGTTCTGTAGACGTAGTACCCACAGGAGTCAAAACTACCCATCAAGATTCTGGAACTGAGAGCCATCAAGCTATATCCAGAACATTGGACCTCCCTTCTACAAGGTCACCCAGTCAGGGTACAGTCAGACAATGCCACAGCAGTGGCCTACATAAAGCATCAGAGGGGGCATCAGAATCATAGCATCCTTGAAGAACAAAAGTCTAATATTTTCAAAGACAGAAACTTGCATTCCAGCTCTCTTGACCTTTCGCTTTCTGACAGTGGATTCACAGACAGAGCTTCTAAACTATCAATGTCCAGACCCATGAGAGTGGTCTTTTACATCAGGATATCTTTCAAGATCTCTGTCAAAGGTGGGGAAAACCAATTGTGGACACCCTGACCTCCTTTTACAACAGAAAGCAAAACATATGTGTGGCCAAGACCAGGGATCCTCTATCCTTCACAATAGATGGTCTGGCGATTCCCTAGACCCAGTTTCAGCTGGTTAATGCCTTCCATCTGATGAAAATCTTCCCTTGACTGCAGATCTAGATATAAGAGGAAAGGGACCTGTTAATTCTGATCATACCAGGTTTGTTTTGGAAAAACATAGTTCCCAGACATCTGTTGGACAAGCCCTGACCTCATCCAAACAGACCAGACCTGCTGACTCACTGTCCCCTGTTCCATCCTGCTTCTTAGTCAGTGGCTCTAACATGGCTGTTAAATCCAAGTCCTAACTTGGATAGGGTTATCTCTGTTCCGGTTTTCCCACCTTACTCAAAGCAAGGAAATCCAACTCCCGAAAGATTTACCATCAAGCATGGAAGTCCTAATTTGTCTGGTGCAAAGACAGAAGGCATAAACCTATGGAATGCTCTATCACTCCTATTTTTGCCCGTTTTCATTCTAGGCATCAGCAGCATTAGGTCCTTGGTACCCTGAAGGGGCAGGTTTCTATTTTATCCATCCTTTTCCAGAAAACTCGTATCTTTTTAATCCTATATCATTTCTTTTCTAAAGGAAGTTGCTCATCTCATTCCCCTAATTTGACCTCCTGTGTCACCTTGGGATCTCAACCTGATGCTTTCTGCTCTTCAGAGATCCCCCTTTGAACTGATCATAGACATTCTGTTGTAAGATCTCACCTTTAAGTTTTCCTTCCTGATTACCATCACGTCGGTTACGCATGTTTTTGAGCTGTCTTGTAAAGAGCCTTTTCTTGTTTTCGACAAGCATTTGAGACCAAAACCCTCCTTTTTAACTAAGGTGGTCTCTTCTTTTCACCTCAACGAGGACATCGTCTTCCCTTTCATCTGTTCTGCCCCAAAACATAGCAAGAAAATTGCCTTACATCGCCTGGATGTCGGTGGGACTGTCTGCTGGCAGCCACGGCCTCTTTTGCAAGACAGTATTTTTTTTATACCTGGAAGTCTTCATAGAGGACACCCTGCTTCCCCTGTTATTATTGCCAGGTGGATCAGACAACTAATTTCCAGAGGCTATGCCCTAAAGAAGAAAGGTTCCTTCCTATTCTATCAGAGCCCATTCTACCAGGGCTAATGGTGTCTCCTGGGCTTTTCAACATCAGGCATCTGTATCCCATATTTGCAAGGCCGACTCCTGCTCCTCAGTTCAAACATTTTCAAAGTTCTACTAGGTGGAAGCTCAAGTTTGAGCTGATGTGAGCTTTGGCTGCAAGGTACTTCAAGGTGTTATTTGAGTATTTTGTTTGGGTTCCTTAAACCCTTGTGTTTTTTGTTAGCCTGTTGGCAATTCTGTGTTGCTGCGTTGTTCATCTCTAGTTTAATGGCTTGGGTGAGTCACATGGTCTATACCAGTCCTGTGTCCTGTGCTGTATGATTAGGATAATAGGAGTTTTGTGGTTCAATACATTTTTTATTGAATTCTACAGTAACAAAGCATGGGATGTGAATGATCTTGAAGCAATAAAGGCATTAAAGACATTGTGCTAAAGCACCCAAACTCAAAACAGTGGTATACCAATAAATCAAAAATACATTTAGCAGATAACGATGCTATCCAGCATCAAAATAAACATCAAGCAAAAGACTCCAGAAAAAATGGATATACGGTCGCTCAAAAGGCGAAATTTCAACATGAGTAACAGTCAGGAGATGTGTTCACTAAGTAGGGGAGGAGGGGTGAAGTCAGTGGAGAAGGATGAGGAAAAAAAGGGAAAAAACAGAGGAATGGAAGGATGATGGTCTAGCCCTACCTATAGGCCAAACAGAGTATGATCTATTCCGGATGCAAGAAAATGTACATACTACATAGCTGAGTATTTTTGCATGGTTTCAATTATCCTCGCCTCCACCTTCTCATTTAGCTAGTTTGCGTGATCAGAAATTTAACCTTGGCTATAGAAAGAGTGGGGGATTCGATAATAGGAATTTTGAATTACCTATAAATTCTTTATCTTGTGGAATAGTACAGGACACAGGCCCCTTCCCTCTGTGCCTTGATCAATACCTAATGTTTGTTAAAACTGGAGCCCCATAAAGTTGGCAGGATTATATGAGTATGCTTTAGGCTCTCCCCTTTCAGAAGTTTTTGCCAGTGTCCACTCACCTGAAGGTAGTAACATATACAGTGCCTTGCGAAAGTATTCGCCCCCCTTGAACTTTTCGACCTTTTGCCACATTTCAGGCTTCAAACACAAAGATATAAAACTGTAATTTTTTGTGAAGAATCAACAACAAGTGGGACACAATCATGACGTGGATATTTCAAACTTTTTTAACAAATAAAAAACTAAAAAATTGGGCGTGCAAAATTATTCAGCCCCCTTAAGTTAATACTTTGTAGCGCCACCTTTTGCTGCTATTACAGCTGTAAGTCGCTTGGGGTATGTCTCTATCAGTTTTGCACATCGAGAGACTGAAATTTTTGCCCATTCCTCCTTGCAAAACAGCTCGAGCTCAGTGAGGTTGGATAGAGAGCTTTGTGAACAGCAGTTTTCAGTTCTTTCCACAGATTCTCGATTGGATTCAGGTCTGGACTTTGACTTGGCCATTCTAACACCTGGATATGTTTATTTGTGAACCATTCCATTGTAGATTTTGCTTTATGTTTTGCATCATTGTCTTGTTGGAAGACAAATCTCCATCCCAGTCTCAGGTCTTTTGCAAACTCCATCAGGTTTTCTTCCAGAATGGTCCTGTATTTGGCTCCATCCATCTTCCCATCAATTTTAACCATCTTCCCTGTCCCTGCTGAAGAAAAGCAGGCCCAAACCATGATGCTGCCACCACCGTGTTTGACAGTGGGGATGGTGTGTTCAGGGTGAGGAGCTGTGTTGCTTTTACGCCAAACATAAAGTTTTGCATTGTTGCCAAAAATTTCGATTTTGGTTTCATCTGACCAGAGCACCTTCTTCCACATGTTTGGTGTGTCTCCCAGGTGGCTTGTGGCAAACTTTAAACGACACTTTTTATGGATATCTTTAAGAAATGGCTTTCTTCTTGCCACTCTTCCATAAAGGCAAGATTTGTGCAGTATACGACTGATTGTTGTCCTATGGACAGAGTCTCCCACCTCAGCTGTAGATCTCTGCAGTTCATCCAGAGTGATCATGGGCCTCTTGGCTGCATCTCTGATCAGTATTCTCCTAGTATGAGCTGAAAGTTTAGAGGGACGGCCAGGTCTTCGTAGATTTGCAGTGGTCTGATACTCCTTCCATTTCAATATTATCGCTTGCACAGTGCTCCTTGGGATGTTTAAAGCTTGGGAAATCTTTTTGTATCCAAATCCGGTTTTAAACTTCTCCACAACAGTATCTCGGACCTGCCTGGTGTGTTCCTTGTTCTTCATGATGCTCTCTGCGCTTTAAACGGACCTCTGAGACTATCACAGTGCAGGAGAATTTATATGGAGACTTGATTACACACAGGTGGATTCTATTTATCATCATTAGTCATTTAGGTCAACATTGGATCATTCAGAGATCCTCACTGCACTTCTGGAGAGAGTTTGCTGCACTGAAAGTAAAGGGGCTAAATAATTTTTCAGTTTTTTATTTGTTAAAGTTTGAAATATCCAATAAATTTTGTTCCACTTCATGATTGTGTCCCACTTGTTGTTGATTCGTCACAAAAAATTACAGTTTTATATCTTTATGTTTGAAGCCTGAAATGTGGCAAAAGGTTGAAAAGTTCAAGGGGGCCGAATACTTTCGCAAGGCACTGTAGCCCATAGCAGAGGCGTAACTAGAACCTTCATGACCCAGGTGCAATAAATCATGAAGAGCTCCCCTGACCGACAGGGGCCCTTTCCATCGGCTGTTGGGCCCTTCCCATGGATCCCAGGGCCCTTTATTCCCATTGCAGGGCCCCTTACAATGTTTTTACATGTTCTGCAGTGAGCCCCCTTCTTGCCATCTTTGCAACCCTGGTAGTTCGCCTACTGACCCATAGTCTATTAATAAAAAACCCTGTGTCCTGTACAGGATTTCAAGATAAGGGACTTACAGGTAAGTCAAAATTCCTATTTTATACCTATTCTGTTTAGATCTTGTAACAACCATTTTATATGGGTCTGGGATATGTTTTTGTCTTGTATTTATAGTTTTTAACCAATTAAAACTGTATTTTACTCTTTTCTTTTTAGTGCTCTCGTAAAAAGAAAATGTAAAAGTGAGCTGGTACAAAAATCTAAGACCGGTGAAAACAAAAAGCCCCTAAGAGCTGTGTCGATAGATTGTCTTGTTAAAACTTCACCCAGTGGTGGCAGCTGTGATGAAGTGGACAGTGAACCATTCATTGTAGAATCTGCAAGCCCACAAGCAGAAAAGAGAACCATTAACTTGCTTGTTAGTTACAGCAACTCTGGTGCTACACTTTTTCCAAGTGATCCACAAATGAGCAAAAAACGGCAAAAAATGGATAAAGCTGGTGGTAGATCAAAAGGACTTTCCAGCTGTTCTACTGAGCCACCAAAGAAAAAAAATATACGCGCTCCTGTAAATACAGGAACCAAGGACACAAAATTAAAAGCAACTAAAAGTCAGTCACAACCTACTGTTGGTATACCTAGAAAAAACACAGTGTTGGAGAAGAACAAAATAACAGCAAAAAGTGAGGGTATAAAAGCTCCACCAGAAAAATATGCCAAGAATATTCAGAGCTCACCTGGCCCAGGAAAGATTCAACCTAGGGAACCATTTTCAGTGAAAACAGTAAAAAGAAACATGACAATGTCAACACCAACTACTAAAACAAAACCAATTAATGGGGTTAATAAGATATCATCTTCTGTTGACAACATATCCAAAGTTAACCACCGTCGTGAAGACCCCCATGAAACTGAAAGGAGATGGATGAGCACAGAGAGACTCAATAGGGGACTTCTGCGATCTAATATACAAGGACTTGAACACTGGAAAGAGGATGATAACAGTGACTCTTCTGACAGTGAAAGCTACTATTCTGTAGATTCTCTGTCTTCTGCATATACCAGTGCCTTAAAAAAACAACTGAAGCAGGAAGATAAAGAGAGACAGAAAAATAGTAGGAGGGATTCAGACAGCGAGGACAGCCAGATGTCACAGGACTCATTGGTGGAAAGGGAAAATAAAAAGGATAGGCATATTAAACGAACATATAACAGATATAAGACGATTGGGACTCATTCTGGCTCTTCTAAAAGTTTAACAGAAGATCACAATGCATTTCCTTTAGTTACAACTGGGTCAGTTACTGCTGGATTCTCAAAAAGTTTTTCTCTAGACAGTTTGGCTGATGCTGATGAAGTACCAGATGTGGATTCATCTGAAGAACTACCAGCAGAGATCTTCTGGAAACTCCAGAGTCCTAGGTGTTTAAATATGACTGATGATGATCAGAAGAATGTAGACATCACAACTCCTGGAGAAAATACAGCTCTAGAAAGAAGTGCCTCATTTTACCTTAAAATAAATAATTATGCTACTATGGGAAACATCGATACCTCAACAACACCTTTGAATGTTCCTGATGTAATCTCCCATCAAATTCACCTTAGTTCACCTGTTTTTATTAGTGAACACACCTTGCATGGATTATCAAGTGAAACGTGTACAATAGAACCTGCTGTAAATACTCTTCACCAAGACTCTTCTTGTCTTGACAATAAGGCTGCTAAAACAGATTCAGACTTCATACACGATGAAGGGTCAGAAGCATCTACTAAAACTATTTTTATTAAAAACAAATCTAGGGCATCTCCTGGCATACAGGAAGAATTAAATGTACAGCACTCTCAGGATCCAGAACCACTCTACAAAAACCTAAATATATCTAATGTTGAGGGAAATCAACCAAACACTAGTTATATCAAAGATATCAAAGTAAACTGTTTTGAAAACCAGAAGCCTATTCATGAATGTATTAATATTGACAATGATTGTTCCATAACACACTTAGATTACTTGAATTCATCAGAACATCATTCAGCTTTTCCTGATTTATCAAACAATTTCATGGAGTGTGAAAAAAATACGCAGAAATCCTTTCTAGACAAAACAAATGTAGCTTTGGAGCCCACTGGTTTTGCCAAAACTGAGGTAAATAAAATACCACAGGTATTGTTGGACCCAACAACAGAAGAAGTCAACAATAAAGAAGTTGCAGTTTCTGTGAAAACTGATGGTACAGGTGATCTCGGAATTTCTGTAGAAACATACAGCCAGGATATAAAAGATAACCATAAGGAATCTCTAGAACTAAATGAAGTGAATAATAAAGGAAACATTGAACAAGGAAATAATGCAGAAAAAGATCTGACAGAGTGTAATAAAAATCTTTCTATATCAAGGAATTCTGTAAATTTAAATACAGCTGTAAGCACAGTAGTCTTAAAAAGTACAAACCAGGATATGAAGCAAAATTCCCACTCAGAATGCACCTCTAATGATATGCCAACTGCTATTTCTGATGAAGAATGTAAACCTAGAGAGATGTTTGTTTTACATTTAACTCCGGAGAATGGTGAAATTCATGGCCATATTGATGCTACTATCAAAAACTTTGATAGAAATGTAACACCTGTTCAGACTGGCTATCTGAATAACCAAACTACAGTTCTCAGTGATACTTGTTCAGATTTTAACAGGTCTGGAATTTTACATAATAATAATTTAGAGAGTGAAAAAATTCCCAAAAAGTTGACTGGTATTATAAATATGCTACAAGCAAAAGACATTCAAATTCATAGCAGCCTTGCAAACACCAACTTGGTATCAGAAGTGACAACATACAGTGCAGCTCTTGATCTAAACCAGAACAGAGAGTGGAAGCTAGAAAAACAACAACATTTATCTGATAAATCTAACATCTATAAAAATAAAGTAGCTGACCCCCTTCAAAGATTGATTATTGATGGACATCACAAAACTGCAGCTGTTGACAATGCTGACATCAGCACTTCAGATCTAATGGCCAACCAACCACTGTCAGTTGTGAACAATTCTAATCAAATAATGTTTGTTGATCAGAGTGAATCAAGAAATATAACACCACTAATAATATATAATAACCTTGTCCAACATATTGAAAACCTTGACAATGGTAATTCTCCGGTTTCTAGAACTGAGGATGGTGACAGCCACAAAGACACAGAAAGTTCTATTATTTTTAGTGGCTCACTCTGCTCACTTTCCTGCACATCACCAGAGGCTGATATGGAAGCCACCAGCCTTTCACCAGTAATAGGTCTCACTGACTCGCCTTTAACTAAGCACTTACTACCAAGGTCGAGTACATTACCTGGGGGAAATATGTCTGAGTACAAAAGCCCTAAACATAAGGAAAGCAGAGTAAATGGATGCTTTAGTAAACATCCTGGTAACATCCCTTTGAATTATTCAGAATCTGCACTTTTTGATAAGACTTGTGAATTTCAACATCATCTTCTTGATATAAATAGTAATAAACAGAGTGAATCTTGGAGTTCTTGTGAAGATAATACAGGGCCATTATCCAGTCTCAATAATACACAATATGTTTTAACATGCAATTCATCTGGTGAGGCTCTCCTTCAATCAAAACCTTTGAAAGAAAAAGAGATATTACCAGAAGAGGGAATGCATAATTTACAGCCTTTATCTGAAAACACCCAGCAAGTGCATGATTTAAATACAAAACACCCGAAACCAAATTATACTAATGATATCCTTAAGGGTAAAAATGATATACACTGTTGTAAACCAAATTGTGAACAGCAAAAAGCTAAATGTCCTCCAGAACAAGCCATCCACACAGATATGAAGAGTTCAAAATTGTTTAATAGCAGTAAAAATGACGACCAATCAATTTCCTCAGGAGTCATAACCCACACAGATCCATTGTTGTGTAATAAAAGCGATGGCGAAGATGCAGAAAAGTCTTGGAATGTGATTGCCGAACAGACCTTAAAAGAACTAAGAATGGAAACTATGACATCTGAAACTGAATGTTCACTTCCACCTAATAAACAGATAAAGAAAAACCATGGGAATTCTGAGAAAACCAATAATGATAAAGATGATGGCAAATATGGTGCTTCGAGGAGAAAACCTAAAGATTCATATTTAACTAATAAACAGGCTAATATAAAGCATGACATAGAAGAAAATGATAATAAAGTTTATGACAAAGTTGCTTTAAAGGGGAAAACTAACAATCATGTAACAACCACTCAGGATTCTACAACTTCAGAGGGATGTTTTCAGAAACATATCAGAAACACTGTTACTGGAAATAATGAGCAATCAAACTATACTAATTCTTTGTCTGATATTATAAATAACATGCAAGAAAACCATTACTGTGGTGTGAAACCCTTAACACAAGATATTGCAAGTACATATCCGATTCTTCCATATTATGAAACTATAATGCAAAGTGAACATGTTTTTGAATCACAATGTAGTGGGGCTAAAGCTGTAAGCACACATTATAATAATACAGAAAGTTTACCAAACACATCTGAGCCAGAACACTTAGGTTCACAATGCACACCTGGCTTAATAACAATGATAGAAAATGGTGAAAATCAGGAATTGAGATCTTTCAGGATTTTGAAGTTTAAAGAAGGAAATATTTTTTTTAAACCAAAAAATGAGGAATCAGAACTTTGTATCCCACATGAAACAGGAACAAGTGTCACAAAGAATGAAAGTATACAGGAAGGCTCTACAACATCAGTACCCATACTGTTGCATGGTTTTTGCTCAGATGTTCATTCCTTGGCAGAAATGGATGGCATTATTTCTTTAGATAGGACTTCTGAGAGACAGGAAAATCTTCAGGAAAGATTTGAGGAGAAAAGTAAACAAATACACCTTAATCTAGGAAGGGAAAGTTCCCAAACAAAAGAGCAAAATTTCTGCGTCAAAGCACCAGAGGAAAACTTGCTGGAGCAACAAACACTAAACAAACTTCCAAGTAAGAATAAGATTATGCAAAAAGAAGAAAGCCCTCTGACAAAGGAAGAACTAGAAGACAAAATGAATGTTATCCCTTTACAAAATCCTGAAAATGCTACTTGCAAAACTAAATCTGCTTACCCTGGTTTAACCTACTCTATAAATGCCGGCACTTTGCAAGCTGCTACATCATCTGCTAACTCTGCTAAGTGTATTGAAGAATCAAATGAAGTGTTGAAAGATATCCAGAATGATTCCAATAAATGTCAGTTTTCTCAATGCCAAGAAGCAAAGCAACAAACTGAAATATCTCTAAGTTGTCAGCCATCCACTTTCAGACCCTGTCAAGAAACTGAACCAAGAGAAAAGGGAAATGTGCTTCTTTTTGGAAAAAAAAAAAAAGAAAAGGGAAATGTGCACCATGGCTTAGATCATACATGTGAAATGTCCATTTCCATCAGTAAGAAATGGCAACATAACCCAAAGTCAGAATTAAGTTTGGTAATGGATGAAAGCACACCGCAGTCTACCGAAATTCTGGACACCTGTGGAGTAAATGTCATATCAGGTCATGTACTAGAACTAACTGATCCAGCCTTACAAATGGAATACAGAAGCAGAAAAAATGAAGGAGTTGAAAACAATATTCGTGTGACTGAAGAAGACAGTGGAGAATGTCCTTCAGAGTTAAATGACTCTCCTGAGATTTCTTCAGGAGAAGATGACACAGAAACATTCAGTTCCTTAGCCTCGAGTGGCCTTACAAGCTTGAAAATCAGGTCACTGGAGAGTCTGTCAGTATTAAATGAAGGTAAATCAGAAATGCATGGAGCTATTCATACAGGTGTCCCTGGTGACTTTTCTCACCATGGATTTTCCGAACTAGACATGTCAACTTGCACCACGTCTAACAAAGCTTACTGCTCCACCCATACCCTGTGTGAATGTTTATCACCTACCATGGCTCTTGCCAAGTCACAGGCAGAATCCTCAAACTGCTCCACCCATACCCTGCGTGAATGTTCATCACCTACCATGGCTCTTGCCAAGTCACAGGCAGAATCCTCAAACTGCTCCACCCATACCCTGTGTGAATGTTTATCACCTACCATGGCTCTTGCCAAGTCACAGGCAGAATCCTCAAAGTTCCCTTCTGATGGTTTAGCCTCCAGCCCAAGATATGAATCTTCTTCACAAAGATTAGGTTCTGGGACCAAAACTAAGCATAATGGACAAGACCATTCAAATAAGGAGTCAAAGGATTGCTCACCACATAATGTAGCACACTGCAAAACAAACTGTTGTCTTACTGATCACTATCAGCCCCCAAACTGTTTTGCAAATGACCAGGACAGCATTGCTGGACATACACATTTTAAGGATGAAGGTACCGATAAAGACTGTATTCCCATTAAAGTACCATCTAAACTCCATAGCAGTTTATTTCGTAACTCATCACAACAAACGCAGACATCAATAGAAGAAATGGGTGAGAATACAGAAGGTCTTCACTTTACCTCAAGTGACATTAACCCCTTTGTTCACTCTTGGCATCAGGAAGTTAGTCCTAGGGCTGGGTGGAGGAACTGCTCATTTAACAGTGCCAGCGATGTGTCTTGCAGTAGGTTTCAAGCCACAGCTGATAGATTAATGAGATGTTCTAGTGTTGATGAAGGGCTCAATTCTCATAGTTCTCCTTTTAATTCACATCTTAGTTCCTATGCAAAACCAGCATCCAGCACAATAAGCAGTTTTGAAGGAAATGATTCTAGACATGATTTAAATTCATTTGATGGTTTTCAAGATCAACTATTGGATGAAACTGTTGCTGTACACACAAGAAATGATTTGGAATTTGTTGGGACATCTGAGTCACAAGTAAGACTTGAAGACTGTTCCCAGCTAGATGAAATAATGATTTTTTACACTTCAGAGTCAGAGACTTGCAATGAAAATGACCAAAGAATATCTTATGAACACAGAACACACACTAAGCACATAAAGCCTAGATATCGTAGAACCACCAAGCACCAAAAAAGTAGCACAGATGTGTTATCCTCACGGAAAATGAGGCACCAGAAACCAGTTTCTTGGTCCAATGTGCAGAGCATGTCCATTCATTTATCACAGCTGTTACAGGAAACCTCAGAACTACTGGGAAATTTGTCTCAGCGTCACTCTGAAAATGTCACACTTGATATTGCAGAGTCACTTGTTAAAAAGTCAGTCAAAGACTCTTTTACCCAAACTTATGAAGACAAAGGTATTCAGACAGATAAGCCAAAAATAAACAGTACACAGAACTGTACAGAAAGTAACCATTTTCTAAGCCCCTCAGAGATAAATGTCATTGTAAAAGTAGTTGGAGCAGATTCATCAACTCATATTCCAGACAACACTCACAACATGCATTTAACAGAGGCAAAAATAAGTGGTAAAACAACAAATGTTAGGACACAAAGCCTTCCAAACTTACATGGATATGTGCCTGCTAAACCAGCAGATCATGGGATGTCTAAATCACCACGTATACGAGCATCTGTCCCATTCCTGTCTGCTAGCACTCTTCCACTTTCTTCACCTACAAGTTCTCCTGTTTCAACCATTTTGAATAAAGACTCAGAAGATATTTCACTTGCTGTAGCAAATAGTGTTTTACCAGTTGTTCAAACTCTAAGATTCCACACTTCATGTCAAGGAAACACCACAATGGTTGATCGAGCTTCATCGCCAATTCTAACGCTAAGAGCAAGCAAGAAACCTTTTAATAAATTTGAACTTGAAAACAATTCTAGTGAACAAAACCTTGAGAAAGTCTCTCGACACAGAAAAAGGAGAGAACAAGAAAATTGTAAGCTACAAGTCACCGGTTCGCAAACAGAAACAGACAATGAAACCATTTTTTCATTTGGTCAGGGAAATAAAGAAAATACATTTGAAGCTGTACGTTGCAGCTCTCTCAGAGAATCTCCTAAAAGAAGAATAGCAACACATAAAGTTCAGAGATACAAGAGTGAAAACTGCATTCTGCAAAACAAACTCTCTCCCATTAACCAATTTATTAGTAATTCTGAGATTTCAGGGTATGGAGACAGGGAAGATAGAAAAGACAATTTAGGATCCACTCAAGCCAAAAAAGTACCTGCAACCACATTTACTGGTTTGCCAGCTTGGGAACGCCCACAGTCACTTGAAAATCTCTATCAGATGGAACATCCCATGTTGGACAGGCACAGGCAGTCCCTAACAAGAACTACAAAGACAGAATATGGTGCTGATAAAAATGATCTTGCTAGTAGTACCATAACGTCAAGTAATTCATATGTAAAAAATGAAATCTGCCAATATTCACCTTCACAAGTAA
The DNA here is from genome assembly GCF_965119305.1 of Pelophylax lessonae. Taxonomy (NCBI): domain Eukaryota; kingdom Metazoa; phylum Chordata; class Amphibia; order Anura; family Ranidae; genus Pelophylax; species Pelophylax lessonae. The sequence goes on from NC_138780.1 coordinate 132,167,190, forward strand.
GTGGTTTTAACTTGCAGTTGCAGGATGATGGCTTATCTATAGTGGAAAGTGAGTGCAATACTGACATTCTTCTAGGTCAAGAGCCCACTTTGGCAAGCAGTCACAAATCACATAACTACAGTTTGAAGGATCTGCCCCTTCATAATAAGTTCAGCAATTGGTCCGGATTTCAAGGTAGCTCACCGAGACATGAACAGTTGTTAATGAGTTATCCCAATTTGAGTATGAAACAGAGCCCCACCTGTACGTCCCAGGAAGAGATAGAAAGCCGATCTCGTGAGATTGAGAGACTGCAGCGGGAGCGTGCAGAAGTCATGTCTGCACTACACTTGGAGATGAATCCACAGCCCCTTACTGTGCAGCTAGCAGAAGCCAAGCTCAGCTACGGAATTGGAGAAACCGATGCACTACTGAGAGTGATACAGACAGGAAAGATGGATAGTCAGGAACAGGTTTCTGTAAAGAAACAGCTATATGCAAGGTAAGAAGCATCTTCATGCATCACTTTCTCAAAAGTAAAATCTTGAAGCCTAAGTTTACCTAAAATTAAAAACAGCACAAAGGACATTATTTACAGCTTTGGTGAGATGTGTCCTTCATGCTGCTGTATCCTCTTTTTGCCTAGATCTTCAATGCTTCTCACCCCCACCATTGTATTCTTCTGGTGCGGTGGGATTTATTAGAAGTAAGGTAGAAATATACAGTTCTTTATAGCCATGATTGTTTTGTTTTGATTTATATTGTTTTTATGAAAGTGTCATGTCTAAGGGAAATAGATAAAAAGCCATTGCTGACCACCTACATGTGAAAATTCTAGTTAAATCTGTACCATGGAAGAAATACTGGCTTCCTCCAATCACAAGGAGGAACAATATTGTAAAACTTGGTTCTACTGGTTCGACTAGGTTCTCTGCAGACATAGCTTGCTGAGTCCCCTCCTGGACCAGAGGAGGTGGTGGGTGAGCCACTGCCTTTGATCCATATGTGAGTGGGGCATCGGAAAGTTACTTGGCAGGTCATGGCTCCCTGGACCTCAAGCTACATTTTCCTTTATTTTTGGAATGGACCAACCCTGACAGTCTATAGATGTAATGGGCTGATCCTGCTTATACAGATTAACTGATGTATTATCTTTTCAGCTCTATGTAACTTTTGTAATACCTGTAATTTGCTCTTTACACATCTACCTGCCTACACTTCCAGTGATTGGATATGGTTTTTATTTTGATTGTTTTTTTTTTTTTTTGTAGGCCTATGTGTGCTTCTGCTATGTATGCTGACCCCATAGGTTTAGCATCAGTTTCTCTTTTTTGTGCACATTTCCTTGTCTATGTATTCTGAAAACCTAAAATTAAAAGAAAAAGGAAATGCTAGGTAGGCCACCATTCTGATCTTGACTCCAGTAATTTCTGGGTCACTGACACCAAGCAAAGGTTGGCAGCAAGTAAGGTAACAACCTCTGATTTGTGTATGGGTTCAGGGTTGAAGCTATATAGCATGTCAGTCAGACAAATGGCATTTTCAGGAGGAGGTCAGCAGTAAAACATTGTAATTTCATAACTTTCCTTATATAGAATGTATTGACAACTCAAAATGTGCAGGTACAGTATATACACTATAAGCAGATGAAACATTAATTTCTTTATATCTTTTCCATCACCCTCACTCAAGGCATATGAAAGTGATAGAAAATTTACGTAAGGAAAGAGAAGAGAGATTGCAGAGTTTTAGGAGGAGCCGCAGCCTCAGCCCCCAGAAACAGCTGAGTGCCTCACAAACATCGCTGTCATCATTGAGAGACTCTGATTTGCCCAGTCGGCGCAGGGAATACCTGCAGCAGCTGAGAAGAGACGTTGTGGATAGCACCAGGTATGACATTGATTAGCTGTCACCACAAGAATTTTGGCCTGTCTAAAAGATCTCATCATTAGTGTATAGTGTACACAATTCTGTAACAGAAGATAAGCTTTAGTCATAATAGAATTTTATGGAAATTATTTTACTTTAGCAGTTATTGTGCTGAAACTTCTACACAATCCTTAGCATTGGCATCAACAGACACACATCACAGTGGCAATGGAATTGCTGATATCCTAATTGTATCTTAGAATTCAGGAACCAAAGAGAAGGCCATCTCAGTGTCCCTCAGAGATTGAAGCGATGCTGAAGGATTATCAGAAGGCTCGGGAAGAGGCCAGGACTGAGATTGCTAGAGCAAGAGACAAGTTACGTGAGAGGGCAGAGCTAGAGAAGAGACGTCTGCTGCAGAGCACTATGCAGAAGGTGAGAATGGAAGAAATAACCCACATATTTGAATGTCTGTCTATTAAACACAACATGTATTTCTTCCCTGAGATCAGATTGGAAAAGTAGCTATAAGGTACAAATATAGAAACATTTCAATAAGCACAATGGACATAAAACTATTTGTGTTACTTCATAGGAGGATACCAAAATGAAGACACTTGTAAGCACCAGCACTTTATTTACCAATTCTAGTCTCAGTCTGTCCTCAGGACCAACATCAGGGTACAACAGTGGCATGACAGCCACCCCTGCCAAGGACAATAAGAACACTTTCAGGGAGGCAAAGGTGAGTGTAACACATGCATTACATTTCTGAATCTCTTCTGTATGTCTTGGTCCTATGCAGAAATGCTTTGTGAGTTCCAGACAAGACGTCAGACATGCAGGTGCATCTAAAAAAAAATAGAATATCACCAAAAAGTTAATTTATTTCAGTAATTCAATTCAAAAAGTGTAACTCATATATTATATAGATTCACTAAACAGAAAGTAATATGTTTCAAGCATTTCTTTCCTTTTAATGTTGATGATTATGGCGTACAGCTATTGAAAACCCAAAATTCAGTATCTCAGAGAATTAGAATATTACATAAGACCAATAAAAAAAAGGATTTTTAATACAGAAATGTTGACTTACTGAAAAGTATGTCCATGTACAGTATAGTATGCACTCAATACTTGGTTGGGGCTCCTTTTGCATAAATTACTGCATTAATGCGGCATGGCATGGAGGCGATCAGCCTGTGGCACTGCTAAGGTGTTATGGAAGCCCAGGTTGCTTTTATAGCGGCCTTTGGCTTGTCTGCATTGTTGGATCTGGTGTCTCTCATCTTCCTCTTGACAGTACCCCACAGATTTTCTATGGGGTTTAGGTCAGACGAATTTGCTGGCCAATCAAGCACAGTGATACCATGATCATTAAACCAGGTATTGGTACTTTTGACAGTGTGGTCAGGTGCCAAGTCCTGCTGGAAGATTAAATCAGCATCCCCAAAAGCTGGTCAGCAGAGGGAAGCTTGAAGTGCTCTAGAATTTTCTGGTAGAGGGCTGCGCTGACTTTTGACCAGCAGGTGACATGACTCCTCAAATCATCACTGACTATGGAAACTTCACACTAGAACTCATGTAACTTGGATTCTGTGCCTCTCCACACATCCTCCAGACTCTGAGACCTTTTTTTGAAATGCAAAATTTACTTTCATCCGAAAAGACGACTTTGGACCACTGAGCAACAGTCTAGTCCTTTTTCTCCTTCGCCAAGGTAAGATGCTTCTGACGTTGTCCCTGGTTCAGGAGTGGCTTGATACAAGGAATGCAACATTTGTTGCCCATGTCCTGGATATGTCTGTGTGTGGTGGTTCTTAAAGCACTGACACCAAATTCTTGAATGGCCTTTGCTTCACAATCCTCTCAAGGCTGCAGTTATCCATGTTGCTTGTGCACCTTTTTCTACTACACTTTTTCCTTCCACTCAACTTTCCATTAATATGCTTGGATACAGCACTCTGTGAACAGCCAGCTTATTTAGCAATGTCCTTTTGTGAATTACCCTCCTTGTGGAGGGTGTCAGTGACTGTCTTCTGGAAAATTGTCAAGTCAGCAGTCTTCCCCATGATTGTGTAACCTACCGAGCCAGACTGAGAGACCATTAAAGGCTCAGGAAACCTTGAAAAAGAACAAGGGCGCCAAGTCATAAAGGTAGATAAACAGCTGTATAATTTAATGTAGTAACTTACATGTTAAAAACAGGTATTCCAATAAGACAGCATGCATGGTGCAAAAGGACAGTCCCCACAGTGAATCCGATGGAAGATGCAAGATGAAGGATAATCGCATCTGGGTCCTGTATAATGGTGAAGGCAGTCCTGGATACCGGCAATACCGGGTGATGCCGCAAATGGCGTGGGCTCCCTGGCTGGGCAGCCTCACCGCAATCCGCTGTGCAGCAGGGAGGTAATGACACGGAAACCGGAAGTAGAAAGGACAAGTCTGTCGGTTCCTCCACGGAAGCCGACAGGAACGAACACTGAACCAAGAGTGGAGGGCGGGCTGCAACGTCGTTTCGGAGGACCTCCTCCTTCATCAGGCTCAGGAAACCTTAAGGCTGCATTCACATGTCAGCGTTTGGATCGCGGGCAGAACCGCCGCGGTTCCGCCCGCGATCCGGAGATTATTGCAAATCGCGGGACGCCTAGCGTTGCCCGTTGATTTGCAATAGCCCCCCAAACGCCGAGCGAAGTTGCCGCGATTTCCGCCTGCCGAATCGCGGCAACATCGCGCAAACAAAATCGCGGGACGCAATACGCTCCAAAGAAGCTGACATGTGAATGCAGCCTAACAGGTGTTTTGAGTAAATTATCGGATTAGAGTGTGACACCATGAGTCTACAATATTGAACTTTTTTTTTACATTATTCTAATTTGCTGAGATACTGAGTTTTGGGGTTTCATTAGCTTTAAGTCATAATCATCAAATTTAAAAGAAAGAAATGCTTAAAATATATCACTCTGTGTGTAACACATCGATAAAAATATATGAGTTTCACTTTTGGAATTGAATTACTGAAATAAATTAACTTTTTGATAATATTCTAAGTTTTTGAGATGCACCTGTAAAGCTTTGGTGGCAGCAGTGTTCATATGACACTTGTGCTGCTCAAAAATAAACTTTTCTGGCCTGTTACAGTACCTTCGAAAAATGAATTATTATTAATGTAGTATTAATTTATGCCCTGCCTGTACTGTCCTAATTTTAGGGTATATTGCCTATTTTTTTTTGAAAGAGAAATCTTACCTTGAGGCAGAGTTAAAAAGGTTTTTTCTGGATCACCCGACTGTGGGGGCCACCTTGAGAATTGGTCGTAAGATCTGCGGAGAGGGCTTGATTTCTTCGCTCCCTTCCCCTCTGTTCCCGGTGCTCGATAACCAGAACTTCTCCCCTGGCCAGACAGATCACGGTTTCCGCCTCTTGAAGTCTAGCGGATTCCATCAGGCCAGACACTTCATCGTCCAGGGGAGGTGGGTCCCGCGACAGACTCTATTTTCCAGTAGGTCTTTTGCCGCTCTGTCTTTCTAGCAGAAAGTGCAGCTGGCGCACTTTTTACAGTCCCTCCCACCTGCGTCCTTCTTTGACAGGCGCCTGCTGCCTTTCGAGGAACTGTGTGCATCAGACTCTCCGTTGCGACATACCGTCTCTTTGATCTATCGCCTTCTGACGGGGCCTGAGCCCTCCGCCCGACCCCTGTTTCTCACCCGCTGGGAACGAGACCTGGGCCTTTCCTTCTCCGACCACCAGGTGGATCGTATTTTCTTTTTTACGTATAAGACGTCCACCTGTTCCAAATATCAGGAAGCGGGCTACAAATTGTTGACCAGGTGGTATTACACCCCGGCCAGGTTACACAGAATATTCCCTTCTTGTTCTGATCTCTGCTGGAGATGTGGGGAGGAGGTGGGCTCTCTTCTCCACATTTTCTGGTCCTGCAACCGTTTACAGCCCTTTTGGGCGGAGGTCTTGCGCATTGCCCAAAAGTTCACAGACCATGCTCTTACTTTAGACCCTGCTCTCATCCTCCTTCACCACAACAGTTTCCCACGAGCATCCTACAGGAACTCCATCTTGCCGTTCCTCTTTACGGCGGCTAAAAGTTGTATCCCTCTTCTCTGGAAGCAGTCGCAGCCTCCCACGGTGGCTATATGGCTGCGGAAAGTGGCCACTATCAATGAGATGGAAGATCTTGTGGCTACCGAATGGGGCACGAGGGAGAAGTTCCTCAAAAGATGGTACTACTGGCATGAATTCAGCTTTTCCGCAGAATACAAGGACTTGGTGGTCTAGCTTGATATCTGCGGACTGGGTGGTCATCTCTCTCCTTATCCTTCCCTCCCCCCAGTCCCCCCCTTCCTTTTCCCCCCCTTTTTATTTCTACTACCCCCCTCTACTGTCACTGCCTTTTTCCCTCTCACCCTGTGGGTTTGTCCCACCTTCTCAGTAAAAAGAAATGGGAGAGGCGGGAGCATAGGATTTGCTACACTTTTTCTTTTATTTGTCGGTCTCTTCTTACGGGCACTCGTACCTGGGTCCTCCCTGATAGACTGCGGGGGGGTTGGGCCTGCTGGGGTGTTTCCTCCTCGCCTCCGTATCCCGGCCACATAGGAGATGCTGGTGGGGGGGAGGGGGGGCCTCTCTGGGGGCCTGGCCTTCCGTGGCACCTTGATGTGATGTCTTCTCCCACTGCTCTCCTGTTCTGACGTTGTATATTATGTGTTTGCTAGCACTCATTCTGGATCTGAGTTGTGTCTAGAACTATGTATATGATCCTGTATTGTTGATCTTGACTCCAATGTATGCTTTTTCCTCTCCCAATAAACATTGAATTAAAAAAAAAAAAAAAAAAGGTTTTTTCTACATACAAAGAGCAGTGGCACATATTTAGATGATGGAGTGGCCTCTGTTTTACCACTCTACATGTCTTTTTTTAGCAAGCGAGTTGAGTCATAGCTCTGGTTCCATCTAAGGCACTGAAAATGCCAAGTGAAATACTCAGAAAGTGGCAGCCTTCTTTAAGTTCTGGAAATAAGCACATTATTGACATACAATGACATTGTTGGAGACATGTGTGATTAAAATAATAAAGATCTGTGTTTATGTTTTTTTTTTTATGTCAGACAGATTTTGTATTCTCATACAGATCTATTAGATTCCAAACCTGTTCAAAGCAGGTCAAATGCAGGTCAGAAGGAAGTCAGCTGCAGGTTAAATGTACCTGTCAATGCATTCTGAATTATTTCAGAAGCATTTCAGACTGATATCAAATTGATGCCATTATCAGAAGCCCAAAGCCTACAAAACCAGGCCATTATGCTAATAAAGTACTAACGTCCCTGTAAAAATCTTCATGTGTGCTCACTGGAAGGACTGAATATTTTTGTGTTCCTTTTATTATAGACTTCGCCAGTGGGCTTGGACTTGGAAATGGGTTCTGGAAGAGGAAGAACTGCAGTGAGAAACTGTTTTCTTCTGCCCCCCACTCAGAATGCTTCAGTGCATGGTATGTGACCCACAATACATTGTACACAGTGAGGATGATGGGCAACTTACTGAGGTATTGGAGTCTGTCAAAAAGTAATACATAGCATAAATCTCAGATATGCTCTGTGGGTCAGTCATCCCAAACATGATATTTTAGTATTTGGCAGGTGCTAAATACTCTGTGTCGAGCTAGGGCATAGATTAAAAGAAACCAGCCCCAGTACAGCCTAAAAATAAAACAGAAGCTCCGACTGCTATACTCCATCCTATCTCCACTGTTTCTTCTTGCATAATCAGCTGGTCACCTAATCAGCTATGCTTGTCTTCCTAGGTTAAATGATGCCCAGCATCATTCAACCCACTTCCTGTGATTCAAGGGTGTCAAGGTTTCACCCAACCCCCGGCTCCCTCCTTTTCACCTGGACTTACAGGAGAAAGCTGCAAAGAGTTGCACCACATTAGTCTTGGTAGTGGATTTGACATGCTTAAGAGCAGCTTGGTTCTTTAGTAACCTACTCCCTTGCAACTATACAAAGGGAATTCAGTAGACATATAACCAGGCGGTGGGTGGTCTCAAATCCGGTTAGATGAGAGTGACACACTTTAATATGATACAGGTGTAAAAAACAAACAAACGCTGTCTTCTGTGTGGGACATGAGGCATGTACAGAGTAGATCATAGAAGGTTGGTTATTTTACCTGCAGTCCATATAACAATGTTTTTTTTTTTTTTGTTTTTTGTTTTTTTTTTAAACATAGTGCTTTTAGTTCCACTTGAATCCATCTATTCTGTATATCTTGCAGAATCCACTAGTAGTACTTCTGCTACTGAGTTCTGAATAGCCATGGCAGTGTGAGACAGCATTCCGTGTGAGCTCTGCACCCTGGGAGTGACTGCTTGTCAGCACAGCCCCTTTACGTCATCTTTCTTACCCATGAAGTGAAGCAAGAGACTGTCCGGTTCCTCCAGAACACCAGTTGATGGTTCATAACAATTTTAGCTCCCTGGCAGCAGAAACCATTGCTTCCAGCTTACACCTCTCATGAGCATCCAAATATCGTGAGTACTGACTTTCCAAACAATGGGAAAGTGAGGCTGGGCCATTGACTTAGTTAAAATGGTGTTTTGGGGTCACCTAGGATATCACCCTTAATCTATCACAAGGTCCTGTGCCGCGTCCCCTTTCCCTGGGTAGTCACAGTGGCGGCTAAGTAGTGTTCTTATGTTTACTCTATAGCCCCTCTGGACATCCTAATATTGCCCCCCCCCCCCCCCCCGGGAACTAGTCGAAAAAAAAACAAAAGCCACAGACTGGTTGAGCCGCGTACCCAGAAACTGGTACTCTCTCATCTTGACATGCATTTAAGTAATGTAAGCCCCTAGGGCAGGGATATGCAAACTGTGGCCCTCCAGCTGTTGCAAAACTTCAAGCCCCAGCATGCCTCTGGGTGTCATGCTTGTGGCTGTCCGAGTCTTGCTATGCCTCATGGGACTTGTAGTTCTGCAACATCTGAAGGGCCACAGTTTGCATATCCCTGCCCTAGGGGAACCTAGCCCTAGCTTTCGGTTTCCATGTGGATACTCCCCAGTGACAGTGATCTTCCTATGATCCTCTAGACTTTGTTAATGTATGCTTTTTCCAGATTTTAGACTTTGGTATAACTATGTGTAATCCAGAGTTTGGCTAGTCTGGGGTTAACCTTAGCAGCCTTTGTCACAAATGGTTCTTCTTGCCTGACAACCCTCGGATCTGGGGGGGTATTGATACAGTGTTAACCAGTTATTTACACATTACTTGAAAGTTATTTGCCTCCTGTACAGGCGGCTGGTTATGGCTGGCGGCTGGGAGAGTCCCCCACCTTCTTATTTACAGCCCTACCACCTATTGGATGCATGGCTACATTTAGGGCGGGAGATCACCGGTGAATTATAGTTTGGTATAACTATGTGTAATCCAGAGTTTGGCTAGTCTGGGGTTAACCTTAGCAGCCTTTGTCACAAATGGTTCTTCTTGCCTGACAACCCTCGGATCTGGGGGGGTATTGATACAGTGTTAACCAGTTATTTACACATTACTTGAAAGTTATTTGCCTCCTGTACAGGCGGCTGGTTATGGCTGGCGGCTGGGAGAGTCCCCCACCTTCTTATTTACAGCCCTACCACCTATTGGATGCATGGCTACATTTAGGGCGGGAGATCACCGGTGAATTATAGTAATGTTGATGTACCACCCCGTAATACAAGCATTTTTACACCCTCTTTGAGTGGGTGCCTGTAGCCTAATGTCATTCAAGACACACGTTCTTGCGTGATCCAACAGACTTCTTAGTGAGTCCAATTTAAGGGGGGGGGGGGGGGGTGCGCTCTGCCTGCCACATGTTATAACAAATGTAGCTTGATGGAAAGTTGAACTTCCCCTGCTAAGTGGGGAGAAAAGGCCTAGCATAATTTTCTTTCTTTGTTTTATGGATACCATGGATATCTCTGCTCCTAGTGAAACGCAGAGGCTTTTTCAAACGATTGACCCCGGCTGGGGAATTTTATCGGGGGCCTGTTTTATGTCTTTTTATTCTCTGCTCTGTCTTTCCTGTGTGGAGATACCCTACTATTGCTCCACCCATCCTGCATATATCCCTGGGAAGGGAGGATTTTTAGCCTCTGATAACACCTTATCAAACCTCATGACTGCCCTGGCAGTGAGTCTAGAGGGTTCCACACATTGCTTTCATGTCTTCCTCTTAACTGGATGACCCTGGCTCTTTATTTATTTATTGGAATACAAGTTTCCTATCCTCTTTGGGGTAGCTGCTCCAGTGCTAGCTTAGTGTCTCATGCCTTATTTTCTGCTATGTTTATACCCTCAGGAGCTTCCAAGCTAAGTTCCAGTTACCGTTGTTGCCCTGGGCTGCATCTCACATACTTGTGTTGGCATATACGTAGACCCCCCCAACATTTCCTGCACCTTAGAAAGACAGGATTCTTTTTTGCTCATGAGGCGTCCATAGCTAACGCTCATCAAGAAAACGGGTACAAAATTATGAGCTGTTGGTACGAAACTCTGCATGTCCCATGATTGACCCATGCATATCTCCCCTATGCTGGAAGTGCCAACAAGATACTAGTTCTCTACTTTATATTTTCTGGGACTTCCCCATCTATGGGATTTCTGGACAAAAATCAAAGCCACTATCTATAAGGTGAAGGATGTGTATTTTGCAGATGACCTGTTGGCCTTTTTGTGTTAGTTAAGCACTACAAAAACACTCTTCTCAAGGGTTTCCTCAGTGCAGCCAAGGCCTGCATATTGGCCAAGTGGAAAAAACCCTCTCCACCTACTATAGAGCAGTGGCTAGATCGAGCTGACATAGAGTTAATGGAGCAACAACAGCTGACCTGAAAGAACAATCAGAAAAACAATTCAAAATCTGGACACCTTGGTTCCTATATGGGAATCCTGAAAATGATGTGGTCGGCTCTTATTTGTGGCACCGGGGCAGTGAGCTCCCCAAACTCCCTGGGCACCGACATCCCCCCCCCAGCTTTCTCTCCATTGGTGGTCATTGCACTGTATTATTTGCCTGTCCCACAGAAAATGGAAACTGGCAGATGGAGTAGCTTATTGTTTATAGGTTTGTTTATAGGTTTCACTGTGATGGACTTAAGACCTTACTGTTTAGAAATGGAAGGATAAAACTGATCTGTAATGCTTGTCAACAAATCACATATGTTTGTTACCATATGTTCCATTCTGTTGGTACTTTAAATAAAGTAAAAAAAAACCAATGGGTGACTGATCCAAGCAGAGTTCTCCTGTAACTGAAGTATAATTTTCTGTGTGGACTGGTCCTTTAAACATCAATGTTAGTGCAACTATGAAGTGAAATAATAAATGATTTTACAATGCCAATGAAGTAGTAGCACATTCAAAGGCATGTATGGCAATCAGACCATTTCAGTGCTCCTACTGACATGTATTAATGTGCATTATTAAAGTGGTTGTAAATCTCACACATGAAATATGAACAAAGCATATCCCTCTATAGTGTGTACTTGTCTCAATTAAAAGCTCTATTGTCATTTCTCTCTGCTGCTTTATTTCTCTGCTATCAGCATGAATCACTAATGACAAGTTTTCCTGACACCAACAGAAAAAAGGTGACGGGGAGGGAGCTCCAGGTGACTGACAGCCTTAGCTCTGTTCCTGTGTGAAGGGGGTGTGTACCTTCACTCCAATCAGTAGTCAACTCCTCACTGAGCTCTGCAGAGTGATTTCAGCTCTCCACCCCCTTTTTCTGACAGCTCAGACATGCTTTAAACATTCTGCACTTTTAAATGGATGTAGAAAAGAGAAGACTGCAGATAATCTTATGTAGGGGGATTTGTTTGATCTTTGTGTCTCATCTGAGGCCAGTTGATTCACTGAATATATGTAAGGGTTTATTAAAGCTTCATTTTTTTTTTTTTAATTAAAATAAACATGTTATACTACTTACCTGCTCTGTGCAATGGTTTTGCACAGAGCAGCCCCGATCCTCTTCTTCTGGGGTCCCCCGTTGGGGCTCCGGGATCCTCCTCTTCGCAAAGTGCCCTCATAGAAAGCCGCTTTCCACTGGGGCACCCATGCGTGCTCGCTCCTGAGCCGCCCTATCAGCGTCTATTGACATACAGTGGGTGGTCCTGCCCCCTCTGCACAGCATTTGATTGACAGCAGCAGGAGGCAGTGGCTCCCACTTCTATCAGTTTGCCCAGGGAGGAGGGAGACAGCGGTGAGAGCTGGATTGGATCAGGCACGTATAGGGGGGGGGGGGGGGGGCTGGGGGTATTTTGCAACACAGAAGGTTTTTCACCTTAATACATAGAATGCATTAGGGTGAAAAACCTTAAGGCTTTAGAACCATTTTAAATCAGCAGTCATTTAAAGGCAGCTGTACTGGCTACTAATATGCTGTCTTTTAAGGTAATACTCACAGATATACCAGTGGAGGTGACAATAATCCTAATATGTCACCAGTAGCTAATAATAATCTAACTCTAATCTGCAGTAGCATGGCTATTGCAATTGACTTCTACCGGTAATTCAGCAACTTGCTGGAGTGTCTGGTACACCTTTTAGACAAGAGCGCTATAAAACAACAGATTGGACACATTGTTTTGGAGTACATTGCAGTACCCACCAGTCTATTCAGCAGGAGGATACCCAGAATGTTTCCACCTTGTAATAGATTATTCTTGCAGGTGAACATGCACTGTTTTGAAAAAAACATTGGCATCAATAGGGATGTAGTGGCACTGTGAGCAGATTACTCCCCTGATAAGATGGTTAGCCACAAGAATAAAAAAAGTAGTTTGTCAATTGGAATATGTGCCAAGAGACTGGCTAGATATAACCAATCATCTTTCTTTTTAGACCCAAATATAGCCCAGCCACCTTCCGATAAAAGCTCAGCAGCTGAAGCATCACCAACACACCGTGCTGGTCCACACACTCCCCTGCTACGTACACCCGTATTATATCAGGATCTCGCCACCCAGGTTCAAGCCAGCGCAATGGCAGAGGTGAGCACATTATAGAATGTATACCGTGTTTCCCCAAAAATAAGGCCGGGTCTTATATTAATTTTGGCTACAAAAAACACACAAGGGCTTATTTTCAGGGGATGTCTTATTTATTTACGGCATGTACAATAATTTACATTTATTCAAACAGTCATGTCACCATGACGATCTTAAAGTGGTTGTAACCCTAACAAAAAAAAAATCCTGATTCTTTAAGGCATGATAGACAGCACAGTGCTTGTATTGTGTCATTTACCCCTCTCTTTGTTCTAAAAAAACCTGGAATAAAACAATAAAATGTTTTTAAAAACGTTCCTGCGTCCCCTGTCTTCTCAGGAGTCAGCATTAGGACATTCAGTAATCCCAAAAATAAACCTTGATTAAAGGCATTAAAAATTATATAATCCGTTTTGTAAAAAGATTATAGAGTGTGCATTGTGTTTCTTTTTGTAACTTTATAGTAGAAAATACCTTATTTACAGTGCCATTGGGTGCTCACATGACCCACCGGAGCTCTTCTTCCCCGCTTTCAGCACTGCAGAGTGAGGGGCCACTGACGTAAACCGAGAGGAGAGGAGATCTACCTCAGGTCATGTGAGCGCCCAGCGCGCTGTAAATAATCTATTTTCCACAATAAAGTTACAAAAGGAGACACACTGCACATTATATAATCTTTTTACAAAATGGATTAAATGTTTTTAGAACAACTTTAACTAGGGCTTATTTTTGGGGTAGGGCTTATATTTCAGCCATCCGCAAAATTAACGCTAGGTCTTATTTTCAGGGTAGGGCTTATTTTCAGGGAAACAGGGTAATAGACCCTCCCTGGCGTTTTGCACCCCAGCTCATAAGGTATATTGTTTTTCTTTTGCCAGCAAACTCTTCTTTGGAAAGGTCACCTGAAAGGCCAACATTGTGTTAAGTTAGTATATGGCAGTGGCTAGAAACTTAAAGAGATGAGTGTAGTATATAGTAGTGTATATATTGTAGTGCATATATTAAACTCACCATAATGGATTCAATTCTCAATTTACTGCCCCCCCCCCCCCCAATGGTAATTCCTATTGCTACAACTCTCTCGTGTGCGGACCTTGGGAGAAATAAAGAGCAAAGAGATGAAGAGAGGGAGGGTTGTTATCCAATTGCTGCTCATCAGCACTTAGCCAAATACACAAGAAAGTATTTTGTATACGTCCACATCTCATTATTGTGATTGTAAATTTTTGTATGTGCCGAGGAAGTAAATTTTATTCACACTGGCCATATTTGGTAAAAATTGTCATATTTACTATTCCACTTGTGTCTCCATTCATCAGCCTCCTTGATTAACTGAATTTGCTTTTGAGCTGTCGATGTAAAACCAACATGCAGCTAGTAAAGTTAGTTTTAAGGTAGTGCCTTGCTGGGCTTTTGCATTCCAAAAGCTGCCAGCAGTGGCTGTCAGAATACCCAAACAGTGGCTGCATCTGATTGGATGCAGCTGTTCAGCTAATGATTTCCCAACTGACTCATTCTATTTTTTTAATTGAAGGATGTTGAAAGAGGGCCACCCATAAAGTGAATTTCTTTCGGTTCATCAAGGAACCAGACGATTTTCACATGTGGGGACAGCTTTAGTGTTATCATTAAGGCACCTCTTTACATTCTTTGTGCCATTCCTTAATGACACTTGTATTGCTTGATATCATTCCTACTATTTACAGATGTTTTTTCTTCTAGGTAATGGCTGCTTGTTCATATGACATAAAGAACCTGTTTAATGGCCAGGCAGCAGCCGGTTGGATGTGAGTTTTATATAATCTTATCTTCTTTTGCTCCCCTTTTACTTACACTCATTTGCAGATATCACATATTGAATATACTGACATCTTACAGCTAGAGAGCAAAGGTGTACTGTTTAAAGTAGAAGTCCACCCTAACATTAAAATTTCTAAAACTACAGGCATCTACGATCTAACACTAACCTATCTAGCCCTGTAAAGAAGAAATCGCTATACCTACCTTTTCTGAAGGCGCTCCGGTCCGGTCCCATGCTGAACTGTCAAGTAGGGGGTGCAGAAGAGGCAGCCGACAACAGAAGCCCCATAGTAACTCTATGGGTGACATCACTTCTAATTTCACAGCCATTGTCGGCTGTGTCCTCTGCAGAGCTTCTGCCGCTGGAGACCGAACCGAACCGAAGCAGCATCAGAAAAGGTAAGTATACTGATTTCTTCTTTACAGGGCTAGATAGGTTAGTGTTAGATCGTGGATGCCACGATTTTAGTGTTTTAATAAAAATTCTATATTCAATGCTTCTCACAACGATATTGGTGTCATTTATGGCTCAAAGCCAAAATGTATGTTTAACATACAGACATAACTCTACTTTAAATGAGTCTGTGACCAGGCTAAGTACAGTCATATATTTATATTCTCTTACCAAGCAGTAAAGAACTTTAAAACAAGTCCTCAGTGACCTCTGCACTTGCAGGTACTGTGGGAGCAGTTCATCCTCAAAGTTTAAAGCAGGAGCACTGAAGTAGTTGACTTGGCTCCTCCCTCTCAAAGCACCTGTGTTTACAATAGTGATTAGAAGGCTGCTAGGTCACTGCTGAGAGGGGGAGCTAGGCTGCTAACAGAACTTGGACAACTTCAGAGCTTCTGCTGTGATCTTTCTGCCACCAGCAGCCCTTCAAGTGAATCTTAATGGTGGGGCTTTCCAGTTATGTAATCACTGTAATTGGCTATCACTGTGCTCATTTGATTGGGGGCTTGTCCTAATGGCCTCAGATCGTAAAACAGGGACCAGGGCTGTCACCGACAGTGTGGACATGATTGAGCAGGTTCCCAGCACAGGACATAAGCTCCAATAGACATCTGAAGTTGCGCTGTGGTATCTGGCACCAAGCCATCAGTAGCAGATTTCTTAAGTCCGGTAAGTTGCGAGATGGGTGACATTTTTGACAGTTTTGGGGTTACCAGTGACATTTCTAAAGTAATCAGTGCTATACATATGCACTGTTACTGTAAAATTACACTGGCAGTGAAGGGGTTAACTTTATTTGAGAGGGAGGGGTGGTGTGTGTCCCTAGGGGCGTGATTCTAAGTGTGATTGGCTGTGGCTTGAGGTGTAGGAACAATGATCAACGGTCCTACATAGTAAAACCGTATGATCACTGTTTCTACACAGGGGAGAATGACAGGCGGCTTGTTTACACTAGCCGCCTGCCTTTCTCCCTCTCCACCGACGATCGCCGAGTGACCGGCGAACATCGGGTCCGCCGGTCACACGCGCGGTGGGGGTCCGTGACCGCGCGGGAGTGGTACCGCGCCTCCGGCGGCGCACGCTTGCTCCCCAGAGCCTCACAGGCTAGTGACGTATATATACACGTCACTTTGCCTGTGAGGGGCTGACCGCCGCAGTATATGTACTTGCGGCGGTCGGCAAGTGGTTAAGGACCTGCTGCAAGAAATATATACGTACAGCCATCAGGAAGGTATTAAGGATTAATAGCTTCACAGTACCTGCAGCTACAAAAGTCAGTAAGGGCTTATTTAGGGGACTCATTCTCGCCATAATGTGTGTGATACAGTGTTGCCAACCGTCCGTATATTCACGGACAGCCCGTAAAATCGGGGCACTTTTCTCCTGCCCGTAAATGCCCGTAGCAGGAAAAAAGTGCCCGTTAAAACGATGGCTGCGGCGAGACAATCTGACTGCGCATGCGCGGCGTGCGCCTCGGTCTCGTCGCCGGACACTCTCACAGTCAGTCAGTCTCGTCATCATCTCTTCCTCCTCCCCCGCCTGACCGCCTCCGCCTGTGCCCTGCCCAT
This sequence comes from Pelophylax lessonae, assembly GCF_965119305.1. Lineage (NCBI taxonomy): Eukaryota > Metazoa > Chordata > Amphibia > Anura > Ranidae > Pelophylax > Pelophylax lessonae. The sequence goes on from NC_138780.1 coordinate 132,183,901, forward strand.
GGCCCGCCCAGAATGTTCCCGCCACTGCCGCGGCGGCTGCTACCTCCCCCAGCCTGAGCCTATCCACGGTGAGAGTAGCTGTGGCTAGAGAAGAGGAGGACAGTCAGGAGGACACTCATGGAACTTGTGAGAAGGGGGCAGACCCGGCAGAGCCAGAGAAGGACAGTGCCTGTGGGGACTAAAGGGGACAGGGAAATTGGGAATGACAGTGCCTGTGGGGACTAAAGGAGACAGGGAAATTGGGAATGACAGTGCCTGTGGGGACTAAAGGGGACAGGGAAATTGGGAATGACAGTGCCTGTGGGGACTAAAGGGGACAGGGAATGACAGTGCCTGTGGGGACTAAAGGGGACAGGGAAATTGGGAATGACAGTGCCTGTGGAGACTAAAGGGGACAGGGAAATTGGGAATGACAGTGCCTGTGGGGACTAAAGGGGACAGGGAATGACAGTGCCTGTGGGGACTAAAGGAGACAGGGAAATTGGGAATGACAGTGCCTGTGGGGACTAAAGGGGACAGGGAAATTGGGAATGACAGTGCCTGAGGGGACTAAAGGGGACAGGGAAATTGGGAATGACAGTGCCTGTGGGGACTAAAGGGGACAGGGAATGACAGTGCCTGTGGGGACTAAAGGGGACAGGGAAATTGGGAATGACAGTGCCTGTGGGGACTAAAGGGGACAGGAAAATTGGGAATGACATTGCCTGTGGGGACTAAAGAGGACAGGGAATGACTGTGCCTGTGGGGACTAAAGGGGACAGGGAATGACAGTGCCTGTGGGGACTAAAGGGGACAGGGAAATTGGGAATGACATTGCCTGTGGGGACTAAAGAGGACAGGGAATGACTGTGCCTGTGGGGACTAAAGGGGACAGGGAATGACAGTGCCTGTGGGGACTAAAGGGGACAGGGAAATTGGGAATGACAGTGCCTGTGGGAACTAAAGGGGACAGGGAAATTGGGAATGACAGTGCCTGAGGGGACTAAAGGGGACAGGGAAATTGGGAATAACAGTGCCTGTGGGGAGTAAAGGGGACAGGGAATGACAGTGCCTTTGGGGACTAAAGGGGACAGGGAATGACAGTGCCTGTGGGGACTGAAGGGGACAGGGAATGACAGTGCTGTGGGGGCTGATTCTGAAGGGGACACAGAAGGACAGTACTATGGGGTCTGAAGGGGACACAGAAGGACAGTACTATGGGGGCTGAAGGGGACACAGAAGGACAGTACAATGGGGTCTGAAGGGGGCACAGAAGGACAGTACTATGGGGTCTGAAGGGGGCACAGAAGGACAGTACTATGGGGTCTGAAGGGGGCACAGAAGGACAGTACTATGGGGTCTGAAGGGGGCACAGAAGGACAGTACTATGGGGGCTGAAGGGGGCACAGAAGGACAGTGCTGTAGAGGGTATATGAAGGTGGGCAGAGGAGGACTCTGCTGTGGGAAGGTGATGTAAATGGTGGCAGAGGTGGACACTGATGTGGAGGGTGAAGTGGAGCAGATTAGGACACTACTGTTGGGGGGGAATGGGGGGGTGTCTGCAGCCTCTAAATACCTCCTGTACCATGTCCGCGCAGCCTCTGACCATCTCCTGTAGAACGTCCGCAGTCTCTGACCTCCTCCGGTATCATGCTCGCAGCCTCTAACCACCTCCCGTATCATTTCCGCAGCCTCTGACCACCCTCAGGTAAGTGACAGCGCTGCCAGGCCAGGCTAAGGGGGGGTCACTGATGCAAGGGCTGGGTGAATACAATAATGTAAGGGGGAACTGATATAAAGGTTTCCCCCTTATAGCAGGGAATCCCCCCCTTACCTTAGTGTAATTAATCTGTGGAAGGTGGTCTCTGGTCACCAGAGTCGTCCCCCCCCATCAGAGTTCCTGATATTCCTCTCTACATCAGAGTCTGCAGGATTCTCTCCTTACAGTGCGAAGGGGGAACTCTGCGGACCCTGATGTAAAAGGGAACTCTGATGTCAAGGGGAATGCAGTGGACTCTGATATAAGGCAGTTTCTGGTCACCAGAGCACCCACTTAAATCAGAGTTCCCCCTTAAATCAAGATCTGCAGCATTCCTCTATATGAGTTACACTGTAAGGGAAATCCTGCAGACTCTGATATATGGAGGAACGCTGTGCTGGCTGGGTTATATTAATCTGATCTTCATGTAAATGGAGAAATATTGTTTTTGACTTTTGTTTAACCTAAACACATTGCTAATAGCACTATCTACATGTTTATAGTTTAAGTATTGATATTTGCACAGTTAAGCACTGAAAACAGCCTGTTTATGTACATTTTTGCAATGCCAGTAAAAAATGTGTGCCGTCCGTAAATTTTGGACGTTCTGCCAGTAAATTTACCTCCGGGGGGGTTGGCAACACTGGTGTGATATAACATCACACATTAAAACACATTGGCTGAGTACATAAGACAACATACTCTATACCAGTCAAGGTTTTAGTCAAGGCACCCTTTAAAATTCTGCACAACCTCCTTGCACTCCCTCGTTTTTTTACATTCTAAAATGTAAAAAACAAAAAGAATACTTTTTTCATAACACAGCAGCGTCTACACAGATAGGTCACCCAACATTAGAGGTGATTTATTTCTCCAAAGCAAATAGATTTTTGCATACTGGAACTGACTAGTATTTCAGCATTTCTCTTCTCCCTCAGTTTCTCTCTAACGTGACCCGTACCCGACCCACCATGCGCCTGACATCCTCCTTATGAACCTATGATGTCATTGGTGGTTAGCTGACCCAAGCCATGCCCAAGGTTTTTAATGCTGCACAATAAAAAAATTTCGACTTTACATTATTTGAGTAATTTGGGGCACTTTTTAGACATTTTGCCAAGGCACCTCTGAAGAACTTAGAAGGCACCCCAGGGTTCCTGGCACCCTGGTTTAAAAGGCTGCTGTATATAGTATGTGCATTGAGATCCAAAGTTAATTGCACCAATGCACATCTGCAATGCATCTGCCTTTTAGTGCACTGCAACACCTAGATGCATACTCTGTGCTTTGCCCTGCACTAAAGGAAATCTCCCATAATCTATTTTTTTATATTTTATATAAGTTTTTTGACTGCTTGTTAGGAATATGTAAATCTTTGAATGTCCATAGTTCAGACACAGGTTTACTTTAAGAGTAAAACCCAAAACTGAACCCATACACATGTATCCCATAGCAGTCACTATGGGGAAGGTGATATTATTAAATGTTAGGTGGAAGAGTAACTAGACTACATTACAGTGCAGCTTTTACTCATGAATTCTGTGTTGTGATGACAAACATTAATCTAATAAAGCAAAGTGAGAAGAAAAGAACAAGAGCAAACAATGGGTATTACTTATGAGTAGTTATATTCTATTTTTTGAAACGCATAACCAAGCTATTAATCTGATTGCAACTTGATCACTATAGAGTTGCTAGAGCCCACCTTATTGCATACAGCTTCTGCCCCTGTGGATCAAGATGCCTCGTCTACCACTCCAACTGTCACACAAAAATCTGCAGACAAGGAAGCAACACCATGGACATCAAGGGGATGTTTCACTAAAACTGGAGAGTGCAAAATCTGATGTAGCTGTGCATAGAAACCAATCAGCTTCCAGGATTTTTTTATGAAAGCTTAATTGAACAAGCTGAAGTTAGACGCTGATTGGCTACCTACCATGCACAGCTGCCCCAGACTTTGCACTCTTCAGTTTTAATAAATCCACCCCACAGTGTCAAGATCCCACACTTACCACTGTTAATTATCCTCACTGTTACTGCGTATGCAGGTTTCCCCACGCCTTGATGTATTATAGCTATAAAAAAACACCCCCCATATCTATCAATGTACCTGCCTCACTATCGTATTTGTATATCCACAATAAAAAGCATTGAACAAGAAAGATGAGGCAAGTCATTATTACTCATTTCTTTGTTTAGTTTGCTGTATATGTGAGAACTAGGCACTTTGTCACATACAGTGGGTACGGAAAGTATTCAGACCCCCTTAAATTTTTCACTCTTTGTTATATTGCAGCCATTTGCTAAAATCATTTAAGTTCATTCTTCTTCCTCATGAATGTACACATAGCACCCCATAATGACAGAAAAACACAGAATTGTTGACATTGTTGCAGATTTATTAAAAAAGAAAAACTGAAATATCACATGGTCCGAAGTATTCAGACCCTTTGCCCCCTTTTAATCTAATACAGCCAGGAGTCTTTTTGGGAAAGATGCAACAAGTCTTTCACACCTGGATTTGGGGATCCTCTGCCATTCCTCCTTGCAGATCCTCTCCAGTTCTGTCAGGTTGGATGGTAAACGTTGGTGGACAGCCATTTTTAGGTCTCTCCAGAGATGCTCAATTGGGTTTAAGTCAGGGCTCTGGCTGGGCCATTCAAGAACAGTCACGGAGCTGTTGTGAAGCCAATCCTTCGTTATTTTAGCTGTGTGCTTAGGGTCATTGTCTTGTTGGAAGGTAAACCTTCGGCCCAGTCTGAGGTCCAGAGCACTCTGGAGAAGGTTTTTGTCCAGGATATCCCTGTACTTGGCCGCATTCATCTTTCCCTCGATTGCAACCAGTCGTCCTGTCCCTGCAGCTGAAAAACACCCCCATAGCATGATGCTGCCACCACCATGCTTCACTGTTGGGACTGTATTGGACAGGTGATGAGCAGTGCCTGGTTTTCTCCACACATACCGCTTAGAATTAAGGCCAAAAAGTTCTATTTTGGTCTCATCAGACCAGAGAATCTTATTTCTCACCATCTTGGAGTCCTTCAGGTGTTTTTTTTAGCAAACTCCATGCGGGCTTTCATGTGTCTTACACTGAGGAGAGGCTTCCGTCGGGCCACTTTGCCATAAAGCCCCGACTGGTGGAGGGCTGCAGTGATGGTTGACTTTCTACAACTTTCTCCCATCTCCTGACTGCATCTCTGGAGCTCAGCCACAGTGATCTTTGGGTTCTTCTTTACCTCTCTCACCAAGGCTCTTCTCCCCCGATAGCTCAGTTTGGCCGGACGGCCAGCTCTAGGAAGGGTTCTGGTCGTCCCAAACGTCTTCCATTTGAGGATTATGGAGGCCACTGTGCTCTTAGGAACCTTAAGTGCAGCAGAAATCTTTTTGTAACCTTGGCCAGATCTGTGCCTTGCCACAATTCTGTCTCTGAGCTCTTCAGGCAGTTCCTTTGACCTCATGATTCTCATTTGCTCTGACATGCATTGTGATCTGGAAGGTCTTATATAGACAGGTGTGTGGCTTTCCTAATCAAGTCCAATCAGTATAATCAAACACAGCTGGACTCAAATGAAGGTGTAGAACCATCTCAAGCATGATCAGAAGAAATGGAAAGCACCTGAGTTAAATATATGAGTGTCACAGCAAAGGGTCTGAATACTTAGGACCATGTGATATTTCAGTTTTTCTTTTTTAATAAATCTGCAACAATGTCAACAATTCTGTGTTTTTCTGTCAGTATGGGGTGCTATGTGTACATTCATGAGGAAGAAGAATGAACCTAAATGATTTTAGCAAATGGCTGCAATATAACAAAGAGTGAAAAATTTAAGGGGGTCTGAATACTTTCCGTACCCACTGTATTTTGACAATATAAAATGAGGAGCCACAGAGATGTTTATTCTTTTGCATGTCTGTTTCATGCTTTGGTGTTTCTCTATTACAGATACCAGTTAACAGAGAAGGACGTATTGGTATACTACAAGGCCTTCTCATCGCCAACAAAGCATGGATTTATCGGAGCTGGGATCATTAAGAGGCCTCTATATAATGTGTGGGATATGGTGAAAGATGTTCATGCGAGGAGACTGTATGATAAGTCCATACTAAGCTCTTGTGTACATCAGAGAGTAAGCAGCACTGTTCAGCTGGGTAAGTGACTTATTTATTTTTACAGAAAAATATGACAGGAAATATCTTAAATCTTCTTTAAACCGAGTATCTGGAACTGGGCCCAACTGGTAGCAAAAGCATATTACCATATAGTGTGTATCTGCCTCAATTAATAGCACCCTGTCACTCTTTCCATCCTTTGCAGTCTGCATATACAGTATCACTTGTCAGTTTTCACTGATGCCAGGCATTTGATGGTGAGACTTCATCAAGAGTATGCAGATTGGCCATACAATAAAGTAATACCTTCAGTAGGATTCCAGAGTTTGCTGAAAATCTGGGGAAATGCAGTGGCCCAACAGTGAGTTTCTTTATGCCATGCAGGAGATGTTGGCACTCAGGTGCACAAACCTCTCTTGCCAGAATTGAGACTACTGGTTGATGAGAAGTGTCTCTAAGGAAGACTTTGCAGTTGAGAGCAGCATCCTTACCATCATCTAGCATACAGGGAGCAGGCCACTCATCTTGTCAATGCTTTCCAGAGGTGAAGGTCTTACAGCACCTAAGCAATGTCAAATAGAGTCAAGGAACCAACTCACTGTTAGATCCTTCAAAGAAATGGGGGCCAGCTGTTCTGGAAAACCAGACTCAATCCCTAGACTTGGGGACCCCACTACAGGTACAGTTCCCTTGGGATGTGGGGGAAGATACCACCACATTAATCTTAAGAGTAAGGGGGTAACTTCAAATTGAGGGCGAGAGGTTTGAAAAAGGCACTCGGTGCAAATGGTAAGGTAGCTTTCGACACTTCAGCCTGACCGGCCTTACCCAATGAGTCTTCAGACACAGGAACGCACCTCGGACTGTGTCACGGCTCTGGACCAGAAAAGTGTTCTGCAGCTAACACATTACACAAAGGTTTGGAAAGTGGCACAATGCAGAGTGCAGTGTCTGAAGATCATATTCCAGGCTAGCCCTGCATGTCTAGTTCAGAGGAGTCTGGGTATGGCAGCCAAAGCTAATGCTGAGAAAATTCAGATCTAGATAGCTGCTATATAGACTTACTCAAGCAGCAGTGTAGTAAAGAATCTTAACTGAAGCATGACTAGAAGAAGGGACTGGCTTACAACATTTCTGTTTGACATTGTTCTACCTTCCTGAATATGTGAAGGAAAGTGGATAGATAGCTTAGACCAGTAGGGTTATCCAGCTGTTATTATCTTAATCGTAAGGGTATTGATGTTGGTGTAAAGGATCTGGGACGTGGGTAGCCAGCTTAGTGCCGGTTCACACTGGGGCGACCTGTGAGGCGACCTGGTCGCCTCACAGGTCGCCTCCCATAGGGAAGCTGCGGACCCCTTCTAATAGGAGTGACACAAGTCGCTCCGACCTAGAAAAAGGGTCTGGAGCTTCTTTGGGGCGACCAGGAGGCGACCGCCATAGACTTCAATGTTATGAAGTCCGTGGCGGCCGCTCCAAGGTCGCGGCGCGCTGCTCGCACCGCGATCTCGGAGGTCGCCCCTGCAAGTAGCGTCGTGGTAATGTGAACCGGCGCTTATACAATCCAGAGAATCTCCTTGGCTTGTAAAACACCAC